>NW_026635802.1:1200000-1800000 GCF_028554395.1 Pezoporus wallicus
TCAGCAGCTTTACAATCTGCTTGCTTCTCCACTTGTGTGGAGGTAGGATATAAACAGTTCAGTTTTCATGATCATTTGCTTCTTGGCTTCTTTGCAGACGAAGGGTGCCAGTTACTAGACTCAAACTGTTGCTGAGAAAAGATGCCAATTGCTACCAGGCAGAGTAATTTTATGATACCCATAGCTGTCTGCAAGGAAGAACACAAACATCAACAATTACTTTACAGAGTAAACAGCCCTCGTAACTATGCGTGACACTCTGCTGAACTGGATTTACTATACATGAAAAGCTTCTCAAACCCCTATTGTAATATCTGAAATCTGGCTGTAGGAAGCTCTGCAGGTTAAAATATTTTGTCACCTATTGGGCTGCATTTCTTGAGGAGGCTCAGTTTCACAGCATCTGTCAGCTATGAATGGCTAAAGCAGAGATATTTCTGTTGCCAGCATCCTTGGCTGCTGCTGCTGCTTCCTCTGATGGGCAGTATCCCATGGTAAAGCACAGTCCCACCTGTGTTGCCAAGTGTGTGCAGACTTGTATGGGGGGAGATCAGGACAAGCCTCCACCACTATGAGTCTACACCTGGAAATATCCTGACAAACTTATTCCTGGAAAGTGACTGCAGACCCTGAACATCCCTGAAATCCCATTTAGTGTCTCAAAACTGGTCTTCAAAAAGACAGAGGGGTGCGTGAGTCTGGTGAGGAGTATTAGGGAAGATATGTGGGATTGAAGCTTCTCGTTGCACTGGGAAGTCGACTTCTACTACATTGGCTGAGTAAAGGGCAGATTGCCTTTGCACTGTCTCACCAAATTGGTGAGACAGTGGGGATACTCTGCCCACCTCATAAAATAACTTAAATTAACTTTTTCCTGGCGCATCTTTCATCCTTCCTTGCTGGCTCTGCAGTAACAGTTGCAAGGGAGAGAGCTCCAGAGCTAGTTCCCAAATCTTGCTTCCCCACCTGCTTGGGACAGGAAGCTTTCTGCTATCAAAGGCTTTTCACATCTTCTTTCCCACAACAGTCATGGGCAGGGAATCAGAGAACAAATGTTACAAGCCAGGGTCATGATCTAGGGACTGAGTGAAGCATCAGAAGAACCCATTTGAACTGATCACCATCTGAAAGGCAAGTCCTAAGATCCTTTCTAAATTTGTTTGCACAGGATGGAAAAAATGATATTTCCATTGGGAAGGAATAAAGTGAATCCATGCTGATGACAGGTATTTGTCTTGTTTTGCCAACAGCAAGTCCTCTTTCCAAAGGAGCGGCATTTGCACTAATCCCCATTTGAGCCTGAAACAATTAGCCGATCTGTGCTTTTCAGAGGCAGAACGCAGTGTGGAGCCTTTGTATTTATTTGTGTCAGCAAACAAGTATGTGGGTCTGTGCACAAACACACTTGAGATGTCACCCAGATTATGCTCTGTTTTCAATCTGGTTGCTGCTTTTTGGTGCTATAACTGGCTTGCAGCATGCAAGGGTACAACACTGAGTCCATCCTCCTCCATGTGCTAATTATGAGTACGGTATTGGCAGATCACCTCTTTTTAGGGCCCAGGGCAGAGTAGAGTTGTGCAAACTTTTGGTTTATGCTGTAAAGGAGCTGTCTGTACTAGGCTCCCAACCCTCTGTTTGTATGTACAAAGTTTTTGTACTGCCGAATGGTTTTACTTTATAAATTATGAAAACAACTGAATCAATAAATATTAACATAATGTGTATTGCCTTGGCAACATGGCACTTGATACAAAAATTAAAAACAAATTATATAAACCACCCACGGCGGGGAGCTTTACAGGAGATAAACCTGCTGCCGTTGCTGCCAGAAGAATAAATCATCTGGAATCAGAACAAAGGCAAACAGTCCAAAGTTAAACAACATAAACCAAAGGCACCTTTCCCCAGACAGGTCTCTGCTGATCGTCAGGTGCTGTGTGCTGAAAATGAGACTATCGCAACCCATGCGAGTGGCTTACCAGGGCTGGCATCAGTTGCTTTCAAAAACTCATTTGATTCCCTGAGAGTTCTTTTGGGATCAGTCTATACAGCCAGCTTCTTTTGAAGAGTCTGTTTCTCTCAGAGATTTTCTTCCCAGCTTACAAATTTGAAGGACAAGTCTGAAAACACATGGTAATGAACCAAATAATTGTCTTGAACACACGCTCATTTTGTCCCCATTGGATGATTCGCCAGGATATATTTCTTCAGTTTTACTAAACGTTAACTCATCAGAGATACTTGGTATGATTTCTGGGAAGCAGCTGGGTCCATATTTCCTGGAGCTTAGTCTCTAGGAGGAAAGTGTTGCTAAGTCTTGGTACCACACAGAGAGGGTAGTAGATAGAGAATTGGTGTAAGTTTGGCATTTGACTCTAGCTTAGTGCAATAATTTGCAAAACAACTTGAATATTTGTCAGATCAACTGAGTTACAGTCTGTTCTCATACACTACACAGTTTCTAATGAATTTGAGCGCACAGCCTTTCTGCATAAATGAACTTGAAATGTCACCTCAGTTTGCATTGCGCTTTTAACATGAAACAATTGTTTCTGTTGTTTTAGTGCTATAACCAATACCATGCCATTAAGATTACTTGCTACTAAGTTGTATGCACATTGCATTAAAATAAAAAGACTTTTTATGGCTGAGTGCCTTGTGCATACTCTGCCTTCTGTGTCAGCTTCTCCCCTGAATACTACGCTATTTCCAAAGATGCTCCTTAAAGAGTGTTACTTTTTTGACAGGGACAGAACTGTAGCTCAGCGATTACGAAGCAGGCTGTAGTCTGAGAAGATCAGTGCTAAACTGTGCCTAGAAACTGTATGTAGTACATTCTTATGCAGAGGGTTGGGGCTTGGACATGCATAATTTCATTTATTAAAGTTAGAATATATTTTAGACCACGTGCCATCTGAAGCAGGAAACGAGTAATTTGATTTTAAATTAATTTGCTAGAAACACAGAACAGCATTTGAAAGGGCTGGTACAAACCTGACAGTCCAAAAGTATTTATACAGAGAGCAATTTGCTTAACCAACTGCTTCCTTTGTGTCATCTGTTCTTGCAGATAGTTATATTTGGAATAAAGTGTTTTTCTGCTCCTGGTACCTCTTGAGGGACTTCCTGTGGTGATGTGGCTTTAGAACTGAGGCAGGTAGGATGTGGCTCCCTGGGGAAGGGAAACTCATTTAATACATGAATAATGTCGAATGTCAGTCAAGCCAAGGTAAAAAAAAAAAAGGTGGACAAATGAAAGATAAGTAGGTTTAAATAATTACTGTTGAAATGCTGTTATGCTTGTAATTTTTTTCTCAGCATGGAAGTCCTTCTGTAAGCAATTCAGCCCAACTCTTTGAAACCGGCTAGAGCTTTATTAATATTTCAGTGGCAGCGTTAGTAACGCCATGAACAATGGTAGTGCTGTGATGAGCTATAGTGTTTTCAGAGAAATCCCTGTCTTAGATGAATCAATAAAACCATATTGATTTGCACCAGCAGAGAACTTGGGCCTCCCAATGTAGACACCAACCCTGCAAGCATGCTCTCCTCTGCAATTAGTCCTGGGAGCACTTCTAGAGAGCTCAGCAGCAATAATCATCACCCCAGGAAGAAGTGGCTGGACTTAATGGCACCACTCATACTAGCAAGCACTGGGTTTACTCAGATGTGTTTGCAGAAAAAAAAATTATTGCTTTGATCCCAGAGTCCATTCCTTTTTAGGGAAGTACTTAAGGACATGGTCTCCTTTCAACCTGTGTTTAAGTCCCATTGGCATTGGTGGGTACAAAGCGGTGTTTTTCTGAATAGGAGGCGCATACATTTATGCGCTTGCTTGCAGTTGTTTCACATCTGCTTTTAGATGCCTTTTATCTCTTTCAGTGAACTTTGCATTATCCTCCCCTTCAATGTGTATCTTGTCTCCTCTGGGTGCAGTTGTTCTTCCCACACTGTTTCAAGCAGACACATAGCACAGCATTGGGTATTACACTTGTGCCTTTCTCCAGGTGTATCACTCAGTATGATTGCATGACTTCAGACTATACCCCTCAGTTATTTGACTGAACTAGAAGCACCTTTCTGTGCACCACAGGTCACTGGAGGAAGATTGTGTCTCAAAACCATACTCAGAATGGAGATTTCAAGGGGATTTCTTCCCACATAAGCAACAACAGCTCAGAAAAAATGTTGACCTATTTGTATTTCCATTTTCTACTGTCAGATATCTTGACATACCCAGTTTCTACAGCTCAAAAATTACAGCATAATCTTTTGTTATCTTTTTTTTTTTTTTTTGCTATTTTCCTTAAGATGTTGTCCCCTCACAAGAATAGTCCAGGGTATTTTCTCTTCTAGCTGAGAAGTTCTCCTTAAGAAATAAGCATGCTATCAAAGAAAAAGAAAATAAACCCATCTAGGATTGTTTCCAGCAGGAAAAACAGCTGCAGCTGAGGGGGCAGCGATGCCAAAGCCCAGGCGTCCGGAGTCAGAATTCTGAAATTTGTGAAGAGTTAAGTGAGTTGCACGTGGATAAGCAGTTGAAGGCTGAGCCACCACCTCCAGTAGGGCAAAAAGAGGTAACAGAAACAACTTTCCTACCTGATACTGCATGCAATTCATTGCACCAGCTCCATAGTGCATGTCACTGATTTATGTGGAGTTTATGGCTTGTAAAAATACATGTTTGTCAAGTGGTAGGAGAGCAATAATACGTACTAGGTATTACAGTCTTAGTAAAGATGAGAGAGGATTTTGTTGTTATAAAAATCATTGTAAAACTTGAGAAATGTGGGATTCCAAGAGGCTTTGGGACGAAAAAAAAAAAAAAATAAGAAAAAAACAAACATAAAATTATCTGTAATGTTAACTGTCTTATTTTAGGAGGAAATGTGTGTGTTTTCCCACTAAAAAGTAGAAAACTGAATGAGAATGGCATCTGCTGACTTGGCAGATCTGTACATTGAGTTCACTGGAGGGCACTTGCGATCTGTCACAGATACCATTTCTTTTCCTGTTAGCACATAGCCCCAAGAAAAAGTGCAACAATTTACGTATCTGACATGAAGATACAGGCTAATTAAATAGTAAGCCTTGGTGTTATTCAGTTGACATTGGCCAAAGTGCAGCTCACTTATTGTTTCTTGATGTGTACACATGGACATTTATTTTCAATTAGTAGGATTATGTCATCTGTATGAACATGAATACCAAAAATACATGTATTTGTAATGTACACTGAGTGACCCCATGCTTCAAATTCCCTGTATCCTGCTTGCTGATTTCTTAGGGTTTTTTCCCATTCAGATTTGTCATTTTATTGACATTGCATTGCCTTTCTTTTATTAGAGAGTGATGGATTCCTCTCTTTGAAATCTTGAGGTTTTGGGTGGAACTGGCGAGTTTGGGTGACGTCCTGGGAATTTGGGGAGCTCCGTAGCTCCTGGATATTGGAGCCAGTAGTGGTTTTGAGGGACTGAATTAATGAAACAGAAAGGATGACTTAGTATCAATATGCACTGCACTTCTCCCAGTTCTGCTGTAAGACTGCTGGCAAGTTTGTGCCCAGCAGGAGCAATCCTATGAAGAAATCTTGACAGGACAGCAGGAAACAGACACATCACAGAGCCAGAGCTCATCTTGTCCAGACCTGCTGATTCATATTGTCATATGGGGTGGAATTTACTAAATTAAATGTAGACATCTGCATCTGAACTTGTCATCTGAGACTCCTTTATAATCAGTGAGGACCTGGAGCCAGTGTAGTTAGGTAAATATGTCTCATCTCTGACTGAAATCAACATTACGATTAGGTCAGGTAAATAGTCTTCTGAAAGCGCTTCTTTCTCTCCATTGACTATAAATGGATCCCAGAGTAACAAGATGAATTGCACGCTTAGGTGAGCTAAATTCCACCCACAGTAACCTGAAATCCTCTAGCCACGAAACATTTCTTTAAGGAACAATTGTCCGTGGCAGAATACTTCTTGGTGTATTGAACTTCATCTTCAGAATGGAAAGGTCCTGAACTTTAGAGGAAGGAGAATTAAATATTTGATATCCCAGCCTCAGGAAAAAAAATTATATGTATTTACCAAAGAAACCCAAAGCTTTAAAATGATGAGATGAAGTATTATAACTTGGAGAAGTTACAAGACAATTTCAGGATTTTTTCTCTCAGGCTATTAGGTATCCTTCATGATTAAATATCTTTTTGAGATAAATAAACTCTGTGATCCTAACATGGAGGCTGGAAAAGTATGTCCTTTTTTAGTGCTATAATGAAATGTCATGGTAAATCAGGAACATTCTAGCTTTGATATATTCAGCAACAGCATGATAAAGAAATAATCCCCATTTCCTCCCTCAACTTTCAAAGGATTATGGGACATAAAGTCACCTTTCTATAGTAAAGTACAATTGATTCTATTTGCAGCTGCTTAGAAAGAGGTGGAGGAATATGGCAATAATCCAGGGATGACTTGAAATCAAACGGAAGTTCACATGAGGTTATGAATGCCAGCATGAAAGAGCAAAGCCCAAATGATGCTATTTTTGAAGGCCAGATCTTGTGTGGACATTACATGCTTAAAGTCTTCCTATTCAGAAGTAATCTTTGTGCCGGCACACAAGGACATACTAATCATCTTTTTGATGAATGTCCCAAGAACTTGTGACTAGCCAAATAAAGCCAGCAACTGAGAAGAAGTAACAGATTTGGTCTGCCTAAGAGGCAGGGCATTGAGTGATTCAGTCAATAACAGGAAGCACTGAACGTGTTCTGAATAAGACACTGTTGATGTCAGTAAAGGATACATTATATGATTAAAAATTCGTCCTATATAAATCATCAGAAAGACACCATAGAAATAAAATCATTGATGTCACAGGTGGATAAAACATCATAGAACAAATTGCTGAATTTCTCTGCCAAAATACTGCCCCATAAAATATTTTGTACAGCTTTGTGGAATCTACCTTTAAATGTATCTTTACAGGCAACTTAGATTTATTCATTTACCAAAGGTAACAATTCACTTGCTTAGAAAAAAAATCTCATGGCTAGGTATATGCCTTAATAACTAGCCTTTTCTTCTTCTTTTCCATTTGAAGTGCCATTTAATTACTCTCTTTTAACAATTTTATCCATCATTCCCTTTTTATGAATTGGTATCGCTTAATGTAGCAGCCTGTCGTTTGCTTCCTTTTGTCTTTGGCTTACCCCCTGAAGTCACATGCCATTGTTCTTTCATTGCATTATTTCTTGTAAATGAATATCTCTATGCCTTTTATCTGACTTTTTTTTTTTTTTTACCTTTTTCTTTGCAACTCCCTCCATTATTCCTTTTTGGAGTTCTTTTACCAAGAAGTAAGCACAATATTCCAAATACAACTTCCAACCATAAATAGAGGAAATAGCATCTCATTGCCTAGATGCTTCCATGTAGGTTTTCTGCATTATAATATGACGCTGCAAAATCACATCTGACTTTTTAACATTAGTTCAGGTTTCCAGGATTTCCATTGACATTTTCCTGGAATTCTCTCATTTGTACTGTTTTGAGGCAAGTCCCATTTTGCTATATTCTTTCCATGTTTCACTTTTTTCCTTTACTTTCTGCTTCCTCGGCTTCTATACTCTCTCTGATTTAATGTTATCAGCAAACATGAGGATTATATTGGTCAGTACTTCTTCTATATCTTTAGTGAGGATAATGCTGACTCTAATCCCTACAGATCTCCTCTGAAGACAAAGTTTTTGTTATATTCGGGTTCTTAGGATGGCTTTTCTCCACTCAGCAACGGGTGAATCCAAGCCAGTTACAATTTATTTTAAAAGTAGACTTTCATGTAATAGGCATCCAGATATTTTCTTAAGGTTTATATATCAGACATCAATTTGATAGATTAAGGCTATGATCTTCAGAGGTGGGGGTGGAAGTGCGATAAGAGAATTAAGCCTTGAGCAAACATCAATTTTCAGTGAGATTTCAGCATTTCAGTGCTAAAGGCTTTCTGAAAAACCCATTCAGACCCATTTGCTACTGTTACAGACACAAGTGGTGGGTGTGTACCTCTCTGGGTACTTAAAACAGCCATTCCACCCAGAAACACATTAAGAACTACCCTTTGCAGCATGAATTTATGCACTAGTAGGAGGTCTCCCAAAGCGGCTTCTGATGGATCCCATTGTCTCTGCCTGGTACACATCCTCTACTTACTTGTTCCAAGACAGAAAGAGGAGATTCTGTATTTGTCCTTTTTTGCCTTCTTTTATCATCTTTGCATCCTGTTTGTGCACAGTACACTTGGCATACAGGAGAACCACCTCACTGCCTTTACACCTCTGTGTCATTTGACTCCAAGAAAGCACTCTTCTTTTCTCTTCCGAGTCGTTATTTAATTTATTTTAATCACAGGCTACAGTGATTGTTTAGTGATCTGTGATTCCCATGATTATTCCCTTTTCCCTATACTCAGTATTGTGTTTACTTATTGCTGCTCTCCTGGGCTGTTCTCAGTTTTCCATAAGCATTCACTATTGATCACTAATGGTGTGTTAACTTGGTGTATTGGATCCCTTTATGCCCTACAAGGTGTTTGTCTGGATCTGCTGATTTTGCCTGATGTTTCAGGCTTTCTAGATATTTGTATTAATTCTAATAAGCTGTCCTCATGCTTTTTGTTGGAGCCTCTGTTCGATTCTTTTAAAAAGAGTTTATTTTCTTAGGAAACTGCATTTTGACAAGTTACATCTCACTCATCAGTTGTTATTATGTCTCTAGCTCTTTCGTTTACTGAGTTCATGAAAACCTTCTTAAATCCCTTTAACCTTTCTGGCAAAGAGTAACCTTCACTTCTTTCCTACAAGCTTTCCTAATCTTTCCCTCCTTTCTCATACATATGGTTCCTTCTTGGAACCATATGAACCATGTGAAGTCCCAGTTCAGACCCTCAAACCTATGTATAGTGTTTTCTGAATCCATTTGCTCCTTTTCTTCTTCCAAGGCTTTTCAGAAGAAATCCTCTGTTTTGTCTTGCATGTTCCCCATCTCCCTTTGACACTGACGGATTCTAATATTTTTTTTAAACTCCTTCTGATAAATAACTGTTTTGAATTCTAGATCCTTTAGGATATTTTCCTTGTAGTCTATTATAATTGCACTGTGTTGTGTTCTGTGAATTCCCTAACCTGTCTCTGCTAAATCCAGCTCTCTTACTTACAGTGCTATTGAGCTGATATTGTTCTCACAGTTTTCTTTAATTTCTGTCTCTTGGTAAGAATTATATCCAGCAAGGCTTCTTTTCTCATTGGAACCCCCATTTTCTACATCCTACAGCTGTATATGATTTAGAACTACTTCAGTGATCTGTGTTTTGATGTCTTCATAACAGAACAGATAATGATTAAATGCATTCCGTAATGAACAGTATCAGAAAGTTCTGACTGTGCTAAAATTTGACTTTTTTTTTTTCCACTATCATATACCATTGGTAGTCTGTAGAAAATGGGCTCTGTACCAGAGTTGCATTTTAAATATGGATTTTTTAGAAGCTTTATCCATGTCTTTGACCTGTGCTTTCTGTTCTATCTTTTTAAAAGGCTTCTTCTGACTTGTTTGCAGCCCTTTTGAGTAGAGCATTAAAAACCCTAGCCAAGACTATGACCTTCTGGATGCTGCAGATAATTGCAAGTGAATAGCTTCCATCCCCTCTTGCAAGCATTGCTGGAACGTTCAGTCTTGCCCATTTTACCCTAGGGTTAGCATTTCTCTGAATTCAGCAATAAGTTTTGCATTGATTGTCTATATTGGAAAACAGAGGGCCTATCTTCACATTAATGATAAAGATGTAAAGCTGTACCTGTTCTCTAACTATCATCCTCATGAAAATAGTATTTTATGTGTTCATGCCATCTCTCATATAGCTATTTCACAGGTTGTTTAAAAGCACGGGTAAGTATTATTGTCCAAATTTGTTTTTTAAATGAAGATAGTACTATTGCAAGATAACATACAAAAAGATTGCAGTAGGTACTCAGACAACAGTTAACAAACCACCCAACTCTCCTGACTCCTGTTTATAGCTATTCTGCATGATGTGACCCATAGAAGTTACCAGCTTTGATGTTGCCCACTCATGCCACATAGTGCTCTAATACAGCCAGAAACAAGGAGCGGGACTGGGCAAATCACAGAATCATAGAATCACTTTAGTGGCCAAGTGAATAATCAAGTAAAACATAATTTTGGATTAACACAAAATTGAAATATCTTATTGTGATGAGTAAAATAAAATAGGGGATAAGGTGGAACCCTGTTTTCTTCTGAAGAAGATGTTTTGTTTGTTGAAAGAAAGTTTTGACCTGAAATGAAATTTCTGTTTTATATTTGGGTGACATATTTAATCATACATCATATTTCTTTTAATAGCAAATTCTGCCTCTAAAATGATTTTTTAAAATAATATATTTCCCAGCAATTTTTACCCAGATCTACCTGAGTGTTCCCCCTCTAAATAGATAAGACAACCAGTGCTTCAGGAATCAGGGGTTTCCTTGTCCCCTTTTTGCAGAGGAGGATTTGAGAAATGCTGAATCCAAACAGTGCACCTAAGATGGTGGTGTCAGATATTTCAGGCAAGCAATGAATGTGTCCTTCCTCCCATATCACCTTGAGATCAGAGGTCTGTGCCCACAAGGCAAGTGGCAACATCACGTGGTGGGAACAAGTTAGGCATGGGATGAGGCAGGTGGGAGAGCCCTCTCACACGCATATGTCTGTAGCATCGTGTGACTGGACCCTGGTGTCAGAGGGACTTGTGCTGTTCTCAGAAGAGAAGCCTTGGCAGCAAGGAGCAGAGCATGGTCCTGACAGACAAGGTGCAGTTTTCACCCATCAGGCGTGGGTGAGGGGCCTAAGGACCTAGGTCCCACTTCTGGTTCCTCCCATCTGAAGGTATGCCTTCAGGACATACAAGCCTTAAAATAGTGAGTCGTTCTGTCACTCCAAGCTTCCATCTACCATTCATACTCAATTGATGTTCACTGTCTTTCTACAGTTTGCTTCTCTCTTGTTTAAAAACAGTAAGTTTTACATGTTAACTTTCTTTTTTTCTCATTAATCGGTCAACTGCTAGCTCACTGCAGCATAGGCAGAGCTGTCATTCGAGGAATGGGTACCATGTGAAGTGCATGGAGATGTCTCTGTTGTAGTGGCTTTAGCTGGGATATTGGTTAGTGGAATAAAAATGCAGCAAGGCAATTGATCAATTTGTTTTCCTCATCTTTGCTCTTGTTGACAACAAGCTTGATGAAATCAGTCTTTCTGAAGGCAGCACAGTGGATTTGACAAATCCTGCAGAACTGCTGGAGCAGATCCCTGAGTTTGCTGAAGAGCTGATGGAGCCTGAAGATTGCTTCCCCGAAGGTAAGGGCCTATGTATCTGCATGTTTCACTGCAATGCTGAGGCAAGAAACCTCCTTTTATCTCAGTGAACATCCCTCCACCTTCTTGCCACGTTGCTGTGGCTGCTTGCAGTAGTATTGCACTGAGTGCACTTTTTTTCTTAGGTACCAAACACACCCTCAAAATCACTTGTCATTAGTCTTTGCATTTCCAAGGTGAGATAAGCCAAAATGCATGCTCTACAAGGCTATGCACCTTCAAAAGTCCTTTTTTTTTATCACAATTTGTGTCACAAAGGGGTTTGTTGGTGTTTTTTTTTTAATGTTGATTTTTCTAATTTGGCCAGTGAAGACTTTTGCCTTCCAATACATGTGCACGATAAAATTTGGTAGAGAACTGACCAGTTCAGGATGTTTCTCTTGCTTAAATGTATATAAGCAGTTAACAGAAACTGTCTGGAGAGTTCATGAGTCCCAGGGACATTCTTCCATTTATGTTAAAGGTTGTTAATATTAGCATGCCCAGTAACTTTCATCTGACCAGGATATTTTACTTAATTATTTTAAAGAACAACAAATCACATTTGCATAACTTTTTTAATACCAATTCATGTCATTAATTTTTTCAACACTAGCTTGATCCAAAACATGGGTATAAGACCCAGCTACATCAGATCTATTTTAATGTAAATCTTTAAGGTAAATAACATCCCAAGGTATTTCTTCTCACAGTGAGTTCAATTCCAAATACTATCTCAATCATATTCCTCATTTGCCTTTAAATCTGGGTTAGTAAACATAGGGTTAGCTGAATGTTAGTATATTCCCTTGAAAATTCAAGGTTTATTATAAATAAAAACAGAGCTGCTCAGATGGGATCAGACAGAGATGATTTTGCTGGGTATATGAATGCCCCTGAAGTCAGCAGAAATGTGCATCTCTGTATCTGTGATAAAGATGATTGAATGAGGTAAAAGAGCCCTGCAGGGCTTACAAATGTCCCTAGATCCTAAACATTTTTTTTGGCAGCTCTGCTTAAAAGCAGTAGCCAAAAATGAATGCAGTTGACGGAAGAAAGCATGGTGTAACTATTCTGGCCCATACAATAACATTTAGAAACTAGATCAGGTATTTCCATTCTTTCACTATATATTTCTTAATGAGGCTAGTAAGCAGCAATCTGTGTTGTGCACTGCAAAATGAGAAATTATAATTGCTTAAACAAGCAAGTGCTGTAAGAGCTGTGCTACTCAGATGCCAGTTTACAAATTCTGAAACTGTGGCTGGCCATGATCACCTTCCAGTTTTTAAAAGGAATAAGGCAGCAATCACACAACCCATCACTTCATCCGGTGCACAGCCCTGATTCATTCCCAGAACAGTAGCACTCTAATTTGCTCTGTCTTAAAATAACCACAACTGCCTGGAACTCCGTCATGCAGGACCACATCAATATCAACCCAGTTTGTCAGATCTTCTCCACTGCTGTCAGTGGAATACAGAGTAGCAAGTGGTGCTCCTCTAGATGGATCACTGGAAGCATTAAGCCAGTTTTGAAGCCCACTCGTTATCTTGGCAGCAGAGAAATGTAGAAACAAAGGCACTGTGGGCCTTGAGATCTGAATGAGAATTAAAGGAGAACCTTTTCCAAGGGTGTCCAGAGGCACTGGGGATACAGTTGCAGGTGATGTCTTCACTGACATATATGCTCTGCTTTCCTGTACAGCACACATCCGTACAGTTTTTTCAGAGGCTACTGTTTAGGTTAAATGTGATCACATTCCTCATGGATTAGGCAAAAATGCATAAACTTGACATGTGAATGTTCGCTCATAAAATTTCAAGTCAAAGTGCCATAAGCTGAAAGTCCAAATGGTTCTTACTGCAGTGACGTTAACATCTGCATTTGTTTATGCAGGGAAACATTTTCCTATAATTTTCTTCTATTAAATGCTTTCCAGTATTTTTACCTAAATTTACCATTGCAATAAAATCTCATACACTTATCACTTCAGTCTTGTTAAAATCCAAGCAAGCCAACAAACAACAGTCTGGTTAGCTAAGATATGACATGGTTATAAAGCACTAAAATGAAAGTATCGAAGGGCATGCACTAGGCAAGTTTATCTAGTGTTGCCTTTACTGATTTGTAATAAAGACATACAACAGTATTTGGTATATTTGGCAGAATGACCAGCTAATATTTGTGAAGGAAGGAAATTAGGTGAGATGAAAAGGAAGAGCGAGAGGGGAAGGGTTAAGTTCTTTACCTTGTTAGCGCACCAGCTATCTAAATTCAAACTATGACATTTCTAAACTCATCCAGTGTAGGTTATGTCCTGAACAAATATGTTCCCGATTCAGCCCCCTTTTTCAGATAACAAAGGCAATGAAGATAATGCATGTTCTTGAAATAGTTGCTGAAAGTTTGCTGAGGTCACAGTTTTCCCGGAGTTGGGTGACCCAGATAAGCCATAGGTTATTTTTCTTGGGGAGACTTGTTAATTTGTTATCATCTCAAAATAGATTTGATTAGGGTCAATGGGGAGCATTCTTGGGTCAGGAAATGTGAAGCCATGGCAGGGTCACAGCTCTGGCAGCTACCAAGTATTGCTGGGAAAAAACTGATAGAAATGGAGAGATCATTCTTGTTGCCAGTTGATGGGAAAGCAACATCTAGGCAATGCCAGCTACTTGGGTGTTTTTTTCCTCCAGATGCCTTGCAACACTCCAGTCCTGTTACCTCCATTGGTATGTGTTCTCTGCATCAAAAATTGCTATCTGTTTGGACATTATCATCTGTGTGTCACAGAAGGTCATCCTGAGAGCCCCCTGGCCCCAGCACACTCCTCTCTCCCAGACCCTAATAGGAGAAAGTTTTCACCAAGTCCTTAAGCGTAATTCCCTGGACACAGCCCGCTGGCAAAGGTTTCTAATGAGTATGGTCAGATGCTCATGCGAGAATGAGCTACCTTGCTCAATGCGCAGTAGAACGCAACTCGTGACACCAAGGACGCCCAAAACCAGTTTTTCATGTGACCGTGTAGGAGCAATTATCGCAGCTGGAAAATGCCATGAGACACAGTGAAGTTACTCTGATTAATGGTGGGATCTGCGTCATACCCTCCCCAACTGCAGTTAGCAGCTATTTAGAAATAAAAAAGCAAAGAGGAGCAAAAATAGACCATTAAACTGAACAAATCTAAACTAAACTACAGGGACCACCACCAGATCATTTTTAAAACCTAAGTATAACCAAACTAAGCCCAACAAAATATATTAATTGTCAACCTAGAAAAACAGCATGGAACAAACCCAAGTTTTAAAGTATCTCTTCGAGCTGTAATACCTGAGACACAGTGTATTTTTCCATCAGGAAGTGCATGCTAGTATTTTGTTGTATACAGTTTTCAGACACCGTCTGAATGTTGCAGTCCTATTGCATGTACAGATATAAATTAATTCAGGTGGGACAGGGCCTCTAGATTTCAACTCATCCACCTTCTCACTCAAAGCATGGCTGACATTGGTGGTAGAACAGGCTGCCCACTGCCTTTGCTTCAAGGCGTCACACCATTATCTGTAGTGACCTCCAAAAGAATATGTTTTGAGAAGAGTAACAGCAGATAAACAAGAAATGTACCCTTGTAAAACCCTTGGAAGAATAAAATCACCTGACAGACAGTGGCTTTGTCAGGTGCTTTCTTAGCAGCACCCAGTTCTAGCACACAAAAGACTCATATCTCCATGTGTGTCTCAGGTACCCGCATGCTGGAGATGGTGATGGCAGATCTCTCTCATGCTAGCCCCAGAGCTGCACAGTATAAAATCCAGCCGTGTGTGCTAGTGGGTCAGTGGGGCCAAAAAATAAGAAAGGGGTTACATAAGGAGGGTCTGCAGAGATCATGTTCCCTTCAGCCTGGAGAGACAACTGGGGTCTCACAAAGGGACAACAACCAGGCTTGCTTCCTTGCTTGAGCTTACACAACTAGCCAGACTAGTCATTAGAAACCCATCTTGGCAGTGATATATATATTAAAACCATGTTATGAATACCTGCTGAAGAAGATACATTTTCTTTGTGTCAAACAAGCAATGCTGTAACCTGCATTCAAAGCTAAGCAAAATATTGGTTTTTATTAAAATTTAATGTCCTAACAATTAGGAACTCCTGAGTAAAGACAGTAACAAAATAACTGCAGTTTGAACACAAGGTGCCAGTCTTACTAGACCACAGTATAGCAGAAATTAATTGGTCTTCCTGGTTTATTGAGGAGAATCAGCAGTCCAATCCATCCAAAACATATCTAATTTCATGTAAATTTATATGTATATATCGGTGTGAACAAGCAGTGGATTTATAGTCTTTACTCATAAACCTGAAATCAATAGGCTTGGCTGTCATGCATGCCGGAGGAAGTTTTTGCAGTATAGCTCCCACATTTACAAAGGCTTTTTTTTCCCCAATGCACCAAGGTAGTGCAATCAGATCTAACTCCATGATTATAATACATTAGGCTAAAAAATGTGAATGAGGAACCAAAGGAATACTTATACAAAATGCATCATAAATTAAATTCCTCCTGCTTTCCTCTCTTCTCCATCCCCCAGTAACTTATTATTGTGACAGATTCTTAAATAAGAGCTGTCTCTGCCATACCTCCAGTGAGACCACATTTTAGGACACATTGTTAATATGCAGTTTGTGATTGTGCTATAGGGCACCACAGTGACTGAATGGAACAAGTCTCCTGTCATGAAAAACAAACTAAAAGAAAATAACATCATGGTATACTGATGCATTTGGGAAGATTTCGTGGTAAATAGGTCTCTGTTTTGTGAAAAATGGTCTGTAATGTTCAAATGTGAATTGAAAACATACATTGCTCTTGGACAAGTTGTCCACTGATGCAGCTCAGTACAACATCACTGATTTACCAGAAAATAAGTGGACCCTTTTGGGGGGACTTTTTCTATTGTTCTGTGTTTCTGTTGTGTTACCTATTACCCAAAAGGCCATGGTGGAAATGAGTCAGTTTACTCTTCAAAAAAAGTGTAGCTCAACATGAATTTCAGTGGCAATACTAAGTCCTGACTAAATCACAAGGTGTTCAGCTTCTTCTGTGCAACCAGTTCCCTACTAGCATTGATTTCAGGGGGATAGCACAAATCTATTAGACAAAGCAGTATGAGTAATGCTGTTACAAGAAATGCCAAAGGGTCTATTCCTGCCTTGACGCTTGCTGAGCTAAAAAGTGTTAATTAATAGTCTTCTTTGTGTAGATAAAGTAGCTTCCAAAACCTGAAGCTGGGCTCTGCTGATCACCTGCCTTGTTATAGAACCCAGCTGGAGTTTTGATTGCTCAGACCACCACCAGCTCATGCCTTAGACATTAGTATGTTTCCTAGATTTTGATTTCGCAGAAATGGAAAAAATGCAACCTATTAGAATGCTGACCAAGGTCAGGTAAACTTTTTTGGTTGGGTTATTTGAAGCTTCCAGTTCAGCATTTAATCTTGAGTGAAGGTCACCAGAACAGTAGGCTACCAGCATTGCAAGAGAGTCCAGAAAAGCACAGGCATGAAATAACAGTGAGAGAAATCAGAAAATTTGCCCTGCAAATAGAACTTTAATAATTCATTAAAAGACCTGTTTTGGGTCAGTTTTCTTTTTGTCTTTGCATTTTCTTTTTTCCTGTTTGATTTATAGATAGTTAAAAATAGCGTTTCATCTGAATTGCACCCAGCATGATTATTCATGGAAGTGCTACTTGACATTAGTAATTGTATCAGAATATGGTCTAAACATTTCTGAATGGGGCCCAATCAAAAGCATGGGATTTAATAGCACTGTGATTTTAGGCTGACTCATCTGAGAAGCTATTTTAGATTTTTCAAGGTATTACTGTCAGTAACTAGGAATTTTTTTCAGATTGGAATTGCGTGAAAGCCATCAAAGAGCATTAAAAAAAAAAATATTAGAGGTACTGGCTGGTTTTCTGCCTTAAAAATACCTCTCAATACTTGAAGATTATCAGATGGAAGCTGACTGAATCAACAGTAGCCCAGTTTTACTATTTTGGAAGTATTTTCCATCACAAATGAAATGACTTTGGAACTCCGAGTGCCCTGCTCATTAGTATTTAATTTGAAGGTGATCCCTAATTTTAGCTGTGCCTGGGCTTGGGTAATCATGTAGGCTCCCTGTGTTGTGGAAAGGCAGAGGAAGAATCCTCCAGGGAATGATTCATCCAACTGTCTTACAGTGGGGAAAACCACTTCCTGGTAGATACTAACCTTTTCCAATGGTACTTCCAGAGCATTTCTACTCCGTAACAGCATGACAGAGCATGTCATGTGTGTTACTAGCTAAGCCTAGGCATATGCCCGAGACAAAAAAAAAAGAAAGCCAACTCTCCATCTAGGAAGTAACTTAGGAGAAAAGAAGAGAAAGTTTCTGGAAAGTTTGCTCTGCTAGAAGCAATGTTTATTTCCAGTAGAAAGAGGGATTTCTGCTTAACATGAGAAATCCACACTTATGTAGTCAACATCCTGGTCTTCCTGGTCCAAAGCCGAGTTGACGGTGAGGTGGCCAGTGTATCTGCCTAACAGCACGGAGTGTGGACCAGACAACTAAAAGATAGTAATGACCATACAGGTTGTGGGGTGCAAAGTGGTGTAAGAGTTCTCTGGCAGCATTGCTAGGCAATTCAACTAATTGCCCCCTCTGTCATGTCATGCTGGTAGGATTATACTGCATCTCTAAGCAGAGCAGCCATACAAGTATGTTAGCTCAGGAGTCCTGGTATCATGCAGTATTGCACACCTGAAGTCTCTTCCATATATCTACTTCCTAAAATATACTCAAATTACACACATTACCATCTGTGAGCAGTGTAGCACTTTTAGCAAAAAGTAGTGACTAATATGACACTCTTTTTTCCCTTTTCAAGATTTTTTGGTATTTAGGACTAAAGTACTTAGAAGTATAATATTCTTCTCTGGAGTGGTTCCTGACCTACCAAGAGGCTGAGAGCTGGTTCTTGTATTTCTATCTTCACCTAACACTATGTCCTAAGTTTGATTAATTTAGTGTATTCCAACTGAGGCCAAGATTTAACTGAATTCAAGAATACAGAGGTAAATTGAGAACTGGTGCGTATCTGTGTGATGCAGGCATTTATTTAGAGAAAACGCAAGGGAAAAGGGAGCTCTGGAAGTGGTTCATGTACGAAACATCCTACAATTCTTCTACCTCATAGCAGGGATCGGGGATAATAAAAACTTACAGAAAATGCCAGGAGGACTGCAGCAGACTTAGTGGCTCTCTTCCTCCTGGCAGAGCTTGCTGCCAGCACAGCCCCACTTCCAGCTGCTTGGGAATCCCGGCATCCCAAGAGTTGCAGCTGATCTCCTCACATATCACATGCAGTTCAAGCGCCTCAGTTATGCCACCTTGAATTAGCAGCATCTGCTCTCTGCATAACCTCGGCACTCACCCTCTTTCCTTCCCGAGCTTCCTTGCCTAAATATTATTTCTACTTGCATTACATCACCATAGTGAGATGTCCTCCCTTGGCACTTCTGAGAAGTTGTTGTATGCTTCAAGGTATTTAGTGACCTTGGCCAACTTTCAGCTATGGAAGAGGTGGGCCTTTGCTTTTTTTTTCTCATGATGGGACTCATAAAGCTCCCTACCCAAGTCTCTTTCTATACAATACATGGATTAAATGTAGAGTAAAAACCTTGCTTTTTGAAAATGAAGTAGTTTCTAAGGGTCATTCTCATGAGCAGATGTTGTGAAATTTGAGTCAAATTACCTGACATAAGGCTGAATGGCCAGCCTGGGAAAGGACAAGTCCTGGCTACTAGAATATCCTCTCACACAAGTTCTTGCACAGCAAAAGTCAATGGAGATGATATTTGTCACTAAGGTCTGAAAGTTCTATGAAGGGTCAGTGGGGAACCTGCTGTGGACTGGATATCTAAATTTCTGCTGACATCAAAAGGGATTTAACTGCCTAAATACATTTCCAAAGTTGCTCTACTGCCTTAAGTCCAAGAGATCAAAATCTGCTACTTCTTTTTCTGTCTGAGTCTCTTCAGCACGTTGGTCCTATCTGCACTGTAGCACCTCCACTCCTCATCTCTCTTTCATCAGATTGCCACTTTTAATCAGTGATTCTAGTGGTATCGTAGTACCAAGAAAATATCCTTCCTTCATTCAAAAGGATACGGAAACTATTGGTAATACCCTGCTAGAGTTATTAGTCCTGTCAGGGGTGCTGCCCAAGGTCAGCTAATACAACGTGATCAACCTATGACACTGGTTACTCATGGCCAATATATTCTGTATCATTAAAATAATTGGGAGGAATCACTGGAGTGTGTTTTAAGTAATTTTAATTTTTTTTAGTAGAGGAGTGAGAGGGGGAAATGGAAGGCAAAGCAAATAGAGGTTGGTAAGAATAGCAAGGGAGGAAAGACTCCATGCAGCAGCTTATTGCTAGAAGAAATCTTGTTGAGCAGCTCCTTATTGCAGCTTTAAGAATTAAATGTGTTTTTTTAACAATTGCTTTATTTTCATTTTGCTCCTTTTCAGTTTGTGTGCGATTCTTCCCATGCTGCTCAGTGGACATCACAAAATTTCCTGGCAAAATTTGGTGGAGGCTGAGGAAAACCTGCTACAGAATCGTCGAACACAACTGGTTTGAAACTTTCATCATATTCATGATCCTGCTGAGCAGTGGAGCCCTGGTAAATGAAACTGTATTTCCTGGCTGGTTGAAAGTGGACATGGGTCTCAGAGAATGTGTTCTCCAGTTAGCTGTCTCTAAGATCTTATGTGCCCTGATGATCTTTTCCCAAAGCAAAGCAAGTTTGGGGCTAAAGCAGGTCTTAAGCTTTTCTGATTTCCCCTGTTTATCATAAGGTGGGGAACTTTCTTCTGTTACAACATAAATTTGTGACATGCACATGTTTTGAAAAGCAAATAGCAAATCCTTATGGAAGTCTGTGTCAGGAAGTATCCCAGCATTATTAATTCAGGATCCCGTAACTTCTCCATGGTAATTCCTAACTGGAAGTTTGCATTTTGCTCCAAGAATGGGTATTGTTTTGGCTTTTTTTTAGCACATTTTCTATCCAGCAAAGCAAAATCATGAAAGACACAGAGGGCACTGAATCAGTGCTACCGATGAAGTTTGTGGGTGCCTGTCATGTTTTGAATGCACCTTAGGTTAAATCACTGTACCTTATCCACCTCCTGTCTGCATCTGAATGAATGTGTATCTATGGAGGCTGATATGTCATTGCCCAAGACTCTGATAAGGCATCATCTTCTCCTGAGATCCCGCTATATACTGGGATTATCCTCTCTCTATCAGCCCTGAGTTCTTCATAGCAATGGCAGCATATATTTATGTTGCTCATTTACATGTCAGGAATGTCACTTAAGTTGGTGGGATTTCTCCCAGGTTATTATCCAGACATAGAGCAAAGGGGTATCTCAAAAGTTTTGCAGGCTTTGGTTTGGTGGTCACTGATTCAAGGACTGAGAAGCCTTTATATGAGGAAAGGATGAGAGAACTGGGTTTGTTCAGCCTTGAGAAAAGAAGGCCCAGGGGAGACCTTATCACCGTGTTCCAGTATTTAAAGGGTGACTTTACATCTACAAAGAAGATGGAGACTCCCTTTTTACAAGGAATCATGGAAAAGATGAGGGCTTATGGGCACAAGTTCCTCCTGTAGAGATTCTGACTGGACACAAGAGGAAAATTTTTTGCAATGAGAACATTCAGCCATTGGAATAATCTCCCCGTTGAAGCGGTGGTCTCCCCAGCACTAGACACTTTTAAGTTTCACCTGGACAGGGTGCTGGACCATCTATTCTAGGTCATGCTTTACCTGGAAAGGTTGGACCAGATGATCCTTGAGTCTCTACCAATCTGGGATTCTATGATTCTGTGATTTTCTTCTCCGTAATGGAGTAAGGAATACGCCTGTTAAATACACCATATCTAGACAATCTACTTTGTATTTCTGGAGGTCAGGATTAACTTCAACCAAACAGACGAATCTGCCTTAAGTAGTAAGAGGACTGTCACCTTAGAAAGGTGCCTGCTTCTTCTTAATCGGAAATAATCTCAGCCAGAAAGCACGATGCAGGATGAGTGGTAAGGTAGTGGATTTACTAAAAAGACCTGGAAAGAGAACAAGCAGCAAAAACAATAGAGTAAACTACATCAGAGCACCACAAAAGCTGAACACCCTACTGGGCTGTGTAAATAAGCATGTTCTTCCACTCTAGTTGGCATCAAGGAGGCCTCAGCTGGAGCACTGGCTTCAGCTCTGGGCATTGCACTTTGGGAAAGACATGGGCTAATTGAAGAAACTCCAGAGGAGAGCAGCACAAATTATCAGTGGCCTAATAAAAGGAAAAAACAGAAATAGTGGGTTTATGTAGTTTAAAGAAAGTCTCTGCAGGGAGACAAGGAAGGTGGAGATATGTAAGTGTTGATGTGAAAAGGAAAGGGATGGATTGTTCTCCAAGGCCACCAGGGATGGGCTGAAATTTCACCCAAGGGATTTTATTTTATTATGAAAAGTAAGAGACTGGAAAACTTGGGTAAATAGTAGGCTGCTGAAAATTGTCATAGCTTTGCTGAAATCAATGGAGTCTGACAGTTTTTGCACCAGCTTGAGAATCAGCATGTTAATTTTTTAAAGCAATTTAGAGGGGGCATGTCGCTTGCTATAATACGCTTTAGATGAATACACTTCCTTACATATGTAATTAAAAGTGCCTTAGATACTGAACACTGCAATATAAATCTCATTTAATTTTCATTGCATGCGCTCATTTACTTCTTGAGATTTTCAATTTAGCCAGTGCAATTCTGTATAATGCTGCATTTTCCCACATATCAACACTGCGCTTCAGTATTTGGACTAGAGATGTTGAAGGCAACAGACAACTTTTTTCTTCTGTTATTCTGGGGTGAGCTCTTCCAAAAACTGAGCTCATCCTGCTATGTCCCTGCAACATGCTAAGTTCTTAAGGGGGTTCAAAAGCAAGTGTATATTTGTGTGGTAGTTAAGCCGTCAGAATATATCTATAGCTTACTGCAAAGGATCTGAAAACCCTTCCTATGCATTTAAGCCATAAGCACCCAAACTGGGAGCTTGTTTTTTAATAGTAATTATGGATAACACTGCAGGTATCCTGCTTAACTCTTTTCAAACACACAAAGCAAAGCAGAAAAAAATAACCCTTAATGATGTTTTATACTGCAAAGATTTCATCCATTGACACTGTGAAAACATGCGAAGCACTGCAGTTTTGTCATTTGGGTAACAGCTCTTGCAGAAGTACAGTGCACCTAAGGCATACAGGTAGCATATTTTTCGTCCTTTATTAATCTGCTTCCTGACTCTCAGTGTGTTTTTATTAGTCAAAATGCAATGTATTTTTTGGCAAGTAGTAGAGAATAGGGAGAGCAAAGGAGGGAGAGAAGGAAATCACTTTAAATAGTTTGTTGTTATTTTTGCAGTAATTGCAGAGTACAGCAAGTCATCTGACAAAGTGAGTGAGTCCCTACAAGAAATGATAAACTCCCATTGCTTGGTCTATTGTTTTCTGTGTCTTTCTCCAACAGCTCTTTCACACCCTTGAAATATCATTTTTGAAGACAAGATAGGAGACCTAGTTGCAGTGAAAACGTCACCCCGAAGTGTGAGGACAAATGGACAATCTTTAGCACAGGCTGCCAAAGCTTTCTTGTCAGTTTAATTACTGTTCCCTGGCAGGCAAAAGAGCAGTGTGACTGCTTGAGTGACAAGTAACACACTTCTTCTATCTCCAGGCACTGGGTGTTTGCTAACTTTTTGAAGTTCCTCAGAAAGTAGCTACAGATCTTGAAATATGTAAATGTAGATAATGAAGATGATTAGCACAGACCCTCTCAAATAATGTTGTTTCTCGCTGCTAAGTGCTCTGGGTCACTCAATGGGATGAGAGAAATATAAGCTTGGGTTATCCAGGCTTCAGAAACACAGGAGCAGCTTGTGTAATGACAGTTACTAGAGTAGCTGGGAAGAAGATTGTAACCACTGCTTTTGGAAGCCCCAAAACAGGCCACATATATGCAACCCGGATGCTAGGATCCAGCCTTTTATTTGACATATATTAAAAAGTGAGAGCTAAATTACAAGACAACTTTGTTTTATTTTAGTAGGCATATTGTTTTATATCTTAAACACTTCAAAAGGGTTATTAAGTTGCTTGTATTTGCTACAGATACTGAAGGTCTTTTGATGATGCCCTGCTTAAGATTAGTTAGAGAGACAGATGAGATGGGTAGGTAGATACCTTGACCTTTAAAACATAATTGTTCTGTTAAGTGAATAATAATGAGCATTTCTTGAGGTAGATAGCTGTAGCTACCTGAAATGTGGTGGCTGAACAGAAGCCAGGGAACTCTGGCACTCTATAACACAGGCAGGATAATAACCCAATTTGTCATCATTAGCAATAAGATATTATTAAGCTAACTGTAATGGTCAGATTCTACCTCCTAAAGACAAGGGTCCTATGCCCTGGGACGTCTGAGATCCCCTGATACAGTGGGACAGCTTGGGGTGGCAACCTGCTCACATATTCACATTCCCAAATTCAGAGTGCTTAAGCTCTTCTTAAACTCCAAGCATGTCTAGTCATTACAACCAGTAGAGACTGGAGAGAGATATTTAAGCATATGCCCATTATAAGGGAAAACTGAACAGATCTCCGTTAGATAAGCATCAGTCCTCTTTGTGCCTGTATACCCTTTCTGATGGTAACGTTCAAGTATATCAGAAATCACAGTCAGTATATGATATCCCATCAAATAATATTTCAGACTTGCAGTGAAGCACCCATGCTTTCCAACACACTTTAGGATAAGTTTTTAATCAATGTTTTGTACTTCCAGGCTTTTGAAGATATTTACCTTGAAGATCGAAAAAACATAAAAACTATGCTGGAATATGCTGACAAAATATTCACTTACATCTTTGTCTTGGAAATGCTCCTGAAATGGGTGGCTTATGGCTTCAAGAAATATTTCACCAATGCCTGGTGCTGGCTTGACTTCCTTATTGTAGATGTAAGTATCATTTTGGAGCTACAATGCTTCTTGTATTGGATTTTATAATGTGTAAATCTGGCAGCTTTGTGTTTGCAAAATGTTAACTGTCACTCTGATTCTTAGCAATAATCCTAGGCAAAGCTTGAAGGAGGTCTTGATAAGTTACTGTGCCTTCCCATGAATCAGCCTGCCAGAGTGGAGAATACCTCTTTGTCTCATTACACAGAGGTGTTACCCTGCTAATTTGAGTCACATTCGCTTCTCATCCCTAGGAACTTGTTGTTTCTTTTAGCATTTAACATCTTGTTCCACACTCACAGCTAGCACAAGGTCCGGTTACCTCTGACTGCTCCACACATGACCTCGACACACAAGTCTTTCAGCAGCTTAGAGAAGTTGTCCTTGGCGTAGTTTCCCAGCGAGGCTGCCAGCGGCATGTAACAGTATGTTCAGTACTGTCTCCAAAGTATTTACCAGTGAAGGAGTCCAGCAGAAGGTGTCAACAGTCCTCTTGTCAAAATGATTTCACTATTACAAAACCTTACAAAATACTCCAAATCCCTGAAATATCACAAAGCATAGTTCTCCTACAAGGGTAATCTGTGAAAGCAAGTAATAGTTGAACAAAGGGAGCTGATGCTCCAGGAGTGTTGCTAGTACCAGGCATGTCCCCTCCAAAGTTTCACATTGCCTGAATGAGGTTTAACCTTTCATCACAGTGTATCAGTAAGGAAAAAATTATCTCCCTGAGGCCATTTCTTACTAGCTGGAGGTTTTAATGCGGAAGGCTGGCAGAGCGTTGCCATGCCTGTATAACTTATTAAACTTTTGACAAATTATTTTTCCTCATTTTATATCTGAACCTTGACTCAAGGGAGAACTGCATTTTTTTGGCCCCAGGCCAGGAAAGCACTTCAATGGGACAATTTACTTGTTTGAAGTTATGGACATGTGTAAGTGCACTGCTGGATCAGAGCCTTTGGAAGCTTCTCCAGAGCTTTAATAAATTGATTTATGAAAAGGAAGTTATTTTCATAAATTGTAGATCATAAATTCCTCTTTGCATGCATGCTTGGAAACCTCTTAAAGGGAAGGTACTCATTTTCCACAGATTAGCTTCAACAGAAGAGGAAGGCCTGGTTTAATTAACTAACCACAACATTGGAAACCACCAGTTCCTAAGTTATAGGCCAATCCCAAACGCTGTGCTTATTGTGGTTTAGGTTGAGTGCCACAGCTTTTCTTTCCTGGTTTCTCCATTTGTAAAATGGGACTAATAGGACTCGCCTGAAGTATTGCATGGGCTTCCAGTAATTTGTTAGTGGAGTTATTGTTGTAATGAGCTTCTGAAGACTGGAAGGGCTGGTTGAGGGCTGAATATTGTCACAACTGTATGTTTGGAGCTCTGCTCCATCACTAACAGTTTGAAATGAGTTCCATACTTGTTATAAATACATGTTTTGTAGCATGACATTGAATCAATACCAAAGAGACTAAAAAACAAAGCTAAATTCTCTCCTCTGCAAAATAAAACTGCTTGGAACAGGAGCTACACAAGAATGTAAAGTCAGTATGTAAGCCTGAAATTTAGCTACATGTATGCCTTTTAATGGTGGGATTTGTGACTATAATGACAGACTGTAGAGGCAGCCACAGGCTGGCTGGAGGAAGGGGCTTCACCTTTCCTGCCACACATCCAAGAGCATACATGGCATAAAACAGTGTCATAGGGGAAAGGAGACCACAGGTCCCTGGCTGGGACTTGTCTTATCCCGAGAAAACCCACCCAGAGCCTTCTTATTTTTAATTTTCTTAACTCACATTTAAGTTGGTTGTGCAGGCTTCCAATCTAACCAAAAAGTTACTCACCCTTGAGCTGTTTTAGTTATTGATTGACTCTAGGAAATCGCTTGCCCTTTAGTGTTCTCTGAATAAAGCTTTTCCCCATGCCCCATTCTTTTCTTCAAAGTCATTTCCCTATGCTGATAATGAGAACCTGGTACTATATTTTTAGCAGGTTTAACATGCTTTTCTCCTACCCTATTGCTCACAGCCCCTGCCACTCTGAATTGGCAAAGTAACATGCTATCATTTCTCCTGCACACTTTTTACTTCAATTTACATTTTCTTTTTGGTCCTTTGAGAACCAAATCACTGCAACTGAGCTGCAGAAGGGAGTGAATGGGTGAATTAGCTGCTCCAAAAGGAGCAGATGAATCACTTGTATGATTTTCTCAAATTTATTTATTTAAAATTATTCACTTAAAAAATCCTGATCTGCAAATTATTCATTAGCAGTTTGGTATCAGTATTCAAATTTCAAGCTGTGATGGTTGATTTTTCATTGGACATGTGAAACCATCTATCATCTGTGTTTTCTCATTGTACAAATGCAACTCAGAATCCTTTTTGTGTTGTGAATAATTCATAAAACCAGCCCAAAATTTGCAAGTATTCACTGTTTCTAAATGGGAAGTGAACCCAGAGGGGTATAAGCATATTTTGTGTGTGTGTGTATATGTATGTAGCCTGCCTTGTGAAAGACCCTTGACACTGATTTGGACCAGTGGAACAGCAAAAGCTCCATCTGACAATTGTGGATTACTAAAGAAAATTGTGTCTTGCAAAATCTGAACATCAAAACACACAGTAATCCACAAACTGAGAGCTATTTTTGCTGGATGTAGAATCCCTAAAGGATGATCTCTGATAATGGGCTTCTCTGCATCTCAAAGTGTGCTAGTGTAGCAAAACCATAACAGAGTGCTTTTAAATATATTGTGATACAATAAAGTCCTATCAACAGATTTCTTTGAAAGGAAAGGAGAAAGGAGTATTTAAATCACAAAATGCAGGCTTATTTCAGCTTAGGGCACCTGGGAAAGATTTCTTGGATGTCTGCTGAAATTTGGGTATACTGAAAAAAACCAGCATTAGTGTACATCAATATGTTACCACCCTGCAAATAACAAGTATACTGCTAAAAGTACCCCTCTTCTGCACTGCAGATATAGCCTATCTATTCTCATGAGTTGGAGTGGTGGGCACTCAGTCCTCAGCTGTTTTCAAATGAGGGAAAAGCAGACACCATGGTATATCTGAAGTGTAGACAGACATCAGAATCACCATCAAGAATGGTGTTTATGCACAGTCCTCTCTGCTAGGATTCCCAGGCAAATATTTTCACAAAGAATAGATATTTTCCAAGCATTCATGCAATCAAAAGCTCTTCATACAAAGCAGATTAAACAAGGAGTCTGAACTCGGCCGGGGACAGAAGTGCATGGATTCAAAACAAATGTTTCTGAAAAGTGTTCTCAACTAGGCATGTCCTGCGACAGGCAGAGACAGTTGGGGTTTAAAACAAGGAACAGATAAACTTCACCGGTTATGCATGCTGGTGTCATGTTTGATGTTCCTTTCAATTGTTTCCTCTGACCTATAAATATTATCTTGAGCTTATCTATTTGAGCTTCAGCCAGTTGATTCTGAGCTGTGTCCCAGTCTCTGCTGACAGCAGATGGGTAATTCCATTGCAGTGGTCAATTCAGGAAAGGCATCAGTCTGAAGATTAGCATCATTCAAAGACCGGAGGTGTTGCAGTCAACAGCTTCTTTGCTTGCTGATCATTCATTGAAGGCAGAGGGGAGAGATCAGTACCCTGCAGAAGCTGTCATGAGAAAGCTCTCAGGAAAGGGGTGTAAAGACCCTAACTCATTAGGAAGAATGCTCAGAAAAAAGGTCACAGCCAAGTTTCATTGCCTGTGGCATGCACAGAAAAATCCTCTTAAATGGGTACTAATGTCATTTCTCCACAGAAGTCCATTATCACAAATCCATCATCTCCATTGCAGCTTTTGAGTTCAATTTAATTGTCCAAAAGTTAGTCCCAATCCAGGCTTAAAAAAAAAAAAACAACTTAATTGGCATTTACTAATTTTAGAAATGAGGGTTTCTCCAGCAAGTCTTTCTAAAATGATTCCATTTTTTAAGATCTGATACTTGGGGGAAAGTATTTTCTTAAGCAATTGCTTTTTTAGAGATCCTGGCAGCCTCCTTTCCCTTTAGCTATCTCTATCAATGGGCCCTAACCCTGTGTCCTGCAGCAGGGAGGGGAAGATATCTCTTGTTCTCAATTTTTGCTCTGATGCAAAAATTTCTCTCTAGCTGAGTCACCACAGAGAAAGATTGCTCCTTCCATCATGCCTTTTCCCTAAGAGCCTTCTCTGCCACCATACAGGCAGGGGGATCACAACGGCTTTAAGAAGTGTATCTGTCTGCAAAGTAGTTCAAGCAAGGTTCAGCAATGGATTTGGAGGCCAGACATCTCAAATGAGTGATTCAACAAATCCACTAGGCAGGATTTTGTAGATGCTTTTACAGAAGTAAAATAATATGTACCTTTCTCAGACCGCCGTACCTTTGTGAATTTATAGCGCAACATGTTTCTGGTGTTTTCCTGGAGCTGCTGAGTTTGTACATACAGATCTGTATTCCCCATTGAGTAGCTTTCCAAATTTCCTGTTTGCTGCCAAATTTCCTGTTTGCTTGTTTGAGAACTGCTCATGGCTGTTCCGTCATTAATGCACCATCATTTTCACTGGATGCTTAAAAAATACAGATATTATGTTTTTCAAGATAGTTTCCTGGAAAACGCTTGCTCTGAGATTTCTATTTTGGATAATTCACTGCCAGGCAAATTAAGAAGCAGCTAATAATCTTTGCATTTGACATGAACAATCTAAAACAGTCGTTCTATCCCTAGTTAAAAATTGAATTGAATTAAATTATGCCCTTGTGTTGGATTGTCTTTAAGTGACAATTAAAAACTTGCTGCGTGAAGTAAATATTGATGGGTTATGATTACTTTAATTCTTTTTTCCATCTGTATTCCCTGTTGATTAGCTAGGTGATTTTTGTTTGCTTTACCACTAATTACACAATCTGTTGCAATGTGTTGTGAAATCCAATTGGTATTCTTGGGAAATTATCCTAAAAGCATGTGCATTTTGTCTGGTTTCTGTTCAGAGAAGCACACGGGAACTGAACGACAAAAATGTAACTGGGGCAAAGTAAAAGTAATATAGCTTGTTACTTGGAGAAGCATCTTAAAAGTGAATTTATTAGTTCTATGTGTGAGTTATGAAAAATCCACAGGTTATAACAGGGCACCTTTACTTCAGAGTTTGTTTTTGACTAGTTTTTTTCCATTTTTTTTCCAAAGCAAATGCTTATGTGGGATTTTTGATGGCATAAACCTCCAAGATAACTCATAGGAAAGAAAACCCCTCTCCAGAAGCCTGGGAGCCTGGTCTGAAAACAAAAAAATTAAAAAAAAAAATGCTGGTTTGCTACATATTGACTAGTTCAGGATAAGTGAAAAAATAAAAATCCACATGAAGTGGTTTTAATGTGTGTTAGCAGGTTAGCCGATGCTGTAAATTTCCCTTCTGCCACCCCACATTTTATCTCAACATAACACACACAAAAACATCCAAATGTCTTGTCTTATCTTGGTTTGCACCTCATGTTAGTTACCACATAGATGCTAAAAGGAGAGCAACCAGGCTTTGCCGAGTGGAAACACAAGCTTGGTTTCAGAAAAGGCACAGCAGGACAAAGCACACTGCAGCTGGATGGAAAGGGACACTAAATGAAGCTCACTGCCTGCCCACACCTTGTGAAACAGTTGCAATATGAAGAATAACTGCAATTACTGAAGAATTTCAATTACTGAGGGAGAATTTCCACTTTTGAAAGTGATGTAAAAAAACCCATCTCGACTCAGACTGTGCTGAACTAGGTTTACCAACCATTTTTATTTCTTAAAGTTGTTTAAAGATGGAGCACTTTTCAGTGTCCTTTTTTAGAAGGATGTGCTTAAAAGGAAAATAATGAATAAAGTCCTGGAGCTCTTGTATACAGCCTGCTTTGTCCCTTTCCATTACTGTGGGTGTAGCAGCCAAATTCCTTATGCAGCGATGTTCTGTCTTGCACGAAGGACCAAAGATAGGAGGGACATGTAGACTGTAATTAACAGTCTAGACAGTCCCACATGCTCTGCAGGGACACAGGAGGATTATCCTACAGTTCTCCCTTATGACCGGCACCTTCACAACCCCAGTTGTTGCAGACTGAAAAACATCTTCCCAACACACTTGTGGCTCCATCCAGGATGCCCAAGGGCAGCTCAAGAGAAGACCAGTGCCAGGAGGAGAGGGAAAGAAGAAGTGAAGGGAGAAAAGCAGCCTGCAGAGAGTGCAGAGATTCTTTACTGAGAGGGGAGATTGAAGGAATTGAGATGAAACTTGAAAGCTGTGCCCCAGCGGTGTAGAAACCTTGTGCAAGCCTTCTTCCCTGGTATGACTGGCTTTGGGGTGCTTTGTGCTAAGGCAACTGAAGATTAGGACTCCTACCTGTAGTATGTACTGCTAATTGTACCATTGTCTTTTCTGGCAGAAATTTAGGATCATATAATTTTTCAGAATTATCTGATCCTTTCTACCCTAGCATATTCAGTACATTATCAATCAATAAGGTTAAAGAATCCAACTAAACAGATGATTTTCAAGCTAGGACTGTCATATTTCCCACATCAGCTTGGCATTTTTTATATTGCTTTGGAATATCTGGTTAGATAAATGCTTTAGGGAATCGTGGAAATCCGGAACAGCATCTTGTGGAAACAGCCAAAACACTTTTTTTTTTCCTGATTTTGCATCATGTCATATGTAAGTAGAGTTGATCCTAATCCTGCCCAGAAATAAACATGCCTTCAGCTCAGCACCTCAACTCCACAGGCTGGGATGGAAATGCAGCAGAGTTGATGGGGCTGAGCCACAAGGGAAATGTTCTTGGTAGTCACTATGCACACCTCTGGCAATATAACGCTATCTTCAAATAATAAATAATAATCAAGCATATTCACATCTTCCTGACAACAGTGTTCAGCATCAAGAAGGTACACTGGAATAAATTGTGTGGTGATTTAGGAGGTCTTTTTAAGGGGAGAATATCTTTTCTCCTCAGCTGCCCTAAATCAAGGCAGTCTCCGTACAGTGTCTGGATAAGAAGCAGAATGTAGCTGATGATGAAGAAATTCTTTTGCTCTAAATCCCAGTAGAAATACCAGACTTTTCAAGGCAGCTGCACCCACACAGCCACCACTGCTGAAGCAAGGAGAAAGACTTTGGGTCTTGGCCAAGTTTTGTCTGATCAACGACTGTCATGTGGTCCCAAAAGTCACAGCAATCCCTCTGTCTTCCCTACCCAGTGCTGATAAGTGGGACTCAGAGGTATGGCAAAGGTGTCTGTTTGCAGTGAAAAGGTGAAATGAAACAAGCTGAAAATCCATTTGGAAAGGGTGGGAAAACTGCAAATCAATAATTCACTTTGGCGTCTCACTGGATCTAAGATCGCAGCAGCAGATCGTTCGACTCACCCTCAGAAATTAGCTGAGGTTTAATTCTTGATTCACAGCCATCCGCCTTGGGAATTGACTGAAGTTGTTAGAAAAGCCTGAGCAGGTGTAAAGGAGGTGACAGATTAAGAGAACAGCGAGACATAAAGAGGTTCTTCTGGAAACCACCAGGAAGCAATTAGGATGCTGGGGTGATTTATTTAAAAGCATTTAAGCCAACAGGAGTGACACATGGTGTTTGCGACAAGGCTGACCTCTGAAAGGAAACATTGCTTTGAAAAGCATGGACATGAGGACCAGGAAACAAGCAGAGAAGATGGAATATTGACAGTTTCAGAGCTTTAGTCCGATGGGGAAATGAAAAAAAAGAAAAAAAAAGGATGAAATATCCCAGAGAAAAAAAGAACAGGAGTGGATGATGTAGAAGCCTTTTATAACCTGAGTTATAAGAAGTAGCGTCGAGCTTTCCAGGAGATAATTTTTGTTTATAATTAATCTAGGCACTCTTATAGCCCATCATATTATAATACACAAGAGCACTCCACAAGCAGTAATGAACTCCACTGTCGGTGAGGGAAGCTCTTCATTAACTCATTTCCAGACACGCTTTCATCTCCATGCCATGGACTAAGTCCAGAGTAACCCTAAGCAGTTCATAGTCTCTATTTGAATGTGAGGGTTGTAATGCAAGGAAACAAGTAGCAGAGGTGGGAATTCAGTTTAGGTCACTTTAGTCTCTCTCTAGTGTCCTAATTGAAAGCCTAACATTTAACTTTATGCCCTTCATTCATAACATGCAATTTCTGGATCGGCAGGTGCAATCATACAGTTAGGCATCTGTAGGGTAGATGTCAGAGTGAAAGGGTAAAGATATATTTTTAAAAAGATAAGGTGATTAATAAACATCTTCTCAGAAATGGTAGCTGCTGAAGGGAGCACCAACCTCTTTACAAGCCCTTTTCTCCCAGCAGTATTTCAGTTTTGCAATAAGGATTTCCATGTCTTTCAATTTATTTTCAAATTCACCTTTCCCTGTAGTTTTTCCAGTTTACTTTTGGGGCACAGACCTAATTTTGTTCCTTTTCAAGTCAAGAGGAGCAATTTGGGACTACAGCCCTGGTTCTTAAAGACATTGGGCTGCTGCTCTGGCTGTGAAGATTTCTTTGGGTAATCCCATCCTTGGCATCAGGGGACGGGAGAAACCAGACTGAATTGAAAAGAGGCACCTGAAGTAATCCAAGTTCTCTTTCTTCTACTTTTTTCTTTTTCTGAAAGCACAGTTAGAGAGGGACAGGTAGGTGCTCCTGGGGCACATAAAAAGCTATTTGAAAGCACTGGGGACCTGCATTAGCTGAAACTGCTTATTTAAATAAGTGGCCAGAGCTTTCAGCTCAGCTGCTGTGTTCCCTTTCGGATGTCCTTTTTTTCCCGGCTCCCTCCCCTCTAATTTGAGCAAGCAGGTTAATTTGATGAAATCCCTAGCTGCATAAAACGTATGCTGTTGCCCAAACTGGGAAGGAGGTCTCCTCTTCTCCACAAGACAGCAGCTTGCAGGGTATCACTCACAGCTGTATTCTGCAGCAGGCAGACGTTTAGTAGAGGTTCTCATTGTTCTCATGGGTTTTAGGATTTATATGACCAGCCAAGGAGGATTTTTACTGTTACTCAGACAGAACTCCTTGTTCCCTAGGCTCTGCTATTAATTCATCTCAGTGGTGATCTGGAGTTAATTCAGAAATGCAGTGTAGGCCAAGTAGCATCTGCCTTTGAATGGTGCTACTCAGGTCTGCTTCCAGCTCAGTCCAGTAGATGCCCACTGATTATCTGAAATGATGTGCTTTTAGGCTGGTGCAAAGGGATGCAGAAAAGAGAGGAGGAGCCCCTGTTCTGGCTCAAACCCACCTCCTTGCTGTAGGAAACTCAGTCAGCCTCAGGCAAAACACTGCTCCCAAAGAGTGCACCCTTCAGATTACTGCCACCAGCGTAATTTCATAGCTACATTGTGCGTGTAATTTATATGCTATTAAAATGTATGAATATAGGAAGGAACACCACTAGTGTTATAAATGGAATAGCTCCTTAGGAAAAAGTCTGTAATCTTTTGATTAGAGACTGTTTCCCCTGTGTGTGCTGTAAGGAAGCTGCATTATTGCTCTCCCTACTTTGTAATTGTTTTTCTGCAACCTTAAAATCCTCTGCTGACAGCTTTACTGGGGTTTACATTAGTTTACAGCACTGATTTCTTAAGTCACTGTCAGATAATGAAGACATATATACCCCTTGTATAACTTTACCTCTGTGTGTTCATAGGGAACTATCTTAATGGTCCAAAAATGCTGCTTATCTGTTAACTGCTGAATTACTGTGAGCACCAATGGTAAGCACGCTGGGAATCTAACACTGCATGGGTGCCACCAGGGTACAAATACATCAGTTGCATTTCTCATCTCAAGAATGACAGTATTACACCGAAATAATAATACAAAAATGCAGGAGTTAGTTACTGAAAAAAAAATCCTGATTCCGGGACAATGCTTTTTTTTTTTTTTTTTAAGTATAATCTAGTAAAAGATTGTCAAAATAATTAAGAAATTCAGACATTACTCTTATTAGAACATCCTAGCAATAACTTTGAACAGCTATCAGTGAGGCTAACCTCTCTTCAGAGATCACTGCCTGTCTTCTAGCAGTCTAAACTTATTGATTCTTCTTGATTCCACCCTGGAAACATACAAATGTAATACAATGGGGCACTCTAGACTCATGCTGCTAATGCCACTAAGTCACGTAGATGACAGGAGCTTGGCTTTCAGAGCACCAGCCACAGGCCTGGTAATCCCCATGGCTGGTATTTCTAGTGTTCAATGGAGTCACAAGATTTAAAAGCTCTAATTATTTTTCCTTGAGCATAACACTGAAAATGGCAAAAGGAAAGCTGTGGCGTTCATTTATCTCTCCCTTTACCCAGGTCCATGAGACTGTCATACAAACCATTGTAAAATTTATGTAGATAAACATGTGTACAGAAATATGTAAGAATATAAAAATATAGAAATACAGGTCTATAGGAGAACATTTTGGGAAGTCACTGACAGTACTGAGGCTGGGGTCCTGCTGGGCTGTTTTGAGATGATCTGAAGAAAGCAAAATGGAAGAGCTGCTACGTGATTGAATTCCTAGCATGTGCAACTGGTGAGATTTTTATCATTAGTATCTGTGGAGGCAGGATTACATTCACTGATTTATGGGGACCAGGTCCAACCTTTGGGACACTCATTGCTGGCCAGGTTGTACGCTGGGGTTCACATTAGGTAGAAAATTCCAGTGACAACATTGTTCTGGAGAATGAACAGCAAGTCAAGGGGATAAAGAAGAGTTTCAAGCTAACATGGAGGATATTATTACTTGGTTTAGTGTAAGGAAGGTTTAGATGGAAAGCTATGAAAGCTTCTTAGATCTAGCAGGTTCTGGAAAGCCCCTCAAGGGAAATGCTAGAAGCAGAGCATCACAGAGCATCTCCAGTTGAGAACAATAATATGTCTTCTTGGGGCAGAAGAAATGCACAGGAGGATGGAAGACTGTAGCAAGCCATGTGAGAGGTGGAGAGGAAAACTCAAGCCCAACCACAGATTGTGCATTTTAAGGGCAATGTTTCAGGCAATAGTGTCTCCATAGGATTCAGCTGCTCTCTACAGCCTTACTGTGCTACCTGATCTTTAAAGTTGCGTTTTTTTCCTGAAAAAAATACTAAACTGTCGGCAAATAGATAATGAAAGGATTAGAAATGTGTGCCATATTGTGAATCTGGAGGTTACTTTAACCCTGGGGGTATCTTCTGGGTGCCAGCACATTTCTGATACCAACCAGAGCACAAAGCAGAACCTTAGAGCAACTCTGGGCTGCCTTGTAACAGAAAAAAAAAAGTAAGAGAAACAGCTGACTTTACTTTTTGCTGTGGTTATGTGGGGCAGTCAACACCAATTTTGAGAGCTGCTTGATTTTTTTCCTAAAAATAGCCTTCTGGTCACTTTTAATCAAGTTGAAATAGCCAAGTCTCTGTGCTAGTAATTCTCCTATAAATAAAATTTGACAGGGATACCTTCAAAATCAACATCCAAGCATTTAAACATGTTGTCTCAAACGCAGTTCTGACTCCAGCCTTATAAATCTTTGCCAAATATCACACAGCTTCATGGCCTAATCCTCTGAAGACATATCTAATGCTGTGTAAATCTGTGTCAGGAGGACAACAGCACCTGTGATGTGTTTCAGGGTGACATTTATGGCACTCTGAAGAAAATGGTAACTCGCTCAGATCCAAAGTCTGGTCTTCCAGGATTTGAACAGAACATCTTCTGCCTTGAAAGGGCAATTATAGGACATAAATTTGGGATGAGAGAGGAAGCAGGCAGTTGTGGAGACCTTGAGAAGATCTGAGTTTTAGATTGTGGGTGAAGCTAGCACAAAAGGGTGTTGGATGCTCTGTATTTGATTAATTTTCTTTCAAATATCTACATTCATGAGTGAGTTTCCCTTAGTATGTGAGGATATGGATCTTGGTTTCTGTCTCTGAGCATACTATCATTGAGCTGTTTTCCTTACACCTCCAGCCTTTCTAGACAGGAAACTCCAAGTCTTTGTGGAGTTTAGGCCATTTTCTGCACTAATCTTTCCAACCAAAGATAGAAATATATGCCATAGTGTTACTTCTGTCATGATATCTCAGTAATACCAGTTATATTACAGTTTTAAGATGCCTTATTTCAATGGCTTTAGTGTATAAGTGTGCTGCACATTTGCTTATTGATATTAGACAAATCCTTCAGCCCTTTCTCATTATTTAAGAAGCATTAAGTCAATGTGGGGAGTGAATGAAAGTAGGCGGCTTTGGACTGTACATTAATGCAACTTGAGAGTATAGGATGTAATCAAGGCTGGTAAGAAATAGGGAGGACAGAAAAGGGGTATTGCCTCAATTTAGAAGCATTGGTGAGATTAAGATGGTTATTAAGCCAAACCAGATTTTTATCTTTAACTGTGAGCATCAGCTGAGCAGGATTTAGGTGAAAGAAGCATGCCATACCTATAACATTATTTACTCTAAAATAACTTCTTAGGCATGCTCATGTCACAGGTTCAGATCTGCTTTCTTAGAGATGGAAGGAAAAGCTTCACTGGTGATTTTTACCTTCCCAGTGTCTAAGAGACCTAAGACATCAGACCTGGAATCCAGTCTGCCTGTCTACTGTGATGCTTTTATAGCACACTCACTGCTAAAGTGATTAAAGTGAACTGCAGAGTGTTTATTAGGACCTCCCTTCTTCATCCACTGCTGGGTCTGTACACAGGAGCTGAGTTTCTGTCACACCTTGTTGAAGAGTGACATTTTAAAGCATGACAATCATCCTCTGCACCTCAGTCATCTGCAGAGGTGGGCTGTCTTCTCCCTGCACATATCCAGCTCACTGTATCCAGCCCAGGCTTGGTGTCTCTGAGACCTCCTGCCCTTAAACTTGCTGTCAACCACATGCCACAGTAAAGCCATTAATAGGTAAATAATTTAACAAATTGATCAAGTTTTACAAAGAGGCTTAGCTGTGCAGACAGTGCTTGTACATAAATTAGTGCATATTCAGGAGAAAGGTTGCTCCATAGAGGAGATGTAAGATAATCTGATTCTGTGATAACTGGGGCTGTGAAAATAGCTAAAGGTGAGAGTAAGGGAACTGAGATAAGCAATGTGCATGAGTCTCTCTCTTCTAAGAAAACAATAGTTTATACGTGGCAATTAATTTGTGGGGTTTTGTTAATACACATATATTGGCATGATACTTATAATATTGGAGAGCTGTTTGTTTCTCACTCCCTGCTCAGTAAGAATTCAGGCCATGAATGCTGACTTGAGCATGCAAAACCCAATTGCTCCATGTGATTGTTAATCTGATCCATAATCTCCACTGCTATTGAGTTCATCCAGAGTCCAGTCCTGTGCCCAAAAGCATCCACATTTCTGACCAGCTGGGCACTACAAAAGTTCTGAGAACTTGAAGAGCATTGGAACCCCTCCATACTGTTCCCATATTTGGAAATAGATATTTTATTTCAAAGAAATAGTCTTTAAGAGATACAAACCTCAATGTTGAGCACCTGGCAGGTTTCCTTCTCCTTTAGAGGCTGTGCAGGTACCAGAAAAAGTGAAAAAGTGCAGAATCATAGAGTAATGTATATCATTCTCTTACAATCTATGGTATAAAGTCATGTCTATCAGTAATCTAGAAGACTTGTTTCTAATCAGTAAGTTTAAGATTAGTAATTGAATGGTAATGCTAAAATCTTTTCTCTCTGCTGAAAATGGTTAGATCTTACAGGTGCTTTCATCCAGAAAGCCCTAAATTATAACACTTAGGTGACTCATATTTTCAATTGTGGAAGATACACACACATTGAGGAGACCTATAGCACAGGCGTCACAGAACGGTGGGTTTGTAACAGTGATCTCTTTTCTCATACAGTCTGCGAGCTGACATTAAGAGGATTTCTGTGTGCCGAGTTAAAAGAAGCTCTGGAAATCTGTATTTTTATAAATTTTGCATTAAAGTGAAAACAAAGGTGTTGTGAGTTGGTAGCAGCTCAGTGTATGTGTGGATGTAAAACTCTCCTTTTTTCTGTGTTGATCTAATTTAATGGTTTAAGAATTTTTTTCCACTTTTTCACTAACCAACTCTTTCTTTTCAGGAAGAAAAGTCAGAAGAGAACGAAGATGGAAGGAGTATACTAACAGATTGGATTTTTGCTTTGTGTCTCCATTCAGGTGTCTTTAATAAGCCTCATCGCCAATACACTTGGATACTCTGAGATGGGTCCCATTAAATCCCTCAGGACTCTCCGAGCTCTTCGGCCATTAAGAGCATTGTCACGATTTGAAGGGATGAGGGTAAGAGTATATAAAGCATCAGTCAAAGCTCAACTCTCTGACATCAAGCATACTAACAGGGAACTGTTGCACATGGTTTTGTCTTCACTGTGTCTGCCAAAGGAAATGAATGATAATGCTGTATCAAAACAACAAAATAAGAAATCCCTCCTTTGTCTAAATTGCAATTGTATCATTACGTCTTTATCCTCAGGTGGATTTAATGATGAACTAATCCTGCTGCCTAACTTGTCATATTGCACTTTAAAAAACAGCTTCTTGGTCGAGGAAGCATCTGGCTAACAATTACCTCTCAATTATAAGACACACCAGGGGAATAGCCAAGCTACAAGTTTGCTCCCTGCTTTTGACATATATTAAAATGAGACTGACTAGGAAAGTTCTTAAGGACTTTTTCACTAATAATTAAGGCAAAAATTAAAAATGCTAAAGATAGGTAAAGCAAATGAACGAATATGTAAAACTTTTCCATTGAACAGATTGCAGCTTTAACATGGAATGTCAGGATTAATATTAAAACCATGTAGCTTTTGTTCATTTCTCCATCTTGTGCATCCATCTCCTTCCTCTGCATTCCTTTGCCAGCATGGCTATATCCACACAGCATACCTGATTATTTGTTAAGACTACCTGCTACACAATTATTGTCTAGTAAGCACTTTATTTAACTCTTTGCACCATCTGCAAGATCTGCAAGGTGATCTGCAAGATCTGCAGATGATAACAACTGTGCTTTGTATAAACTGAGATTACTGTCAATCTTGTAGAGCAAGATCACATAGCAAAATAAAGCAAATCTGTGACAAAATTACGCATACACCAACTTACATTTCCTGATGATCCCAAATCTCCCTACTAGGCCAAAGAAAATGCTGCATCTTTCATAGAGGTATATTCAAGATAAAGCTTTGTTGTAGACAAAATTTTGGTCTGAATCATCAGTGACTAAAATGTGTAATTCATGCACTGAGCTCCTAGCAATTGACTGTTCTCATCGCAATACCCTTGCAGTAAGACAGACTGAAGACTAGGGAGCCTAATGACAGAGGTAACTCAGGAAATATGGTGACAGAGCGGTTTATTAAAACCTGTACCCAGACTTTACCTCTTCTGTGGATGATAAGAATTGGGGATATATGTTTTTTTTGCTCCAGATCTTGTGATCATCTAAGCTACATTATTTTTGTGGATGAAGACCAGACAAATCTAGTTGCAGACCACTTTCCTGTGTGTTAGTACTAAGACAGAATGATTCAAAAGGCTTCATTCATTCAGGCTCTGAAACCTGAGTTTTGTTCACCACATCCTTTTCAACTGAGGCAATATTTCAAAAGTTATTCATAAGATAAACCAAAAGCAAACTGCAGATCCTCAGCTGGCAAAAGGTGATGTTGTATTCCTAACGTTAATTAAAGCTCTCACTCCTATGTCATCTGATGACTTCACACTGCCTTTATTAAACATTCGCAAATTGAGCAGAAGTTGGTACTGGCCAAAGCTGCACTAGCTTAACTACCAAAGTGATTTGTGCATGGGCTCTCTCAAATCAATTTAAATCTGGCTTATGAAGGCTTAGTTTCTACTGGTGGATTTGAAAATTCAAGCAAAAACCCTTTAAAGTATTCTAAGCTGACATAAGAATGTTCACTCATGACTTTGCATCAGTTTAGCTAAGTTGTATTCAAACCTGAAAAGTAGTGTGAAAACTAGCCCAAAGCATAAAACAGTGAAACAGATAATTGAAAGAAACAATGAGAAAAAAATTTCATCTTTATCTGCGAATAGAAAGAGGTTAACTTACTGGAGATCTTATGTGGCATAGACACATGCATCACCCCAGCAGATTTCCTTCCTAACATGCTCATACTTGTAGGCCTCCCTGGTTTCTGACTCAACATCCCTTTTCTTCCCTGTACCATTGCTGCAGCTGAAATATATTCAGTCATTCTGAGCTATGGGAGGCAGTGAATTAGCTTGTAAATATGATAAGGTGTAATTGAGAATACGTGCTATTGGAAAATCAAATCATTTTAGCTTTAGTTTGTCTAACCACACTTAACATGACTAGGGACAGCTAGACCTTTCATTATTAGGAGTTCATATGCTACAAAATGCACAGGAAAATTGGCAGTGCAGTGATGGATTAAGTAATTATAATGTTGAGAAACAAACACTGACAGTAAGAAAATAATAATAGTTTGCTCTATTATAATGTCTTTTTCTTGAATAACTGAAAGATCTCTGATGACTAGAACAGGAACAAGAAAGTTCTCATTTCTACTGCAGTATAAAAGACGTGTTTCATTATGTACCTAAATTTTGAAAACAGTGGGTCCTGGGGCAAAAGCACAGAGTAGCACTGGAATGGCCAAGAGGACCTGTTACTATCAGGCTTCAATCCTTTCCCCATCTTCAAACAGGCTGGGACCTGTCTAAATTTGACTCAAGTGTCAGCAGCTCCTATCCCAGTAGAGGTCTGCCAAATAAGGCTGAACTGGTGCTATCCTGCTCCTCTGTCCCCTCAAAAGACCCCAGTCTGACCAGTATCCCACCTGACAGTTACCCTAGATGCTGTGGGTTTCCATGCACATACCGCCCACCCTGCGTCCCCCACTACATTTCAGGCCATACTGGAGCACCATGTAAGTTAACATAGGTCTTCCTGAACCAAATCATGAAGTCTCCCATGTTTCCTCCTTTGTGTCCATCAGGGAATTATTTCAGACATGCCACTTCCCTGCAAGTTTCTTCCCAACACGGGAGGTTACTGCAGTATTTTAAAACAGTGAGTGGGATGATGAGAGACCATTTGATGTGAAAATGATCCTAGGCAAAGTCATGGTGAGGCTGCTACAAAATACATGAAGGAAAGAAATAGCATAATTAATGCTAGTTAGCATGATTTCATGGGAATAGTTCTTGTAAAACCGATATGGTCCTTTGATTTGATTACCAATTATGCTGATGACGGTAACTGTGCTGATATAATATCCTTATATTTCAGAAAAGAATTTGATACCATGGGACATTGTGATGAAAACACAAGATTTGTACCAAGCCAATTAAACGTATTTTAAATTAATTTAAAAGGGGTGATGGATCTCAAAAAAGTAATGATTTACAGTGATGACACTGTAAATTCAGTGATGAGTGTCTCAGGGTGAGGGATCCTTCAGAATGAGAACTGCCCTTAATCTGGACTTTAACAGCATCTGGAAGAAAATTTAAAATCTTTGCCGACAACACACAAAGTGAGCGGGGTAATAAGTGGTATTACGGATAAGGAAATCACACTGACTGCTCTGGATCACGGTGAAAAACAGATCAATTGTACAACATGCATTTTAATAAACCATATACCTCAGGAGGAGGAAAGTAGGTCACCCTGGGGATGTTTCTTGGAAAACAGCAGCTGAGAGGGATTTAGGGATTGGGATGACTGCTCAAAGGTATACCAAGTTTTGGGCAGGTCCGATAAATGAGGTGACTATTACAATCCCTAAATATGCAGGGAAATAACCTGTCGAATGGAAGAGAGCACAGTGCTTCATCACTGGAATTCCACCAAACTGCTGAGAAGTGGGTGTTAAAAATGGGAAATTCTCTGCAGGGAACTACGAGCATGATTAGAAATCTGGAGGAACCATGGCGGTTCGAAAAAAGCTGATTTTTTAATTACCCAAAGCAATGTGCAGTGGTAACTCACCTACAGTGAAGACAGGAATGACAGAAGATACCTAACAACAGTTGACTAGTGCCTCAAGTTCAGCAAATTCAACCTAAAAATACAGCACCTGTTTCTGACAATGAGGACAAAGGACACCAGGAATAGATTATCTAATGATAACATTTTCACCTGTTATTTGAGTTCACAACACTGTAAATAAGATGTATTTGCAAAAGGTCTGCCCAGGCTTGGCTGGGAGTTATAGCCTAGGCCTGAAAATACTGAGGGAAGTCTGGTGGGCTCTGTTATAGCAAAGGGGAGCTAAACAAACCATGCAAGTCTATTTCTGGATCTAAAATCTGAATCAGTTTCAGCTGAGGAGATGGCCCATGAGAGCCAGTGGCCAGGCACATTCTATAGATTTGCACCACTGTGGACTAGGGTAGAGGGTGGCTCAGTTTTTTTGTTATCCCTAAAGAAGTCACCTTGTGGTTTTATCTACAAAGATGCTAATGGAAACCAAGAGGTACAAAACCTTTTCTTATATATGGCTATATGTGTTGCTATTCCTAGATGCAGCAGAAATTCAGCCCTTTCCATGGCCAGGTTTGCAGCTGAACTTTTAACATGAATTTATGATAATAACTTGCTTTTATGTATCCAGGTCTTTAAGTCCTCTCGCTTGTCTCAGAACAAATCAGGAGTGCTTCCAGCAGACCAAATGGCATCATGCTGGTGTAAGAGCAGAAGAAGTGAGAGAAGAATGAAACCCCCTGTTAATAATTCATTCAGAGAGGTGTTACGGGATTTGCTCCAGACTCATGTCGTGTTTTATTATTTACAAGCCAGTGAATATAAATCAGCAGAAGGAAAAAAGCAGGATGCAAGCATGGCCGTCACTTACACTGCTGAAACCTGGAAGTCTCTGTCCTGTCACAGGGCTTGCAGGTGGAAGCTGGACTCAGCAGCATATGCAAAATAAGTGCAGTGGCTCTGTGCTGGCGTGCATTAAAATTGAACAAAAATATTGTCCTGCATAGCAGCAAATGAAGCTACTTTGACAAGGGCCAAGGCTATACCCAAATAAGTGCTTGATTTGGAAATCTTTCTGCTCCTCTGGGTGTTTTTCTTCCTCAGTAATGCATAAATGATGAGGAAACAAATGTTACATTATTATCTTCTCAGAAAATTGGACACTAATGCAAGAGCTGGTATTTCCTATAGTCATGGAATAAAATTTAATTTTTATGGATCGATATCATCTTGTCTCAGTTTCAGAAATGTAGATGGAGAAGTGAAAGAGCTTAGTGTCTGCCTACCAGACTTTACTCTCCAAAGCATGAGACAAAGATGGAGACAAATTCATGTAGCGGGTCTGGTGTCTGCACAGGCTTCTTTGCCTGGACCATGCAACGGCAGCATCTCTAAAAGCTGTGAATATGGAGCAACCTTTTTGACATAGGAAAGGAAAAACTACATTTTGCAATAGTGTTCTTCCCTCAGAAAATGTCAGTTAGTATAACATTTGTCACCCATAAGTGTATTAATGCTCAAAACACTAAATGAGGTGCATCCTGCCTGGTTGATGTGCTGGTATTATACTGCTGCATTCAAACCTCACAACTGTAGAGGGTCTGTAGATGGTCTGACATTTATTTCTTTTGCATGGCTTCAGAAAGGTGTCCAGTGCCAACATTCCCACACTTTAAAAGCTCCTTTTGCCTTTCATTTTTACGTGTGATTTTACACAAGGGTTTAGAGCCCTGCCTGGGTTGGTGTGTAGGAACTTTACAGCATGTCACAGGGAAAAATAATGCATTTTTTGTTAAATTAGAATGGATTCACTGGTTTAATCATGCATGCTTATCAGACAGGGGAAGCTGGATTAATACAGTATTTCTCAATCAGTTATTATGTAAACAAGCAAAATTTGCCACAGCTGGATTTCACATCCCAAGGACTAGGGAGGCCTGAGTTCAGTAAAAATTTCAGAAATATTTTTTGTCTGAGACACTGTGTGTCACAGTTCAAGCCCAGCCAGCAACTAAGGACCATGCAGCTGCTCACTCACTTCCCCTTCCTTCCCCCTGCCCTGGTGGGATGGGGAGAAGAATAAATAAAAAGGTAAACCCTATTGGTGAGGTAAGAACAGTTTAATGATTGGAATAAAGTAAAATACAATAACAATAATAATGATAATGATGATTATGATGATGGTGATGATGATAATGATAATAAAATTAATAATAATGTTGAAATAATAATAATATTAGAAATAAAATAATCAATCAAATAAACCCCCAAGTGGTGCACATCACCCACTGACTGATGCCCAGCCTATCACCTCTTGACAAACACCCAGCTTCTATACTGGGCACAACATGCTGTGGTATGGAATACCCCTTTGGCTAGTTTGGGTCAGGTGTCCTGTCTCTTCTCCCTCCTGGCTTCTCGTTCCCTTCCTCATGGGCAGAACATGACAGACTGAAATGTCCTTGATCAGGGTAAGCACTACATGGGAACAGATAAAACATTGGTGTGTTAGCTGCATTGTTCTCAGACTAAAGCCAAGAAACATAGCACTGTACCAGCTACTAGGAAGAAGATTAAACTATCCCAGCCAAAACCAGGGCATTGTGGTGTACACCCCAGCCATTTCCAATTAATCATATGATTATGAAAGATAGTTTGACTGAAGTGAATTATCCAGTAGGATCTTAGAGGTCAAGATTGTACTTGAATTAAAAGATTCCTCTTGAAATAACATCATCCCATGGGTGGGATGCCAACAAATTATCTCTTCAATTACAAAAAGAAAAAAATAATTATTTTGTGTGAAGCCTTTAATGGTGATCTGTCTCCTTAGGTAGTGTTAATACTTATCCACCTGCCACCATGTGAGGAGGGTTCAGTCCAGTTAATCAAGGGCCCACAACAACTTGTTAGTGAAGTGTCTGTGTAAGTGCTAACATTAATTCTGTTTTTCCTCTGCTGTTTACCCTAAGGTGGTGGTTAATGCACTTGTGGGAGCCATCCCTTCCATCATGAATGTTCTGCTCGTCTGCCTCATCTTCTGGCTCATCTTTAGCATCATGGGAGTGAACCTTTTTGCTGGAAAGTTTGGGAAGTGCATTAATAAGACAGAAGGAGATATGCCTTTAGACTCTAAAATTATTAACAACATGAGTGACTGTATACTCTATAATGTGTCAGGCACATTTTACTGGACAAAAGTTAAAGTTAACTTTGATAATGTTGGTGCTGGGTACCTGGCTCTGCTACAAGTGGTAAGTGTGACCACTAGAAACTGTTGGACAAATGTTGCCTGTTCCCTTGAAATAATCCATTTAAATACCTCTATGCTTTTCTTTTTTTTTTCAGCCATCAGGGGAATTCCTTTCCTCAAGTGTAAATTAGTTATATTTGGTGTATTAATTTGGCCTAGAGATATTTATGACAGCTTTTGGGTTTAATTTGAGTTTCTGATACATTACTAATATAGCCCTCTAGGAAGCGATTGGACTACTGAGGTGAATAATGTCAATAATGTAATCCAGAGCAAAGTTCAGTTCCAGAAACAAAAAGTCATGGTCCAAGAAAGGCTGTTCATGCAGACAGAGTGCATTTGCCTTCCTGAACAGCCTGGGACTTCACTGTACCCTGCTGGGATAAAATGAACTTGCAGTGCCTTCAGTTACACGGCTGAAGTTTTTGCATAAAGCACAGAGAAAGTCACAGAGAAAACTTTAATTTACATTCCTCTGTTCACCTTCAATGGAGATGTTTGAGAAGAACACTGCTGCCTCCCATTCTGCTTCCTCACATAATTTCCACCTGATAAATATAATGAGTCAGATTGAACCTAACTATGAAATAACAGCGGTAATCAGACTGCTGGAACTCTATACAGCTTGGACTCTCTGGAAAGGTGGTGAGAGAATATCAGAGAAGGGACTGTTAAGATTCAAAGATGATGGCAATATTTGATCTCTAAAGACAGAAGTAAGCCACATTTACAACCTTTTTTATCAGTAAATGTAAAACACGGGTAAATGGGTTGTATGCACTGAGATTTACTCTGTTATGACGCCGTACAACCTAATGGATAGGGCCGCATGAGACCCCATCTTCTTGTCGAGGCTCTGCTGCTGGACTGCTGAGTGATTTTATATAAATTGCTTTATGTTTCTGTTCCATGGGGCCCTCTTATAAAATAGTGGTAACGATACTTGTTCCCATTGTTCCTAATTTGCTCACAAGCCTAGTGATGACAAGGGCTGGAAATGCTCTAGGAATTTGTCATGTTTCCTTATATGTACACAGAATTAAACGACCCCCTTACCACATCCTTGGATGGGGAGGTTACTTTCTTGAAGCACCTGTGATGTCATTCCTTGCTTCTGGGATAAAAACTAGCATGCCGCAACCTCAATTCTTTTGCCATATGTAGAAATGCACCCTTTGTAATGCAGCAGAATACTGCCCTGGGTGCTGACTTGCCCTTCCAAGAGGGCATCATCCTCCCACAGGTCCTGATCAGATCTGCCACCCTTTCTCCTTCCCATGACGCAAGTTTGCTTTCTCCCAGATCAATTTTTTCGCTGTCACAGACACATGAAATTGCTCTATAAAGTGTCTTTCCTTTCCTGTAGAGATGCTTATCCTTATATATTCTGTTCCTGGTACATATACACTTGAATCTGAGATCTTCTGACAACTTTCCATTGAGTCTTTGATTTCATAATCTCTGGAAAGCGGAAAGGTTAGAATGGGTGCAACTTTTGGTTCTTTCCGTGACATAAAGCTGAACTTGCTAGAGTTTTTATCTTTTATCTTTTGCGTGTAATTATGATTTTCATCTCACCCATGCAGGGCAGATTAATTCACTTTGAATGTCTTTAATCAGGTTTTCCATTCTACACAGTGTTTGCCTTTTATTTAAACACTTAATTCAGCTGAGCAAAAATTTTAAGGTTTAAAATACTTTACCTTAACTGAAGCTTCTTATCTCCTCCATGACTGCATAACAGATGACTAATTTGTTTGGTGAAAAAACTCCATCAGAGTTGTAGTTGTTCCTTCACCATTTCTTTTATAAGGTTCAAACTCCAGCTTTCTGAAAACCTTCAACTTTTCACAAATTAGCATTGCCTGAGGAGTATCCTGAAGCAGTCTCCTCTGCTGTTCTGCAGTATCCGTTCCTGGGAACTTGGCACTGGTGATACTAGTTGCATTCACCAGATGGGGCTGCCTTCTGTTGCGATCAGTGGTGGCAGAAGAAATGTAACTGGTCATAAGATGGATCTCAGCACATTTCTGAAAGGGTGGTCTAGTTCTGCTGATTTCTAGTACTGCTATCCGTTTTTGAAAATGGACATGATGACCCTGCAGGGTTCTTTCAAACCTGTGATCCTGTATTGGGTAGCAGAGAAGTAGTTTTTCCAGTTGCAGAAGTACAAAAGAAGTGCCATAAATGTAATGTCCGTGAAGGCTGGACAAACTGATTGTGGCAGAAAATGAGGGAGCCCTAAAACCTTGCACAGCAGGTGTTTGGCTCCTTCTTCCAAGAGGAAGGGTAAGAGCCAGATGCCATTAGAGGATTGATTTTAACTTTCATCCTGCACCTGGAGCTCTTATGTCTGTTGCTAATGACAGTCTTTCGCAATGAAATGTAAAGATGATACCCACAGAGAAGGAGCCCAAACATCTGGATCTCCTTTGCCAGACTCCAGCTGAGGAGTGTTGGTTACAGGTGCTGCTTGCCAAATATCATCCTTATGGGGTTGCATTTCATGAGCAAACTACTGTGGGAATTGCAGGGGATCAGTTAACAGCTCAGCTCTCCTAAAGAGATAGACACATCCATGCATCTTTGCGCACACTGAGACAGTATGTAGCAATGATGAGATAGGCATTTTGGTTACAACCCTCTGGGATCGAAAATACGAGCTTTTAAGTGGGACTTGTCTTTTGACTGTTGACATTTTCAGCTGCTGCAGCACACTATTTAAGTGGCTCTGAAGTTACCTTTGGATGCTTGAATGTGTCTGAAAATCCAAATGGAAATACGTAAAACAAATCTGTCTGCCTAATGTTCTGTCTTCATTTCTACAGCATCCTTGAAAGAAATGAGAAGTTGCTACTATGGAAACTTTAAGGCTTACGACTATCCAGAGACAGACTTGCTAACAGTGTAGTTGAGAACTAAATGAAATTTTCCTCAAATATCCTTTGCTCTTTTCCTGCCTTGTTTAGGATCCATCATGTTGTTCCGAAGATGCTACTTTAAATTAATGAGTCTGAGAAAACATTTATGTGAGGTGGTCAGTCAGGTTTCAAGCTTCTCCAACAAACAAATTGTCTGTCTCACCTCAGGTTACTAAAATAGGAGGTAGTCTCTGCTCACTTTACAAGCAGGAGAAATGTCTCATTCACCGTGAAGAAAAGATCTTTGTTAGCATGACTTTCTAATTTTCAAGAATGATGTTCCACTCTTCTGGGGATTTAGCACCCTTAACACCCTAATCTAGTATGAAAAAAATTATTGCTACAACCCAGTGCTTCAGTAATGCTTTTTCTATATTCCCAGAATTGCTTTGCATATCACAGCACCTATCTTCTATAAATGTGTACTTGAGCTGAACAAAGAAATATCTTAAATTTCCATTAGGAGTTTTTCATTTCTCTTGAAGCATCATTTTCTTCACGTTATGATGACCTCCTCTTATTTTTTCACAACGTATCTTGAAATTTCAGCAATCTATTGAAGAACAACAAGAAAACAAGTGGTCTCTCACCCAGCACCTGGGTTGCTTGGAAAAGCTCTTCTTAGGCAGGAACAGACTTACATCTCATATGTCCTACAAATCTTTGTCACTCTGGGACTCCAGATAAGGCATGGGAAGATAACAGAAGCACTCCTAGACTAGTACAGCAATCAGGAGCTGCACAGTTAAATGAACCGCTCGTGCCAGGTTCGAAGTCATGACTGAGCTCATAAATCAGCCACAAAATGGTCATGAGACAGCAGCGTGTGTCTAAAGTTACTGAGTTACACAATCTCTTGCACTTCTGTAAAGCATAAAGCTAGATTTTACTTTCAGTGTGGATGTAAAATGCACAAAAAATCTGTGCTTCTGAACAAACCATAAACTGATGCACTAGGGTAGATTTCTCCATATGTCCAAAGGTCAGGAATAAGAAGTATTTCCATAAGGAATTACTGGTGGAAGTTTGAGGGGAGCAGAGGCAGAGCTCTCGGAGCCCATGTAGTCCCGCACAATGAAGACCTTTGGGGTGGGTCCAATGCTCAGTGGTGCTCTCCCCAGCAAATCATCTTAACATAAAATATATATAAAACTAATGTTTGGTATAAAATTGCTGCTATGACAAAATTGAACAGACTGAGAAAATCAACAGGAAAGCCAGCAGACAGTGGAGTTAGCATAGCCAACTTAAATATATTTAAGTTGGCTCTACTGTTAATGGCTGTGCTTTAGCTTTCACAAGTTTCTCTCACCAACAGTAATGCTTAAAGAAGCATTTCAGAAATATGAAGACCAGTATTTCTGCTGTCAAAAGCAGTCATTTTTATTGCACTATTACAGTCCTTTTCAGGGGAAAAAATATCCCAAATCCTTGCAGATTTAAAGGCTGTCTTTATTTTAAGGCATCATTTGGTTTGAGGGCAGTTAGCGCCATCCTCCTCCCCACTAATTTACTGCATTGCAGCTTTAACCACCAGTCAAATAACAAAATGTAATCCCATCCCAAGATGAGTTTATCGGTATATAATCTCATCACATGACAGTTTCAGTAGAAAATAGTGTTTCTCTGGATAGCTTCCAGGCAGGATAATATCACAAACACTCCCATGAAGATTTTGTCACTTCCTTATCCAGACTGTAAGTGGTTACTAATTCCAGATAAATAATTTCTTTCCCTAGTGTTATAATTTCTTTCATTCTCAGTATTTTTTACCCTCTGCAGATGAGTGTCTAGGGAAGATTTCCAGAAGCCCCATGGATTTTTAATTGTCTCACTTCTGGACAACTGGGAAAGCCAGAAAATCACAGTACTTCATTCTCTTAATATTTGTTTTTGTCAGATCACTTTACCATCTGTTATCACTATAAACCACTGTGCCTTGCAGTAGAGTCTCTCATGTCTGTGGTACACATCGAGGGGTAAAATAGGCACTCAAGATTTCCTCCCAAGTGGGAGAAAAATACAGGCTAAGATCATATCATCTTGGGAAACAGGGAAAGGATTTCTTGTTCCATCCTATTCACTCTTACTGAACAGCACTTTGAGCTGGAATCTGCAAGCAACTGTAATAACACAAGAAAATTTTTCATCAGATTAGAAAGAGATGAGCAAAAATTGAAAATATTAGAACAGTTAAGGAGGATCAGCATGACAGGTTCAAATAATAATTTGTTACAGTAAAATTGCTGATCATTCCTGTAAACACTTTACATCTGAAGTGGTTTTTAACACACAGTACCATGGAATAGAATTTCCAAAAGGTTCTGATTTGGGACATTTGATCTCTTTTAACCAGTAGATAAAAAAGTATGCAACTTTCACACAGTAGTTTTTATATACTTTCATGAGAAATACGGTTGACTTCTTGTGCTACATTTTTTTTTTTTCCTCAGTAGCCTTCAGAGGGAAATGAGAAGGCAGCATTTCTTCCAGAATTTAATTTAATAATAGAGAGTGTATAATGGAGCATTTCTAAAACTGCTGGATATACCTAGATCAACACAAATGCCGAGGTTTCTCCCAGGAACCGCTGGCCAAATTCCTATTAGTGTTATCCAGAATTGCGTGCCTACACACCAGGAGAAAATTCAACCGAAGTGTGAATAGAATGCAAAAAAATATTGGGTGTTGGTCTTTCATGCATGCTAGTGTAAATCTGATTATATGAATAAATCAAAAAAGACCTCATTATCTGCTCACACTGATTTTAAATCCAGGGTAAGTCTAAATGGGTCAGAAGTCAAACAAGAAACAACCACAGAGAACCAATGTAAGGGCAACGTGGCTTAGGCCAGAGTCAAACCTAATGCCAGGTATGTTGGCCTCAGGCTGTGTCTAATGAGAGGCATATATTTAGAGCAAAGAGTCATGGTTTTAGTATAGAACAGTAAAAATCACTTCTACATGTTTCTCCTAGGAGTGTTGTCACTGCCATATTTCTCCATTGCAGGTTCCAGTAGGAGACACTGTGGAATCCCTCTATGTTTAAACAATTAAAAAAAAATATATATAAAAACCCTGATTTAAAAAAAAAAAAAATCTGAATAGTAAAGCAGATTGTGTTTCTAGGGCCAGACTATAGCACGTGTTGATTGCCTTTGCTCTTTTCAAGTCAGCTGTGATATATGTGACTCCCTGGGCAATGTTAAACATTGCCTTGATTTATTCTGTTATAAAAGAGGGCAGAATCCAAGCTTCAGTGGGATCCTACAACGTAGTCACTGCCCATCAGTCCGGACAAGCAACATGGATGGGATCTATCTCACCTGGTGCAACACTTGTGCGTGACAGCACTCTGAGTTGTCCTGTGTAGCTGTATCTCTTCATTTCTTGAAATACTTAAGATCAAAACTTCCAAAGATTTAGTTGCCATGTTTTCACTCCTGTCTTAAATATCTTCTTAATTTTTTTCAAAATATCCATCTTATCCCTACAAGTGCAGAAGATCAGAAAACATGAATGAGAAAATCCAGGAGAAAACAATTGTAGATTTTAAATACCTAAATGACCATAAACTCTTTAATGGAGAGGCAGTTCATTAACTGTGAAGAACATAGAGATGATACTGTCATTTCAAGATATATTCATTTAATATACTTATTTATATATTTTGTGGGTTTTTTTCAGGCCACATTTAAAGGTTGGATGGATATCATGTATGCAGCAGTGGATTCACGAGAGGTAGGTCGCTACAAATAATTTAATAATTTCCTTTTCCGTTGACTTTTGAGGCATTCATGGTGTTTAACAACAAAAGCAACAACAACAAAAAGTACATGCAGGTTGCCAGTCCCTGTCTTGCTCTGGTGGAGACAGTTGCAGACCTTCATTTTTTTTAGTTGCTACTGAAGCACCACAACCCTGAGATTAAAACAGATATAGCCCTCCGTTCCACACAACTGATTTATCTCTTTGTACTACAAAACTCCCAGCACAGAGAGGCACCTCCAGGGTGAGTCTGAGTATACCAAAAACCTAAATTGTCCTGTTTCTTCCACTCTCCCTGTTGACTGCTGTATTTTCCAAGGATCTAACTTCTAATAATAGAACCTATTTAAAAGCCCTGGGTTTAAATTACATTCCTCCACAGCACACATGGTCAACCCTCCCTATATCTTGAGCAAGTTTCTTCTCTGCAACCAGGAGCTCCACTCAAAGAGGGTGGAGGAGCTCATGGCAGAGAAGGAGGCTGGTGTGAGCTTCCAGCTCTGGCTTGAGATCTGCTGAAGCTCTGGGTGCTGGTGACTGCCCAGTTGTTACCCGCATCCTGTTCAGCTTTCAGGTTTCCTGATAATAATAAGGTCCGTTCCAGCTCTAACCTTTCTATGATTCCATGAGTAAAAAAAAATTCCCTTGATGCATCGCATAGGGCAGTTTGTTTATTCTTTTATTGAAGGACCTGTAGTCTTCTTTCCCTCTTTTAATAATATTAGAGGAAAAAGAATACACTTACTGTTAATTTTTGAGGTAGCTTTCTGGTACCATGATCTTGGCAGGCTAAACTGAGCAACAGGGAGTAGAGCCCTAACTCTAAGAATAGTGGGTGGAAAAATCTCATGGCATCACAGGGACAAAGAATTACCTTTGCATAACATGGCTACAGATGATTTATTCTTGTACTACATGTACATGTGTGTGTATCCTCCTTGCTGAAGAATTAAACTCATGGGTTTCACATAAGAAAATCTGGCATTTGGGGAAATGCAAGCTTCTGGCATGTTGATTAGATACCTGGAGTTGATGGGGCAAATCTGAACCATGTGATTTGAGGCTATCGGACTATATTGCCGAGTTCTTCAGGAAGAGATCTTACTCATTTCCACCCTTCATAAAAGAAAAATTGTACTTCTAAATACAGCGGTTTTCAGTAGCATTTGATTTTACTGTGATCATACTTTTGCTTTTTATAAGTACCACTGGTTCATATAAGATTAGGGATAATCAGAAAATTGATTCTTTTTCCCTTCTGGGTTCAGACTGAGAACGTTTTATAGGATTTATTCTGAAGTTGCACTTCTGGAGCAGTGTGACAGTGTGATCGCTGTGACAGTGTTGTGAATTGGAGCTGAAATTACTGCAGCCTTGCAGACGCTAGTAGTAAACTTCAAACAGACTGAGGAGGCTGAGTCTGCTAATGGGAGTTACACTGTTTTTCCTGTTTCATAATCTTCTTTGCAAATGGACAGTTTTCTTTTAACTGCATTAATATTTTGACATGTGCAGAGATGGTGTCATTTTCAGTTTTTCCCTTTTCCCATTGCAGTGTGAGGAGCAGCCTGAATGGGAATGTAATTTATACATGTACCTGTACTTTGTGATTTTCATCATCTTCGGGTCTTTCTTCACATTGAACCTCTTCATTGGTGTTATCATTGACAATTTTAATCAACAAAAGAAAAAGATAAGTAGTGCATATGCTACACATCATGTTATGATTGCTGCAGAGACCTGGGCAAGAGATAGTTTTGTAAGCAGTGGTTTTGCCATATTAGCCTTGAGATTAGCATTGACAGAACAGCTGCAGAAACCACCTTGCAGGACTTTTAGAAAAGCACAGTTGTAGCAGCCCCTAATGCTCCCATAGGATGAGCATCCCAAAAATACAGGCTGAGGGATTATATTCCATACAGAAAGTAGTGAAGCGACTCCATGCAGATGGGTTCTGTGGCACAAACTGCCACAGGAACACAGACCACCCTGGTGTCCCCCATGCACAACCAGTGTCCCTCAGGGTCAGGGAGAAGCAACCTGGACTGAGAGCTGTGTTTCTCACTACTCTCTAGTCTCTGAACAAAGAGCTGAGGTTCTTATATTTTCCTCTCTCACCTCAGACCTACCTTGAGTGGAGACATAATCCAAGTCTTGCTCCTCCTTGGCTGACTGCACTGCTCTGTCTCTCCAGCCATTTGCCTCCATACCATAAGCAGCTCCTAGCACTGCACCTCATCAAGCCCTTCTGTTAGGGTTTAACCCCAGACAGCAGCTAAGCACTCCCTCCCCAGTGTGAAGAGGAAGAGAATATGAAGAGTAAAAGTGAGAAAACCCATGGCTTGGAACAAAGACAGCTTGTCTCAACCCACACAAGCTGCATGTAACGCAAAACAAGGAATTCATTCACCAGTTCCCATCATCAGGCAGGTGTTCAGCCACCTCCAGGAGAGCAGGGCTCCATCACATATAATGGTTGCTAGACAAATGGTGTAACTCCAAATGTCCCCTGCTTCCTCCTTCTTCCCCAGCTTTTATTGCTGAGCAGATGTCATAAGCTATGGAATATCCCTTGGATCAATTGGGGTCATCTGTCCCAGCTGTTTCCCCTCCCAACTCCTTGTGTGTCCCCCAAACTCCTCATTGGTGGGGTGGGGTGAGAAGCAGAAAAGGCCTTGGCTCAGCGCAAGCACTGCTCAGCAATAATGAAAACATCCCTGTATTATCAACTCTGTTTTCAGTACAAATCCAACACATCACCTCATACTAGACACTGTGAAGAAAACTAGCTCTATCTCAGCTAAAACCAGCACACCTTCTTAGATATTTTGCTAAAAGGTACCCGAAAAGGGGAATAAGAAAATACAAGAGAATTCAGCCCTGAACTTTGGATGGGGACAGTGGAGCTCTTTTCATCAAAAGTAATAGCTTTGTTCTCACCCTATACTTAGGCGGCCAGGACATCTTTATGACAGAAGAACAGAAGAAGTATTATAATGCAATGAAAAAGCTGGGATCTAAGAAACCTCAAAAGCCAATCCCAAGGCCACTGGTAAGAATAGCATCATGTGGTTGAAATTCGTGAAATAGCTGAATATTTATATAATAGAATAAATGCAATTCAACTTGTTCATGCAGGAAGGGTAAGCTCTTCCAGATGAAAGCCACTTAGAATTATAAGTTTTGGCATTTGACAATATTTGCAAGTCCAGTGACCTGTGATACAAAATTCCTTCTGTTCTGCAATATTGATGAAAAGCCCAGTTTACATATGAAGTCTACACATGCCAGTGGCCACATGCCTGCATTGAATGAATTCATGGCCCCAGTCCAGGGTCTTTTTTCAGTAGTTTCAAGAAGCATTAGGAGTAAATGGGTTTGAACCATTCATCATAATCTTTAAGTTTATAAAGTTCCAATCAGAAGCAGTAGATTGTCTATTTCTTTCTACCTTCTGATCAATCAGAGACAATAATGTCATCATTTTGACATGATGCAAATTTCCTAACTAAATCTTCTCCTTTCCTCCAGAACAAATACCAAGGTTTTATTTTTGATGTCGTCTCAAAACAAGCCTTTGATGTCTCCATCATGATTCTCATCTGCCTTAACATGGTTACCATGATGGTGGAAACAGATGACCAAAGTCAAGAAAAAGTCAACATCCTTCATAAAATAAACATGCTTTTTGTTGCCATCTTCACTGGGGAGTGCATCATCAAGATGCTGGCTCTTCGACACTACTACTTCACCAATGGCTGGAACATATTTGACTTTGTTGTTGTGATTCTGTCTATTGTAGGTAGGTGAACCTGGATTTTCACTCAAGCTTCAAAGTTAAAAAGGCAGACATAAAATTCATTAGTCAAAGTTAAAGGCTTCATTCAATAATATACCCTTTCAACTCAGAGAATTGGATGCTAGGTGTATTTTTTAAATATGTAAGTATAACACAACAGAATACTGCCTAACAGTAACTTGTGTGATCAGCAAAATTATGAGTGTTATCATAGCATAGTGTTGGTTTCAATGTGTATATAATGGTTTCTGGTGACAAAACACTTTCCAGAACTGGCACCATACATTTAACCTCAGTTTTGCATAACAGCCAGAGAAGTAAAAACACCACATGAAAAGGACACATGTAGATTGTTATTGTTTTGCTATTTACTTTTTATTGCAACAGTATGAAACAATCCTTCAGGGAAGGCTTGGGCAGGTGCAGTGAGTCTGGCTGTTCTCAGCCCTGTTGTCGTTAGAGGATCACACCCCCATATATTGGAGGGAAGAAACAGAAAGACACAGTTTGGTTGTGAATTTGTGCCTTTTGCTGTTCTGCAGCCCCAACCAGATATCGTATGTTAGGAGCTACAAGAGGTGCAGGTCAAATATGAATCTGAAGTCCTGCCAAATAGCTTCCACTGAAGCTGGAGTAGCAACTGGAGGATGACCGGCTGCTCCAGTGAGCAGAAGGAACTCGGAAATTCATCACTTCCAAAAAAAGTTTCTGTTTTGGAGAAGTGAATAGGTGAATGAAAAAGTGTCATGTTAGGAAAACAGAGTCATCTTCTCACTAGATGCTCCTGTTGCTCTAAATTCTAGCTGGTGGACTGGGAATCTGCAAGACCCCAATGCAGAGAGCAGCCTGTAATTTGGGGGCCTTGGGCTACCTGGATTTCACAGATTTGGGTTACCCAGGGAACATCACTACAATGCAGCTGTCATCAGAGCCTTGATGTTGGATGCTCTGAATAGGTTCACAGCAGACAGTTAACCAGAGCCGTCACATTGGTCATAGTGCTGCCCAGTGAACAACCAGAGTGTTCCAGCATGAGGTCTCAGGCCATGCCAGTGAGCCCTTTCCCAGGCTGGGCTTGGAGACAAGAGCTCGTCAGGGCTCAGTGCACCCAGGGACTGTTGGCATAAAACAATCCAGATCAAGATGCTCTGTTTCTGCAGGAAGAGCTTGGCTACAAGGATGCAAGCTCATTTCTTGCTAGTACAATCTTAGCTCTTAGTTCCCCTGCAGCCCATTAGGGAAACTGGAAAAATTAATAAGCAAACAACCAACCAAGCAGATTTCCAGTAGAAACTTGCATTGTACTGGTGGTGGCTCAGAAAAACAGGCCCAGCACACCATCTCACTTGCTAACATTTTACAGCCCAAAATGTTATCATATCAGAAAAAATTCTAACCAGTTGCAGGTTGAATTTCTCAGGTGGGGCATGGCCAAAAGCTGCAGATACCTGTTTTCTGTCTGAATTGCTCCTGGTTTCTCATTCCCAATAGACAAGTTTTCCTTTAATAATACTGCTGCAATCATTGACACCTTTGTTCATAGTCTCAACAAAATCTGCATGGGTTAAACAGGCATGAAAACATTAACGACAATGCCATTCCTGTTATCATGGGTCTTCCCACCTGGAGAACTTTTCATTGATTTTGACCATAATCCTGACTCATTGTTTTAAAGGGAAGCCTGTGTTAACTCTCTCTTTGTCTCTTTTCTTTTCAAGGCACCGTACTTTCTGATATCATCCAGAAATATTTCTTCTCTCCCACACTCTTCAGAGTCATTCGCTTGGCTCGGATTGGCCGGATCCTAAGACTCATCCGGGGAGCCAAAGGAATTCGAACTCTCCTGTTTGCCTTAATGATGTCCCTACCTGCTCTGTTCAACATTGGCCTCTTGCTTTTTCTGGTCATGTTCATTTATGCCATTTTTGGCATGGCTAACTTTGCCTATGTTAAGAAGGAGCATGGGATTGATGACATGTTCAACTTTCAAACCTTTGCTAACAGCATGCTCTGTCTCTTCCAAATTACAACATCAGCTGGCTGGGATGGTCTTCTCAACCCTATTTTAAACACTGGACCACCACATTGCGACCCAAACCTTCCAAATGCAAATGGTTCAAAGGGAGACTGTGGAAGCCCTGCCGTAGGGATTTTATTCTTTGTTACTTATATCATTATATCATTTCTCATTGTTGTAAACATGTATATAGCCATTATTTTAGAGAACTTCAGTGTAGCCACTGAGGAAAGTACAGAGCCTCTAAGCGAGGATGATTTTGATATGTTCTATGAAATCTGGGAGAAGTTTGACCCTGAAGCCACTCAGTTTATTGAGTATTCTGCACTTTCAGACTTTGCAGATGCGCTGTCGGAACCTTTGCGCATAGCGAAACCAAACAAAATCAAACTCATAGCAATGGACCTGCCCATGGTCAGTGGAGATAGGATCCATTGCTTGGATATTTTGTTTGCTTTTACAAAAAGGGTGCTAGGAGAATCTGGAGAGATGGATGCCCTTAAAATACAAATGGAAGAAAAGTTCATGGCAGCAAATCCATCTAAGATCTCTTATGAACCCATTACAACAACTCTCAGACGGAAACAAGAAGAGGTCTCTGCCATTGTCATCCAGCGGGCCTACAGGAAACATTTGTTTCGGCGCTCCATGAAGCAGGCATCTTACTTGTACCGTCACAGAACTTTTGATGGCAGCATCCTCGAGGACGATGCACCTGAGAAGGAGGGTCTAATTGCATACATGATGAATGAAAACTACGGCAGGCCAATAGACAAATCAGAAACTCTGTCCTCCACATCTTTCCCTCCATCCTATGACAGTGTCACCAGAGGCACAAGTGATAATCTCCAGCTAAAGATGACGGACTCCAGCAAAAGCGATGAGGCTATAGATTGTCTTCTCTCACCAGACAAGGATAAAGAATCAATTGTTTAAATGTTTGTTTAGAATGCTTTAAAATATTGTTTACAGAATGTAATGCTGTAACTACACAACAATTGAAGCAGCCTTCTTATTAAAAATTAGTTGCAAAAGAAACAATGGAGTTTTTACCCTTAACCACAGGAATCTAATAAGTCATATAACCTTTGACCCTGCTCTTTTTGAGTTGGCTCAATATTTATATTTATATTTATATATGCACAGGAAGAATATTTGCAGGGTCATAGCTGTTATATCAATGGTGTGAATAAGAATATGCTAGACTGTAAAACAGTAAACACAGTGTATATCCACAGATAAAGCCTGGCTGTATACATTCATTTAAGGTCTTACTCATATTAGTGTGTTTACTTATGGCGATGTATGACCTTGCATTCTAAAAAGAAAAAAAAAAATATCACAGCTGCTGTAGCAAAATGTAACACTTACTGTATATGTTGTGAATGGTCTTTCATAAATTTATTATATTTGATATTTTTTTACTTAAAAAACTAAAGTCTCTTTTTCCATGGAGATTAATGATCCTTATACTCTCTTCTTCATGATGAACTCTGAGTCAAGGTAATAGGAAATCATGTGATCCCCATCACTTGAAGAGGAAAGATGTTGCAAAGTAAAACTATCAAATTAACAACATTTTAACTGTTTATTACACTAAGCCTTCCCTCTTGGGACTTGCAACTGCTCCTCAGCAGAAACACAAAAACGGAGAGGGAAATGATGTCAAAATAATTAAAGAAATGGCTTGTTCTATCCTACAAGAAACTAGACAGTAATGGATTCTGTTTGTAAAACTGTTAATAAAAGCACTAATTTTTTTAGTATGTTTCAAGAATCTGCTTTGAATACCGCAGTCAAACTCACCATAGAAGTAGCGAATCACGTTTGTGTGTAGTGCTCCAAAGCACCATCTATGCTGGCAAAGTTTCTGTTAAGGTAGTGGGATAGGTTACCTTTTCCCCAGCAACACTGAGCTAAGCAGCCTTATTGGAAACTCTATGCATCAATATTACTCCAAAAATACTACTACTAATGATACTTATAATAAAAATGCCAATTGTACAGTGCAGAACAGCTGAGACAGTGTGATGGAGAAGGTGGGAGGGGAATTGCCTCTGGATCTGCACGTAAATTTTGAGGTTTTGAATCCTTTCTACTCAGTGTCCATCTTTCATTTTCTCAGATGGTACAGTTAGATTACTGGGGAAGAACAAGAAATAGAGGAACCAATGAAAAGAATCTACTAGAAAATATATATATCCTCATTCCTGTAGGCAAAGTAATATTTACAGTTGATGTGTCCATCAGCTCCAGGCCAAAGAAATGACAGTGGGATAGAAGGTGGAATATGTGGCTGCAGATAAGTATTAGAGGTTTTACATGCTAAAGTATATTATTGTTTATTATTAAACTTTCAGCCTCAATAGAATGTGAGAAAGTATTTGAGGAATATAGAGATAAGTCCATCATTACAGACAAGTTCTTTCTTTTCACCTTCAGACTGATTGTACTTGGGTTTGGTTGGACTTCACAGAAAATCTTGAGATTTCTGTCATGAGCCATTGCACTTTAAGGAAAAGTAATTGTGCTTTTCGCCTTGGAGAAGCAAAGATATGAAGAATGTATATAAGGTGTATTGTCACTGACATTTAGTTACATCCCAGGTTGTAAAGGAGTCAAAATCCACATGGGGTTGGCAACAAGAATTAAAACAACATATTACAGTTGAGTTTATCTATGGCCATTGTTCTCTGTCCTCTAAACAAGTCAAGCTATGTAAAGACAACATGTCAAAAGAATGATGATGTTTCTGTGTAAATATGGGCTAATATATTCTCTCCATTCATTGAGAGGTATCTCAGGTATTCACTTGAGAGTGGTCTGTTGATTAATTCAGTGGATTTGCCATCAGGATTCCTGGGGTTTATTCCTGGTTCTTACTACATGATTTTTAGGCAAATAATTTAACCTATCTGTGCCTCAGTTTACCCATCTGTAAAATGGGGATAATAATACCTACCTCACAGGTGTGTTGTAAGACTTTTGGTTGCAAAGTGCTATAAGGGAATGAAACATACTCTATAAGTATTATTATAATCATGATCTCTTGCCCTTCTAACCCCATGTCTACGATGTATAATATAGGGCTGTTCCTCTGTTCATTCTGTTGCCTTTAAATCTTGTATGTAATTAGATTCTAACTTAAGGGAACTACTCGTCGTTCCTTAAAGTGAAAACACAATTTATTCTTTCCTCCCTTCCCACCCCTAACTCCCCCAAACCAAAATTGCTCAAGGCTTCTCAAGTTAGAGAAACTTTATACAGATTTCCTGTGTATTTATGCTGTAATGTTATTCTGATTGTACATATCACCCAGAAAGAGTATGCGATTTTTATATTTATATGCATATATATATATACACACACATACATATAACTATACATATATATGTATCTTGTAAGTTTATAGAGTGGCTGACACTCTCAGAGGACACAACTTCCTGATTAAAATGTTTTCTTCTCAATGGGATTTATTGATCATTAGCAATGTGCTGCTGCCTATAATGAAACTGTTTAATTAGAAAATAGTGCATTCATTACTTGCTGAACAAGCATTTATTGGCTGACAGCTGGTAAAAGTATTTTCCTTTTGAAGCTTTAGAATAAAAAAAAGGGAAAAACTACTAAGAAAAAGGAGCATTTCTTATGTGTTTTTTTTTCACAACAATATAAATTGTTCAAAACCCAAGGGAACAGTCAGCCTGCCCTCAGCAGTGTGGTGCTGGTCATGCTGGTTTAAAAGTATTTTAATTGTTTGCAACTTCTGTTTGAAAATATTCAACTGATATTCTTATTAAGAGTCAGGCCCTGTAATGAACAGGATATAAAGGAATGATTAGCTGGTCACTGATAATATTAGAGAAGAGCTCTTCCTCTGGTCATTTCACCCTTGCTTTGAACTCTTTATTGCCATTGCTGTGAGACTCTATAGTACTGATGCAGTTACAAATGGTTCTGTCTTCTACCCAAAACCTGCGAAAAAAATGAAATCATCATGCAAAAAAATCTGAAAGAGGGTCTTAACCATAGATGTTTACAGTGCAACTTTCTAAAACTGAATTGTAAATTACTTTCAAAACATTTGTAACTGAAAGGTTGGTTTTCTATTGGGTTTTATATTGTTTTGTGGTATATTTCTTTAGAACTGAAGAGGGAATGGTATCTTTGTATGGTTTGAAGAACACCCCTCAAAAACTTCAAATAACCTCATTTGCAGATCTTTATCAATGGAGATGCCAATCCAGATCTAGCAATGATACAACCTCCCAGTGCAGTGATTTAGTTAAAGACACTAACTCAGTAGTTGGTCCACACTGTCTATAAGCATGGTGAGTGTCACCATTTTTTTCTGGTGATTTCTTCAATAAAGACTACCCCATGAATCTCTCGAGTTGCAAAAAGAGCAAGGAAAATATCAGCCAGTATCATAGGACATATTAATCTGTTTGTACCTTGAAAAATTCAAGTTTATTATGTTTCTTTGTTAAATAAATAAGGATAACAAATATTTTCTGTGCCTTTTTTTTTTTTTTGTTACTTTATCAACATTTGAGTTCTTATTTCCCTGACTTTTTCAGCACTTTTTTTGTGAAATGCGTGGTGACTTTTGTTAGAAGGCTAGTCAGTGAAAATCCCTCTAGTTCATCTTGCATTATAAAGCCAGCTACAAGACATTAAGGTCTTTATCTAAAGCTATTGAAATCAATGGAGAGTTTCTTCAGATGGTTTTAAAGCAGGCCCAAAACCCTCTCTTCAAAGACAGTAATTTATAGCATTAGCCCAGCATTGATATTTCAACCCATCCTGCCCAGTAGAATTGGCTGGAGGAGGAAAGGTTTTACTGGAAATATAGGATCCCACCTAGAGATTAAAAAGATATATTTTTATATATGTATACATATATATAGATAGATAGATGTGTGTATATATATTTAAATGAGATTTTTCTTAATGGTAATGTGGATGTCTTCCTGGTTTAATAATATTAATTTGCATTTTGGTTACTATTATACGAGTTATATGTCAAAATTTATACTAAACAGAAGGTAACAGCCTTCCCTATGCATGCATGCCTTAATCCTGGAAGGAGATACAGAAGGGACACAGAGGACCTTAGCTGTTATCAGCATTGATTGAATCAGCCTTATCTTCACCTATGCTAACACCGATTTGGTTTCCCTGTTTCTGTGCTGATTTCGATTTCAGTGTGGCAAATTTCTAACCATATTAAAACAGAACAAATTGCACTGGTTTAAACTGCAATGAAAACTTCAATTCAGTCCTTAGAATTAGTTTAACAAAATCAGTTTATAATCCTGTTTTACATTAACCTGGGTCAGTCTCACTTGTGGAAAAGACTTCATTTTTAAATCCGCATTTGCTAAAGTGTGTCGTATAATAATATGACTTCTGAGTAATCGTGTGCATGGAACAAATCTGTCTGAAAATTTTTCATCAAGATATTTACATGTCAGGTTAGTTAAGGAAATTACTGGTTAGAATTTGTGGCCAGAATTCTCTTGGAAATGAAATTCAGGATCATAATCCCAATATTATTAAAATTTCCATGCCTAGATTTTTACCATAATTGATTTACCAGAATTATTTCATAACACGTGTTCCCATCGCTGTGCTGCTTTGGATTACAGGACTCCCCTTATTTTCATGTAGAACTCAGGGAAGTTTCTAAAGGCTTTCAGATTTTCCTTCTTTTGGGATGAAATTCTAAGAAAAAAAATTGCCAAAGGAATTTTTTTGTTTTCCAGCACTAGCAAGGGACTTGGAAGATTTGGCTCCTCAGTAAAGGAGAATTTTTATAGTTTTATTTTTTAAACTCAAACTAAATTGATTTTACAAAGATGCAGATCTATTAAATCAAGCCTGTGTGAAAGCTGTGGAGTCAGGGCTTGTAATTTCTAGATTTATCTTGAGATTTTTGAGTTCCTTCTTACTTTTGATGCAGATTGTTGCCAGGAGCAATTTGGAAGCAAGTCTGTGTTAAGGTAGACAGTTACAGCAGCACAGGCGAACTCAGGCAGTTTTCATAGAAAAAGCCACACATTAGCAGCTTAGATTTAAAGAGGAATTTTATAATCATCAAAAGTTGCTGTAGGAAGAGAAGTGAAAAGTAAATGCTTTGTAGCACAAAGCCTCCACCGGTCTCTAGTATTAAAGGACGCCCATGTAGGATGACAGTAAGTGTCGTGTTTCTGACAACAGCAATGCATTTTTCTGCCATGTGCCAGAGCGCTGAGACAAGAGCAGAACTGGATTTAAAACAAGAGGAAACAGATAGAAGCACAGCACCAAAAAAATCCCAACGCCACCAAATTCCTGTGAAACGGCTGCTTCTTCATGTCAATTCTCCCAATGAGCTGTGAAAGACTGGCCACGCGGGGTGAAGAACAAACATGGAAATCCTTCTGAGTGTTTACATATTGCAAAGAAATAGCAGCCGTGTCAAAGGGAAAGCATGTGAAAACAAATAGTCTAAGGGGAATAGCTACTGGCAGCAAGCAAAAAAATGCTTTGGAGTTAAACGTCACCGATAACCCCACGAGGGCTGGAGGTGTTGGGCTGCAGTGTGGGCATGAGTTTGTCAGCACCTCTGCCCAAGCTATTTTAGCCAGCTGACAAACAGGACTTTGAGCAGCTCCTGGCCCATGTGCTCTTGCCACAGAAAAGTTTCTGAGACCACTGCTGCAGTTGTTGTCCCTGGAGTCTCATTGCTTTACGTTGCATAGTGAGCCCTGGCCAGGCCAGGGCACCAGGGAATATTTTTCCCCTAGAAAATAACTATATTGAATATTTCAGAAACCACAATCCAGTGCTTGAATATCACCAGAGTGGCTTAAAAAAAGTGAGATTTTAATTCAAAAGGCTGTCCCATCATGGTGATTGTTGTTGTTATTTTATTTTAATTTCCCAAAAATTTAAAAGGTGTGTCCTGGTCATATTGTCAAGCTTTCTGTTTTTCTAACATCTATGCTAGGGAAAAAAGCTGGGGCTTTAAGACAAAAAGACCTAAGACTGTTACGACAGAACCATGCACAATGGTCCTGTAAGAAGTTGAAATGTTTTTCTTTGTTAAAAGGTGACTTGAATTATGTACCTGTACTTTAAAACATCTGTGTTTTCTGTGAAATCCCAGTTACCCTAAAGTCAAAAAAATATAGCAATTGCCTTCAGGGGAGCCAGCTTTCCAGCACTTGTTTTCATAAAGTCTGTCCCAGTTGCTCACATTTGTCTTAATTTTTAGTTTTCCCAAACCTGTAGACCAAGCTAAACCAAAATAATTTTCATTTTCAGGGACAAGCTGTGCAAGTGGTAAGGATTTTTACAGAGGACACAAACCAGGAGTCATGGGGCCCAATGCAACATAGGACAGTTCAGCCTTTGGTGGCCCTGGGACATCTTGGAGTGCAAAGGAGTTCTTGGCATTTTGAGGACCAGCTAAGTCCTGCTGGAAAGAAACCAGGAGTATGGTTTGTCTTGGTGATGTCTTAGGAGGGAGAAAAGCTCACTGCATCATCTAAAGCCACAGCTTCTCTGGGCACCCCGTTCCAGTGTTTCACCATGCTGCACACGTTACTGTGAAGATATTTCCACTGTGGTCCAGCGTACTCAGCATATCATCGAACAGACTGAAGGATCTCACTAGTACACTCTCCCTGAAACACTCGTGTGCTACCCCCAGGATTATCTCTAGCGAGCTTGTGTTTACCCCTTTCCTCTTTCAAATTTAGTTTAAAGCTCTTTCTGTGACTCCTGTTAACTCCTGCACAGAGAGCGCAGCAATGCTTGGAAGGCACAACTGCTGTTACTGAAATGTGTTTTGTTGGTCTTGAAGGAATTTAATACTCTTTTTTAACTGAGTTGAAGACTGCAGACCACAGCTTGCAGTCACAGCCGTGTTAAACCTTAAAGAGGAATGGACATCACTTCCACCTGTGCTTGCCTTACCCTACAAGCCAAGCAAGGCAGAGAAAGAGCCTGGCAGCTTTAAACGAGCTCCTTTCTCTTATTACAAGAGTGGGGACTGAAGGGATTCTCTGGCCTTAACTGGGTTTGATGTGGGATCTGGAGTTGGTGAGAGATTTGCTGGGAAGACTTTGAGCAAAGAAGAAGGAAGAAAGTTGATCTGAGCCTGTGACAAAGTGGGGGGTTGTGATTCGAAGGTGAGCTGCTCTGGGTGTTGCTGGAGGAGGTTTGTAGCTTTGCTGAGGTGCTGCACATGTGCAGGGTCTTCTCTAAAGCCAAAGATACTGCTTTACTTGTGTGTAGGAAAAGGGAGCCATGTAACCAGAAAGGGAAGAAATCAGCCCTCAGAGGAGAGCAGGTGCCTCTGAGGACCTGTCTGCCTTTCCATGGAGACAAGCTACATGCTTCCATGGTCTGTGTGCATCTGCCTGTGTCCTGTTTCAGTCTGGTTTGATGGAGGGCTGGGACTCTCAAAGATAAGTGAATTCCAAGTTTTGTGAAAATAAGCAGCTTGGGAGATGTCCACTGTGATGCTTCAGCAAGCAGCAAAGGTTGTAAAAAGAGTTCAGGTCTTAAGGAAAAATAAAACATTATCATAGACAGGATACATCTTACAAGTGCCACAATTTGTAGGGGGAACAATGAATTTGTACTTGCTTAGCCACCAGGGACCATCAATTCCATGGCATAAAACACAGGAAATCAGATGGTTTTAGTTCTGATGCCTTGAAATTTGTTTGGATTGCCTTAACTATTGAGTGGGAAGATGCTCAAGGCAGAAACTATCTATTTTTTGTTTTCGATGAGAAGCTGGGAGGAGGGCTATGTACCCTAGAAGTAAGACCCCTGTACCTCTCTCCTTTGCTGCACTTCTGTGAAGTGCTTCTCATCAAAAGTTTAAGGAGCTGAGAAAATACTCAGGGAGAAGCAAGGTGAGGGGTAAGACTATGTAAGTACTTTGATTTGCTTTGGTACAAGCAGTTATTGAATAGGCAGGTGAGGGAGTGAGCTCAGTAGTGATGACATTGGCATAATTTGCTTGCAATAGGTGACACTCATCTCGATATCATCAGCAGTGATGCAGACTTGTAAGCAGTTCAGGGTCGCATACAGTGTCATGATGGATGCCTGCATGTGTGTGCAGGACAGATAACTGCTTATCTGCCTGGCTAGTGCTCTTGTATGCAATTATCCCAATAGAAAAGTTGCAGGGTTTAGCTGGGCAGGCTTTCCAGCCTTAGGGCTTCACTGCACAAAGGGCTGCCCTAACTGTCCTCTCCAGGCAGCGGGGAGATACAGAGGGCAGAAATCTGAACATGCTGCTGTACATAAGTCTCTAAAGGTTGATTCACCTCCCAGAAAGTGTATCACAAAGCACTGTGATACAGAAAGTCAAAAGAAGATGCTGTGGGCTAGAAAGCATGTTCATTGGATATAAGATCCTCTTTAATTATTTTGCTTTTAAAACTAAAGGCTGTGTTGGAGAACTTGGATTCAAAACTTCTTTCTCATTGTTAGAGGAAAGTCCCTCTGAAACCCTGTAACATTCAACCCCAGTGCTGCTACTGGGGTTATAGCCATAATGGCAGTTGTAAGCCAAGCTGTTTCTCTTCCTTCCATATAAGAGGGCACACTGCACAGTTAGATGTTGGTATAGGATAAGAAAGAAAAAAATGCATTCCAAGGCCTAATTCTTTTGCCATTCAAGCCATGGTGAAATTTCTTTTACAAGCAGTGCATGTCAGGAAGAAAAACCCAGCTGTTTGCAATAACATCTGCGATAAAGCCAGACTAAATAAGTGATCCCACTTTATCTGCTGAAAGGACAACTGAGGACTGCAGAAAAAAGACCTGACTTCTCACAGATGGAGGCTTGCTATGTTCCAGGGTGGTCATCTTCATTTTCCTGCAAGCTTTTAGTGGTTAACCAGAAAGGGAAATGCTCAGCTGGGTGAAGTCAGGTTTCTGATCCTATTCTGAGCCTGACGTTGTACTCCCTTAATGCAGCCAAAGGTAAGTTGTCTCTGGTGAAAATAGGAGTGCATGGTGTAAGGGGAAGATGGTCAAGTTTGATCAACAAGGATAAAGCCCGTCTGTTGACCCATGTTGACCCATGCTCTTGCACCATGAGAAGGTTTGCATTTCACACGTGGTATGCATACACTTGGAACCATAATCCACAGAGGCTACAGAGCTTATTTTTGGGTAGGGTCCCAAGGACTTAACAGCTTCAGGGGCCAGAGCGTGAACCTGCTACCCAGCAGCTGAAATCTCCTCACACCTCAGTCCCCATGGGAAGGGTGGGAAGATCAGCCTGAAGATTAGTCAGCCTTCACATTCTTGGAGTGTTTGGCATAGAAACACTCCTGGACACTGACAGGGGGAAGGTGAAGAGCTACCCAGGCTCCAGAAGGTGGTAAATGTGGCCCCTGTCCAAATCTAACAGAGGTAGTAGGGCTGTTGCTTTATATGGTTGTACATGACCTGGGGAGTGGGCAGTGGCTTGCCGGCTTAAATCTCTTAAGTCAGTTCAGTGTCGTAACGTGTATTGGGAAGAGTGGACAAAGTACACTGCTTCGTGCATGAAGTGGGCCAACCTCCTGAGTCTCCTCTGAAAGGAATTTAATTCATGTGTTCACAACTGGTGTGGGGGATTTTCAGTAAAATCATATTATCATCTCCATGCAGGCCACCATGAAGATACTCCCCTTAGTGATCTGTCCTGAAGCAACCTCTAAATAAAGGTAGCTTCTCAGTGCAAAGGGTGAGATAAAACGTGATCCTGTAGGAAACTTTTTATCTGATGATTTTTGCAATTAGCAATCTGAGCTTTTGCAATCTTCTCATTTCTTGGTATAGGTAGTTAATGGTTGCAAGTATCACAGTTCTGGTCTCAGAACTGTGTCCATATGCCTGAAGCTTAAGTTATTTACCCAGCTCTAATTTGAGAGCTTTGACTCTCACACCAGCTGACCGCATGGATTAAATGCATGTAAATACCTTCATAGTGACTGGCAAAACATACTTGTGATGCTATCCTAAATTGGGATGCTCTCTCTCCAGGGGTGTCAGTTTGATTTTATCACCTACTCAGCAAATACCTCCCTTTATTGAAGGGCAGAGACTTCATGCTCTCCAGTAAGGTCCACAGACAGCTTTTTTACCCTCTAAGTCTTCTTTCTACTCTGCTTTGACATCCCTAAAGCTGGTTTTCTAAATGCCACAGTGTAAAGATGCTGTTATTAAGGCTTCGATATCATCTCTATTTCAGCTCAGCTTGCTATGAGTCACTCTGATGTTTACACCTTTGTGCTCTGTCCTATTGGTCTATGAAAGAGTCAGGATGAGAGTTTCCATTCCAAACACTCATCTACCTCCCAAGCTAATGGGGTCAGTCAGGTCTGTTTACAAGACGCAGATTTTCTGAAGGGCATCATGTCACCTACAAAAGCTATGAGAAGGTAGTCCCTTCAATATGAATCAAGTGTTCCTTGGCTTACAGTACTTACTATACAACTGTGCACAAGGCAATGCCTCACACCCAGCATGAGACATGCTTCATTCCCCCACCCCTCCAAAATGGTTGAGATTCCCTACACTGGTTTCAAGCACTGGTTTTCTGTTGGTTTCCCTGTTTGTAAGAATATACATCAACTTCTGACTATTCATTGGGTCAGTTTTGGACTAGTTTTGGAGCAGTGAGACACACTGGTCTGTTTAGCTGCATGGATCATGTCCTGGGCTGTGTTTCTGACTCATACATGTTACACCTATACTGGTAACCGGAACGAGTCACAGGTTGTTCTTGCCCAGAGGCTACATAGGATGGCAGGACTAAAATCTGATCTCCCTGAGCAAGCTCTCTTTCCACCCTGCTTAGCTGGAGCATCCTTGGCCAGTCCAAACCCTGACAAATATGTTTGGGAGATGCAGACTGACCTACATCAAAATAGTCCTGGGGATCTTTCACTGTGCATTCCACTACCAGGGCTTGCTGCTAGACCAGCATCCAGTAAAGCTTCAAGACATTCTGAAAGGCAAAACAGTTACTGGGAAAAGAAATGTAGGCTGACCAGGCAGCTGATGATAGGAGACAATCAATAAGAAATGGAAAGGAGTGTGAGGATACTGGGGAATTAAATATGGGTGTCATGGAATGACCTGAGGACACAACTAGGCTGCAACCAATACCAGAAAGCACACAGAGAACAAGTGCTGCAGTGCTCATAGCAATTCTGCCGTTCAGATGATTCAGCACCGAGGTCTGTGCCTGGCCATGTTTTATTTACCGCTGCAGGAATAATCATTCTGAGAAAGGGCTCACACACCTGGGGATCAACCCGGGAAGTTCCCCAGACATGCTGCTTCTCCATCTGTTCAGTCCCCATGAAAAACATGGCTGCTTTGTCAAGTCACCAAAAAGTGTGGTATGCTCTGGTTTGAGAGTTCTCCTTGGTAGGCTCCTAGGAATTGAGGACTTTGGGGAACGGATGTCTGATGATTTTTATTTTCTTTTTCCCCACAAGTCTAATGAATCTCATTAGATTGCAAAAAATAAACCCAGAAAAGCAAAGCTCTCCATGCATGTGAATGTATGCATGGATATGCATGGCTGCAGGAGGAATTTCTGAGAGCGGTTTACCTGGAGAGTACTCCCCATCTCCATCCTAGGTTTCTGAGGATATTTGTCTGAGCCAAAACATGCTCTTCATTTTTAGAGAATGGAGAAGTTAGGCTATTTTATACTCTGAGAACGAGTGCAACAGTAATGAAGCCAAAACCACAAAAGGGCTCGATTACACTTGCATTACAAAGTGACCACAAAATCTTATATTGGTGGAGTTCAAATGTCTGCTGGCTTGCAAGAAGATGACCACAAGGAATGCAAAGCCTTCTGGCTGCTGCTGTCACCACTCCTGGTGAGGGAACCTGCTGGGCTAGAAACCTGCCCCAAGTAGCTGGTGACCCAAGATGTAAGTGCAGTTTGCTGTTATTACTGCTTTCTGCTTGCTAAATCTCTTTCTTTTTAATTTATAGGGGATTGTGGAGTGAGGCAGTAGGCTCCTCATACTAGAGACAGCTCATCTTGCTAGTGACAGCAACATCATCACAGGATGCAAGGCCAGAGTGAGACAAATGCATCTGACTCAGCAGTAAAACAGCCTTCCTCCTCTCCCTGTGTGCAGCATGACTATTGCTGATCCGCAAAGAGTGCTCTGGGCATCTCTAGTAACAGCAGCTGTCCCTCTGTTCAGAGCAAAGAGGCATCTGAGAAATCTTGGTATGTCTCCTGCCATACTCAGCAGGAATACTCAAACTGCACTGCAGGCTAAAAGTGATCATGCAGCAGGGCCAAAAGGTTCAAGACCCAGTCGTCCTTGTCATAGCACATTAAAAACGGGTAATCATTCAGCTGTGCACAAGCAAAGGCCTTTATGTAAAGCAAATGTAATCTTCTGCCACAAATCAGCATGAGAAGCAGTGGGCAAGCTCCAGGAGTTAGCTTTCTGCTGATGCTTGGAGTCTCTATAAAGGTTGCATGCTTGGCAAGACCCAGATCTTTGAGGGGGAGAATAAGTTAAGGATTCCCCTTTTCTTTGCAAAATGCTTTCCAACTAGTAGTGACAACTGATGTCCTCTAGTCAAAGGGCAGATTGCCGTCTGTCCTGCCTTACTGATAGCTCGTGGTGTCTGAGGCTCAGCGGACCATGGGATGCTTCATGGAAGGCCACGTGGCCATCCAGGGGTATCAGCCATGCTGATGTGCTCTCCAGAAACACCATAGCTCCTTTTCCCTTCTCCCAGGCTCTCAGCATGGAGGTCGCCAGTTCAACACTGGTTAATAATGATATTCTGCCAGGACTTTCCCTGACTTTCAGTAAGAGAAGTGCAGCCAGCAGATGTATTCCTTTCAAGTCCCAAACTCAGATCTTTTATTCAACTTTACATTAAACATTTTGAATGAACCAAAACTATGTATATGTTTATTAAGGGCGGCTTTGGCTGAAGATACCATATTGAAATATTATGCTTAAATATTTGGACTCCACATTTGTTCTCTCTGAACACACTGTTTTCTTATCTGCCCTTTGCTTTATTAAGATTCAGGCTAAAAGAGTTTCAAGCCTTGGTCAAGCTTAGATATCTGGGCATCAGCTGTCCCTGGCACTACTGTCAGTACTACAGGCCAAAAATGTAATTCCTCCCTAGGAGCACTCCAGTCTGAAGCTGTACCATGTCCTGGAGGTGAAAGTCTCCATTGTTCATTGGGTTTTTTTTAGCACCTGAGAGCATCCCTACATTGTTCATGCATCATTAAGCAGAGATCTGAGAGCTGCAGCAGCACAGCACTGTGCAGACTTCGTTGCAAAGACAGGCAAGCTGCCCCAGCTCTGCCCAGATCCAGCCTGCTCCTCTGCAAATGCGTTGCTGAAGTCTGTACGTCAAGCCCAGTCATGGCCATTAAGAAAGACAGACTTTGCCCTCAGTGGCTGATGCTGTAAACAACCAAGGTCCTCTGATTATCTCTTCAAATGCCGGTTTATAGTCTTCATATGCTATTAAACAATTGAACTATGGTCACCTTCCTACAAATTTAAAAAAAGGGGGTTAAGAAGTACCCTGCTGTGAAGCAGCAACTGAAAGCTGCTACCTGAAGCCTGCTTGATCTACCGTAACATTTTTTGGCTCCTCTGTCATGTTTTCTTTCTCCAGAATAGCCTAAGAAAATGACCACAGTCTCAGAGGTGGTAGTGGTCATGCTAATAATCTCTTCCATAACCTCCTTCCAGCTGCACAGTGACATATTTCCTCTTTGGATATTGCTGGGACTGTCAGTGACAGTGATTTGCAATCCCATCTCCTGTTGCTTTCCAAATGAAGCAAAGGAGCTGGGGTGCACAGACATGGCATAGAGTCCCCAGTGCCAGCATTGCTATGCCTATGTGGCACCATGAAGCTGCCACTCTTCTGCCACAACTAGGTTCATTAAAGGATCACTGCTCCTTGTCCTGTGGTTCAATTCTTCCAATAAGTATTCTTTTTCTTGTATAAGTAATTGACTGAACCATTTATAGTTGGATTCAGCTGACAGCACCGCTCTTAAACAGCAAATAAGTGATCATCTTCTCTTGCACTCCCTATGAATGCATAAACCCAGTAATACTACCCAGCTCCACACTTGCACCTCTCACTTGAAGAACGCAAACCCTCAAGTACAGCCTGCTTACATGCTTCTGGTGGGTTAGAAAATATTTACATTGTGACAGCCATTGCTGAAATGTGGTCACTTCTGGGAAAAGAAGCAGCTGCTGTTTACTAAGTGAAGGGAGGCTTTGTGGTTTGTGCAGTGGCTGGATCCCAAGATGTTATTCTGGTAACACCACTGCTGGGAGCTGCAGCATCATGTAGACATGCCTTTGCAAGATGCGCACTACATAGTTCAGGTGCTGGTGGATATGTAACCACAGACATGAGCACAAAGCCCTCTATGAACTGATTCATCTGCTGTCTTGGTTAGCCCCTTCTGACCTCTTTGCTGTTTTAACTAAATCAGTGCAAGCCAGCAAGCTTAAAACAAGTTCTGGTACTGCTGACACCCAGTCCTAGAGGAGGAATCCGTCTGCTTTCTCTACCCTCTGTGAAATGAATTGATGGATTGCGTGTGCACAGAGGTGGTGGAAGGGCGAAAAGAAGGAATAATAAAAGCGTTAATTAGAAGTTCATACATGTGTCTGCAGCAAAGCAAGTTTCAATCCTCCCTTGATTGAGGCTCCAACACATTTGAGTTGCTCAGGAGCATAAATGGAGAAATGGCTACTCAGTGGAGACTGGAAGCTAAGAAGAATCCCCTAGGTAGACCATCCCAAGGGACATTATTAGGCAAAATAAAGGCACTTGCATACCTTTCAGCTCTCCTTTTGCTTTTCTACTCAGAAATATCCCTTCCCAGTGGAGGTTTAAGAAATTTCTGAGATGAGCTGGGAGTTCTCCCACAGCTCTGTATGGAGAGATGGGATGTCCCACAGTGTAAGCCATGGGAATGTACCACCTCCTCTCATCTCCTTGCTTAACTCAGATGCAGGTGGCAATAGCAAAAGGCTTGTTTTGTCAGAAAACAGTTGAAGAGGTAAAGCTGGAAATGAGCAAATGGGAATAAGTAGGACGTGGCCTGTTGATTATTTTGTTTCATGAGGAAAAGGATACAGTTGGACTATATTGATGTATATCTTAGCTTTTTCTGTAAAGGTAGCATAAGGGCATCAATGGTGGCACATATCTCAAACCAGACAATACCAGTCTTACTAGAAATGCTTGCACATCTAGCCTTATGCCTAGATGACTTTTATTTGGTAACCAAACTGGATAGGTTTCTTTAATGGGATCCAGATGTGAAGCAACCTTTAAGCTCTAAGAAGGAATGGTTTGAATCTGCTGGGTACAGCTCTTCCTCATCCATCACTTTAACGCGATGTAGCAGCCCCGGGTTTGGAGCGATGTGCTGGGAGTCAGCAGACTGCAACTGCTGTGTCTGTCAAACTGCAGGATGCTTGGGAGGCTGTGTTTGCAGCCCCCTGGGGATAGCAGGGATTGGCATTGATCAGTCAGACACAGAAAGTCTCTCAAGGCTGGGGACAGGAGCAGTGCTGTTGTGGACAGCAGTGGGAGGTTTTGTTTCTTCTTCCCTCCTGTCTCCTACCTACCTGGAAAAAGCCCACGCCACTAAAAGACGGCACATGAGATTTTCTGCAGCAGTCAGGTCAGATTTCTGATTGTTAAAACAGCCTTTCAATACCTAAGTGTTAAAGCGTATCTCAGAGCTGTACCCAGCACACTGCGATAAGGACCTGTTCCATTTTTGTGGTGGCATTACACTGCACATGCCACAGTGCCAAGTCACAGCACTGAAAAAGGTAATGAGACACTTGATACACCAAACATGTGGGGAATCATAAAGGAAGATAAAGAAATATTCAATCAGATACTCAACCACAGGAACACACTAAGAATCCTGGACTCAGTATATCATCTTTCTCCAAACGAGACACCCATGACTTACAACTGTTACAGTCCATCAGTTACAGCCTGTAGTACACCTCCAGCCATACACAGGTCAAGCAGGAGAGTGTTTTCTGAATTTATTGGGCTTTTTTTGTTATCAATTTGGAAAGCTGCCCACTCCCAGCAGAGGAGTGTCGGGTCCCATTGCAGCCTCTACTCTGGTTCCCCATCTCCATCCCCACAGGGGTGGTGTGGAAAAGCCACTGAGCTAGAGGCTGGAGAGCTGCTGCCTTGCTGCAATCCCCTGCCTGACAGGGATGGCTGCATTTGTCAGAAAGCTCCATTAGTCGTGCATGCCAGCTATAATCTCCCAGCCCGAATGCGGCAGCATCTGCTCTGGAGCCAGTATTATATAACTACAACTGGCCCGTGCAGACCACGTTAAAACCAAGGGCAGGAGAGAGCCATCAACTCCACCACAGAGCTCCTGTTCAGTAAGAGCCTTTCTGTGACTCTACGAACACACACTGGGTTGAGTTTATTCCCCTAGCGCAATCTGGGGACTGCGTCTCTTGCCACTATTGTAAATGCGCACCTATCCGTAGACACTAGTTGCCTGAACTACTGATCTTACATTCCCAGTCCTGGACTACATCAAGTTAACATGAGGAGGTTTTAAAAAATACTTAGAAATGGTGAGAGTGGTATTACATGTAAGGGAAACTCCAGTGTGTCAGATTTGTTGAGAGGCTAAAAATATGTGCCATTTTTAGAGAGAGGGAGAAGTGACTGGTAAATAGTATTAATCTGAGACAGCCTGGAGCAGATAGAAGGATTATAAAGCAGCTCATTTAGGACCGCAGAATTCATTTTCAGACGCTCCTTTGTAAAATGCTCAGTGACTCCTGCACTGCTTTCAGAAGGTCTCTGAAAACGGCTTGAAGAATGAAGGGAGGGACTTTAGCCCCCTTATGCACAATTGCAAATCTCTGAGTAGAACATCATTAACTGTACTCAATTGACAGCCAGGATTAACTTGACTGACACCAAACAGTATAGAAAGATGTAAGACTACATTCAGGAATGCCTCAGAAACTCTAGGGTAATCTGTTGCAACAGCAGCTTTAAGCACAAAAAGCCAAAAGGTCCAGACAGACTTCCCAGGCACTCCAAGAAACTAATGCATTGGCTTTTACTGGGTTTAAGTGATTCTGTGTTGCTTGTGCACAGCACACATGCACATATACTCACACATCCTCTCTTTTCCTCTCTGGGGTGGTGGAGGACCTTCTTACTGTGCAAGCATGGTCAACCGCTCAGCTTTACAGACCCTCCTGTTCCTAGTGCACTGAGAGACTGTCAGATGACTTTTTGAATGAGTATGAGCAGTCTCAGGAGAGCACGAGCCATCTCTTCCCAGGATGCTGCAATACTGAAACGGCAAAGAAAGGTTTTACACAGCCTGCCTTCACAGGAATGGGGCATGCACAGGAGAAAAGGCCATCCTGCCTGAAAATACACTGGTCACCGCACAGGAAAGGAGCAGGGGCAGAAAACCTTTATTTTGCTTTCAACATGCCTGGATGGCTCCTGGACCCCAGCAGCACCCTCTGGTGACCTGAGCTGTCCCAAACAGCCAGCAGTTACTGAGGAGGGCTGGGGCTCCGCAGGGCTTTTGCCATTACTGGGATAAATCCTTCAAGACTCTTGACAGTCCCCAGAGGGAGTTCAAGGTCATGAAAAAGAGATGGGGGAGGAAGCGAAAGAAATGCTTTGCGAGGCTCCAGGGGATGGTGAAGGTTACCTTCTTTGCACAGTCATCTTGTACTTGGGCTAGCTCTAAATGCAGAGGCAGTTGCCTAAGCAGGTTAAAGCGATGTGGGCAGGAGAGTCGTTAGTAGCTGCTGCCTGCCCCAGTTTCAGCCTGCAGGGAGGTAGTAAGGGTTTATCAATGCTACAGACCCTAGCAGTGGCAGTTCAGTTGCTGCCTTAAAGGCTTTTATGAAGCAAGGTGCCCTCCTTGCGTTAGCAATTCCAGCTGAATGAACTATGAGCATTACCCAGAAATTCTGTCTGTTTTCTCATGCCCAAATATTCTGCTCTACTGACCAGTGATACAGCTTGTTTGCTCATGCTTCTTATTACCTCTCAGCTATCACAGTGCAATATGCCTGACACACAGGCTTCAGCGCATGGGAAATCCCAGACCGCAGTGTGCTGTGTGTCTCCCTGGTGATACCGGCTCCTGCACACACATTAGGTCTCCTTTTTCCTGCGTTGCCCAGGGAATATCAGATGAGATTCACAGCCTGTAGTCCATACCTTGCAAGCATTTAAAAGCATGGATTGATGATATCTGAAAGATTGACTGGAGCTCTCAGAATAAACTGCATGGTTTATAACTTTGATTTCTGTTGTGGAAGTTGGTAATGTGTCATAAAATCATAGGATAATTTGGGCTGGAAAGGACCTCTGGAGGTCCAATGCCCTCCTCAAAGCAGGTTTTGCTTGAAGCATTTGATGTTAAATCAGGTTATTTAGAGCCCTATTTACTGAGGTTTTGAATATCAGTGAGGACAGGGATGGCACAGGTTCCTTGAATCCCTGCTCCAGGCTGCATCACTCTCTTGGAGGTTTTTCCCCCCTTCTATCTAATTGAAATATCCTTTGCCACAATTTGTGACATTGCCTCTTTCAGTTTTGCTGGGATCCTTGGGAAAAAATATGCCTCTATTTTCTTATTGGTCTCATATCAGGTAGGTGAAAACAGAAGTGTGGCCCCCCCTCTTAGTCTCCTTTCTTCCAGGATGATGAAAATATGCTTTCTCCCCTTCTTCTTACACACTGTGCCCTTCAGTGTGCAAATATTAAGTTGGCCCTCCACTGGGCAAGCTCCAGTTTGTCATCTCTCTCTTGAATTGAGAAGCTTGAAACTGGACACAGTAATTCAGATGTTACCTTAGGAGGCTGAAGAGAATGAAAAAGTTGCATCCCTGCGCATGCTGGCTGCAGTTGTGCTCATACAGCCCAATATGTGGTAGGCATTTACTGTTGTGAGGGACTCTACTTGTAGACTCCAGTCCAACTTTTTACCTACCAGGACCCTTTCTGCAAAGCTCCCCACAGCTGATCAGTCCCCAGCAGGTCCAGTTGTGTGAGGTTATCCTGTCCCAGGTGTAGGACTGGGACACTTTCTCTTGCTGAGCAAATTGTGAGAGCTTTTGCTCTTGCTGCAGTCTGTGGCTTCCCATTTGCCCATTTCTCTGGCTGAATGGCAGCCTTGATGTCCAGCACGTTGTCTGCTCCTCTTGGTTTCCCAGGAAAGTAATATCTGGCACAGTTACAGTAAAGCAGGCTTTTAATGGCTCTTGATGTCTGGCATGTATGGTTCCTGAGACTGGAAAGCAGGAGATTCAAATGGTCATTGATTGACTGGTAAGATTGTGCCACTCCTTTTTGAAGTGACAACACCAGGCTCCTAGCCAGCACACTAACTGGAGGATGAGGACAAAATATGTCTTAATACACTGTTAAGGAAAATACTCTGCTACACTTTTCTTGTCTGATAAAGTAAAATTCAGTTCCAGTCTCCTATGCCTCAGGGCAGGTCCAACCAAGATTTTAAATAGCGCTTCAGTTTCTCCTTGCCATTTGTGCTCTGGAAGACAGAGAACAGAACCGGGGTTCCAAGTGACTTTAGTCTCCCCTAAAAGAGCAGGGGGCAGGATCTGATCTGGGACTAAGGCTTCAATATGCTGTATTACTTTGGTCAAGCCAGGAGTTCATTGGACAAGTGGTTATCAGACTTTAAGAATGGTTTCTTTTGACTAACAGGTCTGAGAGTGCAGTAGTCTAAAGAGATCTTGAGAAACATCATTTCCCTTGATCAAGTGGTCATATTCGTTCTGCACTCTTCTGATTGTCTTCCTTAGTCTCATTCCACTTCTTTACTTTGCAAAATGAAGGAGTCCATTTTACACATTCTTTTCTACATTCAAAGTAGCATGTTTAAACTTCAAATTTTGGTATTACCAGCTCTTTACATATCTTTAATGAATTACTGTAATGCAGAAAAGCATGCTCAGTTATTTTCTCTAACTAATTCATTTTATTGTACTTCAGGGTTGGATGGGGCTTTGAGCAACCTGGTCTAGTGGAAGGTGTCCTCACCCACGGCAGGGGGGTTGGAACTAGGTGGTCTTTAATGTCCCTCTCATGAGTTCCATGATCAACATCGCAGTGGTTGGAATACTTCAGTAGAAATGCTTCCTAGAAATATGTAGTCTCTCTGGATAGGTATCCTCCCTCCTTCTCATGGGGAATCTTAAAAACAAATATTTTGAAAGGGGATTCTCCCTTTTAGAGAAAAGAAGAACTTTTTAAAATAAAATAGGAAAATTTCCCAACATTAGATAATAGAAGATAAAGGCTGTGATGTGGCCGACTTGCTTCTAAGTTCTAGTATTAGAAACATGACTCATTAGAACTGGGAATTTTATTCAGAGGCTTAAAAAACCCATTGAAATTCCCTGGCTTTCAAAATAATATTTCTTCTGAAATAGCAAATTTTTTTTTTAATTCTCCATTTGGGGTTCCTTTGGAAGTTAACAGGAGTTTGGTTTTCATGCAGGTGGAATAATCCAAGTAGAGTTAAGGGTCACACAACTACACTATTTCTGCTCCAGAATAAATGCAGAAACCTGCAAACACAGTGCTTAGGTCAGCAGCCTACTTGTGCAGGTAGTGATGGAGAGTATTATTGAGTATGCCATTATTATTTTTAGTTCATGCTGCCCTATCACCTTCCTCACCTGCTTAACCTCATTTCCAACTGCTTGTATAGATGGAGTGATATATACAGTCTCAGAACTAAACCAAGAACAAGTTTTACATCATTTCATATACAAGTCTCTTCTGATTGTTGAGCTGACTATTTGGCTGTTTGCTTTCCTTGACCTACAAGCCAGAGCTACCAGCATGGCTGGTACCTGCTCTCTCCATCATGGAGTATTTCAGTGCTGACTTGACCTGCCTGGGAGGGGTGTTGCCCAGTTCACCACACAAGGGTTTCGGAGGACATCAGACTTCCTGGCCAGATGCATCCAGATGCTACAAAGGCTGGCAGATGTTCTCTATGGGTAGTGCAAAATAACATGAAAAGTAGGGTGATCTTAACACTTGTGACCTACAGTCTGCCTCAATGAAAGTGATTTTCTTATGAGATGTCAGTATGAATCAAGAAAAAGAGAATAAAGAAAAATATTTCCTGTTGGGTCTGGGGGAAGAAAACAAAATAAAGCCAAGCTAGAGCAAAGTGCAGGGCCTGAGGCTGGCTTCCTGTCCAAACACAAGTGATTTCCTTCTTAAAAGCTGATTAATCCAAATGCTTTTCAATTTAGGAGGCAGAGATCAATCAATAATTATCCCATTTAATCCCAACATAAATCCTTTAATTTTTTTTTAATTAAAAGCAGCCAAGCACCACCGGCTGGGATACACCAAATTGCATTAAACCCTAGAGTCCCAGGGGAGATGCACAGGCAGCAAATGTGCATGTGATTTTCTTCTTTCACTGATGGGTTTAATGGCTGTTTTCTCTGCCTCCTGGTAGAAAATGATGAGCTTGGGATGTGTCTGGCAATGAGCAGGCAAATTAGACATTTCTTCCAAGCATGTGATGACTCACAAATCAGACAAGTGTCCCCTTTCTTGAAGGAGGAAGTTCACAAATGCCTGCAACAGGGCCCTCCAACAGAGATAATGGACCTTGGCCATGGAAGGATCCATGAGTTTCAAATTTCCCAGCTGCATTTGAGCAAGATTTGGGTAACTCCTAAATCTGGCTCTTGGTTTGAGAATTTCAAGGCAAACTAATACTACGTTACATCCTATTACCTTCCTGCTTAGAGCAGAACTCTCCCTTCCTGGCTAACAATTATCACAGTGTAATTATAGGTCTAATCAATTGTTTAGTGTAAACAGTATAAATGTCCCAGGAGCTGTATCTCAGCTGTCATTAGACTGCACAGCCACCATGCTACTAAATGCTGCAGGACAGCCATAGAGTGACTGTACAACAAATGCCTTTGTTTGCAGCCTTAGTTTAGTGGTTGAATTATGAACACTGCTTGCAATCAGTTCACAGATACATCCACGTTCTACCTCTGTTGGTCTAAGTAATTAAGCAGAAGTCGCACCTTTTTTGATGCTAAGAAAATCTTCATTAAATATTTTCTATATAAGTGCGTTGCTTCTACATCTTTAATGGTAAAGTTTAATTAAAATGCCACTAATTACATCAAGCTGGGCTGTGTGATTGAATATCTCTTCCACGCTCTTGATGCATGGTAAAGAGTCAGCTGTGAGATACAACAATGGAAGGGTCAGAGGCTCACAAGGCTGGAGGATCCTTTCTACAAACAAAAGCCTGTGTCTAATCTACCTCCTCTTCCACCAACTTGATGTGAACACCAAATTGGAGGTTGTTTTCCGAATTTAAAAACCACGGGAATTTGATTAAAATTATGGTGCTGCATTTTCCATAGCAAGATAGTGATGTATCTGTAAGGCACCGTGGGGTGGGGAAGCCCTTCCCATTTGTTTCTTCTTAGCAGATGCATCTGGTAGGAACAGTATCACAGTGTGACTAACTGTAAACCAGAAATGAAGAGTTAAGACTGTAGAAACAAACACACCCAAAACCAAGAGATGTTTCCCTTGGTTTGTAGACCAGCTACAATTTTTTCCTTACCCTAATCTGACTGCCCTGTAAACACTTCTGTGGGTTTTACAAGGCTGTCTATATTGAGTTAAAAAAGAGCTTTGCAGCACTGTCCGGTAATAATAATGTCTTTTTATTTCTTGGCAACCACAGAACAAGGGACCCTTATTTAAATACCTCTTTTTTGCTGGTTCCAGAGCACTGTTTTCGAACTGTGTCAATAATTCAGACGTCTCTGTAAAAGTAGCCCTTCTTGGTGTTTGAGAGTTTATTTTCTGACAGTTGTTCTTTGAAAGGCTTCAAACAAAGCAAAGTTTAATTATCCATAGAAAAGAAAAAACAGGAAAAAAAATCCCACCTAGTTATTTTCTGCAGCACCCTGGGGTTTGAAATGATTGAGGATTTTCAGAAAATAAGTTGTCAAATAGATGTCACACCTGGTGAAAGTGAAAGCTGTGGTAGAGCCACACCAGGCAGGCATCTCCTGAAGTGTTATTCTTTACCTAAAATGTACACTGGGAATATTTTGGATTACGGCAGCAGCCACAACACCTTTGAAGCATGTATCACAGAGCATTGCTCCATGGGCTGTTAGGGGGTGTCCTGAAGATCAGATGAAGATCAAGTCCATTAACTTGAATGTTATGTGCTGTCCTGGCCTTCCTCTGTCTCTGCTGCAGAACATGACAGTACTTCACATGGCAAGTCACCTGCTGGGGTGGCTCAGGGCTGAGGATGTTTCTGTGATGCTCATTAGCATGACCTGTGGGCACAGAGTGATGTTCTGACATTTCCACATGTATCAGCTTCCCAAAGGGAAAATATGTTTAAGAAGGAGAATTCAAAACTTAGAGAGGTGTCCAAGGCAGTCACTGACACTCAGAACAGACCCCAGGATGTTATAGGAGAAGTTGGGAATTGCAGTGTTGGTATTTCAGTTGCTTTTTAAACAGCAGATGTTTGTGAACAGCAGAAGGTATCACAAGATCTGTGGCCAAGACTCCAAACATGATCAACATCCACATCCACCTTCCCTAGACTTTGGGTCTGGGCATGTCTGGGCACTCCCCAGACAACACACCTCCCTAGATCATAGAATCTTAGAATGATTTGGATTGGAAGGGACCTCAAAGATCATCCAGTTCCAACCCCCTTCCAGGACAGTCCCACTACAACAGGTTACTCAAGGCCCCATCCAGCCTTTCCTTGAGCACTGCCAGGGATGGTCCAACCACAGCTTCACTGGGCAACCTGTTCCAGTGCCTCACCATTCCTTTGCCTCACAAAACCCTCTCTTAAATCTTTCAGAAGCTTGAGAAAACAAAACAAAACAAACCATCTAGTTTAGTGTTTGCAGTAACTCCTCCCAAGCTTGCCACATGCAGATCTTCTGCAGCTCCTGTATCTCAGTTCTATGTTGACAGTAGTAATGGGAGACATCCTCCATAATTCTGGCCAAGCAGCAGCCTGTGTCTCTTCCATTATTTCCTCCTCAGGTCACTAATGCCCCAGGATTAAAGATTCTGTTGACTCACTGAGTAGTTGGGAATGTCCCTGGGATTGGCTGCAGCTGCTGCTGTCATGCTGGAGGTTCTCTGTAAGCTCATTATCCATTATCAGCATGGTAGCTCTCATCCACACAGATCTGCCACCACAACACCGGCACTGGATTTTCTCAAGTGTGTTTTGAGGACATCAAATATGGGGTTTGGGTACCTGCTGCTATGGAAAAGGCAAGGTAAAGAATGCGTGCCCTATTCTGAGCAGAAGACACTGAAGTTTGCAGTGGCCATCAGCTCCTGGGTTGTACCCTTGTTGAATTTGTGCTTGGCCCCCACTGCAGCTCTTCCTCATGTACACATGAACATTGCCCTTTCCACATACAGTTCTGCAATACTTCAAGAGTTCAGCTGTCAATGTCTGACCCTTGGACTTCTGAGAGGAGGAGGGACCTGCTTGGCACCTTGAAGGTGAGGTCTGAGAGCTTGGTGAGTTTTGGTGCTCCTTGGGGATCCTGTGGAAAAGGGATTTTTCCATGTTCAGGAGCAATAAGATATGCTATAACCTACCATCAGCTGACGTTTCCTGTTGAAATTCAACAAACAGCAAGTAAAACTAAATTTCAGTCTTTTTGTACCAATGCCCGTTAATTGCAGGAAAGGGTTTTGGCATACAACCAATTCAAGCAATAAGACTGTAGCGCTAAAGAAACTCATCCATCCTCTGGCTGGAGTCCACATCTTCAAACAAGGGTCACTTGAGCAGAAGCAAGAAGGAAAGCCTTCACTGGAGGAGAGAAGAGCTGCAAGGCACAGTGTGAGAGACCTGGAAGTCTGTCCTCCAAAGTGGGGTGGCAGCAGTGTGTTGCAAGGGGGGTTTGGCCATACCTGTATACAGTGGAGGTGGTGCAAACTGCTGCTCCAGTGTTATTAATGCTCTGTGAAGATTCCTTGGGGTCTGTCAGAGGAACACCTACCCAGTAAATGTCTATTATCCATGCTGGCTAACAGCCAGTGAGCTGGGTTATGCTGCTACACACCACCACTGACAACTTCTCCCTGCTCCTCTGGCCCAGCAGATTAGGAATGACTGGGAAGAGCTACTACACAACACACCACAATTACAGTAGCAGCCCTGTCAGGGAACCCATTTAACAGGGTTAACACACTTAAGGAAACAAACACACTTAAGGGAAGTTCTGCATTATGTGCTTTTTCTATTTGGAAAAAAAAGAATAATAACCTAACAACATATTGGGAAAGATGCTGTGTGATGTTGATTTACACCCTGGCACAGAAATAAATAATAGTTCAGGCAGCTTGCAATGCATCTTTTTTATTTATATCCTAAAAAGAAGTCCATGCATATGGGTCCCAAGTGAGTCCTTTCTCCATGTATGTTATCCATAAATGCTTTTTCCTGCCATTTATCTGGTAAGACATGCTCTTATGAGGATAGAAAAAAACCTGTCTGTTTCACAAACACAGGTATTCCCAAGATGTACCACAACAGAAGGAGCTTCAAGTTATCTTTGGCCTGGTACATCCAGCATATTTTCATAATTTAGTATTTCTTTTGTTCTCTTCTGCTCCTTGAGTGACCTGCTCTGCAAGGACATCAGTGGGATACACAGCTGGTGAATAATGATGTTAACGAGTTACGGTTTCAATGCTTCTGGCTTTGTACCCCTTCACTGCATCTCCTTGACATTTAACTTGTGTTGAGCAACCCTGGTTTCTGAATAGTAAATTCATATTTTAATTTTGTCTTTTGCCCCAACATTAATTTCAAACTTCCAAAATGGACCTTAAAAGAAAATCATAATTTTTCTTGCTGTTAGGACCATACCTTCAGACATTGTAGAGAAAATGATGACAGGAGCTGATGAATTTCAAGAAATAGCTTTCTTCCTTTGTAAACTTCATATTTTTCTATTATTTGGGGAAAATGTAAGGAAGTGGAATTCTGGCCAAAGCAATACATCTAAATCTGTGTTGAAGTACAGGGCTTATGCTCTTCTGGTTTATACTTGTTCCATAGTGAAATCCCTCTTATATCTCTTCCCTCAATGAAATTTGACAAAGTCCTTCAGCTTGTTTCTCCCAAGGCTCTGCTAGTTTTTTAATGTAAAGGACTCAGATTTTTGGGTAGAAACTCTGGGAAATGTCCTGCATTTGGATTTCTACACTTGCATCTGATGGCAGAGATTATTCTGCCTCTGCCTCCAGGGGTCATCTCCATTCCAATCAAAAGTCAGCTGCAGTGAGAGTGCTTCAGGACACAGGCTTGACCCCACATGCTCCACTTGCCTTGTTAAAGCAAATGCCTTCTGTGAGATGTAGATACGGAGCTAGTCCTCGGTGTGATCTACCACCAGGTCTCCCAAATATACGTTTGGTCCAGAAAGGACTTCTGGATTTCCGTGCTGCATGCATTTAATTCAAGAGCCATCAGCAATAGGGTTCTGGAGAGTTTTGGGCAGGGATATACTGCTTAGCTGATGGGACAACTGGCTTCCAGACAGGGTCTCAGCTCTCCTAAACCTTCTTCATACTTGGTGCAAGATTCTTGTAGCAGATTTGGGGGTTGGGGGGAAGGGGGAACAGACTTACTTCTTTCTTTCCAGTCTTTTCCCTAGGACAGACTTGACGAGAAGGGGTTGGAGTCCTCAGTCTCACTGTGGAAGACTCAACCTTGATATTGTGCTTCAGGCTGACTCAAATATGAGCAAAAAAGGCAAATGTGTTTTCATCAGAAAGATGCTCACCAATGACCTTCATTCTGCAATCAAAGATGGAGACCACTGCAAGCAGGCTTGAAGGAAGGCTCATGAAGACACAGTTTGGCGAGGACTGGTGACAGGTTCTGGGGAACACCCTATAAGCACAGCACTAGCACAGTCCTAAAAGCACTGGCAGCCTAAAGCATGGGAATTAATTTTACTATATGTACTTTCACTGGGCTAAAATCAGTTTGTACCCAAGGTTAGCATCCATTCCAAGGCAGGTTTGCCTTAGGATGCATCTCACATGACTGGCATGTTTCTGACCACATAGCCCTAGTGCCAGTGCCCTGTGCAAAGGATGGCAACTGGGGGAAAGGAAAGCTGAGCACTGCCTGTCAAAATCCCTTCTCACAAGAAATTGACTCTGTGGTGAATCCATCTCTTATGAGAAGCATTTACTTGTGATTAACAAATCTGGATCTTGTAAGGAAACCAAATCTTTGTATTTCAAAACAAACAAACAAAAAATAAAAAAAAAAAAAACTTTTTGAAAGAAAAAAATAGATATCTTCTGGGAGAAAAAAAAGAATATTGTTAACCTCTGTGTAATATATAGCAGGAATATCCTTCTGCCCAGCAGTGAGTGACTCCAGTCTGAGAAAGTATCCATCTACATGGGAGCTCCGTGGGATTCCCTTGGCTGCTGGGATCACTAATGTAAATGTTCCCAAATCATAGAAGCATAGAATAGCTTGGGTTGGAAGGGACCTTCAAAGGTCACCTAGTCCACTCCCCCTCCTATGAAATAAGCAGGGACATCTTCAACATGACTGACTACCCTTCTTTTTCTCCCTGCCCACAACAGCAGGGATTTCAAAATAAATAAATAAATAAATAAAAAGTTCAACCTGCCTCTCTTTTTGTTTTTGCTTCTGACTTTTTAGCCTCTGCAGGTCTCATTTTCAGGCTGCGACATGATGGGCATCATCTCCACTGTAAGACAGAAAACTTGATTTTTAAAAATCCTTCCTAAAAAGTGTTTAAAACACTTAATCCTTAGATTCCCAAAGCCAGGGGGTTTAAGGAAAACACAGACTACTGCCAAATAAGGAGCTGGAAGAGCAAGCACTAACAAAGTTTAAGAGAGACTTCATTTTCCTCACTGAAATAGTTTTATCCCTTTCTTTGGCAGTCGCAATGATTACTTTGTTTAGTAAAGCGGCACCTATACTGAATTACCGCATCTGCAGGCACTCTCTGCCCTTGGGCTGCAAGCTTTTTCACAGGATGCAGAGGGAACTTTTCCCATCTTAACACTTGATACCCTGCTCCCAGCTTTACAAACATGTCAGGTACCGGTGTCAATGCAAATACGATTTGCATTCAGTAACCTTTTTGCCTGTGGCTCCTGAGGATACATTTCCCGACTTTGTATTGCTCTGTAAAATACTTACAGTGAATGGGAAATAATACACAGCTATTACTCCATGGAGCAACCATCTGATATGTAAAGTCAGGAGTTCAAAGAGGATTAAGGATCACTGGAAACAAGCAAGCCGCATTGCTTGTGGATGTGGAAGCAGCTACAGCTGCTCTCACTTTTCACTGGGATTATTTCAGTGTCAGTACAGGATTGATCTGGAGTTTTACCTCTCCAAAAGCCATTGACCCATATTTGTTGCATTTAGCAGAATCAAAGGTCAGAGGGTTAGGAAAGGTGTCCTGCCTAGCAGACATGAAGAAGCTATTAGACAGTGTTAGAAAATTTACTACCTGCATGCAAAATGGAAGTCAGTTCATCTAGAAACCTACCATCTACCCCATATTAAAAAGAGACAAAGGACTTCCCATCCCATTCTTGCCATTCCTCTCAGTGAGAGTGGCTGCTTATTCTAGTATTTGGACTATCACTTCAAAGAGGGTGTTCTGGCTGGCTCATTTCAACTCCATGACTATTTTCCTGCTAAAAATATAACAACTGTTAAGAGGGCAGAGGTGATGATAGCACAGGAAAGAGGTACTATAGAATGATATTACTGGGACAGTAATGTGTAATCAAAGGAGTTGCTGTTTGGGAATATTATAACAGCCTTTTTCATGTTGGCAATATAAAAGTAGATACAGACAGTAACCTCTTTGGTCCCTCTCTCCATATCCTGCCTCCACTTACATGCTTCTGTATAAGATAAGGTGTCCAGAATTTGGACAGCCTCACGAGAGATGAGAAATTGCCTCTTGCAGAATTATGGGAACAGTGACTTAGATCCTAATTAGTGTGAGCAAGCATTACCAGCTCCTGTTGGCTACCAAGAGGATGGGGGCACAGTACCTCTCGGTGCCATTTTGTCTGATGGAGCCTCACTAGATGGTGGCTGTCAAGTGAGGGCTCTTTCCCATGCAGGCTGATAGTTCTTCCCATCCTCCCTGCTCCAGTCTCAGGGATGAGCTCCTGGCTCCCAGCTTCACTGCACTGCCCACCCATGAGTGGGGGAGAATGAGCCCTTCTGAGCCCAGAAATGCTCTCAGTGACTGGTCAATCTGCTCTATGCAGGGTGTGGATGCTGCAGACTGTCCCCACAGCTCATCTTCAGTTGCCCCTGTGACATCTAGTTTGCAGATGCCAACAGCCAAGAGCTGGCACTCCTTGCAGCAGCTGAACACAGCTGTCTACCCAAGAAATATCGCCAGTTGTTATTTATTGAGGGAAGGGTCATTTATGCAAGTGAAGCCAAGTGGAGTGAGGTCTTATATTGCTTTGATATACATTGATATTTGTTTGTGATATACAGGACTACTAAAGGGAGAGTGGGGTGAAACAAGTTCTCAAATACAGCAGTTAATGCTTATACTTAGATGCAGAACTGGGAGCTGTTCTGCGATAATGAAGTCTGGGACATTTTTGTTTCGTTAATCTTACAATGAAAGCTTGCCCCAGCATTTGTAAGCTGGAAATTTTTGCCTCCTCATTACAACTCTTGCTGGAAAGCACTTTACTGTCTTCATGAAATTAAATTATGGGGAATCTAAGCTTTAAGGGAATTAGAAAATTGAGACATGGATCGTGTTTCTCTTTACTAGTGTTTTTAAGGCTGAAAAGCTGAGTGCTTATCTTCAGGGATGCTAACAGCTATACCATGGATTATATCACCGAAATGTAGTCTCTTCTTTTTCTGTGGTTTAATCCTGACTGAGATTCCTGTAAATGTAAACCCAGAATATTTTATAGGGGCAAGTTTTCCCTCTAACTCTGCTATCTTGCTTGGCAACAAGGTCTAAAGGTTAGAGCAAACCTTCTGGAAGGCAGATAAACCCTTTACAGACCTGTTTGGTGCCACCCCTGTGAAGTATAATTTGGTTTAGCTATAGAGGTGGGGTTTAGGGCTCTCAAAGTTTACCAGTTCCTTTGAGACATGGAAGCAATGTGCCCTGGGTAACGCAAAGCCATAGAAAAGGTTGCTCTAGGGCTTAGGTGGCACTGAGCAGACTCCAGTTCAAGTCCTCACTCTGAATTTCTCATATAAAACTGCTGCTTCTCTTTGAGCTAGAAACCCTTGGCTCAGTGGGAGTCAATAGAAACAGGCAATTTCAGAGAGCAATTCCCCACAGACAGCCATATTAGGAGAAGATGAATCACTCTGTGTAAGCACGTATTTCTCTCCATTAATTTAAAGATAGCCAACAGTAATAGTTCAGCTGAAGTCCCTTGGCTGTAGAGTCTCATTCTGGCTCTGTCCACTCTGTTGTCCTCTTAGAGCAGCCACAGGTACAGTCACAGACTCAACATTTATGCTATGTCCTTGACATCTGACAATTCACCATGGCCGCCCTATGGACAGCTTGACAATATGTTAATGTCCAAAGACATGAGGGTCTACACCTGCATGCTCCATTCCTGCATTCATGCCCACAGTTTGTTATCTGCCCAGCCAAACTGCTCCATAATGGGTTCAAAACTCAAGATTTTTTCTTCTAGGTCCATGTTCCCAACAGGTAAAGTAGAATAATTGCATCTCTTCTCCCTTCAGGTTTTTTTTTAAGGATAAATACAGTCAGGCCTTGAGAAAACCAGTTCCTATAGGAGCTGTGGGGAGAGATGGCACGAAAACACCTAATTGCCATTTTTGAGACTGCCTCTGACAGAAGCCACTGGCATTTTGTTATTTGGGAAAAGGTCGGTTCATACCCCAGGAAGAAATGTTTAAAAGAACTTCATTGAATGCTGAATTAAGTTTGTCATTCTGCTTTTTCAGATTATGTAAAGTTTAAACTAATTTTTAACAGAAGGCAAAGTTTTAAATCCCTGTATTCTTCACTTGCGCTCTGTGAACATAATCTGACCCCAGAAAAGCCTCAGACAGATGTTTATCTTAAGTGCTTTCTTATACCGTATAATACTGGAAACTTGGGATGAAAATGTCAAGTAGCCTTATAGAAAAAGCTTTGGTGTGGGTGCTCAGCACTCTGCTCTTGGTGCCAGATCCTTGTTGCGACAAAGGTCAAAAATAAGCGATAGAAAACGCTGTGAAAATCCCACTGCAAGAGCATACCCATCTTTCTGATGCTGAAAGGAAACCGGGAACCCTCAAGCCACCAAGGCTTGACAGCAGCATCCGTAGCCCTTCCACCAATGGACAAAGGAGGTTGAGGACCACGAGACCCCCAGGGCTGGTCTTGGCAATAGCAAGGGCAAGTCCCTGTGAATTTGGAGACTTTTGGCATGTAATGATTTCTGCAAACAGTTAATAAGGAAGGAAAGAGAAAAGGTGGATGGTGGAGAGAGAAGTATGGAAAAGCAAGGGACAAAAGAGTTAAAAATAAATCAGGATGAGACTGATTTATGTAAGATGACAATACAGGCTTACGGGCTAGATGTATATAGTTATGCTGTGAAGAGAACAGGCAAGTGCAGGAAAAAGTGAATTATGTCCTTTTCTACCCAGATCTGTTCTTATGTTAGGTACTGAGGAGCAGGTTTAGGCAGAATCTTATTCTTAGCTTGTAAAGCCTGGTAAGCAAACTGTTTTGTTACGGACCTGAAAATTTCAGAATGCCTTAATTAATAAATTAATAAAGGAAAAAGAGGAAAATCATATCTAAGTCAAAAGCTGCCAATAAAAGTAGTGGGGGTTTATGCTCAATTTCCGTTTTGCAAAGATGCAACTCCAGCAGCACCTTTAATAGGCAGAAATAGTACAGCCTGCTGGAGGGACTGTGCTGTCATGCCTACATCCAACTCAAAATAGAATAACACAAACATCACCTTAAAATGCAATGTTTTAGCTCTGATAACTATTCATTTGACTTTCAGCTTTCATATAGCAGCAGACTCATTCTCACATCACACAGGTACCCCAAGAAGAGCTTGACAAACACTGATTACCTGCAGCAGTGAAGCAGGATCAGGGAAAGTGTTTTCAGCACCAAATGCGCAAAAATGCACAAAAAATGTTGCGTTTACGAGGAAGAAAGTGTGAGGAACAATGGGAAGATGCAGCCCTTACCCTTTAATTTTGTCCCTTCTGCTCACAAAACTAGTAGTCTTTGACTGTATTTTTGCCCCTTTGAATGTCTAAGGTTGGTTGCTGGCCACCTGTCTAAAGCCCTTCATATTCTTTGCTCAACATGATCATGGTCAAAACTCCATCCTGAAGCAGCAGCGCAGAGGAGGTAAGGGCATAGTTAAACAGACCTGGCTGTGACAGCGTTCTGTCCAGACTTCAGAAAAGAGTGTAGAAAAGAGGAGCCTGGGATCAGGCATCATCACTCTCACCATATGTGGGAGTTCACCTGGAGTTTGCATCTGACTTCAATGTGAAGTTGGAGCTGATGTGTGGGCTCATATCCATCACGTCGTTTGGCTGTAATGAATTCAGCGGGGGAGCTCATTTTGATGGAGCAAGATCACAGAGATCTGCTAGCAGGAACTGAGCAGCAGGGAAGTCTCCAGGCAGAGACAGGAAGGAGGAGGAGGTAGTTTAGGTAACACCATACACATAGGTGTAAAACACATTGATTTTTGCAAACCCAAATTGTAATGCAAATGTTTCAGTTATAGCTCTCTGAGCATATTCAAGCAAAAGCCATTAAAAGAGACCTATTCTTACTGAAATATTTTTTTAAAGAAGAGCTTATTTCTATTTGTTGTGGTCTAGGGTCGCAGCAGTGGGATGTGTTTTCACAAACTGCATAATCACTTGTCAATGCAAAACGAGGACTGGTGCTAAATTTAGAATATATTGCAGGTGGAATTGAGCTTGTCTTGACAAAACTGAGCCAAACCATACCAGAAGCCCCATGGCCACATTTGCACTATCTTACTGGCTTACCCTTGCCTGGGCAATGCAGGGTGAAGAGGGCTGCACACAGCAATGCACCAAGTTTCTTCCCAGATGTTGTGCAATTCTCCCTTTAAGCTGTGTGCAGGGAACACAGGACTCTAAAATTGTCCCACACTCCCTTCCCATGTTTGAGTAGATGACCTCGATTGCTTTTCTCTGCCATCATCCCCATGAGACAACTTGGTGACCCTGTTAACAGTAAAGCACTCAGGTTTCACATCAATCTCTGCAAAGCCAGCTTTAATCAGCACTCTCTTGCCAGCCCTGCCGAGCACTCTCCGTTATATCAGGATGGCAGAAAAAAAAATAAAAAAGCAAGCATAACCTGCAGCCATCAACATGGTCTTCATAGCTGTTTGTGAGCTCTGGCTGTCTGGCCTTAAACGTGTGTACAGACTGCGTCCTAAGTGCCCTGATAAGATTGGGGCTCCAGAATGTGTTGTCCTGAGAACGCTTGCTGCTGTTTATCTGTGAGCTGAAAAACTTTCCAAAGTTCCCCGGCCATCAGCCCTGACACCCTGATTCAGACCAGATGACAGGCAGACACGATACCAAACAGCTTTCTTGCCTCAGGGTGATACTGAAGTGTCTGAGAACCCAAAAGCTTCAAGCAAGCTGTTGAGCTAGGTCTGCTGACATGGTGGTGGCTGGTGATACCCACCACAGCTGCTCTTGTGGCATCCTGTGTAAAGCGTGGGATTTGTCTCCTCCTGAGACCAATGGTGCTCCTCATCCTCCTGCGGTAGGTGGTTGATAGGTAACAACCAGTCCTCCCCTCTCCTCTCTTCCAGGCTGTTGGATGCAACTTTTGCATGAATATATATGCAGCATTATCTTATGAGCATATATATTGCTCCAGCACAGATGTGTTTAACGTGATGGATGTGGGAAAGATGCCAGGGGCCTCTGGCATGGGCATCTGTGTTCTTCAAAGCGTAGGCATTTTAAAGTGCCAGTGGGTAGGGTCTATTTTAAAGCTGAGGAGATTGACATCGAGTTGTGCTTTCTTTTCTTCAACATAGAGGACGGGACAAATGCTGAACAACCTCCCAGCATGGTGCTCACTCTTGTGCTCCCAAGACCACCCACCCACATCCTGCTTCGTCTCTGATTTGCTGACTTTATCCTGATTTATTAGATGTTTAAGTCATTTGTGTAGAAAAATCAGTTTTGTACATTTATTTTTCTATTTTTCAGGAAAAAAGTCTAAGAGTAAAACTTAATCTTCCTACTGTATATGTTCCTATAAATCCTTACATGCTCAGCTGGGGTGTTGTGTGGTTTAATTCTTAATTAGTTAATGTTTATAAAGCCCTTCTGATATCATAGCATGAAAGATGCTGTAGAAGCACAAACTTACAGTATTTTCACTGCCCAGTTAAGATCAAGCAACCTATAGGAAAGACATTTATTTACATGGCTTAAGCATTTTATAACACTTCCAGAACTTGTGAAAACTCATAGAGAAATCAAACTGGCTGCTGCTCCAGCTATCAACTGCTGACAGTCCTGGAGGCTTCTGGTAACACGTGTCTTATGGGAAACAAAAGTATTTTCTACAAGAAGCCAGTGTTTTTCAATCCTGCACAGTCTGCAGGGTGGTGAAATGTGCTTGGCATCGGGGCTGCCTGCAGAGCCCCACAGTTTGAATTTCAGACACTAGAAGCACTAGAGAAACCGCATGGAGACTCTAGAATTAGGCACTATTTCTGGAAGTCCTCATCGTCAAACAAGCTAACAATAGAAGTAAACGCACCAGATTCTTTGCTAGAAGGGTAGCAGCCAGGGCCCATCAGATCTGGTTCCCACCTGTGCAGATCCAGGGCTGGAGTAAAGGTCTACGTGGAGTTATTTGCTTTCTTTCATTCATGCCCCTGATGTCTACGAGTAGCAGCAGTTTTAATCACTGATTTATGTGCTCTTTGCATCCAGAGCAAACACAGAAACATCAGTTTCCCTCCATGTGTGTAGCTCTTCTCATGTGTTTTGCAGTTTTGAAGTCTCTAATCCTCTTCCCAACTGAGCTAGGAATCTGGTTTGTGCCATAACCACACAGATTCAGACAGCAGTGAGCAAAAAGCCTCTATTTCAGAGAAAAAGCTGCCACTCAGGAAAAAAAAATCCTGGACCTGAAATGGGTATTCTAAGAAAATGTTAGCTCAAAGGGTGGCCGCAGGCAGAAAAACAAACTTAGGCATTACTGGGAGAGATATCAGCATGCTGCTCCATAAATGTGGGGTGAGTCTCCATCGTGCCTGGTTCCCATCTCACCCTTGGCCAAAAGATGCTGTCAAGCTGATGCAGAGAAGGGTGACAGGCAGGATCAAAGGTATGAAACAGCTCAGGAAGGATTCAATAGACTGGGACTTTTCTGGCTGCAGGGCAGATAAACTGAAGAAGGATGTGATATAAGGGTATAAAATCATGACTGGCCCAGAAAAAAATGAGTAACAAAGGAGAATCTGCCTCCTCTGATCCAAGGATTAGGGAAGTGTCAAATAAACCAGCATGCAGAGGGTGGGAAAGAAATAAAAGAAGAAATTCTATACCCTCAATGCACTACAGCTTTGGATCTTGAACCATGGAGTGGTGTAGATACCACATTTTTTTATGTGTGTTCAAAATGTGACAATGCAGACTGATGAACGAAAAACTCTCCAGGGATTACTAAAAACAGAGTTTTTTGTGGTGCCACAGGCCACTGGTCCTATCTGCTCACCCTGCTCTTGCTCATGGCTGAAAAAGGGACACTGGGAAAGACAGATCTTTGGTTTGGCACAGTACAGGTATTTTTATGTCTCTGTTATGCAACGTCTATTGGCCAAAAATGAGCAGTATCTGAAGACGTCAGGTCTGGTTTTGCACATTCAGGAATGAGCCCAAGACATAGCATTGGAAGTGACTGATCTTTGGCTGCTTGAGGAAAACCATGGAAGTGACTGATCTCTGGCTGCTTGAGGAAAACCATCCAACTGCATCCAGCCACATAATGGGCCTCCTTCACACAGGCAAGCAGTGTAATCCAGCTATGCTTTCCATGCTTCTTCCATATTTTCTCTGTAAGTCTTTCTGTAATTGGGTTTAGTCACAAAATATTATTTATGCATTTTCCAGACAGCATTGATTTAGCTCTGCAGCCCTGGAGATGCTATTGCCTCCATGCAATGGGCATGGGTGCAGAAAAAAAGACCTCTTCCCGTTGCAGGGAGGTTCAGATTCAGAGCCAGCCCATGTTAAGGTTTCTCCCATCCCAGCTCTGTAGATGACCAGACAATTTAACCACAATGACAGTTTTAAAATACATTTGCAATACAAAACTTCAAGAACACCCATCAAGACCTGTCCAAAGGCAGGAGGTGAACACTGTTTTCCTGCAGCCCGTTTCCTTACCTAAAGAGCGTTTTCCTGCTTTCGATTTTATGATTAAACTAAGTCTCATGCTTCATCCTTGAAATGAGAACATTAAAAAATCCTTACTGATCCACTGCTTAACTCTATTCCTTCTAAAATCACTTCCAAAACCTGGGGTCATCATTCCACTTCATGGTGATCAGCTACCATTTCCTTCTCTCTTCTTTCAGCTACAGTTCAGTTTTTCTGGACTTATAAAATGTATCAGATAACCCTGATCTTGCTCTTAGCTATGTCTATAAAAATTTGAAACATCTATTCTGCCTTTGATCCAGGTTTGCAGTGTGAAGAATCTGGCTCTGAAGAATGGTCAGGGGGTATATCCAAAAAATGAAAAGCTGATACAGTTCTAAATCCCGAGTTATCCACAGAACTGCCTTAGTTTTGTGGCTCACTAGAAGCCTGATCAATGTGCAGGTGCACAAGTATCTTTAGTGCTAGTGAAAAGTGGAGGAATATAAAGGTGCTCTTCTTTTAGTGTTGGTAAAATGCAGCAACAGAACAAATTTATTATTATTATTGATATTACTATTGTTATTATTTGTATTATTGTTATTCTTTATTCTGTTTTATCTCTTGACTGTATTTTCACTCTTTCATAGCTTAGGCCTTTCAAACATTACAGTGCCAGCATTGCTTCTAATCTGGCGTTGTTTCAGCCCTACATATACCTATACACACTGGAAGAGCACAAGGCTTGGATAACAAAATAAATCCTTGGGTCTTGAAGGCACTTCTTAGTTTGCATTTTATTTGGAGATGGTTTAGGGTCCCTCCTCAGCTTTGAAATTATAGCCTATGTATTTGTAGCTATTTTGTCCCTCAAAACACCTTGTCACTGAATTATTTCATGCAGGAACTTTCTTACAACTTATCTCCTTCTCTGACTTGTTCACACTTAAAGGTCACAGTCCTCTGCCTCTGATATCACTAGGTCTCACTGCAGCAATGGTCAGAGTCCCAAACTGCGGCAGGAATGGGGAGGAGGAACAAGCAAAGGACTGCAGGACAACAGCATCTTTTCTTTTTCAGATAATTTATGGGCCATTGGAGAGCACAGAAAAGTGGGTTGGATGGAGCAGATGAGAGCTTCAGGCTGCAGCTTCAAGCAGGCAGCCAGGCAGCATGGATATTGCCAACCAGAGCTCATGATTGCAAACAGACATGTACCTCACCTCTCACAAGCATCCGACCTTTGCTGCCCATCTACCCTCTTCTGAGCAGTCGGTTGTTCAGAAAAACATGTCACCTGGGTGGCAGCCCTATCTTGCTTATGCAATAGCAAGATGTGTTGTAATAGCCTTTTAAATACAGCCTACAGAACGTTTCGTGAAGTATTCGTACTTATGATGGGAGCCCAAGACAGGGGTGAAATCAAAATGCTTGCATCTTGTCATTAAACTGAAAACGCCCCTCAGAAAAGGGTTTCAGATCTCTGATCTGGATTTTATTAGGATACAGCTACAAGAAGATCTTTTAGACAAAAGACACAAGGACTTGCTGGGTGACAAAATGTGAAGCGAAAGAGGTTGGGGGTGGACTTGGTAAACACTTTAGCCTCTGAAGGTCTTTCAGCTGCTCAGACCCTAGAGCCAGGTGTGCTCAGCTACACCCACACGTCCTACTTCAAGGTCAAAAGCAACTAGAAAAGCTTGCAGTGTCCTGATTTAGACTGGAATCCCAAACACATAAGGGACAAGTTAATTTTGCCTCTGATAAAAGGGGAGGTCTGGCCAGCAGAATTCGCTATCATTTCAGTAGCAAGTGGAAAGCAAGCGCAAGGACTGTTGTCAGAGGAGAGGTTACACAGTCCAGGTTTCCATTTGGTTGGAAATATGTTAAAGCAAATTGAATTTCCTTTGGAAAAAAACAGAAACTTATGTGAGATGATGAAGTGTTTTGCCACACTTTTAAAAGTAATAAAAACTGCTGTAGAGGCTCTGCAAAAAGCCAAAGCAGCAGGTTCTTCCATGATAAATTGTATTCCACCGCAACATATTATGTGGAGAGCACACAGGCAGGCTGACAGAGTGACAGAGAAAGAGATGGGAAGGCATCTATAGATAAATAGGGATTTGTAAATATTAAATTCGAGTCTTAATGGACTTGCATTCTCTGCCAATACATTTACAAGACAAGAGGATTAGTGAGTAGTTTGGCACAAAGACCTCCATTTACAGAGCAGCTATTCTGCAATTAGGAGGTCCTGTTCTTTGAGAAAAACATTTACGTGGGCAACTGAAAAACTGTTGTTGGAAATCTACCTCACACACACATGCCGACTTGCAAAATATTTGCTTATTAGCTTTTTTTGATGAGCAGAGACTGAGATCTGCCCCACTGCTCTGAAGTAGAGTCTTCCTACTTCTACTCTACAGTAAGAAATGGTCAAGTGCGTTAATGTGAAATGACACAGATGTGCCAGGCTTTACTGTGGATTTCCAGTAGATCTTTGTGGATAACTGATTTTGCTCCATTATTGCCAAAGGAGAAAATTTAGAAGGGGAAGCAGGATATTAAATAAAACCTAATTTTCAATTTTTTTCTAACTCAAAGCTGCAGTGTGCTTTGGTTTGGTTTGGTTTGGTTTTTCTATTAATACAAGTTCACTGCCAATCCATCGGAAAAGTGAGTATCTGTGTTAATAATTGTGATTGCTTTTGGGGGAGTCACTTTGATACACTACATCTATTTTGCATCCAGGCAGTGTCACCAGTCCCTGTACATAGGTTTTGACTTGGGTAGAGTTAATTTTCTTAACAGTAGCTTGTATGATGCCATGCTTTGGAATTATGACCAAACACAGGGATGTTTTTGTTACTGCTGAGCAGAGCTTTCACAGAGTCAAGGCCTTTTCTGCTTCTCAACCCACCAGTGAGTAGGCTCGGGGTTCACAAGGAATTGGAAGGGGACACAGCTGGGACAGCTGACCCCAACTGACCCAAGGGGTATTCCATGTTACATGGCGTCATGCTCAGCATATAAAACTGGGGGAAGAAGAGGAAGGTGGGGACGCTTGGAGTGATGGTGTTTGTCTTCCCAAGTCACCATTAGGTGTGATGAAGCCCTGCTTTCCTGGGGATGGCTTGGACACCCACCTGCAGATGGAAAGTGGTGAAAGAATTCCTTGTTCCGCCTTTGCTTTACTATTAAACTGTCTATTGCAATCCACAAGTTTTCCCACTTTTACCCATCCAAGTCTCTCCCCCATTCCACTGCAGGAGTGAGCAAGCAGCTGTGCTGGCCTGAGCTGCTCGCTGAGGTTAAACCAGGGCACTGGGAAATGGCATTTACCCAGCAGAACTCCTGGTTCTCCACATCTCTGAAACAACTTGGTTGTTACAGGACCACACAGTAACGATCTCAGGTTGCTGTAGTAACTTAATGAAGTTCAAAGTGAATTAAGCTGACAATGTCCCAGGATAGCAGACACCTACGTTTGCATTCCCCACTGCCTGGCACTGTGTGACCTGCAAGCAAATTCTTGTTTTTCTCAGTGGGAGCAGAAGCAACCACCCACAAGCCTCACAAGATACGAATTTGCTATCTTGATCATTCATATTATAGAAAATCTCAGACTTGACTCCTTGCTTGCACCATCTGAACTGTCATTTTAATCAGCTTTACTAAACTAACAAGGAGCATGAAATGCTCATGGACTCCAGCGGGTTTAGTCATTCTATTCCGTTTTCATACATTCCTGTCCCTCATTTCTACCTGTCAGATTCTGTCTATTGCAGGTAGGGCTCTACAAATACCTCCTGCACAGAAACAATGTTATGTTTTCTCCACCCCACCCCCCTTCTTTCTTTCCTCAAAAGTAAATTTTTATTCTGTTTACAATGTAAAATTAACAATCTGAAATCAAACGTTTAACAAGTTGAAGCCAAATATTTTGCAGTAAGAATGCTGTTTTGGTAAGGAGCAACCTCAGGGCTGCCAAGCTCAAAAATGTGCAGATATCTAGGCAGATCCTGAAGCCCTATATGAGCACACCTGGAGTGTGTGCAGTGCTATGATCACTACTTTATCCATCCATATTTACCAGGGTAAAACTCAAAAAATCAATTCACTCATGTTTGTAGATACATGCTTTTAAGAAACCTCTCAAACTGCACTTTCAAAAATACCAAATATCATTTTGTTCCATCATATTAGGACATCAACACCATTATGCCAACGCTGTGGTTTGCTGCTGCTGTTTTTAAGCCCTCCAGTGTTTGCGTAAGATACATTCACTGCACTTCAGATTATTTAACACCTAAATGAAATTGAGTTTGTTCATCCCACTGAGTTGCTAGGCAGCCATTACAGAGCATCATGTATCTCTGATGGGTCTGCTAGCTGGTAAAAATTACTGAAGAAAGTGTAAATAAAAAGAAAAAAAACTAAGTAGATATATTTCTAAGTCAGGTACCTGCTCAGCATGCGTGTTTTGTACCCATTTAAATAGGCAACTTGCTACATGTACTTCAAACATGTAATTTTTCACATGGAGTACCTAAGCGTCCATTGCACGGACAAGAGAGTGCTGTCTGTGTCTGTGATTTCCATGCATGTTTATTCAGCTGCAATCACATATAATCCTTCAGATTTTAAAAATCAATGCAGAATAGTGATTGGAGGAATGCAGTATCTTGTGGCACAGTGGGATTTCCATCCTGGCATGCAGGGCACCTCTTCGAGTATTTCTTAGGACCAGTCCCAATAAAGGATTAAGCATCTAAATGTGATTTAAGCAAGTTAAGGCGTTGAAACTGATAGAAGGGAGGAGTCTGCAGAGCCATCCATCCCTTCTTTGCAAAATGGGTCACTGTGCTCCTCAGATTCATTCAGGTTTAGGCTACTAGCTGCTTAGTGCAATAACAAATAAACAGCTCAAGGAACAGGAGCTGCAACAGAGTAGACCCTACTCCTACAAGTGTTCAAACCACACAATTTCTGAGCAGTAAATCATGCAATTAGTGACAGTTACCATTCTGTTCTGAAACTTTTCAGCATTTTTTCCCTTTCAGAAATCTCAGATGGAGACAAGTTGCTACCCTGTTCCCTCCTACTCTTTCCTACAGAGCAGAACCACAAGAGATCAGCTCCTTTTCTATTACGTGACACTCTCCAGGAGAAAATCTTAAGTCTGGAAATTTTAGAGGCTTCAGAACAGGTCAGACTTTTGATCTTACAAAGTGTTCAATTAAATACAAAACAATTGTAAAATGTTTAGTACTGGCATAAGTTTTGCAGAGGCTCAAGTAGAGACTCTCCACTGTCAGAGGAGACTTAGCTTTAGCACTATTCCAGGCTGATATTATTTCTGACACCTTTTTTTTTTTTGCAAAACATATGGCTAACCATACAAGTCATGATCCCACCCAAAAATTACCAGCTGCTAAGATATCTTTACCCAGCGTACTTTGACATACATGTAAGAAACAAGGTAGAGGTTATACTGATGAAGGAATGGAGATCATGGAGAAATGTGCCTTGCTCTCCTGGGCAGAAGAGAATTTCCCTGCTGGGAGGTGATTTGGCACTGGGGCCTCTGGGTCTGACTTGTGAGCAGCATTCTTCACTGGAGTACCATGGGTTTTACAAAGTTGGATATATACAGTGTTGTTCTTCAGCTGCACAGTAATGATAAGGAAGTTCAAAAAGAGATGCATGTCAGAAAACACAGCAACCAGTCACTTCATATGTTTTTGTTTTGAAATGTAAAATACCTGTGTTGAGCTGAGTCTGACAGGACTGGAATTTTGACATAAATTTACAAGTTCTGGACTTGGAAGGAATACATCATATTTATAAAAAAATCCTCCTCGGAGAAACAGGGTTCTGTAGATACAAACAACATTATGGAAATGCCTTAACAACATGTCATTTTGTTCTGATGCTACATACACTAAATGTTTTTTGTTTATCTGAAGACGAAAGAGCACACCTAAAAAAAATACCAAAAAAATCAAGTTTTGAAAAAAGTACCTAAGATGTGTCAGGTTTCATATGCAAAAGATGGGTGTGTTTGTCTAAGTGAAAATGTCTGTGTCTGGTTGTGACACCAGCTGGCATAGCCAGCAAGTGTGAAGCACTTCATAATGTCCATAGTTTGGCTCCATTTCAGTGCCTACACCAGCACAGGAAAATGGTGCTAGACATGCCTGTCTCTCTCCAGTGACTTCAGTAGGAGTCTACAGTGTGTAGCTCTTCTGCAGATGAGGGCACTGTATGCACCTAAAGCAACTGCATTTTGGAGGGTATTCATCTCATCTCTCTTTAGGTGCTGTTCCATAGCAAATGCGTACAATACATTTACCACTCTGCAGCACCACAGTGGTCACCCAACCACCCTTGTGGGGTGTAGGGGCAGCCACCTTTGGTACTTGGAGAACGGCCAGGGCCTAGAGGCTGCACTGCTCTGGAGTCCAGCTTTAAAGAGGATGGTTGGAAGATGCAGTCTGTCACCACATTGTGGCTCTCTGTCTGCTGTATGATCTTATGTAGAATTGTCTTATGCATCAGATATTTGGGAGATCCGAGTCTATTCAGCTATGCCATAAAAGGGGATTTCAGCAAAGCATGCCTCCATCATTACTGTTGGGTATTATCTGTATAACCCCTTTGGGCTGGATTATCTCCTTTACTGAAATCTGTTCCATATAAGGGGCTGGGAAAGGGCTGTGTTTCTCAATCTGCTAGTGCCTTGGAGTGGCAAAAGGTCTGTGTGCCTGCAAAGAGTTGGCTCCAGACCTAAAATATCACCATACAGAGATGGCTGAAGCAGTTGGCATGGAAGCTCATTCTCTCTGTGATTGCCCATGAATGTTCTTCAGAAAATGGGTAGTGTGGTCTGATAATGGTCTTTAGGGACAGGTAGGTGATGTGAAAAGTCTGGATGCAGAATATAAAATCAGCTCTGGAGAATATTATAACTGGGAGAAGCCAACACTCAAACCTCACGTCAGAATCCAGAAAAGAATATAGTCAGTTTTGTTGTCATGGAAATGCTACTATTAAATTTTACATATAGAATCATAGAATCATACAACAGTTAGGGTTGGAAAGGACCTTAAAATCATCTAGTTCCAACCCCCTGCCATAGCCAAGGACACTCACATTAAACCATGCAGCCCAAGGGTCTGTCCAACCTGGCCTTGACCAATGCCAGGGATGCCAGCCATTCACAGCCTCCCTGGGCAACCTATTCCAGTGCCTCACCGCCCTGACAGGAAAGAACTTCTTCCTTATATCCAATCTAAACTTCCCCTGTTTAAGTTTTAACCCATTACCCCTTGTCCTGTCACTACAGTCCCTAATGGATAGCCCATCCCCAGCATCCCTATAGGACCCCTTCAGATACTGGAAGGCTGCTATGAGGTCTCCACGCAGCCTTCTCTTCTCCAGGCTGAACAGCCCCAACTTTCTCAGCCTATCTTCATACAAGAGGTGCTCCAGTCCCCTGATCATCCTCGTGGCCCTCCTCTGGACTTGTTCCAACAGTTCCAACAGTGGTAAATGCACTGTCTAATCACCTTTATACATACTACAATTCAGTAGCTACAGGTAAGATTACTGTATTGCAGCAAAGGAGAGACTAAAAAGTTAAAGAGTTTTCCACTCCTCTCTGGGCTGCATAATAATAAGTTAAAGGCACAAAACAACCCATGGTCAAAGGAACTTTCTTATCCTCCCCATTAGTACGTAGTCTGTTTTCTATGTAAGTGATTCATGATAGAATTTTATTCCCATAAAAGCTATTCTATCCTCCTTTTGTATGTGTGCCAAATGGCGAGAAAAGCCAGAGGCAATTAGAGCAAATATGGCTTCAATTACAGGCCTCTTCCCACAAGACCATGCAATAAGTAAATCGGTTAAGATGTGCAATAAGGCAACGTAGATGCTGTAGAAAGGCCACCTTCTCAAAACTGGCATTGCTCCTGGCTTTCTTGTGCTGTGAGTCAGGGGCTCTCCAGCCTTGCTGCATCACTCCTGCAAAGTGGGTACAAAGGACTACACCTACATTCAGCTCCTAGTCCACATCATCCTCCAGTGTGAAGCATGTCTGCTTAAAGGCAAGGTTAGACCTCCCAATTCCTGAATTCTGAAGTGTTTTTTAATGTGGTTACTGGTGGGAGAAAGCAAGTAAATGTTTTCATGCTTGCAAAGTGAAGAAGAGAGTAAGAACATCAAAATAGTAAAGGATGAGGGGAAATGAAAAAGGTTTTCCATCTTAGACCTCTGCTGTCACATCAGATCAGGGAAGGCAGAAAAGGTCAGCATATTTATGATTTCCAATAGTGCATTTCCTGTGGTGAACTTTCAGTAGTGTCATCTTCTTCACTGTGATTAAATAAATGGATCAGGATTTGGGGGAATCCTGGATCCTACACTAGCATTAAAAAAAGGAATGGTCCAAATGCAAGTTCAGTCTTGTTCAAAGCTTCAGGGTGCACCAAATCTTTCCAATCTTTTCAGCATAGAATTAAGAAGGAAATTTAAGAAATACTGTATGAAGAATGACACCAACACGTGTTGACCATAAAAGAATTAACATATGTGGTCTGGACTCTACAGTAGGGCATGAGGCTCTCTCAGAAGATCAAGGAGAAATAAACTGAACTCACTGGTTGTGCTTCACTATCTTATGATAAATTTCTGTTCCACACAATCTCAGCTCTTTACATCGTAGCAACTAATACATTAAACCTTGCACTCAGACCTTTCCTATGAAATCCTGGGCTAAACTCTGTGCTTGTATTACATTTATGATAACTAAGTAGGACATGGGTAGAGCTTGATATCACCGTAGGTCTGAGTCTCCAGGAACCCCGTTAATCACCAGTGGAACATAGCACAGCAGCCTGCTTTAAATGAAGTCACGCTTTTGCATCATCTGCCTTGGTCCACATCCCCTTGCTGGTTGCTCTGTCACAGAACAGTTTGAATGGATAAACTGGTAATTCCCCTCTGGCTTTTGACCAAAACTCTCCATATGAAATCTTTATTTACCTGACAATTATTTGTTTACAAAATGCTGGAAACATGGGGTTTGAAAACTAAAAAACGGTGTCTTTGGAATGGTACCTGTGCTTCTCTGGGCTGGGGCAGACTGGCAGAAGGAGAAATCTACTTTTTGCTTAGCTGCCAATGAAAGTTAACCAGGCAGCTGAATTTGCAAATCCCATCTAAGGCAATGATGGTTTAAGATATTTTGACATTTTTTTCCTTAAAAATGCTTACCAGAATTTTTTCCTTCACTGTCCTTTCCCTTACAGCCCTGCACTCCATAGAGGAATTAGTCTCTCAGTAGGACATGTTGACAGGCAGCAGGAGAAACAAGCTTACGATTTTTGCCTTATATTTCACACTGAAGCAAAGAACACCCCAGACTTTGATTGCTACCTCCACCTTGGGTCAAAGTAAAAATGTGACCTTATGAATAGTGCACTTAGAGATTGTACAACTTTGGTCCAGGACTTTTTACCTTTTCCACTGCAGTCCTATTTAACACTCTTCCTTCTGCAGGTGACCTTTTTATGAGTGCTTTCAGACCAATATTTGCTGGTGTTAAACACTTCCTAATGCTGGTCTAGATGACAGATTGGAAGGATCCAGCTGAAAGGAGAAAGAAGGAGTGAGTGTATGAGTATCTGAGTTGGAGCTGTCTCAAGTCTCACCACGGGCCGTAAGTTTGGACAGCTTGGAGGGAGGGAGTGAGGCCAAAAACCACTGAGAGTTACAGCTTAAATAGACAAATAAATAAAACAACATTGCTGACCTATTTTCCCTTGACAGACCTCATTGCTCATTGAAACAGTCAGTCATTTACTGTATTTACTTATAAAGTATTTACTATATGTACTTCAATCTATGAGCCTTCCTCCACCCAGGCCATTGCACCAGAGATGTTTTTAAAACTTGCTTACAGGAGAAATTTGTCCTGCAAGGAAATTTGTAAGCTGGTCAACAGACACTTTAGGTCTGACCTCCAATATTTGATTGCAGTATTACTGCAGGGATATACCGCAATAATTCAACTCCTCTTCTTCCAGTGCAAAAAACGTTGCAATGTTGTGCTGGCACAAGAGAAGGAGGTCACGCTGTCCTCATCTGGCTCTTTCTTTGGCAAAAAGGTGTAGCTCAGCCCTGTACCAAGCATGGGTGGTGGCTCAAGTTATTCCAGTCTGTTCACTCTTTCTTCTTCTAATTCAGAAGGAAGAAAGAAATAATCCCCCAGGAGCAGAGGTTTGTTTAGGGCACAAACAGTGTGATCTTGTTGTCAATACAGCCTTGTATTGTCTACGGCAAAAAAATATTATTGCATCTGGCAAGCCAAGGGATGTGCACTACCCCTCTTTCTGTGATCAGTACTCTTGTTTTACCACAGTTACCCTTTTCAATTATTATGGCATGCTGAGCCTCACAGTGCTACTTTAATTGGTTTCTAGTTCAGTTGTAGGTCATGTGTGGGTCAATAGAGATTGACCCATGCCACAGCCATGCATCCTCCATCAGAAGTAAAATTGGAGGAGGATGGATACCAACTGGAATTGCCATTATTGTAACTGAATGAGCAGGCACAGCCTTCTGAATAGGTTGGAAAGCATGGATTTTTACTTGATTTTTTGTTATTTATGCACACGCTTAGCCTGTCTCCTGGAGATGGATGCACAGGCTTCAGATGATCTACTCGTATGAGTAAAGTTAGGTATTTCAGAGCTTGCAGGCTTTGGGCCTAAATCCATGAGAGCAAAGCATCCTTCTGTATGTCCTGAATTTATCTAGACCACAAATATTTATTTCAGCTTGACGCTTCCCAGACCCTCTGCCTGTGCTTTCATAAGAGGATGACCTTAAGCTCTCAACATATTCAGTTGAAATGTGATTTAAAGTTCTGGCAGAAAGGCAAAACTATTTTGGTTTCTTTTCCCCCAAAGAAAAACACAATAAACTAGCATTAGCTGCTGCCTTTCTCTCACTCTTCACTTCTTCTAGTAGACGGATTCCTCAGGCAGACAGGTAAGACACAATTGAATTTGTGAGCCTAATGCATATCAGTTCATGCACCCTAGACTAGCTCCCAAAACTGCACATCCCACCATCTGTCACACATAGGTGGAGGGTAAATGGTAAAAAAACAAATCTGCCTTGGTACACAGAATAAAATCATTAACACTGGAAAGGGTGCTGTTACCTGAAGAGAGGCGAGATGTGCCTCAGGGAACGGAAGCTCATTAGAGTGCTAGTCTCTATTTCTTTATTGCTAAGTATCATGGGTAAACATAAGCCAAATGTCTATTTAAAGGACTGCAATGCTCAGTCACACATATTTTTCAAGCACTTTCTGGATGTTTGCTCTTGAAAAGAGCTGTTCTTTCTTCCACAGCATTTGGGCTTTCCCTCTATATTTCTCCACGTCTCAGCTTGTGGAACTCCATGACAATGTCTCTGTATTCATACTTCAGTTTCTCCATCCACCTTCTCAAAAATCATTGCCAAAAGCCACCAGCTTCTTCCTAGAGTTGGGCTTCACCATGGTGAGCTAGACACTGTTCTTCCAACACAGTGCAAGGAACAGCCTAGGCTTTATTGAGCAGGATTCAGGACAGTCAATATTACTGAAAGTCCAAATATGGTCAGTCATGCATTTGTGATGATGAAATATTCCACATATTTCCACTAATTCCAGGTTGACTTAAACAGTTGTGTGTCCTGATATTCAGTGAGGTTTGGACTATGCTTCTTCCACATGGGAGAGGGGTGCTGACGTACCAAATTCCCCAGCTACCTTTCAAATGAGACACCTCCAGTGGGGATTATGGCTTTTTGCATTTTATTCTCCCTCCTCAGACTAAAGGATGACAGCACCCCCTTTTCATTTAGACAATTTATTTACGAATTTCCCCAGCCTTAGCTCTGTAATAAATGCATTGATCAGAAATACTTGAGACACTGCTAGTCCTAGACATAATTGAATCTTTGTTCTATGACTTGAAACTGCTATCAATACTTATTGAAGCACAGAACATACACTTGTCTGGTGAGTGCTTAGAAGTGACTTAGGTTATTATGTTGTGGTTGATTTACAACAAAACCATCTGAATGATGAACTGTGTGAAGAAGAGGTAATTAAATTTGAGACATTAAGGCTGCAGGTGCTTTGGATTGTGATAAATACAAAGTCAAAAAAATCTTCCCCGTGGACCCTGGCATCAAGAGATGTTCAACTGCTCCTCAGGCTTATGTTTTATAGTGAGACAAGTCTTTTATTGGCAAAATAACCTTTTTAGGTATGGTTATCCCACAAGTTAAACCAGTACCAGCTGCTTCATGATATAATGGGAAGATTGCTGAATAATTAGAAAATTAAAAAAAAAAACAAAAAAAAAACAAACCACAAAACAAACCCAAACAATGAAATCCTGCATCAGATTTATTTTCTTTCCTTACATTTTAGCTCTTAGAATTATGGAGGCAGTTTTAACAAAATGCCTACCAGCAACTTGTCTCAAAGCCTTAGATGCCAACTGTTCTTTGCTGCCATTGTTACTGCTCAGCAAAAGCTAAATTTCAAACCACATTACGAAATTATTTTTCACCAACTAATAAATAGTTGGTGAAAAAGGATAAATTCCTCTAGAGTTCGATTCACCCCTCTTATTTGAGATATGTAATCCAAGAGGGGATGAATTGTCCTTTGTGAGACATCTATCTCTCACCAGAGACTGCAAATGGACCCTTTAGCACCTAACTTCAAGAGAAATAATATTAAAAGAAACACCACCTGGAAAGACCAACTGAGACAAGAGATAACCTCTTGTTCAGTTTGCCTGATTGGTCTCCCATGGTCTCCTGTCTCCCATGATGCAAATGTGCATGTATCTTTCTCTTAGTGATAAGACCTGGATGTATATTGTCTGGTCCATGAATACAGATAGCAGAAAAAATACAGAGGCATATAATGTGCAAGATTAATATCCTTCCAACTTCAGACATTTGCCACACAGGCTCTGCATCTCAGCTCGCATAGCTCTCATTGTACTCAGCACACAGAAATATGCACTCTGAGGGCATGATTCTCCTGACCATCTTCAGAGAGCAAGGTGAATTTTGCCTCCAAAACCATGGAATCTTCCAACTCCCAAACTCCATGGTCTATAAAAAAAGCAGATAAATAGTTAATAAATAGATGTTTTCAGTTGTGCAATATTTAATCAGGTGTAACCCACTTTTATAGTCACTGCAACTGGTGACTAAGACAGATCCAAATCACAAACCAGAGCAGGACAGCTTTGGGCTGTTGCTCCCAAAGCAAGAGATCTATTGAAATATCTAGAATAATGAAACATAACTGTTTGCATTAGATTAATGCACTTGATGTCACATATTTATTTTAAAGGTCCACATCACTGTGCATACCTTCTGTATGTACATCCTCATGCCTCAGAGTCAGTACACTTTAGTCCCTTCTCAAACATGCAATGGATGAGATCAAAGAAACACAGAATCATTAGGGTTGGAAGGGACCTCCAGAGATCATCTAGTCCGCCCCGCCATGCCAAGGCAGGGCCACCTAGAGCAGGTTACAAAGGAACAGATACTTTCAATTTATTCTGTGTCTCTCAGTATAACAAGAAGACAGCTTTAAGGGAAAGGGAACCTTTTCCTCTGCTTCTTCCTCCCAGAAGCCCTGCACTTGGAAAAGCTTAATTTTCAAGGTTTCTTTCAGCTCCTTTTTTTTGTGAATAGCCAATTTCTAATTTCTATGAAAAGACACATTTGTCACACCCTTATTGTGCACAGTTGTCAAAATTACAAGATCTGTTCCTACTGCTTTTGGTGTTAGCAAAAATAATTTGTAACTTCAAGAGTCATTGTTATTTGTGGACAGCTTTAAAGGATGCTTTTGTATTTCTTCCTGAATTAAAAGCTGCAGACATGGAAGCACAGCAAAATTTGAGTCCTTAAAAAAAACAACTTACTTCTGCAAATATAGAAACCAGATATTCTTGTGATTTCTAAGCTCACATATATTCACTTCAGTGGAGTTAAAGGGATTTCCTGGATGGATAACGATTTAAGCCATTAACCTTGGTCATTCTCTCCTCCCAGCTTCCCAAAGTACAAATTGTCCTCAGTGCCTGTCTCTTTGAACCCCTCTGTATTGCATCCTCTTCACCTCTGGTCTGGTGGTTAGTTTTTCTAGCTAGATGTTTTTAGGACTCTTACTGTAATACTTGTGTAGATGACAAAATATATCATAAATAATGATCATAAACAATTTATTCTCCAAGAACCCTATCATAAGAGTACTGTTGTGCGTCTGGGGATGGGTTTGTCATGCAGTGTTTCTGCCTCGCCTGGCAATAAAAACCCCCAACCTGCTGAGCTTGCTGCACATGGGATGACAGATGTCTTTATCTTTTGAAACACCAATACCACACTTGTGACTCAGGGTCCTTTTTGACTATAAACCAGCGCAGGAGCATGTTCCCATGGCTGCAGGCAGCACCAGCAGCAAAAGTAGAATCATAGAATGGTTAGGGTTGGAAAGAAACTTCAGATCATCTAGCTCCAACCCCCTGCCATGGCAGGGACACCTCACACTTAACCATCTCACCCAAGGCTCTGTCCAACCTGGTCTTGAACACTGCCAGGGATGGAGCATTCACAGCCTCCCTGGGCAACCCATTCCAGTGCCTCACTACCCTAACAGGAAAGAATTTCCTTCTTATACCCAATCTAAACTTCCCCTGTTTAAGTTTTAACCCATTACCCCTTGTCCTATCACTACAGTCCCCAATGAAGAGTCCATCCCCAGCATCCTATAGGCCCCCTTCAGATACTGGAAGGCTGCTATGCGGTCTCCACGCAGCCTTCTCTTCTCCAGGCTGAACAACCCCAACTTTCTCAGCCTATCTTCATACGGGAGGTGCTCCAGTCCCCTGATCATCCTCGTGGCCCTCCTCTGGACTTGTTCCAACACTTCCATGTCCTTTTTATGTTGAGGACACCAGAACTGCACACAACACTCCAGGTGAGGTCTCACAAGAGCAGAGTAGAGGGGCAGGATCACCTCCTTCGACCTGCTGGTCATGCTCCTTTTGATGCAACCCAGGATACGGTTGGCTTTCTGGGCTGCAAGCCCACACTGCTGGCTCATGTTCATTTTCTCATTGACCAACACTCTCAAGTCCTTCTCCACAGGGCTGCTCTGAATCTCTTCTTTGCCCAACCTGTAGCTGTGCCTGGGATTGCTCCGACCCAGGTGTAGGACCTTGCACCTGGCATGGTTAAACTTCATGAGGTTGGCATCAGCCCACCTCACAAGTGTGTCAAGGTCCCTCTGGATGGCATTTCTTCCCTCCAGCGCATCAACCGAACCACACAGCTCAGCATCATCGGCAAATTTGCTGAGGGCGCACTCAATCCCACTGTCCATGTCAGCGACAAAGATGTTGAACAAGACCGGTCCCAACGCCGATCCCTGAGGCACACCACTCGTTACTGGTCTCCAGCCGGACACTGAGCCATTGACCACAACTCTTTGCGTGCGGCCATCCAGCCAGTTCTTTATCCACCGAGTGGTCCATCCATCAAATTGATGTCTCTCCAATTTAGAGACAAGGATGTTGTGTGGGACAGTGTCGAACGCTTTACACAAGTCCAGGTAGATGACATCTACCCCTGTCCATCAGTTCTGTAGCCCCATCATAGAAGGCCACCAAATTGGTCAGGCAGGATTTCCCCTTAGTGAAGCCATGCTGGCTGTCACCAAGCACCTTGTTTTTCATGTGCCTTAGCATGCCTTCCAGGAGAATCTGCTCCAAGATTTTGCCAGGCACAGAGGTGAGACTGACTGGTCTGTAATTCCCCGGGTCATCCATTTTCCCCTTCTTGAAAATGGGGGTTATATTTCCCTTTTTCCAGCTGTCGGGAACTTCACCTGACTGCCATGATTTTTCAAATATGATGGACAGAGGCTTAGCAACTTCATTTGCCAGCTCCTTCAGGACCCACAGATGGATTTCATCAGGACCCATGGACTTGTGCATGTTCAGATTTTTAAGATGGTCTCGAACCAGATCCTCTCCTACAGTGGGCCCGAGGTCTTCGTTCTCACAGTCCCTGCATCTGCCTTCCAAGACTTGGGTGGTGCAGTCAAAGCCTTTGCCAGTGAAGACCGAGGCAAAGAAGTCGTTCAGAACCTCATCCTTCTCCAAATTTTGTGTAGCCAGTTCTCCTGAGAGCTTCCTGAGGGGGCCTACGTTCTCCCTTGTCTGCTTTTTATTTGCTAAAAATTGGGTGTCTTGAACAGGGGACCCAAGTTTGTAGGCCAGGTCTAGTGGGGGCTGGTGGAGCTGCTCTGATAAAGAAGGGAAAGAGCAGTTTTGGTAGGAGGCTTGCCAGACTGGTCAGACAGGCTTTAAACTAGATGTAGAATCCCTTCCTGTTATCCTTAACATCCCTAGCCAAGTTTAATTCTAACTGGGCCTTGGCTTTCCTAACCTGGTCCCTAGCTTCCCAGACAACATCCTTGTACTCTTCCCAGGCTGCCTGTCCTTGCTTCCACATTTTATAAACCTTTTTTTCATTTGAATTTTCCTCAGTAGCTCTTTATCCATCCAAGGAGGTCTCCTGGCCCTCCTGCTGCACTTCCTTCTGGTTGGGATGCAACACTCCTGAGCTTGTAGCAGGTGACCCTTGAATATCAACCAAGAGTCTTGGGCCCCCCTGCCCTCTAGGGTTATATCCCATGGAGCCTTACTAAGCAAGTTCCTGAAGAGGCCAAAATCTGCTCTCTTGAAGTCCAGGGCAGTGAGCTTGCAGCACACTCTTCTCACTGTCCTGAGGATCTCAAATTCGACCACCTCATGATCGCTGCATCCAAGGCTGCCCTGGAGCGTCACATTTCCATCGAGCCCTTCCCTGTTGGTGAGCACGAGGTCAAGCATGGCACCTCTCCTTGTCGGCTCCTCTATTACTTGCAGAAGTAAGTTGTCTTCCACACAATCGAGAACCTCCTGGATTGCTTGTGCCGGGCCATACCGTCCTTCCAACAGATGTCAGGGTGGTTGAAGTCACCCATGAGAACAAGGGCCTGCAAGTGTGAGGTTGTTCCTATCTGTCTATGGAGTGCTTTATCCGCAGGTTCTCCTTGATCAGGCGGTCTGTAACAGATCCCCACAGTAATGTCCCCCATAGCTATATTCCCTTTAACCCTGACCCACAAACTCTCTGTTAACTGATCACCTGTCCCCAGACAGAGTTCTATAGTCTCCAGCCTATCCCTAACATAAAGGGCAACTCCCCCTCCCCACCTGCTGGGCCTGTCTTTTCTAAAGAGCCTGTAACCTTCCATTCCAGCACTCCAGTCATAGGAACCATCCCACCGTGTTTCTGTGATGCCTATTATATCATACCCCCGTAGACATGCACACATCTCTAATTCCTCGTTTGTTCCCCGTGCTATAGGTGTTTGTATAGAGGCATCTGAGCCGAGCTCCAAATGAAGCCGGCTCATTGGCTGGAGCAGCTGGGATATCTCTACATTGCTCTGAGCATTTATTGCAGGTGCTGGCAACTGACCGGGTGTGTTGGAATGGAATGATGCCCCCCTCCCCTAACACATCTAGTTTAAAGCCTCCTTGACCAGTCTGGCAAGCCTCCTACCAAAACTGCTCTTTCCCTTCTTTATCAGAGCACCTCCACCAGCCCCCACTAGACCTGGCCTACAAACCTGGGTCCCCTGTTCAAGACACCCAAACCCCTGACTATGACACCACCCTTTTAACCATTTATTAACCTGGCCAATACTCCTAGCTTTTTTCAGGTCCTCCCCTGTATCCTGGAGAATTGACAAAAAGACTATCTGAGCTCCACAGCCCTTAACCACCTCTCCCAGGGCTCTGTAGTCTTTCTTTATGTTCTCCAGTCTACTACTATCTATATCCCTAGCACCCACATGTACCACTAGAAGTGGGTAATATTCCGTGGGACTTACTAGAGCAGGGAGCCTCTCTGCCACATCCCTGATCCGTGCCCCTGGTAGGCAACACACCTCCCTTGAGACGGGGTCAGGCCGGCAGACGAGTGCTTCTGCCCCTTTCAATGTGGAGTCCCCTACTACTACGACCCACCGCTTTTTCCTGGCAGCACCAGTAGAGATCTTCTTTACCAGGGCATCAGCCAGCTGTTTCTGGTGAGAGTTTCCTCATTAGCCTCCTGCAGGACAGCAAAGCGGTTCTGCATGGGGACAGGGGATTTAGGGGGAAGCCCCTTGCTTTTGATTGTCCTTTTCCTCCTTTTTTTTTTTTTTTGTTGGTTTTATTTGTCACTAATTCCCAGCTTCCCAGGTTAACGGCCTCCTTCTTTCCTTCATGAGGTAGAGGTGAAGCTCGAGGCCCCTGCACAGTTTGGGCCTGGAGCAAGCATTCCTGCTTCCTCTCAGCTTCCCTGACACCTCGCAGCCTATTGACAGCATCCCGCAGCTCAGCCCCTGCTGCAGGAGCACCTCCACCAGGGAGCACCGAGTGCAGCCCTGCCCATTGCGCACCCTCCCCTCACCAGACCAGTGCAGGCACTCTCTACACCCTGAGCTCTGCACTGCAGCCTCCCCTCTCATCGGCTCTGTCTGGGTGCCTACGCTGGCCACCGCCGGGGCAGCCAGAGCAGAGCTGCCGGACCGGGCCCTGATCATACGACGGGTGCTCGCCATCCCGCTCGCCTGCCCGCGCAAACTGCCTCGACCCGCTCTGTTTGCCTCGCCCCTGGTCGTTCGCGCTCCCCGGGGCAGTTTTTAACCCAGTCATGGCTGGTGCCGCTGCTTCAGGCTCCGCCCCCTGTGAGTCAGCTGCTCCTGGGCAGGGCCTGTTGAGGACTTGAGGCTCCCTCGGTGGCTCTTGTCCCTCTGAGTTGGGGCTCCTGGACGCTGCTCTCCCCCCAGCTCCGGTGTTGAAGGCGTCCTCTCTCGAGCTACTCACCTCAGCAAATGCAAAAAGTAGGATTTCTTTCACTCTTATTAACCAGATTGAGATATTGGAATTAAAATCTGGTGATGAGACAGCATTAACTATTCCATGTGTGATCCCACCAGTGAACAGAAAAAGACTGACTGAAAAAAAGGTCCAGGAGATAAAAATTTGGGGTGCGCTACAAAAAGAGCAAATACAGACGAAAGAACAGATTCAGATAAGGGGGGAAAGTGAGAAGAAATAGAAGGGCAAATGAAAAAAGGAAGAAAATGCAGTATCCCAAAATGAAGCAGCAGTAAAGCATTGAACAAATGCCTCATCACACAGTTTCTGCTGTTCCCCAGCTGTTCCCCAGCTGTTCCCCAACTGTTAAAAAACACCTAGAGGCGCTGATGACCATTCTGTTTGCACCGGGGGATCAAGGGACCTGTTTTTATACTTGACCTACAGTCTGTTAAGTATAAAATCTGATTTTCCTCCACAGGTGAATGTAATGCTCCTTGACCAGGCAATATTAGAAATAATTTACCTTAATTTTCTAGCCTAAAATGCATCTATAGTCTTTGGATATTCCTGCAAATTCAACCTCCGCTCTTCTCCCACACACACCAAATTTTTAGTTCCCATCAAAACTAAATGCACTAATAGAGGTTTCTCTCTACTGTGTGCCCATTTGCAGCTCAGAGCCAAGTTTTGCAATAAGGCTGACAGGAGAGAAGACCTCTATTAAGAGAGGTGGCAGCAAAGAACAACACAGTGATTAAATGCAAAATTGAAATCATAATGAAAATTGGGGCACTGAAAAGAAATTTTAATTAAGTAAGCAACTGCAAATCAAACAAATGTATTCATTATTTAATCAACTAGCAAGTGCAACAATCTCAAATAATCAGGAAAGTCTCAGAGAGCAGATAAAGAAACAAATCAAGAAACCGATTTAAAAGCCATGAGAAAATAGCACACGTTCTCACTTTGAAAGAGAATTTGTCTAAGAAACAGAAGGTTAGCTGCTTTTTTCCCAGAAATTTAATCTTCCTTATCTTAGTCAGGCTGTTTTGTTTTGCTTTGGTTTGTTTGTGGATTGTTCTTTTTTTTAAATCTTATGCTGGGATTTGGGATGCTATTTCTTTGCATATTTGCTTTTAATCTGTTCAGTTGTAGAAAGAGTGACTGCAAAGCAATGTTTTTCTTTGCCTACTTCCACTCATTTTTCAACCGCTACACAAATCCCCTTGAGGTATCGCAATAACTGAGGGTTGTTTTGTTGGGTTTTTTGTAAGAAGATAAAACTTTGGGTGTCTCCAGCTACTGCTCAGCTCCATGTACCATGAACAGTGTCACCCATCAGCAGTGCAGAGCATCTGGGAGAGGTGGCTGAATCAATCATGTTTCATACACATGAGTAGGGCCAGCAGAGGAATATGATTTATTATTAGCTACAGGTTTGCCATGAATCTGCTAACTTCCCTGACTTAAGGGAAAGAAGGGATACTGAGCACCTTATCTGTATGATGAAGATGTATATGACTGTCCTCTTAGGCATGCTTTCACCCCAGTTTTTTTCTGCCTGACACATGTGAGTGCGGGTGCGGGTATGCAACATTCATTTCAATGAGCAGCTTGCAGAGTCAGCAAACACCTCAACATGAGCACAGGAGCCCTTTCAAGCCTCAGAGCTACTTCAGGGTAACCAAATGAGTCACAAGTAGCCAAGTAATTGCTTTTCCAGGCTTCCTTACTTATGAATTTGGATCTGTGTACAAAAGAATGAATCCAGAGAGAGTTTGCCATCATACCTTGTGAGTGTAGATTTGTTTGCACTCAAAGCAGCTGGATACGGGCAAGAGATAAGGAGTAGTACAAACAAGTCAATTACTGCACAGTCTTGTAAGTATAGCCTGTCTAGAGCCTAATAAAAATCACATACTTAATTAGTGGCTTCATTCAACATTGTGTGAGCAGTGATTCACTGTGCAAGAGGAGACGGGTAGCAAATAGACCTTGTACAAGGTATCTGAGAAGAAAAGGTATTTTATGCAAAGAACAAAGATCAGCTTCATAACAAAGACGTGAGAAAATATTGTGAGGCTTTTAAAACACAAGTGTAGAAAACTCTTCTGTACAGTAAGTTGAAATTGCACACATCTTTGCACTGAAGAGAAAGGAGCCTGATTTTATATCCAGAGTATGGAACTGATACCTGGTTTCTCATTCTTTCTCTGCCCCTGGAACATAACACAAGCTCTTTTCCTTTTCTATTCCTGCTTGTCTATGTTACTTGGTTTCTCCTACTGCCACAATGGCCAAGCACTTCATGCTCATAGCATTTTTCACCCCATCACATCTATTTTGCAGATGAAAGTACACAGCCCTACCTCTACACAGGGGTCCTAAACATTGCTTGGAACTCCAAGGTGAAAAATTCTTGTTCTGCAGAGTCAGGGGTCAGGAGGCCCTTGAAGCTCAGAGCTGCTAATATCTTTTTACATTAATATTTCCAGGTAGGTCTGCCTATAGCACTCCCTCAGCACGCCCCAATCTTCAGAGAACCAAGTATGCCAGCATCTAGCTCATTCCTCAGGCTTATCGTACTGCACAATTAGGAGCTATCTGGTGGAGTTTGGGCTGCAGACATGCTCAGAGCACATTTGCAAGACCAAGTTTTCCCCCTCCAAAATTAAATGGTTCCCTGCTCTGCCCCTGAAGGTCCACAGCTGAGGAAGCTGGTTCATTTATGAAAGATTAAAATATGGTTCTGTCTCAAGCAATGCAAGTTGAAGCCATTTTCTGGGCACTGTGGCCACAGAATCACAGAGGATGCTAAAGCGGTGATGTGTGCTTCATTCCCTGATGTTGATGCTATGATGCTTTCTTGAAATGATTAAATTATAATTGGGCTGGGTTGGGAAGAAGGGAGAAATTTGATTCTATATCTTTATGACTGGGGTGCTCCCCTAGGAGGAAGGGCAGCTGGCTTCCAGTCCACTTAATATTTTACTGCTTAATGTTAAGGGAAAAGCTTTGCTCTATGTTATTCCCTGAGTGCATCCAGAGATACACAGGTCTGCCACCTCAACCCTTTTATCCAGCTTTCCTTCCAGCATGGAAGAGCAGAAGCATTGCAAGCCTGGCTGGATACTGATTTGCACAGTGCCGACCATTCTTGTCTCTAGGGGGATGAAGGGAAGCATCTGCCCATCACAAGCCCTTGTGCAGCCCCAGGGAAGTCCAGTTCAAGTTTTGTGTTATTTTGCTGAATCAGGGTTGACTTGTCTAAAACTGTGGAAACCTCAACACAAGGTAAGGTTAGATGGATGTCCTGTTTCTGACTACCACCACTCAAAGCAGTCCCAGCACAGGACATGTTATGCTTCAGTGATCCAGTTTGAGCCTTGAAAGCTGCAATTGCCTCCAAAGCCCATGGTTTGCACACGTGCTCTGGTGCTGGCTTCACTACTATCAGCCAACATCCCAGAGCATCTCCTGCTCCCTCCTAACCATATTACAAGGAGGTAATGACGTTGTTCAGATCAAAAGGAAACAGTAAATTCAATTGTGACTTACCAGCAGAATTGGTGTGCTGTCAGCAAGCACACGCACACATATGCATGCCCACAGAGTGCCCTACCCTTACATGCACACCAGAGTTTGTCTCTGGAAACACACTTTCTATTAATTAGAAGAGATCAGAAACAAGCCTCGTAATTTACTATGGGAGCTAATGTCATTCTGGGCTAAAAATAAATCTATCAGCTGGAAAGTGGATAAATAAGAGTGATTTTAATAAGGATAAGGCAATTTTTAGATTACATGATGCAGCCATGTTGCATCCCAATATATATACTACATGAGCATATAACAATTTCAGCTTTTGCTACAAGAGCATATTTGAGTAAGCATCTCAGGAAAGAGAATAGAAATCTTTCTATGCACAGAAAGATGCTTTATGAACTTCTCCATCTGACAGCAAAAGAAGCATTATTATCTCCAGAAAATCCATCTCCTCAAAATCCCTGGTTATATCTGGAGCTGGAGGTCAGAACTGTGCTTGCTAAAGGGAAATCCCACCCAGCACACATCTAATTAAGTTTCTGTCTTGCAGATCCCACATAGCAGTCTCTGATAAAAGAACAGACAGGAAAGAGGAATCAGTTGCAGTCCAGTTTGTGATTTTACTTTATTAAGCCATTGGGGAGTGTCAGACAATCTGAGAGCTTAGTAAACTGAACTCTCTAAGACCTGTTAAGTACTCAGGAGGCACTATGCAAACCCACAAAACAGGAGCATTAATCGTCAGACAGACTTGTCAGGTTACTCAGTACATGAGTGACAGATGACAACAGAGTGGAAAAGAGAATAGAGAAGGACAGAAAATAAGAATTAGGAGGTTTCCACAAACTTCTCCTCAAAGTCTTGTTATTGTTCTTCAAAAGTTATTTGTTTCTGGTTTGTTTGCTTGGGGTTTTTTGAGTGAGAGTTTGCTTTTCATTTCATAGGGGCAAATCCATGTTTTAGCACTGATTTCACTGGAATTACTCCAAATTTACTGCAGTGTAGCTGTACAGCATTGGCTCTTCATAATAATACACCTCATTAGTGGCTACTTACAGTGCAATTGAATTATAGGATGTCTAGTTCTGGGCAGTTGCTGCAAAATGGGGAACTGACATGACACCTAATAAAGTACTTGTAAATGCCTTCTGGGAGCTATAATGTTATATTATTTAGGAGGTGCCATTGTGTTTTGACAGACAGAAGACCAGATGTTAAAATCTGTTTTATTTACACAGTGTCACTGAGGATTAAATCTATTGTCTTTACTGAGAATATCCCAATATATACAACGCACATGTTGGCATGGAGCATCCCTGGAGGCACAGAGGTCAGACGTATCAGGGCACACCAACACCATCTATGGAGACAGAATGGTTCCAAGTGGATGTGTCCTGGTTTGAGCACTGAACCAGATGTTAAAAGATTGTGCCAAAATGATTAGGGAATGGTATTCTTCCCAGATGTGATTCCACAGGAAGCTAGAAGTGGTAGGCCTTTTTTTTTTGTGATAACTGATGCAGCACTTCTGCTAGATGAAGAGTGCTCAGAGAGAGCGGGACACCTCCTACACAAATAATAGTTCCCGACCGTGACTTTTGGGAACAAGTGGATTCATAGCAGGAGGTTTTTTTCCCAGAAAGTTAATCTTCTTTCTATGCAAGCTCTTAATGTGTATTGAAGAGAATTCTGGTGTGAGAAAAGAAATGCAGAATGAACTTGAACCGCTACAGCAGGAACATGCCATAACCCCACTTGCTGTTGGTGCCTGAGGGCAGCACGTTGCCGAGTCCTGGAGCACGTAGGCAGAGATGTCTCCTAGTGTGTAGGAAGTTTAGTCTGGGTCTACTCTGAGGTGCTGCCACCAGGCGACTGCAGCTCTAAACCAGCTGTCACATCAGCAGCGCTCACCAGGGGCTTTGGGGTGCTTTGCAGTGCTGCGAAGACTTCTCTGTCCAGTGTCCCGTGAAGGAGAGCCATGCAGAGCTTACATTGGAGCCCTGAGTGGAACAGAAGACTTTCCAGGGGAAAAAATGATAAGTAACCAAATTTTTAAAAGTAGATTTAGGAGTTTTGACAGCATTATCCTCCTTGAACTAAAATGGAACCAGATCTTCTCTGTAACCCATTCATTGCCTAACTAAATCTTACCAGGCTGATAAGCACCAAAGTGGTGCTGAAGCATTGCTGGGCCAGCAGCTCTTGCAAGCTCCCATACACTCGTCAGCAAAGGGGTTTGTTACTCCCTTGGACTTCTCTCCATCTCTGCATATCAGATTGGGTGAAAGTCATTCTAGTGAAGATCTTTTGCCTTTCTTTTCCACCAACACATAGAAACAGGAAACATTTTGCCCCCTAAAAAAGTTCTCGAAGTGATTCTCTTAGGTGGTTTGAGCATGCAGTGTGCCCTCCCAACAGGTATAGAATCATAGAATCATAGAATAATTAGGGTTGGAAAGGACCTTAAGAGCATCTAGTTCCAACCCCCCTGCTGTGGGCAGGGACACCTTACGCTAAATCATATCACCCAAGGCCTCATCCAACCTGGTCTTGAAAGACTGAAGATGTCCAGTTGTTGCAAACATGGTGAGCTGCTGTAAGCAACCATGGCAGATCCAGCACCACCGACACTATGCAAGGATTCTGTGTTACAAATCTTAAGGCTTCAGTCACCTGGAATTACCCTGTCTGAAGCTTTGCTGAAGTTTTAAAGAACACCTAAAATGGAAAGCACAACTGACCACAAATGTTCACCTACTTTGAGTAAGCACTTCCCTAGGAAGGCAAATTGTTTGTTTTGGGCATGTGAGGAGCCTGGGATGAGTGGTCTTACTCTTTGCTTGCCTCCTGCCTCTACAGTCCTCTGCTGGTGTCAAGGGACAGGAAAGGGTGTAAAGGCAGTAGAGGCAGTATGTTTATCACCATCAGCTTCCATATTCTTCTCTCCTACTTCTCTTCAGGGAGGACATCAAAGAAATACCTAATTCTAGCAGTTCCTATCCCTACTGGAAGCAGCATGGGGATCCCTCAGCATTCAATAGCTGCTTGGCTAGAAGTAGAATAGTAATTCCCACACTTCAGTGACGGCAGTGTCGTGTCTCTGATTGGTATGAAATGCTGTTTCATAGTTAACTTTACATTCCTCAGGCATATGGTTTGACAAGTAGTTAGACACGGTTAGGTTACACATCTCTTCAAATGCCATCTGCTACAGAAGTTTCCTTCTAAAGCCTGTTCAGCTCAGAGCTGGGACTTTCAAATAGCTGTTTGAGTGTACCACTGGCTTGTAGTGCATTTCTCTTCTGACATACGCTCATGAGGACCTTGTAAACTATGTTTACAAGGGGGTAAACTAAACCTTGGCTCAGTTCCAGCAGCATAATGAAGCTAAAGTAAGAATGAATTTAATAATGGGACAGTTAGTATCAAGTAGCAGAAGAATATCCCTTTGCCATCTTTACCATGACATGAAATTCAGCTGCTGCTGGAGAGGGAAAGCTGCCTCTTGTAATGCAGGTTGCAGGTGACATCAGAGAGATGCTAAGGAAAATTTTATGTACTCCCTGTTCAAATGAATACAAACTATAGTGGTATCTATACGTAAACACCAAGTGTTTCCGTAGGAACAGGGCTTCAGAGATGTGACATTTTCCCCCTGAAGGTGCGAGCAGGAAAGCGTGAAGTTTATTGGTTTTCTACAGCAGCCACATTTGTAAACAGAAACGGAGTTTAGCTTAGAAAAAGTTTTCATTCCATTTTTCAGCATGTTTTGTTTTAAAGGCTGTTTTGCCATGGGGGCATCCGGCTGAGGCAGATCTTTTCAGAGCTGGTCTGTGACCCTGGGAAAGCTCATCCCTGGAGGGGACGAGCAGGAGCAGGGGGGCACAGGAAGCAGCGGGGGTATTGATTTCAGACCTACAGACTCCTGCCAAAGGGCTGGCTCCAGGGCTGCGAGCTCCCTGTGTTGCGCTATTAGACGGTGTCATTTCCCAGAAGCGAGACTCTCCCATAGTCTCTGCTTGCTAATCTGTGAGGCACATTGCCATGCTGTAGATTTGTTTTGAGGTGTCATGGAGGGGGAGAAGGCAGGGAGGAGATCAAATTAGCCTCCTAGGCATGTACACACAGAGAAGGTGCACACAGGGACATTGCCCCTCTCCTGCCTATCATGGAGGGGTGTATAATCAGCTGCCTGCATACAGCGAATATTAAGAAAGCCATACTAAATGCATCAATCACTATAGCAGTGTGGGCACTTTTTCACTCTCTCCAGACCCATGAATGCCCCAGGGGTAGGACCAAAGAGGTGAACCTGTGAGCAGCTGACTCCTGTGGAGCCTATAACTGTTGTGGGTTGGTTTCTAACTTTGCTTGGTGCAGCTGAATTCTCCAGCTGGGGAAAAAGAACCCATGGGGGGTCCCTGATGCAGGTGTCCCCACATGGAAGATCAGGGCTTCCTTGTTTTAAGGGGCTCACATGGGGACTTGTGACAGTTTTTCAGAGGTGAGCACTACAACCACGCACAAGAGGTTCTCCAGAAACATCCAAGCTGGGCATAAATCCATCTCTCATCTCACTGAAACTCAGTGGGCCATCCACCCCAAAGAGGACAGCAGGATGAACTTTAGGGATGAACTTCATCTGCTTGTGCCCCTAATTGCTATGTGTGTGCAAACACTGCCCTCTGCCTCCTGCAGAAAGGCTTTGTTTGTAGGGTTGGGATTCTGTTGAGGTTTTTATTTTCCTCTCCTATGAAGCAGGATGATAAAACAGCATTCTCCAGCCTGGCCACGTGCCATGCCACAAGGTCCTGAGAGTGAAAGGCTGGCATGTCTGGCTTGGCACTGGTAGTGCCAGCCCAAATATTCAGAGCCATGGGGTGAGTGAACAGTAAAAGTCTTCAGCCCTACAAAAGATACGTCTTATGAAAGGGAGGAGTTTGGGCTTATCTTTTCCTTTAGGCTCAGATTGTCGAGCATTCTTCTCCCAGTTAAATGTTAGGAAAGTTTTTGTTGTTTTTAACTTTGTTGAATCTCTCAAGGGAAGGGGAATATCTAACACCGTCAAACTTTTTATTCAGCCTGAGACACCTGGCCAGGTTTCTTCTGCAGGGCTGATTCCCAGCACACCTCCAGAGGACTGACAGTTCAGATAAGTGAAGTAAAGCTAAGCCAAAGGTGACTGAGGAGACGTAGGAGCAGAGCAATGAAATTACTTTTCCAAAAATGTCAGCCAGCCAGGGGCATGGCCAGAAGTAAAATCTGTGCCTCTGCCTGTCAGGGCAGAAGGTTAAAGTCCCAAAGCCTGCTTGCCTTGCAGGTGGTGTGTCCCCAGTCCAGCGTGGGCTCAGTACACCTGAGCTGTGGCCAATTGCCAATGCCTTTGGACAACTGCATCATCTAAACACCAGCATTTCCCTTTGCCCCATGAGTCCCAAAGGGCAGCATGGATGCTGGCTCCCAGGGATTTTCAACATGAGGGAGGCACCTAGCTCCTGTTCACACCTTGGAAAATCCACTTTTATCTGCATTGGGCCGTATATGGTACCCAACTGCTGTAGCATCAGGCTCAAATTGGCACAGAGGGCAGGGAAGCAGGAAGCCAAATCATGGGAAGAGAAAAAAAGGTGTGAAGGTTGCATGCAAGCTGCAAGTGACCTGTAGGAGCAAGCTGGGTCTCCTAGGCATAGCCTACTCCAGACTCTGGTTTTTCCATTGAGGTGTCAGCTCTGCTACTGTTTCATGATGATTTGGCACCAAGGTTATCACAGCAAACACTATTCTGAAGAAATGCATCCTTTTTTTTTTCCCTTTCTGGTCAATAAAGCTGCAGTTTGACTTTAGGGTGAAGATTTGGATCAATTCTCATTTTCTACAAAATGATTCTCTCTTATACACCAAGGAATAGAATTGAAAATGTAATCTATCTTGTTAAGAGGCAGAGTCAGGGTCATGAAAATTAACCCCTAAGTGCCATTTAGTGTGTATTTTCACATGCCAACAAATAGCAGAGAGTACTTCTGGATTTCTAAAGAGTAATTTGTAAAAAATACAGTCAGTTTTGTCCAGGCATCCCAAAGGACCCTGCCATCAAGTCACTTTTTCCACAATGTAAAATAACTGTGGAAAAAACATTTTCAGCAATCACTTGATAGCACATACTATTGCCAGATGAAAATTGGGATCTAGGCAGCATTATATTTTAATATTTGGCTACATAAATTGAAGAAGAACCGGGCTCCCTTATATGAAACAATTTCACTTCTGAATCCACAGGATAAAAAGAAAAAAAAGAAAAAGGAATAAAATGTAACAAATGCTCTCATGTATGGTCAGGAGAATGTGACACTTTAAAATTATCTTAACTGATAAAAAGGACAATCAAGTGTAGCTGGCCCAATGCAGAAAGAGTTGTGGAGGCACTACTGAGGTGTTGCCTTTATACTTTATACCGCAAGCAAGGGTACTGGGGCCAGACCTTTAATGCAGCATGCCACCTGTACAGTTGTCACTGTGATCACCAGAGATGATGGATGCTTGTAAAGGAGGCCCAAGCTGGATAAATGTGCATAGTTGTCCACCAAGGTCTTGTGTGAACCATCGAGGCTTGTGGGTCTTTCTTCTAAAACTCATGGGAGCCAAAGGAGGTGCTGGGAGGAGACCACAGTGGGTGACATGGAAGGAGAACCAGAAAACACAGTGAGAAGAAAGAAGATGCTGAAATGGGTCAGTGACTTGGGAAGAGCTCCTTGTAGTGCAAAGAGTTTGTGTCAGTAGCAGGACTCACTGCTGGACCAGTTCTGCAAATGGAATATTGCCTGTGAGTCAAGCTGAACAGGTACCTTCTGTGAAATCCATTCAGCTGTTGGGATTTTGATCAAACACTTCTTTATTTAAAAAACAAAGAGTATCTGCTTTCCATTGCTGTGTCTTTTCCATTTGGACTGATTACTTAAAGCAAGATAAAAAACGACATTCAGAAGGTTCCTGGTAGCAGAGAGCAGGAGTTGCCACCTTGTGAATCAGGCTTGGTAACATCTTGACATATTGGTTCCAGGATCTGCTTTTATTCTACAGGATAACACAGGGAGAAGAAAAACTGTGATGCACCACAGCAGTGTTTTGGGGTGTGGGCAGAGAAATGCTTTTGCTTAGAAATTCAAGGCTTCAATTTGTTGGCAAAAGAAAAGAAAGAAGATAAAAAAATCATTAAAAAAAAATACAAAATAAATACTTCATTTATGGAAGGAAATTTTACAGTGGTACTGCAAACAAAGAGAGCTAAGCAGACAAAGAACAGAGCCTTTGGATTTCATTCAACTGATGCAACTCAGCTGATTTTTATACTCAGCACTGAACTACATAGGTCAGCTCTAAATTGCTACTCTTTTATTCGTCACCTGAGTTTCTATAACACACAAGAGAGGCCAGGATATCTTTGTTCTGAGGACTCTAAAAATGCCAAATAAAAAGCCCTCCTAAGAGTTTCCAACCCAAAGAAAAGATAACATTTAATAGCAGGTGCAATAGATTACTGGGAAATGATGAAGTGGTATCTGTCAGGATGATGGCTGTGCTACTCATCCATCGGCAACTGAATTACTACTGAGGGTCCTCTTGCAGCAAAGGCAAGTTCAAGGAGGGCAATGAGGGCACTCTACAGATAGTTCCTAGGTGTCCACAGGAAAACAGAAAGGCGTTTGTTTGAAAAATGTATTAGTGGGAAGTAGGGGGTAGTGCAGGGCAGGTTAGAGCTGGGAATTAGAGGCAGCAAGAAACAGGCAACAGAGGTCTTGATAACACAGTCCTTGCTGTGTGTGATGCAAAAAGCAAGGCAATCCAATGGAAAGATAAAAGCAAAGAGGTGTGCCAGCCAAAGCAAGGAATGGGTAAAGGCTGTGAATAGGTATGTGCCCAGTAGGACTGTGCTTGCAAGGCTAGGGAAAAGGGTGCTACAAATTTGGGTAATCTGAACTTGGAGCAGACATTTGGCTTTTAGCTCTGCGGGAGCATAGGAAAGATTGTATCCCCTGGATGGAAGGAAGAACAAATCAGAGAGAACAAGAAATAACCTGTGTGTGGGGAGGCTGGAGTGGTAGAAGATGACTCTCATTAAGGGCATTGGCCAAACCCAGCTCATGTTGTCCATAGAGACTTGCCAGGAATGAAGTCAGCAGCTCAGTTTGGATACCCAAAATTACAGTGTGATATCTAAGCCCCAAGAAGCAGACAATCATGTCTGAACACCTCCCTGCCTTCTTCTGTCATCTTCATACTCAACAAGCGCAACTCTGCAGAGCAAAAGCTGTCAAAACCATAAACGTGCCCAGGGCAGAGGCACACATGGAAGGGAGAGGTATGCACAAAGCCACCCACCAGCAGTCACAGCCGTGGCACCCATGGGTGACAAGGAAAGATGCCATTCAATACAAACATATCATCTTCCCCACATCCCTGGTGGCCACTTCCCAAAGAAGTGTTGGTGTCAGCTTTTCTGCTCTCACAACAGCCACTGAAGTGCTGCTCGAGCACTTCAAAAGGGTCTGTTAAAGTAGTGCTACGGCAGTCACCAAACAAGCCACTGCTGTCTATCATCAGGGATAAGATAAGACATCAAAGTGATTGATTCCCAGCCCTCCACGTCATAGCCAAAAGTGGGGGCCAGTGGCAGCCCACGCATCCCCTCCATCCCGCAGGAGTGTGGTTGCATGTGGGAAGGACTGTCAGATTCCCAGTGGCTTTCTTTTTTTCCTTCAGCCAACTTTATCTCCTTCCTGTCGGCAACCAAGCTCAATTTGTGCTTTTGAAATTGTTTTCTTACCTTTAAATAACAATAAGAAACACTAACAGAAAAATGTCTTGGTGCCCTGACAACCAGATTTACAATAGGAAATGGTGACCACCCACCAGCAAAAAATGATAATTATAGGCACATAATCCATTCTATCAGTCCCCCAATAGCCACAGCATGAAATGACCGCATTAACACCCCCAAGACCTAATCATTCACCTTCCTCCAATGCCTTGACACATAAACAGCTCATATAAATGCTTGTTATTTTGTTGGATGCAAAGCTTGCCTGCTAGGCAGTAGAAAAATGAGGGAAAGTTGTAAATGAGAACTCTTCCCTGATTTATTTTAAATTTGCTAGCAGATAGTCGTTGATGGTTTAGTTGAGAAGCAGCTATCAAGCTGTTTTGCCCTTTCTCTCCACTCTCCCTGTTGCCTAATACGCGTGATATCACCCCTCCTCACAGGACTGGGAGGAATACATATGTCACACTGTGAACCTGAAGAAAATAAGAACATGTCTTATCTGAGCTGAGCTACCCTAAGAAGGTGCTGGCTGATGGGAGATAGGAAGAGGCTTGCTTGAGAAACCTCTGAAAGCTCCTTATGGACTGTTGTGAGGTATCCAGATACAGGCTGCAACAGGATGATCCAAAGGCTAATTTAATATGTGACTTCCAGAGTTTTTAACAGCAGAAAGAAAGGAAAATGCATTGTCTGTGCTTCCCCCAACAGCATGTCCTGGGCTGCCATAAGGGCCCAGGTTGATGGTTCTCCTGGCTGATGGTTATTCTCAGCAGGGAGGACCTGGCTTGCTGTGTTGATACAGCATTTTGAGGGATTGTTTTAGTTTGTGCTGCTTGAGTGAAGGCCCCAGCCAACATTTCTTTCATATCCCTTTCATTCTGAAGCCCTGTTGCTGTGGCCCACCCATAGACACATAGGAAACCACACAATCAGGAAACAACTCTAGAAAATGCAAGCCTTTGTGCAAAGCAGAGGACAGAAGTGAATGAAGTTAGCCTGGAAAGCCAGAGCTGCATAAAACCCACTTGTTTTTCATTGAGGAAAGACATTATGCTGGGACAATATCAAACTCCCTAGTGCACCATCTGGAAGAACAAGTGTGTGCTGCCTGCCATCCTAAAATCAGCTCCTGCTGCAGTACAGCAACTGAATAAAAGTGAGAAAGTCCCAGGGCTGATGGACTGCAAAGGGAAAAAAGAAAGAAAGAAAGAAATGTTACAATCTATTAAGCAACAGAATTATTTTCCAAGGAGGCAGTCAATAAGGCAGAAACACTGGAGGCACAAATAGCCGGGAGGAACACACTGGTGGCTTCAGTGCAGCCAGCTCTTTTCCGTTAGCGGAGAGAGATTTCTTAGCCGGACACATGGGGTCACTTTCCGCTTCAGTTCCTCCCAATCAACAGTTAAACTAACAGGTGCAAGATGGTGTTTAAATCTGAATATGGATAATGAAGTGCTGCCAGAGCAGCGACGAGAAAAACGGCGCGTCGGATGCCTGTTGAGATGAAAGTGGGGATACCAGCACATAGGCTCCAGGGCTGAGCAGTGAGGAGGAGAGGTTTAGCCTGTCCCCAGTGCCATGGCTGCTGGATATCCTGTGTAACATGAGTGGGGAATCTGAACATGATTACAAGAGGTCAAGTGTCCGCATCAATAAGCTATGAAAATCACGGGAAGTGATTATTAATAGCCATAGCGGAGAGGCTAAGGACTTAGCAGGAGGTCCTTTCATAAGAAGGACGTACCTGTTTTGTAGGGGGAGACAAGATCTCACCCCTTGGTGCTGTCAATCAGACCCTTTGTCTCTGACAGACAAGAAGAATACAAAGGGAGAGCTTAACAGTGTTAGGTTGAACAAGTTTCCTGCTCTGCCCCGGCCTTTCTGTGTGAACATGGGCACAGCAAACCCACGCCATTTTCCATCCTCAATAAGCAAGTAATAATCCTTTCTCTTTCTGTGTTGGCCAAGAATTGGACTGAGAAGGCACATGGGAATACTGAGCTGAGAGGTAATTGAGGATCCCAGAAGCACTGGGTCATGCTTAATGAACTGTCTCATGACTTCTCAGCTGGGTGGGCAAAATCCAATTTTCTTACCTACAGAAATGCAGGAATGGGACCTGCTATGATGTTGAGTTGATTTCCCCTGAACAGCTGGACTTCTATGGTCTCCAGCAGGCATGAGATCCAGCAGCAGCTCCTACTTTGCGCTGGGTGTCTCACATCGCAGGAAATACCTACTGTAAGGCAGCATTTCAGCCACTACTATCACCAAGTTTCATAGCTTTCACCCAGACAAAGCAGGCAGAAGCATGGTGATTTTCTCTGTCCTGATGGGTGTTTGCCCTGTGCAACAGCCTTGTTTCCACAAATCCTGTCGTTGTTTTGCTCCCTTAACTTGGACTCCTGTATTTAACCTAGAATCTAGATACCTAAAATACCCAATTTCACAATAACTAACTCTCTTGGAAGCCACCAGAATGTAATAGAGTTTCATGCACAGTCCTTCTCAGCAAAACACAGCTAATTTTCAGAATGGTTTAGCTCTGGGGGAAAGATGAAATGGGATCAGACTCCATGCAGGACCGACCTCGAGAATGACGCCAGATCTGGGGCAAGTTGATTCTCTGGTTAGAAAAATTCTCTCTCTTTGAGTGAAAGGGTGAGGAGATGTGGTACATGTGGTTTTGAGGGGTTTAGATAGTAGATGCAACCCCTGATGCCTTGTTTGAAATAGGTCTTACTCCTTTGTGGAAGAAGAGCTCACAATACTTGCATTTCCAGTGCACCTTCTGCAGCCTGTAACTGTTATCTTCATGAACAATGATATATGTAGACATAAAATGGTCAGAATATTCCCCATTTTCTAAGCAACAAATATCATCAGAGCTTGTAAAAAAAGGCCTAAAAATTTGGAAATGTAAATGACTAGCAAACCTTAAAGGTCACCTTGACACATAAGACATTTAATGAATTCCTGGGTTGATCTTTGTCTTACTTCTTCTAGAAAAGGATTATAGTGATCATATTTGCACAGCCTCATGTTTTTTTGGAAATAAAGCATTTGGTTTCATTAAACTAGGGTCTTTGCTTCAGAAAGAGTGGCTTTCTTAATGAAACTAGCTTAACTACAACTAAAATATGAGCATATGTGTTGCAATAATCATCCAGCTCCATGATTGTTTCAGTTATTCAAATAGTCTGACATAGGAGAAAGGAAAGTAAATTTAGTTTCAGATTGAAGGTTGTGTGTGGTTGGCATATTTGACTTCAGGGGATATTTAGAAGCAGATTATTCTTGGGGAACTTCAGCAGGTAAGACTATGGCTGCATCTTCATAGTGGCTCTCTAGAGGCTTCAAAATAAATGGTGCTTATGACAGTCCAGCCTGTAGATCCTCTGATAATATTGCTCTAAACACTTGAAAAATGTCTGGTGCAGGGCTTCCTTATGCAGAGGGCATGATATTTTTATAAATAGTTAAATCTACACAATTACCACTAATTTCACCTTCAGAGAGCTTCATTGAGAATGTGGTTATTTAAAGTTGCTATTCAGCAAGTCCTTAATTATAGTTTGCAAAGCCTGAGTATGTGGAAAGACCTTTAGTTCTTGGCAAAGGGCAGAATTGAAGACATGATGCTTATTTCCCTGCTCCTTTAGAGCCAGCCTAGGGAGCTTTCGGCCCATCAGCTCTCTTGTTCCCACATTAAGACATCAAATCTCTCCAGTCCATGCAGGTTGCCAGTGCCTTGCTCAAGGCTGCAGGGTCCCTGAGATGTCAGCAAAATAAAGAGTAAGGCTGAATATTGCACCGTTTAATCCAAGTAAGCCAGATTTCTGGGAAGATTGATATCCTAGTGCAAACTTCAGCAGTTAGTTCCATAACACGTGAAGCTTCTGAAGCCTCATCTTCTCTTTATCACTTGAATAATACAGGTTCCTTAGCCAGACTATATGGATTTTAATCGAATATTTCCTTTAAATAAATGAATAGCAGGAAAATGATGGGGTCAATATTTCATAAGCATATGCACAATCCCCGCAAATAACAGAATAGCAGAATCACAGAATGGTTAAGGTTGGAAAAGACCACTGGAGGTCATCTAATAATCATACACACCCACCAGACACATCCATGTAGGCAATATAGCTGTATTGTGATTATCATCATAACAGTATTCTTCTGAAATCTGCATTCAGCTCCTGTTTCCTTGGGCTATGGGTAGGCACACACTTGAGGAGGGAGCACATAATCGTAAATGTTGCAGCTGGTGCCCATCACTTCACCCAAAAAGGCTGGGATGGCTGCAGGAATCATTTGGCACATTCTCATGACCTTCCTTCACTGTGCAGAAAGGCAAATCAGATGATCACTGTGGACTCTTCTTGTTCCTGTCCTTGCTAAAATAAAAGTCACCCTGTTCCTCACCCTGCAATTGGTTGCCGAAGGCAAGTGCCTGCTCTCACATGGCATCTTAAAAAAACCATGCACTGCAGTTTGGATGCAGGCTTTTGCCTGTCCTGATCTGATTGCAGGAGACAGCCGTCTGTGGAGCTGCATGGGGTAGGGTTGTATTTGAGGGCTGGCCTGGTCTTTGCTCTAAACAGAGAAAAAAACATCCCTCAAAATGAGTCTGAAGGGATGGGACCCAACGTGAGCCCTTGGCTGATGCAGTGCAAGCTTTATCCATGCACATACACAACTGTGCCCCAGTCTTGGCTTCGGGCACCCTTTGTCTCCCAGTGACAGCCTTCCCATTACAGGATAGCATTAGTTATGGTGACCTGAACAGTACTTTCTTGACAGTGTGGTCCCAGGGCAACTCAGATGACCCACCAGAATTAATTAATAAGAATAAGCTCCATTTTATCTCCATAGATGGGATGGGTATTTCCAGCTCAGCTTCTACAGATGTTTCACAGCAGGCATCTGCAGATGTGAGTCTCTGTTGCTGCCCCTTTCTGCCCTTTCTCATGCCATAGTCTGTGTCCCCCACCTGTCCCTCCGCAGTAATTCCCCATGCTGGCCCAGGGCTGATTCTGAGCCCATGGATGCGCAACAAAAGCTGAGCTCAGAGAAAGAGGCTGTGTTCTGTAATTCCTACTGGTTTTCCTTCCTGTGCCCTGAAAGGCATACATCATTTGCACTGAATTTGCTTTGCCATGCAGGCTCTTAGCCCTTCACTGGGTTTCCTTGCCTCTTGCATCCCCCGGTGCATAGCCATCCCTGCAAATCTGTCCTCTTTCCTACATGTTTCCTCTGCATTTCCCACATCATTCTCTTCACTGTGTCCCGTTTTACCAGATTCTGAAGCTCTGGCTCAAACAGAGGCATTTTTTTGCTGTATGATCCCTCTAGAGTTAAATCCATCTTCAGACTTTTATTTCCTTTTATTTTAACCCAAAATAAGGATGCCTTTTTCTGGTTTAGCTTACACTGCTTGCAGACTTCTTTGCTCCCAGCTACATCTGAGCCACTTTGCAGTTGTAACAGAGCGAGAAGTTTGCTGAGTGGCATGAGCAGAAGAGACAAAGGCTGCTGTGCAGCAGCATCTGCTGCTGGGACCACTCCATGTCCCTCTTGCACCATCTCACCTAAGCAGAGCTCTGCATGGATGGTTGAGAGTTAAAAAAGACGTGTGCAAGTCCAGTCTGCACAGTAGGAATCTCACCCAGCTTGTGGAGCTGTAAATCTAAAGAATTTGTACTAAAATCAAAGTGCAGTTATTCCTTCCAGATTTACTGCCAATCCAGTGAGGATAAACATCAGTCACTTCCAGGTTATTAGCAGCCTTCTCCAAGCATTGCTTTCCATGCTTTGCTTTCCAATCCTGAGGCCCTAAGTATTTACAAAACACTGCAGCAAGGCAGATGCAATTTCTGAGACACAGATCCCAGTTTTAACATATGTGAGGAAGAAAATCTTTAAATGGTCAACGTTTTGGTTGAAAACTCAGCTTTCCCCTTTAAAAGAGCAGTAACTATTAAACACATATATTCTATAGCCCTTGTTGCTCTAAGATGGGCTATTATTGCCCTATCAGTGCATCAGCGTCAGCAGCATCAAGGCATATTCTCTTCCTTTCACCCCCAGGCTTATTTTACTCATGAGCTAATGGAAGGAGATGCAAAAGGTGGTGTTTGACTTTGGGATGAAGTTTTTGGGCGACCATGTGCTAGCTGCTTTGCCACTGAGCAAGGCAAAGCTGCTGCTCCACATCCCCTCTGGTGTATTTGGCTGACTTGGTACCTGTGAAAACCTCGCTGGCTACCCAGGCTTCTTCAAACAGCACCTTGGCTACAGCATCCCTCCCCTCAGCTCTCCTTGGGAAAGGGCTATTAGAGAGAACACGCTTGCCTTCAACTTCACTGGGCTCACTCTGGCTTGGAAAGCCTCCATCACAGCTGCTTGTACCAAAGGTCGGGGTTTTCTGTCAGGCTTTTTTCTTCCCTCTCTCTTCCCTCTCTGGCCTGGATGAAAGCAGCAGAACCACAGGTGATGCAATTTGATTAGAAGCTCCTGAGGCTTAAATTAAACAGAATTATTTAACAAATCTCTGGGCCGTTAGCCCCGTCTCTAACAACAGCCATGCCATAACCTCCCCGTCGCTCCTCCCACATACATTTCCCTTCTCTTACAAAGGCTCAGCAAGATCCAATAAAATAAAATCAATTCTAAACCCCCCCTTCAGTTAAAAAGAAGAAAGTGGCAATGACAAAAACAGACAAGTGACCACAGCACCAGATGCCAGATAGTTTGCATGCTGCTATGTAACTTAGGCTGTGTAGCATCCCTGGGGGCATTGGTGCCCCCCCTTATGGGACAAGTTGGGTGTTGTGAAGATGGAGATGCTGCCCACTGCTATTGACCTTTCCCTCATCCTCTTCTTCAGCTCTGCACAAGCCAGCTAAGCCTTCATCTGTGTAAATAAATTGGAGTCTCCGGGGGAAGGTATGCCCAGTGCCAGACAAATCTGAGGTGACGCATACTGCATCTAGCACTAATGCATTCCCCTGATGCTCTTCCCAGGGCTGATGCTTCCAACCCCACTGCCAACAACCAGCCTCCCCATCTCACCCCTCCAAACCTAACTGAAGAGGACCCTGAAGAACCAAGATTTCATTACTGAGAGACAGCATGCATGACATTTTTTTTGTTTTCTAATTAATTTTTAGTTCTTTGTTCCTTGCTTGATGACAATTTCGGTTTCAGAAAAGCTGGACTTTCTCCTACTTCCACTTCAGCCACAGCAGCTGGGCTTTATCTGGGGTGAGACCTTTTAGCAGAAGCCAAACTCTGCTCTATCTTGTCACTGGTACTGGGAGCACCAAGTCAAACATGAAGTTATTTTTCAGTGTACAGTAAATCTGTAGCAGCTGGTAATGCGTTAAATTAACTACATGTTGTTGAAAGTAAATCAATAGGTGAGTTGAGCCTGGAAAATTTTACTTCTCTGGTTCTGATATTTTATCCTATAAGTTCTGTTTGTCTCACTGTTTGTCTCCTGTTTCTGTTTTTTCCCTGGGACAAGATCAGCCTGACAGACATGAAATCTCTGTTTATGCTGAGAAACTTTGTTCCTTCTTGTTTTCCTGCCTAAGCAAATTAAACACTTTGAATTTTAGTTGTCTCCAGCATGCCTGCCCTGCAGGAATGTTACTGCTGCTATTTGCAGAGAGATGATGCTGAATAAAAGAGCATAACTCATCCCTTGGTATTTTACACTTCCTTTACTCTTGGTTGATTATCAAAGATTTCAGTTCTATCTTAGTACTTCCTTCCAGCTTTGTCCAAATTATTTGTCTTGAACATTTCTTGGCTTGAAAGTATATGTCAAGTTCAGTCTCCTGCATGGTGATTCCAGGACTTCTACTACAGCCAGAAAATACTGTAGGTGTAGCCTGCTCCAGAGCAAATAAATCAGCTTGAACAAGGAAAACAGGCAGGAGAGACTCCAGTCGTATTTTTCACTTCCCGGGCCAAAGTTTAGAACTGCTTACGTTTAATTTCCACCACTTCATCAGCTCCCAAATAAAATAGTAACAAGATATAGTCCAGATCAGTCAGAAAATATAGAAACTGAGGAGGTGCTTTTATGTGCTCTAGAAGCTTGATACTGCTTTTATGAAGCCCTCTGAATTTATTTATATGTATAAAGACAAACTTTCATCTATATAGAAGATCTGCTTTTACCATCTTTAAGGAAGTTGGGGACATGTTTCCCTTAATAATACACAAATAATACAATAAATCTTATTTGAAAGTATTTTCTGACTCTTCCCTAAGCTGGGAGACAATTAAAAAAATAAAAAGGAATAAAAAATGCTATTCAAAATGTAGCAGGCCAGAGCTCTTCTTTTGACAAATGGCAAACAGAACTCCCAAAGTTTAGCAGTCACTTCCAAAGACAAAGAATTCAGGCTTTCAGAGTGGACTCTGCTTCTGACAAAGCAAGTTATCCCATTTCTGCAGTAAATCATAATCTGTAAATAAAGGGCATTTTAAATGTCAATTGATGTAGTGCTCTGGCATGGCTGTATTTTGGTAAGAAACCTATCTTTAGCAACATTTCTCTTTGAAGTTTGTACAGGACTCAAGCATTCATTTGATGTTCTGCTGCAAGCACCACAGAAGCAACCTTAATTCTGGCATTTCCACACTTGTGTGGGCTTGTCTGCGCAACCTTAAGCCTTTTGTATGTGGCAAATACAGATCCTATTTCTCCTTGCCCTTACACTTGCTCTAGTCATTCACGTCCTTGCAAAGCAGGTGCAAAACGTCATGACTTCACTCACGCAAATGATGTAAAGGTCGGTCAATGTCTGTCATGATGCCTCAAAGTTAATTACCCCCTAATTTGGGAGGGGGAGGGGGTGATAGAATTGCAAATATAATCCTGAATTTAACAAATATAAAAGAGCATTTAATAATTGTAGTTATGTTGTTATCCCCAGACACTTTCTCATTTTCAACAGGATCTGCTCCTCTAGGGTAGGAGGTAATTGCTTATTTCCTTTTCACTTCAGTGATTGCTCTAGAGTAGCTAATGATTTATTAGGAGAGCTGGAAGTGTTCAGGGGCTCTGCAAGTCAGCCAGCAGCACTGTGTCCAGCACCTTTGATGCTGATAACAAAAGACTCATCAGCCCAGAATCAGGACCACTAATCAGGAGTGCTGCCAGGTGGTGACATGGTGATGATACAGGCTCTTTGCAGAGATTCCCTTCCTGTGATATACCTGCCATGAGTCAGGCTCTGGGAAGGAAAGATAATTCTGGCATAGGAACGTCTTTTCCACCCCGTGTTTACCTGCTACAAAGCTTCCTCCAGGCCATCAGAAGCACAGCTGCCTTAGCAACAAAGCCTGTGGTCTGACTGGAACTCTCTCCAGACTTTCGGGTTGTCAAATTAACATTTGCATCAATTTTATTTTCACATGACTCATCGCTGGGGGATTCAGTCTCTCTGAACAGCCTTCAAATGGAAATGACCTTTCTTTCAAACTTGACCTCAGGTGGGGTTTTGGAGGAGGAGCAGGAGAGTGATTCAAATTCAGATGCCAGGGTCAGGTGGCTTTGGCTTTTCAGGGTATAGCTTACAAAGGAGGAGAGCTGTTACTGCACAGGGGACACTTGTGATACACACTTTCTGCTGCCTCTTATGGGTTTGCAAAAAGGACAGCATGCATAGAGATAAGGCAGGAAAACAATTGCTATACGGCAGAAAGTGTGCATATGGGACCCTAACACTGAGATTGGAACTTATCTTTGAGAAAAGACCTGTGAGTTGCATGACATTTACCCAAATCCTGTGTAGTCTCTTTGTGATGGGGTGTTTTTTTTTTGCCTGGAACAAGCTGGGACATACTAGATGGAACTACAGAGAAGTACTCGTGGGGGACACACTTTTCTGAAAGCATAGAATCATAAAGGGGTTTGGGTTGGAAGGGACCTTAAAGCTCATCTAGTTTCAAACCCCCTCCATGGGAAGGGATACCCTCCACTAGACCAGGCTGCTCAAAGCCCCGTCCAACCTGGCCTTGAACACTGCCAGGGATGGGGCAACTAGAACTTCTCTGAGCAACCTGTGCCAGTCCAGGATGCCTCACCACCCTCATTGTGAAGAACTTATTCCTTATATCTAATCTAAACCTCCTTTCTTGCAGTTTCCCCCCTTATCCTGTCACTGCATGCCCTTGTAAAAAGTCCCTCTCCAGATTCAAGTTGGAAGGGACCTCAGGAGGTCATCTGCTCCAGTCCTCCTGTGCTTTCCCTCTGTTTCTTGGAGGGGAATTAAAGGCTTGCAAGTAATGAGGAGAGCCTGCTGGTTTTAGGAAGTTCACAGAAAAATGACTGATTGGGCCCACCTCACCGAACAAAGTCAGCTCAACTTTGTCTCTGGTCAGTCCCCATTCCCAAATGGCACTTTCCTCCCCTTCTTTTTGTGTACACTCTTCAGCATTCTGCCCAGGAAAAATCCTCCTTGTATCACCCAAAATCCTTTTTCATCTTAGCTCCTTGATTTATGCCAGTTTTGGGGGCCACCAGCAGCTGTAGTCGAGAGGGGCACAATATTGACAGGGAACATTCTAGCTTCTCCTGAAGGTTTGTTTCTTAGGAACTCTCCATTTTCAGAGGTTATTGGCTTGCTCTTATCATGAAAGCTGCCCCTGGCAGTACTCAACCTTCCTTTGTAAGAAAAACATCCCGGGCCTGAAGTTATATAAACGTCACATGGGTTTAAGGCATTTTTTCCCCACTCACTCATAAGTGTCAGTTGCAGTTTCTTATCCACAGCCTGGGAGTCCAGGAGCAGCTTGTGTCTCTTGTGTCTCCCGTATCTCATCACAGGGCACTTTTCACTTCAGAAATCTCTCTTCCCTTCTCAGCCTACTCCTCAAGTCAGGAGGAAGACTATCAACTGACGTCTGAAGTGGGGGGAACAGCCCACTAAGTAGCTTGTTTTGTCTCTCTGCAAAGCTGGAAGCTGAGGGGGTATTTGTAAGATGGAAAGACACAGGATATTGACCCTTTCTCTTACATTTTGCTGTAAGAGATTTGAACCATTGATATTCCAGTCCACCATCAAGTGGACCACCAGGAAAAGTCCCAACTGCTGAAAGCCTCATGGCAAGCCACGACAGTCCCCTTGCCTGTCAAATAACATAACTGTATGTTAAGATAAGCACTGAAAATACTGGGAAACAGATAGGAAAAGCAGGAGAAAGAAAAGGAGCACGAGGCTCCCTCCTTGCCAGAGCACTGAGCCAGCCATCAGCAGCACATGCAGACCCAAGCTAGAAAAGCCCAGCAAATCTTTGTGCTTCTCACTGTTGTGGGCACATTCCTCCAAATGCATTGGCAGAATTTCCTTGGCCTAGGGATGTAAAGTTGTGCCAGTTCCCCACAACAAGCACAGGACAACTGCAAGCAAGAGTTACACTCAAATGTCTCACAAATAATGCAAAATAAATAAGACAGGAAGATGTTCTCCCATTTTTTTTCCCTGAGAAGAAATGATTCAATTTATAGTGGTTGCAAGCAAGACATTTTAGAGGGAAACACAGTATTTGGGTGACCGTCTCTCATACCTCTGAAATTTGTCTTGCTGATCTATAAACTGTTCCTATGACTCAGACAGAAATTCCAGCTATGTTTTAATGTAGCTCTCTTTTCTCTCATGTTATGTGGGCCTGATTCATCTCTTTTCCACACATAAAACTCAGTTGAATACACATAATATTACAGAAACACAGTTGCTGACATACAAGAAAATACTTTTCCAGAGATAAGGTTTGTCCTCTTGTTCTCCCTTTCTCTGACATACTTACTGTGCATGGTTGGCAGAAAAGTTTAATATCTAAAACAGGAGTCCCACTGTGGGCACCGTGATGTTACTGATTCAGCAAATACATTTAATCCTTTCAGCAGGGTGTAATGCATTACCTGGCTTTAGTTGAAAGAAATTCAGTGGAGGTTTGTTTCTGATTCTTGGATCTTTTACAACAGCTTTACAGCCCACCACCAGGCTCTTTCTTTTGATGGGAACTGCCACTGATTAGCACTGATAAGGCAGCAGAAGAGGGACTAAGGGGCTTCTTCTTAGTCATCTTAGTCATCCATATGCTGATGAGGACAGTTCCAGATCAGTAGTGTTGCTGTGCATGAAACCATCTAAAATACAATATTTTGCTGTATAGATACATTTATACATATATATATAAAAGCTGGAGTTTATATTAAAATATATATATAGGCTAGTTTAATATAAACTCAAAAATAGGGGATAAGTATAGACCAAAAGAAACTTAGAACCTTGGGGCACCAACAGATTAAACAGCAGCTGAGTGATGGCTTTGAGATCTTTGGTTATGTTGGGATTTGTGCCTTTAAGGTCTTGGTTTTAGACTTCTGGTTAAAGTTTCAAGAGGTTGAAATTCCCAATTAATTATATTTCTCTAGAAGATTTTCATGCATCATTAATATGTGCAGTTTATTAAGCAGGCAATAATAGCATTACAACAGGAAAAGAAGGAAAAAGAATCAGTGCAATAATTTAATCATGTGGCTAAGCCTGCATAATAGGGACAGAACTTCTGAGTTTCAATAACTCCATGTCTGTCTGACCTTGAGATAGTTGTATCTATCTGTTCCTCTGTCATCAAAATTATAACCTGCATTACAGATGTGATGAAAACTTGCAATCCTGCCTTGGAAGTCCACAAAGAGCATCTGATGAGTGGTACTTCCCTGCATATCACAACTGTGGAATTGCTTGCAGGGAAATCTTGTCACCAGAGACAGTGGAGCATAAAATCCCAGTTACAACCCGGCTGTTCTTTCGTTTCTATTTCTTTTAGTAAACTTGTATCATCACTATTGATTTTTCTATTAATACAGGGCAGCAGCTGACCAGGACTTGATCAATTACCTGACCAGGCATCATGATCCATCACCTACCTAATTGCATCCCTGAAAAAAATGGTGCTCAGCCCTTTAATGCTCTACTTAAAAGTAATACAATTGTTCTGGAAAGATGTTAATGGCGCTGTGCCACATTTTGAAACAATATAGCTGTTAAAAACTCATTTGGAAGGAAAATACTGATGTTAGGTATTGAAAGAAGTGGTGTGAAGGCTCTGTTTTTGCTGCTCTAATGGTTTAATGCACAAAAACTGTCGAACTCTTGTCAATTATGTCTTTGGTTTAAAGACAGGGCTAGTAACGCAAGGGGAGATATGGGGATGATGGGCCTGACTGCTGCTGGCATAGCCAGGTATGGGCCCAATGGAGTCACCTTGGTTTGGACAGTTTTGACATCAGCAGAAAATCTGGCTCTACGATTATACCTCTTCCAAGGAGATAACTGCATGTTTCATAGCAGGCCGTAACTCTCCAGTGCAGTCTTTGGCGCTGAGTCCTAAACAAAAGTCATCTCAGAAGAGTTTGACTCAGGAGGTTGCAAGTGCAATTTGGAAGACCTGCTTATGTGATTAATGTATGCACAGTGACAGTAAAATAGTACGTCTTTCTTGCTATTGCTAGGATGACCCAGCCTGTGTAAATCAGGGACGTCCCTGCGTCTTCAGCAAGAGGAGATGTACCTCTGGAGGGTCAAACTAGAAAGCTGGGATGCCCAAGATGCACCACAACTAGGCCAGAGAGATGGAAAATTAGACTACCACCTTGTAGTGCTGGCCACAGACAGGAGGACAGACCAGGGCTCTGTTCTCTCCTCTCAGGACCATTGCTGGGGTTTCTCAGTAAATGACTGTCTCCTGTAAAGGGAACAAGCAATGCCTGAAGCAGGGATCAGCACCCAGGAAGGCCATCAGAGAAGATTTAGCAGCACTGCAGGGTCACCTGGGCCAAAGGATCACCCATCACCTCATACTTAGAAGAGCCTCCCTTGACACTTAACTTTGATTTTCTTTGATGGCAAAATACAGCAACTTCTTTCTGCTCTTCCCCCACAAACATTCCCCATCATCCCAGATTAGAAATTCACCACACAGACAATAGGACCACATTCTACTCATCATTTTCTTTAGTCACACCTCTGTGATGTTTAATAAGTCTTCATTGAATTTGACAGCAACCATATGCCAGAAGCACAGACATAGCATTAGTCATATTTCTACTAGTCTGGAGTAATTCAATAATGACTAGGTAACGAAAGCCTGCCCCTTACTAGCATGTTGGGCTTTTTGCTTTTTCTTTTGCATATTCAAAATGTAGTCATTTTTTTTTTCCTGCAGTTCCACCCTATCTGATGTGGACAAAGCCTTGTGAACTGCACAGTGAAGGCTGTGCCAGAGCATCAAGGAATGAGGGAAGAACAAGTGAAATGAAAGCAAAAGAGGAAAAAGTACATGAAAACAAGAAAGGCAGAGGGAAAAGTGGAAGCAAAACTACCAGCAAGCCACAAGCATCCTGGGCCATTGCCCTGTGCCTTGTTTGAGACCTGTGCAAACTCACCCCAGAAGTGAAATGGCAACACACACCCCCCTCTATGGTGCAAGGAAACATATAGTAGGACACATGTCAGGTAACATGGAAGAGCAGTACTTTAAAAAAGGTGCTAATCTGCACACAGAAGTCTTCTCTTTCAAGTTTTGAGCTTTCATCCTGTGATCTAAAGTGAGCATTAGGCAAGAGAGTTATGACAGCTGGTGGACCCATCGTATCTGCATCTTTTGCTGTGAGTCCTCCTCACAAATTTCCTTTCTCATTACGTTCCTCCTCAGCCTGGGGTTTTTTTTTTACTTTCTTCTGAAAACCAAGGGCAGGGTTTTCATATGTCAGTGCTTAAAATTAGGCCGTAAGCACATTTTAAAATAAATATCAGGTCAATAGCAGAACCACTTCAGTCTCCATTAACACTAAGACTGATGACAAACTACTGCAGTTCACATAAGATGACTTCTAATTATTTCATGTCTGAGGTAGGACAGTAAGGATGTGCTCTCCCAGAGTGCCTCATGAAAATCAGATTGGGGTATTTGTCTCGGTGTACCAGGTGGGTTTTAAGACCTGGCTCTTACTGAGCTAAGGATCACCAAGTGGAGGAGGCAACACTGTCCTCAGGCCATGTGCCACAACATGGTCACTCCTACAGCAAGTGTACCTCTTCCTTTTGCTCGCCCAACAGCATCTAACCCTAACACAGAACAGGCTTTCTCTGTACAAGGTTTTTGACCTTCATGAGGCAGCTGATGCTATGGAAAGGCCACAGATGGACAGGAGTAATTGTCAATTATTCACAAAAAAATAACAAACAGGCTGTCCAAGAAACCCTGAGATGTATGACACAACAAAAGACAACAATGAAGTTTTATCAGCAAGACATTTTGACATTAGATGTTTATGATGGTTCTGGGGACTCAAACATCAATCATCAACATCCTGAGCTGGGGCTCCACATGTTGATCTTGCTCTGCTCCTACACTCCTGTTCTGTAGTGCCTGCTAAAAGCAGTACTAACAGGGGCCAAAGACAGCATGTTGCCAGCAGCTGAAAAACAGCCTGGGAGAGATGCAGCACCATTGGCTGGAGATGGAAGATACAAAATCATGAAGAAGGTAAGATGGGCCAAGGAGCCAGCATAACTGACCATGACTGCAGATATACTTTACCCTGGAAAAAGGTGCTTAAATGTGCAAACACCCAAAGAACAACAGCACCCTTGAGTACCATAACTGTAAAAACAAGAGCACTTTCTCAGACCTCACTCTCACAGACTACTGAACTTTCACCCCAAATAACGTTCTGAAGGTAAATAACCCCTTCATATACCTGAAGTTAGGTATCTCCTTTCTGTTTTCTGATGCCTCAGGGCTTTCTGCATCCCAAATACAGCTGAAGAGATCTAATATTAGTGCTCTAATTTTGAAAGTCTTGGTCGCCATGATCAATATATTAGTGCTTAGACTGTTAAATATATACACTAAATTATATAGGTGGTACACTGTGACTTACTCAACATTTCTATTTTCTGCCTTTTCAACTCTAGAGAGGCAAATTTCCTTTTTATGAAGACCACCCTTTGAAGTAACTACTTGTGTGAACAAGGGTTTGTAGGAAGATACCTGAAAACTCTTAAGTTGTTTGGGTAGGAACCTCATCTTTTCATCCATGCACAAGATACAGGAAGTAGACACATACTCTTGTTAAATTGTATGTCGTAGCCGAGACCTCTGTTCTGCTGTGTGGGCTCATTTGGAGTTATATTCTGCTCCATTAAAAAGAGTGGGACTACTTGATAGCTAATAGAACTGAAAATTTCATCCTGTGTTTGCAGACACATTGTCAAATCAGAATCAGGGGGACTTCATACTTCGGATGAAATCCTCAAGCTGGAGTGTCCTTTCCTGATCTTCAAGGCATGTTCAGGTACGTTTGTACTGGTAAATTAAACAGTCTAAGGCCTGTTAGGTCCACCAAAACATGGTGGACCTTTGCTGCCAGCTGCCTGGAGGTGCTCTCAGTTGCTGTGCAACTGCTCCTGTTGGGTCCCAGCAGGCTGTATTGGCAAGCCCTGCAATGGTGAAAGCAACTCCTTTTGGGAACTGAGAATGCTGAAACCTGTGCCCCAGCTTAAAAAGATGATCATGGTTCCTTTCATAAGCCCACTCCTCCTTTCAGGTTCCCAGGGATCTCTGAAGGGTTGTGAAAGCTGCAATAACAATCTTTAGTAAGAGTAAAATGTTTCTTTTCAAGTGGTTGCGTTATGTGTTGGAAGCATCTAAGCTTACTAAAACATTCACCTGGAGGGAATGAAAACACCCCCTCAGACACACACACATACATCCCGTGGATAAAACCTCTTTCTAATTGCAGCAGGAAATGTGACATTTCAAACTGGATGGACAAAGGCACTAATCATCCCCAGTGAGGAACAATCCTGCAGGGACTGCAAGAGGGAGTGGGCAACCAAGCTGCTCCTTTCCAGCTCAGTGCCAATATGCTGTGAAATATGTTTTCTTAATTTAATAAACAGCCTTTCTCTCACCCACACTACCCATTCCTCAGAGCAAATACGAAGTGGAGAGAGCCTCTCTTGCAACAAAGGTGGGAAGTTGGTATTGGTTATGACAAAGGTTCCCCATTCTTTTGCACAACATGCATATTTTCTTCTGCTTCCCGGGGTGTTAAAAGACTCAGGTGGTTCATTGCCATTGACAGACTTCTAGTTAGTGTTTAAATTTTTTTCTCAAGTGCGAGGAAACCAATTTTACATTTATTTGATTGCAAACTTACATCTTTAATATAGCATATATAAAGCTGCTTTACTACCTGCCGTCCACTCCCTGGGCTGCCAGTCTCTCCAGGAAAACAAAAAAATGATGGTAAATTTAGACATTCAGCACAGGGTATGACCACCTATATAAGCAATGCCATACCACTTGTTGAAAGACACTGTCAAATATGAGCACGCAGTCAATAAATTATACAGATCTAATGCAAAATACCCCATGTCCCTTTTTCCTACTGCCAACCACTCCTTGTCAGGCAGATATTTGCTGCAGCATTTACATGGATTATTTTTATACTATTATGCTGATGATTATTATTATTATTTTTATTCGTTATCCTATTTCCTTACACAGACACACTGGAGGGGAGGAAGGTGGGATGCTCTGCTCTTGCCATCTACCTCTCTAAGCAGTTTGGTGGCAGGCACAGACAAGGCATTTTGGGAAGGGGACATCCCACCCAGGAGTAAAGTAGCGGGTACCAGGACATTTGCCCACAGGAAATGCAAACCTTGCCAGGGGCCTGACTCGGTGGGAAAAGGGATCTGGGTGTAAGTGGGTAGCATCACTATGCAATATGCACGTCTGAGCACTGGGGATGGCCCGTGACAGCCTGTCACCACTGCTGCGTGCTTCTCTGACCCCCTCTCTGTCTTTGCCTCGCTGGCATCTTGCTTTTCTGAAGTTTCGTGTTTCAGTGTCCAGCTGTACTTGAGGTAAAATTTGTTGACCGGCGGGGGGGGTGGGAAGTGATTTACTGTGAAGCACTGGCTGAAAATCATTTTCTGAACCACTGCACAATTTTAATCAGACGACCATACTGTGTCCAATCAAGGGAGGATTTGTGAGGGGAGCAGGGAGGCGTTTCACTGTGGCCTTCCCCAGAGGACAGTAAATCCAAGCTCTGCTCAGGAATATGAGATGTCTCGGGCTTCGCAGCCTGCCCAAACCTAATTTGCACTAGAATTACATGGCCATTATTAATGTAGACTGTGACTCAAATTGATTACTTTGCTATTAGTAAGAGCAACATGTTCACTTTGGTGATGGCAGCTTCCGACCCAGGAGGAGTACAAAGGCAAGAGAACAAAGCAAAGTTTCTGCTCTTAAAGAGTACACGTGAATGAGAAGGGCTGTGAGTGAGGAAGATGATGCTCAGGCAAGAGTTCAGCATGCAGAAGAGCATGGGAATGGCTGGACTCAGCATTTTATGTGCTTTGCACATGTTGCATTAACAAATAAAATCACCTAGCTTAATCTTTGAGCCCCTGAAGTCCTATTACATGTAATGGGAATGTCTCTGGTTTTGATTCAGGACTCCTAAGGCTATGGGAAATCCCAGACCTTCCTGGGGCTCCTGTTCATATTTGCGCTGAGGTGCTGCTTTGTGGGAGGCCCCAAACACACTCCTGCGCAGTCTCACACACTTCTTCAAAGCACTTGCTGCCTCTGCAGGGCAGAGACAATATGCTCTGCAGTGAGGACTGCATCCTCCCTTCTTGGCCCAAATGTAGCCAAAGCTACTGAGCAATTTAGGGACACCATAAATGCTTTAACAGGATAGTTCACATCCCACTTCTTCCTCCACCCCCATGGTGAATGTGTTCCCTTCAGAGCGGGAACCTGGACTTTAAATCTGCAGTGGAAATCAGGTGCAGAAGGTTTGAATATTGGTCTCCAGCATCTTCAATACGTGTCTGCTTTTTACATGCATGGTTTTTGCAAAAAGGACGTGCCCTGCCTTGGGCACCTAACTCCTAGCAAGGGCTCAGGACAGGCAAGCCCAGAGGTAATGAGGGTGACACTCTTCTACTGATAGGAGTTACCCTGATGTCAGGAGCTTTGATCTCTTTTCTGAGATCTCCTACTTGCTACAGCACAAGCCTCATGTAATGAAAACATAACCCTGGAGCCAAAACTCTTCCCACACAGCCACACACCAATCCTAACTCCACATGAACATACATTCTTGTATTCCCACCCACAGGAATCTCTCCACACATTAAACCGCCTGAAGACTGAAGCTGGGACAAGGGAGGATGAGGAAATTTCACCACAGCCTTCCGCTCTTTCTGCACAGCTTTTCCCTGTGCAGCTTTTTCCTGTTACCCTTGCTTGACATTACAGGATACCTGTGACAAAGCAAAACAAAAGGTTAAGGTGTTGTCACCCAGGCTAACACACTGAGCAATCACTCTGTTTGCTCTTTAACCCTGGCAGGTATTTGCAGGGCTCCAAAGTCCTCCCAAGCAGTGGGTGGCAGTGGGGAAAGGCAGCCCTGTTGCCAGAATGTCTCTTACCATGGAGTCCTGAGCTCCAAGGGAGCACTATTGTATTCTCTGATTAGATTTCCCTTGGTTAGAAAGGACAGTCAGTCTGATACACTAATAATATAACAATACAGTTACTGATAGGTTAGCAATAGGAATAGCAACAAAGATAGTCTTAAACATGCAATTAAATCAAGTTAGGTGAATCCCAGCACCTTTTCCTGGAGCTCCAGCTGCTACACATCACAGCTGTAGGTGAGCTCTGCTGAGTGCAATGCTGTGTCCCAAATAAGCAAGCAGGATAATGGTCATGTTCTCTCCTCTTCCCTCCTCCTCAAGAATGGGAGAGGAGTGGTATCTCCTTGCAGACAATGAAATTCAGCTTGTGGAAGTGCAGATAATATAAAACCAGTCAAAGGCTGAATCCTCAGTACTCAGATCTAGAGAAGACTGAAAAGGAAGTGATGAAGGGAAAGACTGCTGTATCAGCAAGCCTTACATTTCTTGCCCACGTCCATTTGGGACGAGCACATGTATACAAATGCACACCTCACAGAATGGTATCACAAGGCTGATGTTCGGCAGAAGGCTCTTCAGCTGCCACTGAAGCAGCTCAGGTTCAACCCAAGGGAGCTCCTGATGGCTGAGTGACATGGTTTGGCATCCTTCCCTCCAGCACCGCCACCAGTTGGGGTCAACTTTCCCGCCTGGCTTTCACACGTTTTAGTTTTAGCTTACCTTGCATCCCTGGTAATCAAATCCAAGCTCAAGCCCACTTCTACAGCCAGGGTATGTAACGCAGCTATGGTTTCATTTTGCCATGCATTGTGTCCCATTGTGGGTTCCCAGGTGCTTGGGCATGGCCACCCCACTTTTGGAGGCACTGCAGCACCAAAACGTGTTGGCTGGGTAACAAAATTCGGTGTAGGGAGGAATGCATATTTTTCTTAATCCATGGGAGTAAAAGGAGGCTGGCACGGAGATGGGCTGGTCTTCCTCCAGATGGATGCATTCATGCAAAGATGGGAAAGGATTACAGGTTGCTGAGCATTGGCAGATCGGTAGGTACTCTCATGCCCTGCCTGGCTCCAGCCTGCTCAGTGCTGAGCCTGGCCCCATCATCTATTGAGAGCTGCTAGGGAGAAGTTGCGCTGGTCTTTATTTGTTGTCTTGGGAAATATTTATTCTTGACACAAACCAAGTTTACTTCTGTGATCTGCTAAATACTTCCACATTGTTTCTTAAGCAGAGTTGGAAGCACTTCATTCCAGACCTGTTTGCTGCATCTTTCCCGACCTGCTCAGAGCACTGAGGGAGAAGCCAGGATGCCAGGAAGCCAGGATGCCAGCCATCGTACCTCGCAAGCCAACATCAAAAGCCTCCTGTTCAGCTTGTGAAAGTGAGTATTTTGGGAGTATTATGTTGCCACAGCTGTTAATTTTTCACACAGCAGGTGGCAAACCTGCCCTGTTTGAAGGGCACAGTGGAAAAGGCCAGTTGCTTTGTAATATTTTACAACACAGGAAAGTGGGGGTTGTTCATAGACTCCACTGAGTATCCAGCCCAGAGCATCCACACAGATATTTTAAGCAAATACACAAAGCTCTTGTTCAGTCTCTTCCTCCAAGCTATGGCAAAAGCAGACAAGCCATTAATTGCACAGGCAGATGGCTATTAGGAAGTGTGTGAGAACTGGCTACTCCATCGCTGTGTAGGTGGAGCTGATTAGATGGACCTGAATCAGAAAGAAAAAAAAAAAAGAAAAAAAAAGAAAAAAAAGGAACATTTCCTACATTTCCTTTGCTACATGGTGAGAAAAGCTTTTCCCGTGTGACTGCAGAAGACGATTCAAAAATAACAGCAAAATTGCTCTTCACTTCCCCACCGAGCCATGTTACTAGCAAGAGCACTTTGGGGTTTATATACAATTCCTCCATACCTTCACTGCTGGGCAACAAGCACATAGGACCAGGATGAGCATAGAAGAGTTTGGAGTCTTCTTCACATGGGCTGGCACAGGTTAAACACAAAGAGACCAGGTACTACAGTATCAGATGCCCGCTTCTCCACAAGCTGCCACCAAAAAAACTCCTTCCCTGTTCTTCTGCTGTCCTATCTTTAAGCATTTCTGGTTTAGGGAAGGACTTCCTTTTGGTGGAGGAGTTTTTCCTAACCAATCTAAACCTCCCCTGGTGCAACTTGAGGCCATTCCTCTAGTCCTACCACTTGTTACTTGGGAGAAAAGACCAACACTCACCTCACTACCACCTCCTTTCAGGCAGTTGTAGAGAGATAAGATCCCTCCTGAGCCTCCTTTTCTCCAGACCAAAGAACCCCACTTCCCTCAGGTGCTCCCGATAAGACTTGTGCTCTAGAGCTTCGTTGCTCTTCTGTGGATGTGCTTCAGCACTTTAATGTCTTTCTTGTGTTGAGGAGCCCAGAATTGAATAGTGTTTGGCGTGCAACCTCACCGGCGCTGACTACAAGGGGACAATCACTTCCGTGGTCTTGCTGGCTATGCTGTTGTTGATACAGGCCAGGATGCTGTTGACTGTCTTGGCCACGTGGGCACAAGCTGGCTTATACTCAGCCAGCTGTCGAGCAACACCCCCAGGTCCTTTTCCTGGGCAGCTTTCCAGACACTCTTCCCTATTTAATGGTTTCTCTATTTAACAGTTTTTTTTGATGGCAGAGGTTTACCTTGACTAGCCAATTCCAAAAACAGAGGCTAATGACTAACCCCCTTCCCTCTCCCCTGAGAAACACAGTACCAACCTCCAGCAGTCACTGCTGGCCAGATTAGCAGCTTCTGCAAATCTTGGCCTTTGTTACCTACTTGCCTCCATTTATTTTACAGGATACCTGCGTGTTTCTGTCAGGGAGATGACTCCAGTGACGGAAAGAACACTCAAGGTGGGTTGCATCATCTCTGAAGCCCTTTGATGAAGGAAATAGTCAAATATTTGGGTGTGTATCTTCTCTCCTTTCAGCTGTTGCCTGTTGTTATCTAATATGTTTTACTTTTTCAGGACAGGTATTCTTTCTCCACAGGTTAGTGCAGCACTTACTTAGTAGAACTTGCTAACGACACTCATCTTTACTACTACAGGGCAAACTGAATATTGCAAAATAGTGCTCTGAAGTGAACCAACAGAAAGCAGAAATTCAAATCCCTTCCCCCTCAATTTTGTTTACAAAGGCAAACCAATAGCATTACAAGACATCAGTGCAGGGATAAATTCTCACCTAGAATGAGATTCATGAGGAAGCTGGAGTCAAAATTGTCTAGGGAGCAGATACATAACTTATGTGGTCAATCTAAAGGCTTTGACTTTCATTGTCAAAACCCTTATCTAGGAAAAATCATTAGCTTCATACTGCACTACTGTCAATACAACACTCCAAACAACAATTCATTTTTAAAGGATATCTTAGTATCACCAGCAAAAAGACAGTTATTATGGGCCAGAGACACTTGATGCATATCCCGCATCATTTTTGTCCACCAAGGCCAACATTGTGGAAGCAGTCTGCCCTCAAAAGGCCAAATACCAACAGTGCACCGAGCGGAGATGGTGGGCTGTAGCCCAAAGGCCTTGACCATCACAGCAGCTCTCCCCTGCATTCCCTTCTCTTCTGCCTCCTATTTATCATTACTTTTACCCTGATTCAAGATGAGCAGTAACAATCAGTACTAGACAGTCAAGGGAGTATCAGAAAATCACTGTATCAGGCTGTGGACAGCCTGGTCATCAATCTCCCTTACTATTCAGTTATTTAGCTTTAAACCCAAACATATTAAAACAGTGGAAGAACAAGGGAGAAAATTCTCCATACCCAAGGCTCCTGCAGCTTAGCTGCCTTACAGGAGTTTGTATTGTCACAACAGATGTAGGCAGGGATGTGATTAAGTGTGCAAGAGGAATGACATGGGCACGAGCACAGTTCTCACCAGGGATCTCGAAGCAGTAACTTATGGACATGGCTCTAACAAGCATGTAAAGCCTCACTGCCTTGCTATTACTTGTCTAACATTTCCTGTTGTAAAAAAGAAGGTTTGTTTTTTGTTTTTTTGCTGTATGCTACAGTCCACAGTTACTTCAGATGAGGAAACTAGCTGGAGATGAGCAGGTGAATGTCCTCTTTGGCACAGAGCAGCGCTGGAAGTGGTTCCACTGTTTGCCACCTGCTGCCACCCTCCAAGGAGAGCTGAGGAACATCAAGCATGCTCAAACAGAGCTGACAATTACACAGGGCGTCCAGTCTGTATGTTAAGCCATGAGGCATGAAAATCATGTAATCAGGGCTTGCAGGAATTCAAGGGGCACAGAAGACCCAAGATATCAAGTTAGGGAGCAGCTGGTCTCTGCAGCAGGTCTCCACAGGAGAGTCACACTTCTGCTGTCCTAACAGCAAGCTGTCAGCAGAAAGGAAGGAAGTTCCTTGCATACCACTGGTGCTGTTCCATGAGTTTTTTGCTATAGATGGACACATATCTGTAGCACATAGATCTGTTACAGCTCTCCATAGAAGTGAGCGAGCCCTTGCAGGTGAGATGTGCTACCTCTCAGCTTTGACCTGTAGTAGTAAAGATGGGTGTCATTTGTAACCATTCTGGGAAACCTACAGCCATGGGGATGGTGAAACAAGCTTTGCATTTATATTTTGAACAGAGCATTACCACTCCCCTTCATCTCATTCATCTGATAAGCTATGAGAGTCAACTAACAGCAACAGGAGTAAAAGGTCAGGCACTGTGTAACGTCTGCATGTAGAAGAGTAGCTGAATGCTCCCCAGCGAATCCTTTTCAGGTTATACTAAATTGGAGCCCCAGCATGACTTAATTTGATAGAAGATATATTGTACAGCTGATCAGCTTTGGGACTTCCATAGGATCCGTCTTGAAGAAACCAGTTTTGTTCTAGGGTGTCATAGAATCATAGCATAGTTAGGGTTGGAAGGGACCTTAAGATCATCTAGTTCCAACCCCCCTGCCATGGGCAGGGACACCTCATACTAAACCATACCACCCAAGGCTCTGTCCAACCTGGCCTTGAACACCGCCAGGGATGGAGCATTCACAATTTCCCTGGGCAACCAATTCCAGTGCCTCACCACCCTAACAGGAAAGAATTTCTTCCTTATATCCAATCTAAACTTCCCCTGTTTAAGTTTGAGCCCGTTACCCCTTGTCCTGTCACTACAGTCTTTAATGAAGGGTCCCTCTCCAGCATCCCTATAGGCCCCCTTCAGATACTGGAAGGCTGCTATGAGGTCTCCATGCAGCCTTCTCTTCTCCAGGCTGAACAGCCCCAACTTTCTCAGCCTATCTTCATACAGGAGGTGCTCCAATCCCCTGATCATCCTCGTGGCCCTTCTCTGGACTTGTTCCAACAGTTCCATGTCCTTTTTATGTTGAGGACCCCAGAACTGCACACAAGACTCCAGGTGAGGTCTCACGAGAGCAGAGTAGAGGGGCAGGATCACCTCCTTCGACCTGCTGGTCACGCTCCTTTTGATGCAGCCCAGGATACGGTTGGCTTTCTGGGCTGCGAGCGCACACTGAAGCTGGCTCATGTTCATTTTCTCATCAACCAACACCCCCAAGTTCTTCTCCGCAGGGCTGCTCTGAATCTCTTCTTTGCCCAACCTGTAGCTGTGCCTGGGATTGCTCCGACCCAGGTGTAGGACCTTGCATTTGTCATGGTTAAACTTCATAAGGTTCCCATCAGCCCACTTCACAAGTGTGCCAAGGTCCCTCTGGATGGCATTCCTTCCCTCCAGCGTATCAACCAAAAATGTGGGTCTCTTCTAATGTGGCTATAGTAGCTACATTTTCTGCTCCATTTTTCTCCTGCAGGCTTTGAAGACATCCAACCACGTCACCATCCAGAGCATAGTGAGAGCCGTCGGCGTCTTCCCGGGCATTCCCAAGCCTTGCAGCATTCCCATGCCCTGCTGCATTCCCAACAAAATGTCTTCTTGTAGTATCTCATTCTCTGATGGATGTAAAAACGTGGTTCTTAAGGTGTACCCAGCATGACAGTGGAGTCCTGTGCATGCAGATACCATCTCAGGAGACCCTTTTGAAATGCTGAGATGATCACTTGCTAAAGGGGAGGGCAGGATGGGCTGGGGAGTGTTTCACAATATGTACATTGTGTTTGCACTGCCAGTGCCTTTTGTTTGGAAAAAGACAAAAAAATGTAAGGAAATCCAAACAGTGAGGCTGGAAATGGAATGGCAATTCCAAGGAAAGAAAACACAGACTTCATGCTTGGGGGGTTTGGGCAGGGAGGAGGCAGATGAAGAGCCCCTGGTTTGGGACAACACTGTTGTCATGCCCTGATTGCCCCACCACTGTTCCCAGAGCACGTCCATGCTCCAGGAGATAAAGCAGGAGCTGAAGGAGCAGAAGGAGCTGAAGGTGCAGGCAGAGCAGCAGGAGGTGAACAAGGCCACACTTGGAACAGTTGGTCACCACATCCCAGCAGCTGCAGGAGCAGGTGAGGTGCAGGGAGAGCTCCCACCACCCACTGGCTCAGGGGGGTGGTCCTGATGGGGTTCCCGGCCACATCCTCTGGCTGGCTGGGGCCATGGAGCCACCACAGCACCGGGGGTTGTTGACTGCATCCATCCCATCTCAGAGATGCTTCCTCCTCCCCTTCGTGCAGATGGAAAATGCTGAGGGCAATGGTGAAGAGTGCAGGGCAGGAGCAGGCAGAGAGGCACGCAGTGTGCCCCCTGTGCAGGGACACCAGCATGCAGGTGGGGAATCTCCTGCAGCACTTTGAGAAGCTGCAGGAGCATGTGGACCCCTTCTGTCAAGGCATGAGGCTCCTCCCACCCCTCCTGGGCTGTTCAATAGAACTGAAACCCCAGCAGCCAGGCAAGACTGGGGGTCCCCAGCTGAACGCTGAGCACCCTGGCAGCCCAGCAGCTACTCAAAAAGTACTTGTGTTCATCCAAGTGCCTGTGTGGCCTGGGGGGACTCTGGCTAGGGATGTGCCCATCACGTACAAGGAGGGCTCGGCAGCATCCCTGGCCTGTGGCCAGAGTCACTGGAGGAACTGAAAAGAGCCCCTGGCCACCCCACGTCCCCAGGGCCTGTGCTCCCTGAGCTCCTGCACTCCCCCTGGCCTGCACAAGCCCCGTTTGGGAGCCTGTGGTCCCAAAGTGGGTCTGTGGGAGCCAGGCAGTGCAGCAGTGGGAAGAGGATGCTCGGTTGCTGCTGAAGGCTGTGGCAAATGGGCACTTGGGTGGGAAGGGCAACAGCAGCAGCACACTGCTTCATGCCAAAAGCCATTCCCAGGCCAAGCCTGCTGCTTTGCTCTCTCTTCTGCGGAGGGCTGAGCACCACCCAGCCGCTTTCCTTCTCTTCTCATGGGAGATGCACGGGTCATGGCTGCTGAGAGCTCCACATCTCCCTGTCCATATTGGCAGAGGGTCTTTCTGAAAGCTACTGAGGCAGCGTTTGCCTTAAAAGGAAGGATTCAGTGCTTGGATTTTTTTTTTCTTTTTTGGTTGGCTGGGTGGAGAGTGGGAACTGGGAATTTCTATTCCTGCTTTGGAGAAGGCACTGAGACCCCGGCTCTCGTTAACACTGGTTCCTGAGTCCTTAGGGATTCCTGAGCCCTTGCGCGGCCAGAGGGACCCCTGGGCAGTCCCTGCTTCTGGCAGGGGCCTGCTGGGCAGAGCTGAGCACACAGCCCATGGGATGGGCTCTGGGAGCACTGACTGGGAGGACACCTGGGCATGGAGAAGCAGCTCCTGGAAAGGACAGCTCCAGGCAGCAGAGACATGGGCAGGGAATGAGTGGTGGGCAAACGGCAAACCAGCCTGGGGAGGAGGTGTGTTCAGGCAGCTCTCTTGTTGTCTGTTATTGGAGGTGTCTGCTGGCAAACAAGGTAAAATGAACAAACAAGGCTTTCTCAAAAGCAGTTCTGGATGCAGTGGTTTTAGATGCCCTTGCTACTGATCTCTCCTTGCTTTGTCTGGGATCTAACCCTGTCGAGTTTGGAGATAACAAACTTCAGACAGAAAGCAAGCTGCTCTTTAAGAGTTGAGGTGAGACTTTGCAAACACAGGTTCTCAGGCAGCAGAAAGCGTCACGTACCTTTGTGGAGATAAAGAAACTTTCAGAAACCTAAAGTAGAGTAATGATGAAGCAGCACTGTGATAACAAGGTTGCTCTTCCTTTCACAGAGCCTTTGTTAGCCCCTGCAACCCTACCACCACTAGGTAGTGACATGGTTTTGTGGTTGACTTGGCAGTCCTGGGATAATGGTCTCTTCCAGCCTAGTTGATTCTAGTATTCTATCACTAGCATGCTCCATAACCTCATGGCCTAACTCCCAGACTACCTTCAAACCTCTGGAGAAAAGCACAGTGAGCCATGTAAATGCTCCTGCAAGTAAAAAGTCCCAAGATGAGTTTAATATCAAAGAGGCAAAATGACGAGTTTAGTACCAAAGAGGCAAAATGAAGTTTAGTTCATAGAATCATAGAATCATAGAATGAACTAGACTGGAAAAGACCAATTTATTTTCTGTCAAATTCGGGTTTAGCTTTCCTGCAGGTAGTACCACCAGCACCCAAGATACTGCGTTTTAGCTCCAGTTTCTCAAACAAGTACATTTGCACTACTGGCTACTCTTATGGTAGCTAAGTCTAGCAGTCCCAAAGGAGTGTTCTTCCTCCTCCTTTTCATCGTTCTGCTCTGCCTGGGGTAGGCATGTAGGTGGTCTCTGCTCTGGAAAAGGTTCATAGTAGAAAAAAGGTGAGAAATAAACAGAAAATAAAGAGTGGGCAAATACAGCACAGAGTTTAAATGACGGACATGAAGCAGGAGGTCCGATTGCTGTAAACTAAGCCTGTAAGCACAGGCCTGCAAAGCCATAACCGGGACAACAGAATCCTTCTACAACTTCCTCCTAAAGGGCCTAATAACCTTTCTGCATGAAATTCTCTGGACTCAGCTGGGTGAAGGATTATAGTAGCAGAGTATTACAGTTATTTAGGCACTGTAGAGCTGAACGTCTCCTGCCAGGTCCTGCACCTAGAGCTGGATACCGAAACCCATTGTGAGTCTGGTTCCCTGACAGGAATTGGTAGATACCTGTCCCTGTTGGAATTCAAATTGTTCCTTTTGTGCACTTTTTGAATTGTGAAAACCAAAATGACATTGGTTTCCAAAGAGAATGGAAAACTAAATTCTATAAAAGGTGAAGAGAGTGCATTCTAGAGCCATGTGTTATTCTTGAGCTATGCATAGTTTCTGGTGCTACTACTAAGACCCTGTTCGCAAAACGATGCTATAACCATCAGGCAATAGCAAACTAATCTGTGCCTATAGGTATATAATATTCCCTTGCTGAGGGCAAGTTCCTAAAGTTCACAACCTGCTAAGTAATGAAGTGCCTCTTCTACCCTTACCCTTCGTGCCTCCAAATTTTCTGGCCTTACCCTTTCCCTGATTTCATTAGGTGCTTTGACTGCTGACAGACCCACATGTGCTGGGCTTGCCTAATGCTGCAGAGTGCATTCCCAGGTCACGAATGAAAGCTCGGAACTGACATCATTTGCCCTGCTCATAATCCATCGTTAAGGGAAATTAGCAGGGCAACAAGTCTCCCAAGGATGTGTGCGGCTCAGCCAGAGCTGCACCTTGACTCGTTTACGCATCTAGAAGTTTGGAGGCAGCTTGGCTTCTTTTCCTCTCACTACTCCTCTCAGCCTCCCCTGCTTCTCCCCTCCTAAAAGCAAATCCCTGTCTGTTTTCCATGGCTGGGGCAATGGCCTGAGCCGGCCCTTGTGCAGGGCAGTGTGCCGGGCCAGTACTCCAGAGGAAATTTGCCTTCCTGCAAAGCACATGCCTTTGGATTTTACTGGGGTCACAGTTATGCCCACTGGCAGAAGCAGAGCCGGTTATCCCCAAGAGCACACCTTAAGGGCCAGAAGCAGCGTTTTCCAGACGGACTTCAGTCAGTACAGAGGATGTTCTTTCTTGTACGATACGTGTATGAGGTATTTCTTTCATAGAATGGCAGGATGCATCCAGGCTACTCCCACTGGTAGCTGAGGCCATCCTTCAGATCACTCCTGTACAAGTTAGCATGTTACAAGAGCCCAGGGCAGGAGCAGGCAGAGGCAGGCAGTGTGCCCCATGTACAGGGACACCAGCACGCAGGTGGGGAATCTCCTGCAGTGCTTTGAGAAGCTGCAGGAGCAGGTGGACTCCCTCCTGTCGAGGCAGGAGGAGGGCAAGGTGGAAAGATAGAGGAGGCAGGTAAGAAGATGGTCACATGTGGGGCTTGGGAGGGGGCTGCTGGGCCCACCCCTCCCCTCCAGCCAGTTGCGCTTCAGTGTAATGTGGGGGAGCCCCTTGCTCCCCACCCCAGATTGGGTTGTATGAGTCAGCAGCATGGAGAGAAATTCAAGCCATGCTGCAGATGTCCTGCTGGCACTTAGAGCCCGTGGCCACTTGCCCAGTAAACTGGGTCTGTCCCCGGCGGACAGCCACCCCTGCCCTGCATGGCACTACCATGTCATATTCCTCCCTGAAGCAGGACCAGGAGGTGCTGAGCCGGTTGACAGTCCAGGAACAGAAGCTGCAGCAAGTCCAGCAGTAGCTGTGGGAAGGGATGGCCTCCAAGGTGAGGGGTGGTTCACCCCTGCCGTGCAAAACTGGCACCTTTGGGGCTTGGTGGCCCAAGGCAATATCCCTCTGAGGATTCCCACTCCTGGCTTTTTTCTCTGAAATGAAGGAAACTATATAGTTTTTATAAAATCCAGCTGATGATTCACAACATCCAAATAATGCTCCTGATTCATCCTTTATGAAAACAGCCTGATTCAGCCTGGCAGTACATGACCATTCTCAGAAACTATTAATTCTCACATTAAGACTACTGAAGGTGTCTATATGACACAACTTCAAATTTACATAGAGTATTACCAGTAAAAGAAAATTCTAAGTATTCTAAAAAGTTTTTACTCTTTCTTTCCAGATTTAAAATCTCAGGATATGAGTCACACTAATTTATGTCCAAAATTCAAGTATGTCTGGAATTCAAGATGTACACACAAGTACAAAACTAATGAAAAAAAAAAACCCTCATTAAGCCTCTCAAGCCAATGCAAATCTGACCAACTTCAGTTGCTGCTGAGGCAGAACCGGAAATGCATTTATAGTCAATCTTCTGCGTTCACAAAGGAGTTTTGTTGTGACATTTATATACCAAAGACTGATGCTGGGGAAAAACCCCAGTGAGTGACAACCACAAACAAAAAGAAAGCAGTGCACACCTCTCAAATCAAGCAATATCAAAGAAAACACGTTTATCCAAACTTAGTGGTGAAAGTGAAATATTAAGCTTATATTAATTTATGAAGACTCCACTGACCCTGACAGCAATTTGTGCAAACTCTGCTTCTATTCTTGTTTTTTTTAAATTCAGAATTATACATTAATGGAAGAAGTCTGCTGCAAATCACAAGAGCTGACAGCTACTGACATGCTAAAATATCCCAAGCACACAAGGTCAGGAGAGGTAAGAGATGATCTGGTTTGGTTAACACCACTATGTGAAGACTGTAAGGGATTCCATTATGTCTTACAGGTCTCTAATAAAAGAGTGCTAAATGAAATATTTCTAAATTAATTTTAAAAAATCCCAGGAAGTACCACTGCTTCCACAGTATCATACTGAAAGACATTTGCAAGCGGAATTACATTTAAACATGTTCCAGTTGTTCTCCCAAGGTGTCTACTGTCTATTTTTATAATATTCCTAGAAGGGATTCCACACAAACCCCGAGTCTGACGTCTCACTTGGAAAATAGCACAAAGCCTTTTCTGGAGGTCCAGTAATCTATTCATGCCAGAATGGGGTCATTTTCATTTCCCACATCTAAGTACTGCAGCAAATCATGTGTATGCATCATGTTACATGAGAATGAATATTACTCCAAACCCACCATCTTCCAAATGTTTCTTTATTGTTTTCACAACTCAAAAAAGGATAATTCATACAGCCCTTGTCTTTGTGTTTGCCTTCAGCTCCCCTTTCAAAGTACAAAACCCCAAACATCTTCTTGAACAAGTACTTAGCCAGTTTTCCCCTCTCTAGCTGTGACTTGTTTTTCCTGCAGTAGCTCTTCTTCCTTCTTCTTGTGAAGCTTTAAAAGATATTCATCAGGCTCAATTCCTGCATCCCTTAACTCTGACATGACTTTCTCCAACCGGTGCAATGTACGGGCACTCTGCACTTTCCTAGCAGTGATGTATAATGTAAATTCCTTGAAGCCCATCAGTTTACAGGTATCCACCTCACAGATATTTTTAACATCTCTGGTTTTGTCCACCTGGGGGAAGAAAACTAAACCTGACATTTTTTCCAGATCTTCAATATTTACTTGGAATTCAGGCAGCTGGTGACTGAAGCCTATGGGATCATTTGGCACCACAAAAGCCCCCAGTACCAAGGGCTCTGTAGATGTTCTGCTCCGCCTGGCAAGGATCACCTTGTATAGGTGGGATGGCACAGCTACATCATCCTTCCCGATTACCTGTGAAAAGGAAATTCATGTGTCAGATACAGAACTTACCAGTTGAGGGGGAAAAAAAAACCAAGACTAATCCTACAACCTCTGAAAAGGAGCCACAGCATGTTAAGTACCCACCAAAATCATGTGCAACATTATCAGACTAGAAGCTGAGGTGGAAGGCACTTGTACTGTGTCTGGCTAGGATGGAGTTAATTTTCCCCTGAGCAGTCCGCATAGTGCTGTGCTTTGCATTAAATTCACAATGGTTCAACTTAAGAGCTTTTAGGTTTTAAACTGACCAGCATTCAAGTCTTACTGGTTAGACCAAAGCCAGAGAAAAAGCCTTCAGGAGAAAGTGAAGCCTTTACTAAAGTTTTTCATGCACAATAACTTAGTAGTAACACTACTACCATCTCTGTCAAACATGTGCTCTTAGATTTCTTTGTTATAGAATACTTTCCTCCCCTTCCCTAAACTAGGTTATTTCATGGCTTTGGTGTAGTTTAAACATTTTTTGGTGTGTTTGTGTTTCTTTGTGGACTTTTTGCGTTTGTTTTTTTTTTAATAAAATGATCACGCTTATGCCACCAAATTTTTCCTAAATAAAGCTCTGCCTAGACATCTAGCAGTCATTGAAACAGGTAAGCAATAAATAAATGCCTTATGGCAAATCTACTTATCCTTTCAATGACAGATGTCTTGATAGGGAAATTAGAACTCCTGCGTGTCAAAGCACTTTACATTTAGCATTCAGTGTGGGTGAAACCAGAGTTACAGCTCCTTAGGTTCAATGGCATAAATAATCAAAACTGACTGATGCACCGATAATTTTAAAATATACTAAAAACTATGCATCAACACACTGTGCTATCTGGTGGATTAAAACTGAATTACAAAATCATAGAATCACAGAATGGTTAGGGTTGGAAGGGACCATCTAGTTCCAACCCCCCTGCCATGGGCAGGGACACCTTCTACTACACCAGGTTGCTCAATGTCCTATCCAAGCTGGCTTCAAACACCGCCAGGGATGGGACAGCCACAGCTTCTCTGGGCAACCTGTGCCAATGCCTCACCACCCTCATTGTGAATAACTTTTTCCTAATACCTAACCTAAAACTACCCTCTTTCAGTTTAAAGCCATTCCCCCTTGTCCTACTACATGCCTCTGTAAAAAAACCCTCTCCAGATTTCCTGTAGGCCCCCTTTAGGCACTGGAAGCTGTTCTAAGCTCTCTCTGGAACCTTCTCTTCTCCAGTACAACTCTCTCACCCTGCCTCCATAGGAAAGGTGCTCTATCCCTCAGATCATCTTTGTGGCCTCCTCTGGACTTGCTCTAACAGGTCCATATCCTTTTCATGTTGGGCCCCAGAGCAACCATGAATGGTGTTGTGAGCTTAACCTATTTGAGATAGGTGGCACTCAAACTGTGGATTACATACAACGTATTGCGGGTGAGAGACAGGCAGCCAAGAAGCTTCCGGAGTGGAAAAAAAGCCCTGAGGGGGACAGGAAGGAGCTCATATTTCCATATGTATATTCCAAGTATATCCAGTGACTGTTGAAGGCAAAAGGCTAGAAGCCCTTTTCTCCCCTGGGATTGCAAAGTCTGCACTACAATCCCACTCTCTGCATGCTCCTAGGGCAGGGCAGAAGAGAAGGAAGAGACTACGCACAGGTGCACCTGCATCCTGCACCTGCAGCCTCCAGAGAGAAGGCAGTAGTGATAATAAACCCCGTTCCCCATGCTCAACCTGGCCACTAGTCTCCAGACTTGCAGCATTCCTGTGCAGTATGGCCTGCACTGCCTTTTCCAGGCATGCTTTGTCCTTCTTCACATACTTTGTCCCACTATAAATACATGTACATGTGCTAGGTCCCCCTTAGCTCGGCTCCCTCCCCTTCTCAATACCTCCCACACACATACCAGCATCCTCCTTCTGTTGTATAAAAGACCAGAGGAAGGGTAAACATACAGATGGAGCTGCTACAAGTATCTCCAATTAGGGGGTATATGACATATGTAAAACAAACAGGTGAATGCGTGTTGAGTGAGCTAGCAGAGGGAACGAGACTGAATCTGAGAACTGAGTGGGTGGATAGAAAGGCTGGGGAATGAATAGAGCTGAACATAAAATAGTTAGGTATGAAATGGAAATGCTGAATGCCTGAAGTGGGTGTTAAGGGAAAACAGACCCTATGCTTATGCAATATGATGCAAATATATATATTCTATGCAAAATAATGCACATTTATGCATAGTATATTCACCTATGGAAGGAAGGAAGCAAAGCAAGAAAGAGAGGACTAGTTACAAATGAAGGAAGGTTTGGCCTTTTCAGAAACGTAGTTCTAAATACAATTCAGCCCTATACATGCAATGGCCATACGTGTAATTTATGCACCAATTTAGTTCCACATAAACTCTCTTTTTAGGATTTAAATAAAATTTAAGTAGTGAAAAGGCTTTACACTAGTCTTCTGGATAGCAATACTCTACTTCTGCAAGTAATTACTTCACTGAGTTCTAATACTGTTAAAGTGATTAAAACAAACTTCAACCTGCCAAATGGCCAGAGTTCACAAATGTCCTTTCCTTACATAAAATGGGGCATAAAGTTCTATTCCCAGCTAATTCTGCTGGTGGAGAATAACATCAAAGGAGTGTGCCTGATTTCTCTGACAGAAGAAAAAGCATGACAAGGAACATGTAAGGGGGTTTTTCTGCAGTTTAACACTTATGTGAACCACACACAGGATTCATCACCAAAAAATCATACTGCCAGTGTGACCCAACGATTTCTGTTGACAAGGAAATATATGCCATAATATTTCCATCATTACACTCTAATATACCACAATTTGCTTTTTTATGTGAGTATATACAGAAGCTGCAGGTGAATGTTTCCACAGAGTTTTCACACACACACACACACACACACACACACACACACACCACAGTTCAACAGCCAGGGGAAGAAGGTATGATTCTGTAGAAGTGAAGTTTGCAATCGAAGCAGTAAATAGGAAAACCAAACTCAACAATTCATTTCCTATTGTCACCTAGAGGATTTTCTTACCTAACAGCAGTCTGAATCACTATTCTGATCTGCACCATCCCATTTATCTCAATGCATGCTTAACAGAGGCAGATAGCATATGCTCCTATTGTAACAGAAGAGAAAATGGGTTAAGATTATCCATGCACAGATGTTGACTTGATTTGTGCTAGTCTATCCATAGGCAGCAGATGATCTTTCAGCAATCAATGCCTGAAACAGCTCTGTCCCAGCTGGAGAAGAGCAGCAGTTTTAAATAGTATCTGTGATTCAAAAAAGATCTTATGCCCTAATACAAGCAAGAAAATACAGCAATACCCTGCTGAAAATCACTGCTGTCCCACACGCTTTCACACCGTGTTGGCAACAGGCCAAAAAGTAAATTTTTGTGTAATCCTTTGAAAACTTCCATTTTGCTACTGCAATAAAATTTTGCTTAATCTTTCAAATTTTCAACAGCCTCATAACAGAAAAAAAAAAAATAAAGACCCTCCAGCTAAAAGCCTTCTTTTTATAGTATTAAATATATTCCTTTCCCATCATCATCTGGGAAACCAATGTGAAATTTTAGATACTACCTCTCTTTGCTGTCTGTATCAGTTCAACATAAAAATGTTCACTGCTCTACCTTTTTGTGGCTGCTTATTCCTTTCACTTTTGCTTTGCTCTTGTTTCCTTTGGTGATCTGGTGCTGGCTGAAGCCCTGTGACTGAAGTAGTGTCATCTAATAATGCAACATTATGATAAGGCCATTTTCAGCATGGTATTTATTGGTTTTTATTATTACTGACATTTAGGGGTGTTTACATATTGCTAAAACAACAAACATGTTGGTAAGTAGTTATACAAATTTAAACAGCTCACAGGGACAGATAAGGATAAGGGAAGAAGTAACATGGCTTCTTAAAACAAAGAGAATTTGTTTCTTAAAACAGCGAGCTTTGATAAATTTGGCCCAACAGCTACATAGCTGGATGAGGAGTTGTCTTAAGATCGGCCTTCCTCAGAATTTTAGCCAAATCTGTTCTTGGTCATGGTTTTTAAAACTGGAAGGACAAAATTGGTAGCATCCTTGGAATGCTTAAGTATCACAATAAATAATGAAGAAATTTGCTAATGGCATCTACAGTAAGCTGAGGCACATGACATTACCTATGTGGTGGCAGTCAGATAAATATGAAGCAAAGGAGTCCCTAAAAATTGCAGTCCCTAAAAGTTACAGTCCCTTAAAGTCTGGAGTTTCTGAGAAATAAAACTGCATTCTTACATTAACAGGAGGAAGGAATATGCCAGGTGTAACAGCAGAACACTTGAGATTATATTAAAAGAAAACATTGTTACTTTTACTAGAAATTTTAAAACATACATAAATGTTACCATATTTTCATTTTATACTGGACCTGTTACAGCTTCCCAGAGTGGTAAGAAAATTACCATCTTCTAAAAGAAAGTAATCACGAATATAAAAGTAGTCTTTTGCCCCCTAGTGACTAGAAAATGAAAATCAGCCGTGAAGAGAATTAGCAGAGAAGGGACTAGCCTTTCATCAGCGAGTGCCAGCTCTGGACTGGCAATTATCCGAGATCCTCTTAGAACCCAGTAAATAGAAATCACATTCAATCATGCCTTAAAGGACAGCGCAAACTGAAGACTCCTTGCATCAGAGGGTACCATCATCAAATAAATTAAAATGATAGCTCCAGAAATTCCTTCTATACTCCAGCAACTGTTTCTTAACTCTTCCTGTATAATAACCAGAGTTTAGAACTAAGCCATACTGGAAACCACAACTGACTGAAAACAAGCATACACACAATTCTGTGTGGGTACTTCCACCTACATTTGGCAGTAACAAAATTAAGGCTTCTGTCACATTTCCTGATGGACAGAATTCAAGGACATCATTCCTGTCACCCAAAATAAGACTTTCTCTGAACAGGTACTTGTTTTGTTTCAGCTGTAACTTTAGGTATGACACTGACCAGATCCATCAGATGTTTTATTATAGATGATATAATTCCTGCTGATATGACACCAGTTTTGACAATCCAGAGCTTTTATTATAATTTGATACTAAATTCTGTATAATAACAGACTTTCTAGCAGTATAAAAAATTCCCTTTCCTAGCAGTATGATTTTATTTACTTGATTATTGTGACAACATTAACTGCCTTCATCCATTTCCTTTCAGATTCGTGTTAGGCAGCACTGATTCTGTCGATAGTGTTTTTCCCCTGAATATTTGAGAGAACTCTGTCAGATGGCAGTAAGAACTGAGGCAGACCTAGCAATATAAAAACTAGAAAATACTACAGATAAAAAGCACAGTAACAATCTGCAACACTGCACAGCCAAGCACTTCAAAATGCAAATGCATGTACTTCAGGAAAATTTAATTTGTTGTAATTGGTCTGACTGCTATTGCCAAATCATTTGGAAATACTAAAAAGAAAGGAAGAAAGAAAAACCCAACCCCAAAGAAATGAAGACATGCTAAAAAAAAAAAATACTGTGCCTAAATACATAGTTATGGCCTTAAAAAACAGAAACCCCAGCCCCTGTTTTTAGTTTGCTTGGGGTTTGGGTTTTTTTGTTTGGTTGGTTGGTTTTGGTTGGTTTGATTTTTACAGACTACTACTTCTACAGAAGACATTTAGGTTTCTTACCACTGAATCCACTACAATCTCTATTACCACGCTTCCTCTAATAAAAGGACCTTTGGGATGGGTACAGTGCTAAATAAAAGCAACCTCATAAATCTATCCTTTGGTGTCTCTTCTCCTCCAATCTTAACCCACCATCTATTATTTTCATTTGTACATCATGTCTAAATTTAGGGCTGACAGAGCTCTAGTCATTTATACCAGCTGATCTAAGACCAAGCCCTTTGTACGTTAAGTTTTATGGGATATATGTAACAGACCAAAATCCTAATAGTTGTCTCCATGGCCCTAAGCCCATTTGGAGCACTCACCAAAGAGTCAGAGTCCCCAGGTTTACCTCCATTAACAAAAATTCCTTTCCATATAGTATCTTGGCTAAGAGAAAACCTCTAGTGATTCTGAAATTTGACTAGGGAAAACCATAAAGTACCACCTTCTATTTGAGAGGTGCAACTTGTTGCCACAGAACTAGATGACATGTAAGTATATCTTCTGGTACAGTTATTGTATGTCTCTGGCCCAGGCTCGTGATTCAATTTTGAAAATTAAACAGCAGACATAATTCCAGTATGAGCTTTGTATTTTTAGTATACACTAAAAAGTACCCCAAAATGTGTACTTCGAATAACAAACAAGATGTTATCTACACTGTGCTTTTGCTCACCAACCATAGGCAATTCTTAAATTATTGTTTACTAGGATGGCATTGGGAATAAGAAGGGTGCAGCATCATGCATGATACAGTAGAATTATTGCAAAATTTGTATTTCAAACTCCACATCTGCTGACAGAGGAAAATCCCTAAAGTGACAGTCAGGGGAGAACAGTATGTATAAAACAAGACAATGCCATTTTGATTTGATCAGGACAAAGATGAAAAATCTGCATCTGCCTCTGCAGAGACAGAGGACAGATTTTTCCTGTTGGCATTCTATTTTACATATATTCTCAAAATATGTTTTTCAGATACAAGCATGGTCATCAATCTACTCTTTGCAATAAGAGCCTCTGCTGGAGATGGATGAAATGACAGAACATATCTGAGGATACAGCAAGTTCAGCCAATAGACAGAACAACACTGGCATCTAAGGAGTTCAAGGTTAATTCCCTTTCTGGAACTAAACAGCAAATGGTACCAGAGTCCAAGCAGGAACTGGGAACAATGCCATGACCAATGCTCTGTTTTTCCTCTATAGTGGTCTAAAAATAACCTTTTTGGATGTCTGATGAGAAAAACACCAGCCTGTAAAGCCATGGATACATACTTCACCACTCCTTTAGACAAAAACAAGGAAACAGATTAATAAGAGGATCTGAAACAAACCAATGCAGACACATTCACTGTAGTACTTCTGCGTCTTCTTTTTTTCCACAGTTCTAGTCTCAGAGAAGAAGAAGGAAGACACTAGAAGGAAGCTCAGCCTTAACCATCACATAGCCAGACTACAGGTCATGAGTTTCAGCACTACTGCATATACTACAGCACTTCTCCTTAAACAGCATATACAAATGAAAAGGACATCCTCTCACATCAGCTTCATAAGCCCAAACAATGAAGACTAAAAGCCTTTCATTTTTTTGAACCTAGCAGAATTCACTCTGAAAGACAACTAAGTACCACCTTCCCTTCTCATTCAGCTGCCAGCTCTTTGTGTTCATGGTTTAGGGGCACAATCCCGGACTACCAAAATCAACAGTATTAACTGCAATTATAGCCAATGTACCTGTTTGAAAAGAACGTCTCTCCAGCCAGTGTTCCCTCTTCTAAGTGTAGTGTTGTTGTAAGAAGGAATAAAAAACCCCAACAACCCAAACCCAACATACCACTCTACTCTGAAGTCTCTCTCCCCAAAGGACAATGGCAAGCACAAAATCTTATGCCATAAAGAGATTTCAAAATTGTAAAACAATTCTCAACCTGTATTTATTTACACTTAGGAGTGTTGCTAAAGAGGACCTAAATAAAGGAACTAAAATTTTTTTAAAAAGGAAATAACCCCAAAGAAAACCAACTCTTCCTACCTGCAGACAGCATTAACTGTACTGAAATAAAAATCAATTTATATATTGAATCTCATCATAGGAAGCCGAGCAAAGGATGTGGCCAAATGGTAAAATGAAAACCTGAATACCATCATTCCACTGTTTACAATCTCACACTGAACTTCACTTCTTAGTTTATATTAAGACCGAAACTGAGAAAGCATTCATTAAAAAGACCAGAGTTGTCATCAAAGCCGAAGATGACGAAGACATCTTGGCAACAGCCAAGAACAGAACGATATGATAATCAAAGCAGCATGGACATTTTGTGCCTATTATTCCATCACCTTACCCTGGTACCACGTTATTTTGAATAAAGGCAGTAAAACGCAGTGCCTGCTATTATTTTTACCTGTAGAATACTAAAATTTACATTTCAAAACCTAAATGGAGAGCAACAATCATCTTCCAGAAAATGTAATCTTTCTCTTCTAATCAAACACGTTCTCTAGAGAAAAACTAGAAAAAGGTGACCAAGATTAAAGTGAAGCAGTTGATAGGTGCAGTTGACAGATGACTCAACTGCTTCCTGAAAATAATTTCCAGATATAAAATGTTCAACTCAACTCAAGATTTTTAATTTTTTGCTATGCACGATGACAATGTATCTTTAGAGATAAAAAAGAAAATGCAATATCCTGACAGCTGCAAGGAGGCAATCTCCAGCAAACTATGTGCAAGCCTGGTGAACATTATGGTGCCATTTTGCATGACAGTAAGCCAAACGTCCGGCAGAAGACTGTTGAAAGGGAACATCTTCATCCTGCTCCTAGCTTTGTGCTTTTGGACATATCTCAGGCTATCACCAGTAAGCACTGGACTCCTCTGTGTGCTCCTTTATCTTTCTACAGCACTAAAAAACAAGCCCAGTAAGCAAATAAAGAGTCCAGTATGGATGGTTTTCTATTGTACTGGGTAATTAAGCATCTTGTGGAAGGATGTGACACGTCATCAGCACTAGCAGACATGGAAAAGGACTGGAAAATATAATGGGCAGTAGCCAAGTCAGCACTCTTTCTTTGGTTGGCAAGGAACTATTGCCAGTCTAAAGATGGCTTTGCTGCTAATTTATGGTATCCCTTAACCACAGCTCATGTATGCACTTGAAAACAAGCACAGTTGCCACCTTCCTCACTAGGATGTAGTGAGAGATGAAGTTGAAACTGACAGTGAACATGAAAGGGATAAATTATTATGGCTGCATTTTCATATGCATATGACTGAAAAAAAAAAAAAAAACAAACCCAAAACCAAAGCTGTAATTTCATCACAGTCAAGATTATAGCCATGGGCAGGTGGGAACATAAGGGACAGTTTTCAAAGAAATAAAAACGTAAAAGTGAACAGAAAAATTACATTATTTAATGACAGAGTTCCAAGTTCAATCAAATGGAAATCAAATGTGTATTTATGATGGAGAAATAATGCCTAAATCTTATAGCTAAACAAGGCAGTGTTGAAAGCCTAACATCTCTCTTGTTTGTCTCTCTCATATACCTCTGAAATAGGAGCTTGTTATAGCGAGCTCACTCATTGCTCCTCAGAGAACTAGTTGGACAGCTGAACCACTCAACAGCTGAAGCTGCAGTTGATCCAAGCACTCATTTTCAAGGAAAAGTGTTCTTTCAAGAGGCACAAAATACAGCATTTATTATTTGCATTATGCTAGCTTTCATTTAGCAACTGAAAACAGCAATAATATCTCATTACAGTAGGGGCAGAAGGCAATAGACTCACTCCTTGAATATCTTCCTATGCTCAAATCCTACAGATGTTTGAACGCTTGCTTACAAAGAGTAAGTCAGGATAAGCAATAATAAATTAATCTCTCAACTTGATAGCCTATCTTTTGTCTGTCAGTGACAGTTTCTAGAGACTGTGCACTTCAAAATCTTCAGAGTATTTTAAGCAGGTAATAAAAAAGGGTGAGTAAAAGAAGGAGGGGGGGGGGCGGGGGGCAGAGGGGGCAGGAATCAGTAACATGGACCAGTGATTATACTGCATTCACCTAAAACCTACTGAACTTGAATGAAACCTTTCAGCAAACAACTGCTTTTGAAAGTAACGGAGCACAGGCATTCCAACACAGATCTGACAAACCCACACTACCTCTGTATTGCACTGTTTCTAAAATATATCAATAAATGATTGAATGGATGACTACACATCAGTGAAGCCCACTCTCTGCTTAAATACTGTCATGTATTATTGAAATTAGAAAACAGTTTTACTGCAGACTGAACAGACATTTAATAGATCTCTCTTTGTAAGTAAAAAAAAAAATATTTCAAAATTGTACTTTACACAGTTTACACAGTATGCTAGAGATTGGAAGGGACCTCGAAAGATCATCTAGTCCAATCCCCCTGCCGGAGCAGGAACACCTAGATAATGTTACACAGGAATGCGTCCAGGTGAGTTTTGAATGTCTCCAGGGAAGGAGACTCCACAGCCTCCCTGGGCAGCCTGTTCTAGTGCTCTGTCACCCTCACTGAGAAGAAGTTTCTTCTCAAGTTTAAGTGGAACCTCTTGTGTTCCAGTTTGTACCCATTACCCCTTGTCCTGTCATTGTTTGCCACTGAGTAGAGCCTGGACACTAATAAGGTCACCCCTCAGTCTCCTCTTCTCTAAACTATAGAGACCCAGATCCTTCAGTCTTTCCTCATAAGGGAGATGCTCCACTCCTTTAATCATCTTTGTGGCTCTGCGCTGGACTCTCTCCAGCAGGTCCCTGTCCTTCTTGAACTGAGGGGCCCAGAACTGGACACAATATTCCAGATGCGGTCTCACCAGGGCAGAGTAGAGGGGAAGGAGGACCTCTCTCGACCTACTAACCACCCCCTTCTAATACACCCCAGGATGCCATTGGCCTTCTTGGCCACAAGGGCACAGTGTTGGCTCATGGTCATCCTGTCATCCACTAGGACCCCCCGGTCCCTCTCCCCTACACTGCTCTCTAACAGGTTGTTCCCTGACCTATACTGGAACCTGGGGTTGTTCCTGCCCAGATGCAGGACTCTACACTTTCCCTTGTTATATTTCATCAAGTTATTCCCTGCCCAACTCTCCAGCCTGTCCAGGTCTCGCTGGATGGCAGCACAGCCTTCTGGCGTGTCAGCCACTCCTCCCAGCTTAGTGTCATCAGCAAACTTTCTGACAGTACACTCAATTCCCTCATCTAAATCGTTGATGAATATATTAAATAATACTGGTCCCAGTACTGACCCTTGAGGCACTCCACTAGTTACAGGCCTCCAACTAGACTCCGCCCCATAGACTACAACTCTCTGGCTTCTCTCCTTCAGCCAGTTCACAGTCCACCTCACTACCTGATCATCCAGACCACACTTCCTCAATTTAGCTGTGAGGATGCTGTGGGAGACTGTGTCAAATGCTTTGCTGAAGTCAAGGTAGACCACATCCACCGCTCTGCCATCATCCATCCACCGTGTTATTTCCTCATAAAAGGCTAAGAGATTGGTCAAGCATGATTTCCCCCTGGTGAAGCCATGTTGACTGTCCCTCATAACCCTCTTATCCTTGATATGCCTTAAGATGGCACCAAGGAAAGGTGTTCCGTCACTTTCCCAGGGATGGAGGTGAGGCTGACTGGTCTATAGTTACCCGGGTTCTCCTTCTTGCCCTTTTTGAAGACTGGAGTGACATCTGCTTTCCTCCAGTCCTCAGGCACCTCTCCCGTTTCCCAAGACTTGGTAAAGATGATGGAGAGTGGTCTAGCAATGACTTCCGCCAGTTCCCTCAGCACCCGTGGGTGCATCCCATCTGGACCCATGGATTTATGGATGTCCAGATTGCTCAACTGATCTCTAACCCATTCCTCATCGACTAAGGCAAACCGCTCCGTCGACCTGACTTCATCTAAGGTCTCAGGGGTACAGGGCTCTTCAGGACTGCCTGCAGCAGAGCAGAGACAAAGAAGGCATTCAGTAACTCTGCCATCTCTGTATTTTCTGTCACCAGGGCACCCATCCCATTCATCAGTGGGCCTACATTGCCTCTGGTGTTAGTTTTATCTGCCATGTATTTGAAAAAGCTCTTTTTGCTGTCCTTGACCCTTCTCGCCAGGTTTAATTCTAAGGAGGCCTTAGTCATCCTAGCTGCCTTCCTACATCCTCTAGCAGCAGCCTTATGTTCCTCCCAAGTGGCCAGCCCCTCCTTCCACAACCTGTAAACTCTCCTCTTCCAATTGCGCGTACCCAGCAATTCCCTATTTAGCCACGTAGGTCTCCTGGCCCTCTTCTTGACTTCCTACGTGTCAGGATGCTCTGATCTTGAGCTCGGAAAAAGCAATCCTTGAATGCCAACCAACTATCTTGGGCCCCTTTACCTTCAAACAGCCTTGCCCATGGGATTTCCCCTAGCAATTGCTTGAAAAGGCCAAAGTTTGCCCTGCTAAAGTCCAGGGTTGCAATTCTACTTGCTATTCTACTGGTCCTACCACACAAGATCCTGAACTCCACCATCTCATGCTCGCTGCAACCAAGGCAGCCCTCAACCCTTACTGCTTCGACCAGACCCTCCTTGTTAGTGAGGATGAGATCCAGCAGCGCTCCTCTCCTGGTCGGCTCATCCACCATTTGCAGGAGGAAGTTATCATCCATACACTGGAGGAACCTCCTGGACTGTGGCCAGGTTGCTGAGTGGTCCTTCCAGCAAACATCAGGGAAGTTAAAATCCCCCACGACGACCACAGCCTGTGACTGTGAGGCCGCTCTCAGCTGCCTGTAGAAGGCCTCATCAACTTCCTCACCCTGATCTGGTGGTCTGTAACAGACACCCACAACAGTATCGCCCCTGCCAGCCTGCCCTTTAATTCTCACCCACAGACTCTCAACTCGCTCGTCATCTGTCCCTGGACAGAACTCGGTGCATTGTAGTTGCTCCCGCACATAAAGAGCAACCCCACCACCCCGCCTGGCTGGCCTGTCTTTCCTGAAAAGGACATAGCCCTCCATGACTATATTCCAGTCATGTGAGCTGTCCCACCACGTCTCTGTAATTGCCACCAGATCATAGTCTCCTGACTTAACACAGGTTTCCAACTCCTCCTGCTTATTTCCCATGCTGTGCGCATTGGTGTACAGACATTCCAGGGAGCGAGCTGAGCACACCGATTTCACCCTAGGATTATAGGAGGCCTCCCAGTCTTCATCAATTCTGGAGCGCCGCCCCACTGGGGCAACCCCAGCTACTTTTTCATGTGTAGGCAAGATACAACAGCTCTACTGAACTTTTTCCTACTAGTATTGGATATTTAGTATGTTTTGTATGTACTAGGATGTTTAACCCCGCTTTATCAAGCTACAGGATCAATTTTAAACAATTAAATAAGTATTTGTCACTGTACTGTTAACCCAGCCACATAGATACATACCTGGTAAGTAACACTCTTCTTCCCATCATCATTTGTTTGAGGCAAGGTCAGAGGTCCAGAAACTACCCAAACATCCTCAAATCTCTCTGTCAGTTCCCGACAATACATTTCCATTCTGGAATATATTTGTCAGAGAAGGCAAAATCAGCTGGGAAAACTTACGATCATAATCTTTGAAACATACTGTGAAGGGCAAGATGAGTTCCTGATGGTTTGGAAGCATTTTCGCAAATTCATGCAACTCACTCACAAGCCAACAAAGGTAAAACACAGGTCCAAGTCATACTTCCTACTTGTCCAGTTTAACTTACTTACAGATATGCTTGTGTTATTGCACGCATTTGAAAATGGTTTTTGTAGCCTTACCACCTGTCCTGAAAATCCAAGTTCTCTACTTACTATGTCTAACTCCCACACTTCACACTAGAAGGATACTGTTGATGGTCACTTGGGACTAGTAAAATACTTGTTTTAAACAGCAGTTTGTGGCGTTCTTGCTTCAAAACGTTTACTGCATTACTGGATTTGTATGTTCTTCCCCAAGGAATCAACATCCTCCAATAGACTGCTCTTTCCATAGCCCAGCATACTTAGGAAAGTTTCTATGTGCCATTCCCACTAAGTCTACTTACTTTTTAATACAAAACTGTTTGAAAATAAAGTGGTAACTCCAGAAAGACTAACTTTAGTTATAGAGTTGCACTTCAATCAAATGTACAAACAGACCAGAACACGTGATGATCAGCCCAGCCAATCTGGCTGCCTCTGAACAAGGAAGTTTCACCTCCTCCTCTGTCTCATCCCTATTCCTCCTAACTCTCCCTTAGGCCACCTTAAGTACTCCTCATTTGTCAACAATCCTGAACAAAACCAGTCTTTTTTTTTCTTTTTTTTTTTTTTTTTGTGCTGGGTTAGTGAGCTGAATCAGCTCACACACAGCAGATTTAGTAGGAATGAGCCCATTCTTCATGTGATACACCAAAACACTGACCAAAAGCTATTTTTCTTCTTGCCATCATCAGCTTTGCTTCCAAGCAGCTCAGCTCCTCCAGCTGTTTCACAGCATGGCAATAAAAGCACCGCCCGGCACAGGAAAGGATGGGAATAAATGCAGCTGGGGAGCAAACTGCTGTTAGTGGCAGCAGGGACAGAGATCAGGTTACAGCAACCACGAAATCACTCTCAAGACAGGAAATGGTAGTAAAACATCAAGAGAGAAAGAAGTATGCGTGTTGGTGGGAAGAGAATGAGGAATAAATACTAAGGTGCAGTTAGACCACACCACTGAACTAATCTAACAGCTTACTATCTAACAGACTGCTGAAAGATGCAGTCCTGATCCCCCTTTCCTACTGCTCCCCTCGCCTGCCCCAGCTGAACAGTCCTACTCAGTCTTCCATGTTGGTTCTGGCACTCATCTCACCAGCTGGTCCCATTTTCTAATTCGTCAGAAACATGACCAAATAAAACAAAATGCAGATCAGTTTAACTGGGCTAGGAAATGGAACTGACTTACTGCAGTTTGTCTAGTACAAGCGCTGGAACTGGGAAAGCAGCAAGAACACATGGTTGGAGGGTGAACTCAACTGAAAAAAAGACTGTTGAACTGACTAAGCTGTATTGTCTACCTGCACCTCAGAAGACAATTCAAGAAGCAAGCAATTAAAAAAAAGAGAAAGGAAGACAGTTCTGAAGCCAGGAAGGGATACAACACATATGAAACATAGTATCCTTAAAACTATTTATCACTAAACAAGTGACTGACAAAACCAGTGGCATCAACACCTTGCTCATGTATTTAAACTGTAGGAACAGAGTTCTGAGGTTGGGAGAAAGTGGTAAAAGCTGCTTCAATTGGGGGGTGATAGTGCCAAGGGAAATTTGTCAAATACTCCCCATGATTTCATAATTATGCAGAGATCCTGCTCAAGGGAAATAAAGAGGATTTCCAACCATGAACTGGTACAAATACCTAGCTCTGGTATACGTAAATTTTATACGCACATACATTAAAACAATACCAAAAACCCCTCTTAAAATGTTATAGCATTTTATTTGTCTATAAAACAGTATAACCTTACTGAATGCCTCATATGATTTTACATGCATTCTTGTAAAACTGGAAAGCAGTGTGCAGTTGCATGATGATACATTTTCTTGTAGACTTTTAGTAAAATGCTGTACATAATTTTGCTAACCTTCCTTTGAGCAAACACTGTGAAATTCATCATTTTTCCCTCCTGTTTCTGAGTCTTAACATTGTATAAGTCCTATGCAAGAAACACTAAATGAATGCTACTTTTATTAATGTTCTTCTGTGCTCAAAGGAATGAAAGAATAAAAATCTGAAGTGAAGAAAGTTTAAATTTATCAACCACTCACTTTACCTCCAAACCAATCCAGCCAGTGCTCACAAGTGACAGAAAATGTGCCTGACTGCTCCTTGAAGCCAGAACCTGAAGAAATGCCCTAGACCAGAAGTAGTCACAACTCAGTGGGAAGCACTCAGTTGTCCAATTCTTCTACTGAATTTTCTGTAAGGGCAGAAATGTTAAGCCTGGTACCTTTATCCACATCAGCCAGAAGAAGTAATTTTATCTATTCTAAATAAAGGTCCTGCAGTTTGACCGAATAAAGAACTAAAGTAGTCGTTATACTGTTCTTGCACTGCAAGGACTGCTCTTCATTTCGGAGAAAGTTCCTATGATCTCTACAGATAGCCTATAAAAAGCATCAGAATACCTGGATGTAAAAAAGCTCTATAAATATAGAATTTCTTATTTATGCCACTGCCTGATATTTTTCACAGTTTACTTACAAGTAGTTTCTCACCTGTTCCAAAATCCAGCATTATTTTCATAATTCTGAGGCACGATGTTAGACAGATAAAATGTTTCAGCCATAGCTCTCTGCATAGAGAAAAGAAAGAAACATTTACAAGCTAAACACACATTTTAGAAGATTTTGGATCAAGATACATTTTTAGTTTAGTCTTCATTTTATCAACAGAAAAGAACAGATAAAAACTAAGTCAGAACATCTACAAAATTATTTTGGATTAAGAGGTGAATAACTGAGGTGATGCAAAATGTAAGTAATTTTTTAATTTTTTTTTTATAGAAACATAGCACAAGAATATCCAGTTCTAGAAGCACAGGAATTACTCTCACCCAATGTCAGTTTTGTACTGTCTTCTTTCTGAATGGGAAGAATGCTTTCACCCATGCTTTTCCTTTATTTGACTGCCTAATGGCGAGCTTTTTCCTTCCAAGAAATGGTTTTATTAAAAATATTCATTAATATTTTACAAATCCATAACATGCAGGCAACTAAATGATTTATGAGACCATAATGGTCAAGCATCTACATATCTGCTTATCTTTAAAAAGCATTATAAACCACTCTGAACAGAATCATAGAATCATAGAATAGTTAGGGTTGGAAAGGACCTTAAGATCACCTAGTTCCAACCCCCCTGCCATGGGCTAAATCATCTCACCCAAGGCCTTGTCCAGCCTGGTCTTAAACACTGCCAGGGATGGAGCATTCACAACCCCCTGGGCAACCCATTCCAGTGCCTTCATAGGTCCTGTACTTGTGAACATTCTTCACACACTACTTCTTCAAAGTGAAGGGGCTGACAAAACTCCTTAGGATAATGAGCAAACACTACCTGCACTAATTAAACTGTGGAAGATTGTATCACCTCACTGCATTTCAAGCCAGGTCCAGGATCTCTCTACACGAGTAGCTTACCAGCAAAATGCCCCCAGATACCACACATAAATAACCACAAAGACACTTCTATTAGAAATAAAACAACTGTTCTTTCCTCCACCACATTCCACTGTGTTGTCACTCTGCCCCACTGCATACTGTTCTAACTCGCAGAAATACAAATTCAAAATGCTTCTTAATTGACAAATTGCTGCATTAGGCACATTCCACAAGACGATCCAATAAATCCAAGGCTGCTTTGTTAGTCGGCCAAGGCATTAGGGCATGCTTTCTTACAGCTCAAATAAATGACAGGTGAAGACATTTTACAGAGTGAAAGAACTATGGCAAAAGAAGGGTCTAATTTACCTCATACATACTGCCAGAAAGAAAAAAGCCTTTTAAATCATCCAGGCAATCCCCTTGCCAATACAGAACAGTACTTAACAGCATCTTTGCTTTGCCCAATCTAGCCTTAAGCATCTCAGCACCTGCTGGCCAGAATGAAGTCATCATTCCCTGTCTCCTTTTAACCAAGCTTCAGAAGACACTTTCGAGGTTTGTTTGGTGAAGGTTATCACCATTTTACAGATAGACAATGTGACACACAAGAAGTTGGGAAGACTTGCTTAACACTACACTGTACAAGATATACTCACATCATCTCTGCCAAATAAGCTAATCTAGATGTGGTTTACTGAAGAGAGGTATGTCACCAGAGGATGCACCTGATTTAGACACCTGAAGCAGTCTGTGAGAGCATCCTACAGTGCTCAGTCAGGGACAGACCTTGTAGCTCCAAGTCCAGGTCTGCGCATCAGTAATGAGATCATGTTCCAACTCAAAAGAGACTGCAAAAGGAACATCACACATCACTTTTAAGGGCCTTTAGATCCTTTCTGACTGATAAACACAAATTAAAAAGAAAGAAAAAAAATCCTACTGTTGAAAATTTGTTATCTCCCGCAGGTGCCATGTGTCCTCGTGACCATCCGCTTCCAAGGTAGTCTTCATTGACAGCACTAAACATTAGGGGGATGTTAGGATCTGGCCTGAATTTACAGTGCCTTCGGTCTGCATTGCCTGAAGAATAACATGCTAAATTGTTAGGTTATTATAACAACATCATAACAACCACACAAAAAGAACTGGTTCTGTCATAGCCTGCCAAATGATCAATGCTTAAGGATTCAAAACATTGAGCTAAATGGGATATTTTCCTCCTCAACCATAAAAAAAAAAGAACAATTCTGCTTAAATATCTGTTCTAAATTCTTCCTCACAACACACTAGAAATTCTAACATGCCTTCTGTTTTACAGAGATAAAAAACCCAAAAGCAAAATCACAGAATCACAGAATCATAGAATAGTTAGGGTTGGAAAGGACCTTAAGATCATCTAGTTCCAACCCTCCTGCCATGAGCAGGGACACCTCACACTAAACCATATCACCTAAGGCCTCATCCAACCTGGTCTTGAACACTGCCAGGGACGGAGCATTCACAGCTTCCCTGGGCAACCTATTCCAGTGCCTCACCACCCTAACAGAAAAGAATTTACTCCTTATATCCAATCTAAACTTCCCCTGTTGAAGTTTTAATCCATTACCCCTTGTCCTGTCACTACAGTCTCTAATGAAGAGTGCATCCCCAGCATCCCTACAGGCTCCCTTCAGATACTGGAAGGCTGCTATGAGGTCTCCACGCAGCCTTCTCTTCTCCAGGCTGAACAGCCCCAACTTTCTCAGCCTATCTTCATACGGGAGGTGCTCCAGTCCCCTGATCATCCTCGTGGCCCTTCTCTGGACTTGTTCCAACACTTCCATGTCCTTTTTATGTTGAGGACACCAGAACTGCACACAATACTCCAGGTGAGCACTTTAGCCTTATCATAAATGCAGATTAATATTAAAGAAAAGGCTGATAAAGATATAAACCAGCACAGATTCACTTTTTAGGGCAATGAAGACACACAGATCTTCACCAACTGGAATTCCATTTTTATGTTTCAGCCACTACAAGTATTTCTTCTTGCATTTCTTCCAGTCTAGCCTGGAAGTAGAATGGGTGCATACTGATAAAATTACACTTGGTAAAACACTAAACCCATTCAGGAGAAAGTTTTAAGTCATTTGAGCTTCACAGGCACAGAAGTAAGTGTAGAGCTTTCATGTTCCTTTCCAAGATTCCCCTGCTGCCTTTCCAGACATTTGGGAATTATGCACAAAAAACGGCTAGGCCTAAATTCCTCTGGTAAAGAAAAATATTTTGGGGGATGCTTGCAAGGGGAGCTAACTTAACTGTTGCAGAGGAGGCAGCCCATTCTAAACCGCTGTCTTTGCTAGAGAGCCTGTGCTTTCTTCCCACGTTTGCTGACCATATACCTGTATTTGTGTACTGGCAGTGTGTAAACTCCCAGTCAGCTCCTTGTAGAAGAAAGTACTCTGAGTGGGCTGCAACTTTGAGAGGACTCCTTCACAAACACTAACTGCTTTCCTTGGAAAAGTGACGGCCAGACAAGACTTGCATGAATTATTCTGGCACCGACAGCCTCCAATAAGACACCACTCTTCTTGAGGAATGGCATGGGGCTCAAGATCTTCCATGGTTAAGGAGGGTGCTGCAGAGAAGCAGTGGAGGCACATGCAAGGGCTGACTCAGCTGCACCTGCGCAATGGCTCCACACAGGCAGCAGCACAGTACACAGCTGAAAAATAACTGGCTTAGAGCACCATCACTATTGTGCACATTTTTTTTTCCCCAAAATGATAAAATAATTCAAAGTATGTACAGCATACTGATTTTTTTTAATAAAATTCAAGGTGTCACCTTAGGCATAATTTCACAGGACTGTTATGTAGTCTCTTTCCATTTAAGCACGAATCAGTATTCTCACGAGAGAATTTTCCTCAGACTTGGCATTTTATAAAGCATTTCCTGTTGCAACAAAATGAAGGACAATCTTCAATAGTGATCACTGCTAGTTGTTAATATTCTTTCTTCTGTAGCTGACTGTGCATACACACACAAACTGCACCCACTCTGGCTTTTTTTTTGTCACAGCAATATTGCTACTGAGCACATATGCACCCTATGCTTCCCTGTGCTACATACTGAGAACAAAGTGTGGTACACGCTCTCCACTTGGCAACTCTCTGAAGAACTCAGGACCATCTGTCTGTATGTCCATGTAGGTGATGTCAAAACAGAGCAGAGGTCAGAGGAACTTTATGCAGTGCAGGCAGAAGGAAGGAGCTTTACTTTTCATTTTTGGTAAAGCATGTGACACTTCAAGACAGGATTGATGCTTTGGGAGCAACACTGACAAGTATATCAGCGTGCAAAACAACAGACTTCTTATTTTTAAAAAATCATATTTAATTTCAGTACTTAAGACAAAGCACAATTTATCAATTAACTTGAGAAGTGGAAAAATATATTTATTCTCTACTCACTGTCTTGATAAAAATGGTTAATTTCTTCTGTAACCAGTTTTGTACACCTCATTTACATGTATGTTTTTAAACACTTGATCTCTTACTTGCCAATAAAATATGTTTTTTTACACCACATCCTTTCAAAACTCTAAGACTTGGCTTTTGTGACCTTCCCTGAACAGCAACAAATCTCCATTATGGTAGCTATCAGGCATAAATTGGAGCTGAATGCATCAAGATGCAAAATTTCAATTTGCAGATTAGCTGAATCTGATAATTTGGAAAATATTTTAACAATTCGGCTGTAAAGACCCACTCCAAAGTAAGCCTGGAATTACTGCTTTCTTCTCAGAGAGAAGTGGAATCAATGATGCTACTTAGGGGATGGTTATAAATATTTTCAGGATCAGGCTTTTCATTCTGAAAGGTAATTTGAAGACAGTGATTAAGATATATTTAGAGGGCTACTGCATCCATAAAACGTTTTACAATTATACACTTATCTCCATTACTAATAATTTGCTTTACAAAAGCTGAACTAATGCTATAAACTTAATTTACAATGACTGTATACTACTCATATTTCATTCACTGTTGACAGCAAAAAATCACTGAGCCTCTGTCTTGCTTAAGGAACGGGGGAGAGCATATCAGATAATGCACATCAGAAAATACAACAGAATGGCATCAAAGTAAATAATGGCTGCAGTCAGTAGGGAATGCTCTATCTAGCTTTGAACGATTACAACTGTTGACACCCTTTGTTCCATTTTTATCTCACAAATAGGCATCCATCTTTCCTTCTCATTCTGAGCAAACCTCTAAATTCTGTAGATTAAACAGTCTGGCCACTTCACAAGGCTTCACACATAAGGAGCACTCTGCAAACTGAGAAACTGGACCACAGCGCTACATTAGCTAAGGAAGCAAGAACAATTTTTATGTGCTCAAGCAGGTCTGAATAGGGTAAAGAAAATTTAATTTTCAGTGTTTCATTTTTTCTCCATTCATGTTTAAAAGATGTATGCTAAGATTCCCTCCTGCAGCATGACTTCAGTGTTTACACTGACACAGCTATATTGACCTGGTGCTTACGGACTGTTCATAACAGAAATTTCTCATGGAAGGTAGCTATAGTTCTTCATTCCTCCCTTTCATACTCAACCCACTGGGCCAAGTGTATTTTGCAGGCTTCAAGACATTGTTCAATACCAGACTAGTCCCAACAAGAGAAAGAATACTGAAGAATCCTGCCAAACTGCAGTGACAGATCTCTTCAATCACTGGCAACATCAGCCTTAATACTGTTGTGATGCTAACATCTACCGAGAGGCCTGCTGCCTTCAGTGGGATTGTGAATCCACGGAAAAATCCATGCCTAGAGATCACTGTGTGATTTTTCTCCCTGCCTGCTCCAAGGTCTACCTACTTTGAACAGCACAGCCCATTCTAGATGTCATTTAAAGGTAAATAAATAAATACCTACATACCCAGCATCTTCTGCTTTGAAATATGTTCAATCACCCATCTGGGCACCCGTTTTGCCTGGTCATAAGACAGTGCATGATTTGTGTAACATCTGGTCTCCGTTCCAGCCTCAGGGAATCCATACTTTTCCAGCAAAGACTCTTCTACCGGTTCTAAGGAGAAAAACACATAGGAAGGCATCCGCAGGTGAACTGTGGTCAGAAACAAACCATTAAGAAAAGCATTTCAGTGGATGTAAACATACTGTATAGGGTACTACCTGAGGTTACTGCCACAATTAACACTTAAAAAAATACAAAGAGAGCTATCCAGTGAAGCTCCCTTCTACTAAAAAACTTGTGCTCTTTGTCATGTCCTCACATGAGGATCTAACAGGATCCACACAGACATTTCACCCTTCAGAGCTGGAAACTGCACTCCTCCTCACAAACTGAACTGTACAAGTTGTGAACAAGCATGAATACTGCCTTCACTGGGAATGCTTACATTCTGCTGAATTAATGAAAACTTCAATTGGAGATGTTTAGGGTTTTTTGCAAGTAACATTTTTCTCTCATGGAGGAATGTTTACATCTGTCTTACTGACTTAATCATCCTGCAGACATCTGTTCAACAGAAACTCACGTTTTTAGAGCCATTCCTCCTGTGCTTTCCAACACTCCCAGTACTTTAAAACCTTCAGACTGCAGAGAAAACCATTCATTCCCACCAGGCCTCAGTGCCCCCAAGCAGCTCCCCTGCTCCCCCCGCTCCTAGCTGAACAGCTACCACCCGTGCTGGACTCATCTCCCCAGGGCGAGCAACAGCTAAATCTCAGTTACGGCCTGACATGAACTGTGTGTTTAAAAATAAATATATCTGTATCTATGCGTGTGAATGTTATGAGGCCGTTACCTGATCACACAGAACAACTGCTCTCCACTGCAACACGGGACATTCGCAGCCATCGCGGCAGCGGCAGCAGCAGCAGCACAAGCCACTTTCCTCGATGTCACTAACATTTCAGTGTGAGCAAGTATAGCGCTGGGAAGCTGCGTTTTTAATTCAATTTACAGCCCAGCATCCTCAAATAACCTCCCCACCAGCCCGACGCATGTACAAGGGGAGTTTCCGGCCCTTCCGGGACCTTTGGGATGGATACAGCGGGGAGAAAACCCCTCTGAGAGGAGGGAGAGGGTTTAGAGACAGGGGCGGCTGTTGGGACTGGGGCCCCGCTGTGGCTCCCAACTCCGCAGAGCCACGGGGTCGCCGCGCCCGGCCTCCCCTCAGCCCGCGGCTCTTACCCTCCAGCAGGACTGGCACGGGACCCGGCTCCGCCTGGCTCTGGCTGCGGAGGAGCCGCCACGCAGCCCAGCACGATGCAGCGGCGCCCGCCGCGGCCCCGCACACGAAGCCGCTCAGGAAGCGGCGGTGGCGCGGAAAGGCCGCCATGGCGGCTGGCGGAGGGGCATCCGAGGCTGCTCCCTGAGCCACACCGCCCCCTGCCGGCTCCGCCGCGGCGGCGCGGGAGGCTGGTCGCCATGGCGGTATCGCCTGAGCGAGGTACCGCCTCAGCGGGGCTGCCGCCCCGGGAAAATGAAAAGCGAGGAAGGAGCGAAGCGCGATTTGACCGAGAGCTGTGAAAAACGGAGAGCGAAGGAGCGGGGCTCTCCCCCACGGGACCGCCAGAGGAGGGGTGCCTAAGCCAGTCCTCAGGCAGCAATGCCAGGGGCCATGGTCTTTGGCTCCAGCCCCAAGGCATGGTGCAGGGTTGGGTTTAGTCACCATTTGGTGACTTGACGACAGACTTTTGGTTAAGAAAAGCACCACCCCGATTAGCACCGGTTTTCCCTAACAGGTGCCTGTTAATGTTCCTGGCGGCCTCATGTAGAGGATAGATTTAGATTAGAAATTAGGGATAAATTCTTCCCTGTGAGGGTGGTGAGGCCCTTGCACAGGTTGCCCAGAGAAGCTGTGGCTGCCCCATCCCTGGCAGTGTTCAAGGCCAGGTTGGATGGGGTTTGAGCAACCTGGTCTAGTGGAAGGTGTCCCTGCCTGTGGCAGGGGGGTGGAACTGGATGAGCTTTAAGGTCCCTTCCAACCCAAACCATTCTATAATTCTATGACATGGGTCCATTGCAAGCATTTCCAACCCTGCACCAAGCAAGAGGCATTTTTGCCGAGGAATCAGCTTAACAATGGCAAAAACATGAGGGCTGCACCACTACCACACCATCACTTTAGCACAGGCAGCTTTTTGTTTTGTTTTTTGTTTGGTTTGCCAGCAGTCTCCCTTAACCAAAGAAAAAAACAGCTGTCCTTGTTAAGGACCTGACTGTGCAGTATCTGGGGACACACTATGAACAGGGCATGCTTGTTCATACTGTTCATGGCTCTAACAGCAGTTGTACATTCGATGTTCACTTCCAGTGATGTGAAGGTATTAGTGGGTAAATTTTTGCAACTTAGGTTCGAACCACTTAAGCAATCACTGTTCTTTGCTCTCGCCTCTGATCCTCTGCTAGAGCTAGTGGAAGGGAAGGGCAGACACTTCTCTGCATAGTCCTGGGATTTAGCTTAAACCCCCCATCAGTGGCAGTTGCAGCTATGTTGCTGGACTTTGTTGAGACAGGTTAGCATGCACGTAATGCTCTTTGTGGACGGTTCTTTGCTGGGAGTAATAAGCAGTTTTACCACAGTGCTAAAGAGGCAACACAATTAAAAGGATGCAGTGATTCAAGCTAATTCCTTCTTCCCTTTGGAGGAGTTTGCAGTTGATGGGTAGTAGAGGCCTCAGCTATGACTCTTCAGGGATTTTGTTAGGGATTTTGGATTACAGAGATTCCATTAAAACACCAAAACATTCTTCTGTAGAAAGTGAAATACTCCAGCTAGATGCCAAATACAATAAAAACAATTATTTTTAACATTGCACCAACAACAGAAACAGTTATTTGTAATTTACTGTTTATTTTCATATACAAAAAGATAAACTTGAAATAGTTCTTTCTAGTTTTTTCCTCCTATCTGTTGGGGTGTAGCTGCTTCACACAGGGCAAATACTACATTCATACAGGTTTATTCGGACACCCAGTGCAAAGCTGAAGCAGCCAAACTCCAACTTGGCAGATCTAATTTCAAACTTGAGACTCATTTCTAAAATACCACAGTAAAAAGGAACAAAGATCCACTGCAAATTCATGAACTATGATACAATGTTCTTTCCAAAATGTCTTCATTTCATAACTGCAATACAATGGATATCTGCATTAGGCCATTTTATATATACATTTTATATATATACTTTTGCAGAATATATATATAAAATATATATATAGAAAAAATCAGCACACTTCAATCCAAAAGGGGTTACAGCAACGAGCTTAACTCTCTGTATACTTTTTTCTTTAACAGGATACTTTAGTATAACTTTTGTTAACTCAGTAGTACAAGCTATCTCTGTTCTACATTTTTATAGCTACAAGAGTGAAATATAACCTACAACATTTACATTTCACATATCTTGGTATACAAACAGTACTTATTGAATTTGAGCCAAGGACCAAAAGACTCTTTAAAAATTATTTCACCATCTGATAGAGCTTCCTGTAATTTACACTCAGTTTATTCTGCAATCTTCTAGACCGTTTATTTAATCTCATAGCTTGAGTTTAAATCCATTCAAACTGGAAATCCTGGAGAAACAGGTTACTGCAAACTCTTATGTATACTCTATATATACAAGTTAAGTAACACAGCGTAATAAGACTTAGCTATTTATCCTAAAACTGATATACACATATTTCACTACGCTAGACGAGTCTTAGGATTTTTATTTTATTTCTTTAAATAAAGCACAAATTTAGAAGTAGCTGGTAAAACTTACAATAAGGTGGTTTAAAATGACAAATGGTTAGGGTGAGAGTTCTTTCTGCTGGTGCCAAAACATTTTCTTGTGAGTTTCGTACTATGCTGTGTTGTTTAACTGTATGCATCTAATGTTACATGCAGAAAGCTCTTTCCACAAGAATTGACATCAAACTGTACTTAAGTCAACTTTACAGTATAAAATTTGTTAAACTTAAGGACGAATGTGAAAATATTAACAGGTGAAAGATCAGGCTTTCAACTCTATCATGAGGATCATGCAGAATTCATAAGCAGATAGTTTGAGCTGATTGACAATGGCATTGTGCGGACTTACGGCATAGAATTGAGGTCAAGAATGTTACTTAGTTTGCAGTAACCACCTCCTTCAATTCTCATCCACCAACAGATTGACTTTTGTATCACAGTTATTCCACTGGAAGGCCAGCAGCATTGCAAAATGCCTCCTTCTGGGAGATTTTAGTACTTTTGTGAAGGATTTACCAAAGATAATCATAAACCATCAATAGCCGTAGACGCATCAGACAGTTGAGGAAAAAATGGGGAAAGAGAAACATCTCCTTTTCTTCCTTTCATAATAGTGAATGAATTACTAGCCATTAATTACCAGTAGTTAATTAAGAGAATTACTAATAATAGTAAATTCATTACTATTTGGACTGGAAAGCTACTGTTCTGTCCAGTTAAAACTGACTATAATGTTGCATCAGCTACATCGATACATTTTTTAAAAACAAGACATTTGGGAGGGAAACAGTAAAACGTTAATGACCAAAATGGTCTTATTTTTCCCCAGAAAACATAACCTGAAGAGAATTCTCTTCAGCAAAGTACCATTAAGAAGTCACTGTGATTGAATGTCTGCTTGTATGAGAAGGCTCTTGGGAGAAGGTAGCTGGAAAAAGAAAAGGGCCAGACAGGTTCTAGGTCTTGCCAACATACTCTTTTTGCTACCCACAAAGTTGCTCTAGTACTAAATTCATGTTCTGGAGCTATGAAATGCTCCAACTTCCTCCTATGCCATGGCTGGATTTTTGGTTTGGGTTGTTTTGTTTTTTTTTTTTTTGATGATCTGTTTTTAACAGGAGTGGGAATACAGAAATGCCAGCGACTACTGAATTAGGAATTTAATTGATTAGGATGGTTACTGGTTAAACTTCAGTTCCTCAAAACAGTGGAAAAGCTGCATAAGATATGGCCAATACCTTTCTTTTCAGAAAAAAAAAAAACAAAAAACAGAAGCTATAAAGTCTTCCCAGAACATTTTTTAATTTTGCAATACTGACCTCACTGGAATGTTATACATTGAGTTTTGGTTGATGGTTTGGGGTTTTTTAATAGCTGGAAAGATTAAGAGCCCTGTGCTTCAAAATGGGTTAAAAAAACCGCATAAATAGTGTTTTAATCACATCATCTGCCCCATTAAAATACTGAAATAAAACGCTAATAAAGGAAGCACTTTTCAGAAACACTTTCTTGATAAACATCCAGCACAATGCCATTATAGAGCTTCAGGGAAGCCCTTCTGGTTTCAATGTTGGCAAACAAAAAAGTTTTGCTTTTTTCCTTCAGTCCTTGGGGATTACACTCCATTTACATATATATAACATATACATATGTGTATATATGTATATGATACATATATATAAACACCCATATATAGCAAGGTTCCTGTTTGTGTATGTTACAATATTGTAGTATCAAGGAGAATCCAGATAGCAACACTGTTTAACATGAGGTTTGAGGTAATTGGTTCTTGAAATACCTGGATCACAGACTGCATCCAGAAATAACAGCTGGGCAATGAGAAGTGTTTTTTCAGACAGAAAAAACTAGTAAAAGGTGAAAAAAAAAAAAAAAGCTTACAGCAGTTGCTTTTACATGTCAAAATAAAGGCACAACAGAATAGCATTACATTTCAGAACAGCTGGGTGGACATAACACAAGTATCACCTCTTTCTGTGGAAATGTCCTGACATAAAGGATTACTGCTTACTCGAGAGGTTACTGCTTCAGTCAGGGAACTGAGCATCACCCTAAAACTAGAGTTTTGAAAGAGAAGTCCCATGTAAGAAAAGGACCAGGTGTGTTTAGAAAGCGCTCCAGGAACACAAAAACACACACTCATGGTCCCACAGAATTGGATGGCAGCTCTCCCCTTGGCTTCCACAAGGCCAGGATTTCACTGAGAACATGGATGGCAGGTCTCTGCAATGGCAGAAGCCTGCTTGAGGTCGCCTAAGCACTAATTTCAAAAGGTACACGGTCAAACCAGCTTCAAGGGATTGTGGCACATTGTTTGGTTTAAAGCTTTTTTCAGTAACTCTTACCCCAATGACACTGTGTTGTAAGGTTAAGGGAACCGAAAAGACTGGAGTGAATTTTAGGTCCAATGGGAAAAGTTAGCTTAAGTGAAAAGAATACATTGTAAAGTTTTTTCTTTCATACTTTTAGAATACCTTGGGTTGGTTACACAAACTTGGAACGCTGTTTTCCTAAGTAGGACTTTGGACATGACAGTGCTCCTTTAGTGCCTCAATCCCACACTGTGAAATCTGACATTGGGAACACAGAACATGTATCTGCATGTTCTGGTGTGGCCTGATTAGTTGTGTCACTTCAGAGAGAAGGAACTTCTAGGAATTGGTTTTATCAGGACTCTACTGGCAACAGCTCCTTACAGATCATATTGTCAATGCAGCAGATGCAGCTGCTATAAATGGATATGGCAGCAAGTGAGATCAGCCTGGCTATTTGGTCTTGGTAAATTCTTAACATCCTGACTTCACAACTCACTGCAGCATCACGGCATATGCCAAAAGGCACACTGCTCACATATGGATACTCACATGAATACATGAAAAAGCTCTTCCTGGTTAAACTGAAGATGGTCATAAAAAAGCAATAAGCAACTTTAGCAGAAAGGATGTGACATGCAAGATAACCTAAACATATACTTAGTGCCACCCTCAAAGCATGTCCAAATACATCCAAACTTTTGCCTCAAACTCGTTTCAGGCTAAACTTGTTCTATTCTCTAGACTTCGATGTAGTGCACACTTAATTTAAATATTATATATATATTTATTTGCTGTGCGTACACAGACCTTTCTCCCTTTTCCCTGCAGAAACATATCAGACATTACAAAAATAATTTGTGGTATAAAAGAATTCTCACACAATGTAGATTTTTTGTTTGTATATGTAACTAAAATATATATATATTTTTGCAAAAGTAAAAAAGTCAAAATGTCCTTATTTTCCTCTATTATATAGTCTATATTATTTACAATGTTACCAAACAATATTCTGTATGTAAAAAGTGATGATAATTTGTGGGACACTTCCTGCTTAGCAACTTCTCAAGCGGAGTGTGGCTTGAAGAGGACTGCAACAACAGCACTGTCATAACATTACTGACCAACACCTTCCCCTGCAATACGAGTTTCTTCCATACCAAAATAAAACCAGATCCTTCCCCTGTAAGGCAGGGCAAGTTCTGACAGTCTGCCTAGAAGTAGCACAAGAGGAATAAAATGTGTGCTCTCTGGTTTCCATGCTGTGATACTAAGGGGGATCAGGATTCCTCATGGCGAGGCCTGACCCTGCCAACCTGGAAATACTCCCCAGCAACGTTGCACCAAGGGGTCCCAAGGCTTCTGCTGCTCCTACTGAAACCAGTGACTTCAAGTGGGAACAGCAGTGAGCCAGGAGACAAGTAAAATGCAGTACAGTTACTGGGAGCACTCACGGACCATCTCTTTGAAACAACCATACACAAAGATCTCAGCATTTCCATAGGTGTAACTTTATCCAGCATATTCTGTAAGAGAATTGCAGCTGAAAAACGAAGCAGAATAAAAAATGGTTTTCTTTTGTCTTAAATAGAGAAAACTGATCAGGACTAGCTAAAATCCTTAATCATAATGAATAAGCCTGGTACTACTTAAGTGATGGTTAGATTGGTTTACAGCCATGCATATAAGCATGCATGCGAGACACATACAATTTCCAGCCTTGCTGCACTACAATTTCATTAGAAAGTCACTCTCTATCATATCAAACAAAGCAATTTGAGTTTCTGTGGCATTTCCAGATTCAAATTGTGAACTCAAACATTCTTCACCTAGGAATCCAGCCCAGTCAGTGCAATAAATTAAAGGGAGTTACACCACATGGGGATGGGGATCCTGATGGGGAATCCTGGCTCCTAAAGTCAAGGGGAATTTTTGTTCAAGGTTCATATTCACATCAGAACTGCCATACAAGAGATGAAGGTCAACAAAAAGTTCTGCAGCAAACTTTTTGAAGAGCTACATCCTCCAAGTCTGAATGGGAAGTGAAATTTAGAGCTTAGGAAGTAACTTAAGAGGTGTTGTACCCATCATATTCAAGGGAGTGTTAGAAGGGAAAGAGCCACAATTACTTATCACAGCTACACCTATGGATGTGCCCATGCTGACTTGGAAAAAGACTCTGCAGTACTGAACAGAACCAAAATCATGTTGTCAGTGAGAGTTCAAATGCCAGATCAGTGATGAGGAAACTACTTGCTTGACTGCTCATGTGTTGAAAAACCAAGAAATTAATCAGAGTGTGTCTTCATGAATAAAAAAGTTCTAGTTTGAAAAAACAGCTTTAGCTGTACAAATCAGTAAATAAGCAAAAGCTCAGGATTTCCTTCTTTGCTGCGACAGCAAGACAGACACACATACCTACACACATTTAGAATTTTTAACTCAGTACACACACAATTTGGGAATTCTGTTTAAAATCAGTTTCTGAATCCTGTTTGACAAGATGATCTATAAGGAACCATCACACCAGGGAAGATATAATACTTTACAATCAACATTCAGTCAAAGTTTGTATAGTTGTGCAGTTCCCCACAGTAAGATAAGCTACATGTGAGAATTTTTGTTTATGCTTTCTCAAAAGAGAAGATTTCAGAGACTAATAGGCTATTAAAATCATATGGCACTTTCAATAAATACTTTAAAGCTTCTTAAAGAAATTAGGATAAAAAAAGCAACTGCTGTAATAAGCCTGTTTTAGCCATAACACATAATGCTGAAGGAAAAAATCCAGAACAGCAAACAGATAATAACAGTTAAAAGACAGTACAGCTTTTTTCTTTCTGCAGCAATATGAACTGGCTCCCATTCCTGGGGAAATGGGAGCAAGCCCACCTTGAAACAAGTATTCACTCAACTGCTCTACGCTCCACCCCAACCCTTACATCACTTCACTTCTAAAACATAGTCACATTTTTATATGAGTCTCAGTGCAGAAATGTATTCAACATGAAAAATACTGATCCTGCAAATGTTTACAACCACGCTTAACATTAAGTGAGCGCCCAACATCATGACACCAGAAGAGCTACCTACATGCTTAATGCTAAGCACAGGTATTGTTGCAGCATCAGGCCCAAAGATGCCAACCCCCTCCGGGGACATCACTTGGTCAGAATGGTTTTGTTCCGTCTGGTTTTGTCAGGGTGTTCTCAACAGAAGCACATCAAGAAACAAAAACTTCCAAACCTACACACAGAAATACAGTTACATGTGTGTACATACTAATATGCAATATACATTCAGTAACTTGAAAGAATAGGTTAAGACTTTATTCAGATAGACAAATTAAGGCAATTATTTTAATGTCTCTTCAAGATAAAGGACCATGTCCTCATTTGTGACCTCTAGGTTTTAAAGCTATATTTTTTCAAGAAATATATTTTAATTTTCTTTATATCTTCTCCAATCAGCCATTTTGCTCGCTTAATAAATTATATCTGTGCAAGGGTGCACCCTGACAATTTGGCAGTGGCAAGAAGTCCAATTCATTTATATAATACACACTTTTTTACATTTTCGTTACAGGGTGATTAGTTTAGGACTGCATTTTGGCTTAATACAAAGGAAAATTTAGTAGTTCTGGCCATCCAATAGAAGTAACTTTATCAGTCCAGCAAGACACAGAATTCATGGTATATTCAAAGTAAAAAAAAAATTAAAAAAATTAAAAATAATAAAATAAAAAAAAAAAGATGTACTGTCCTTTCACTAAAACAGACCAAAAAAATAACAGAGAATGGAAACAGCCTTCACAAATAAGAGTGAATAATGCCCAGGTACCTTATATAGGCAGTTATTCTACAACTGTATACAGTTATTTACAATGGTGCTTTATAAAACAAACAAACAAACAAAAAAAAATGGTAGCACTTCCTAAAAGATTTTGGAACTTTTTTTTCTTTTTTTTTTCTTTTTTTAAAACTCCCTTGTCATAAAAGCCAACTTACATTAAAATATACTTACTACAAGACAACACAACTAACAAAATATATAATAAAACTCATACAAGTAGAAAATTCTGAGGTATTTCTGGTTTGAGGTGGTCTGTGGTCATGAAGTTTTTAATTTTTTTTTCAGTTTAAACCTCGGAAGCCACGTAACGTGTGTGTTTTGTGTTTGTTGGTTTTCTTTTTTTTTTAGTTTTTTTTTTCCTTTTTTTAAACATTGCATGTTTTGCAAATTAAAAAAATATTTCAATGTTGAATCAGCAGCATTAGGAACATTCACTGACTAGAGCGAGTTTATGGCATAATAAGAGTAATGGTATTTTAGAATATGCACCACTTTAAGACAAAAGAGTTTTGTCACAGAGCAAGGAGAAAGCAGCGTCAAAGAAACCAGTCGGAGAGATGCTGCGATAATCACTGCCGCTGCTGAGCTGCCTCTCCCTCCTGCAGCTGGGCAGCTCATAGGTGTCTCAGATGCTACAGGAGCCATCTGCCACCGGTTCAGGCATTCCCACCCCCCCCTAAGCCCAAATTAATAATGAAAAAAGAAATAAATTATAGAGCCAGTTTTCACACTTTTCCTTTTTCCACCATCTGCACCTGCAGCTTGGGCTGAGAGATCACCAACCCCAAGGCCAAATTTGCTGAACTGACTCACAACTGAAGCAAGATGCAAAAATTTTGCCATCTTCCAGTCTTTTACCAAAGTGCGTCTGAAAACGCACTTTCCCACCTCTTCCAATTACATGGCTTACAAGCATTCCTCTCATTACTACCTGGAGTTGAAAAATAAAAGGTAATTATCATTCTGCTTTGTTCTGTTACCACCCAAGCCTGAGATACTGAAGGAAGAAAGAACTTGCCTTGCTTACAACCACTGGCTCTTTAACTCAGCTTTCTCCACACTCTGCAGTCATTAATACTCTGCCCAGAAATGTCCTTCCTCTCCTCTATGGTTACCTGAGAAGTAGCTCCATAGCAAATGATGTTTCCCCAAATGCTGCCAAATCCAACGTCACTCTCCCCACCCCTATTCTACGCTCCCCTCTTCAATTCTACCATCAAGAATTAACATTCTCTGCCCAGTTACTTTTTTTCCATGTTACAATGACACCCGTTAAATCCGTAAAAGACACATCTGCTGTTTTTTTTTGAAGCTCACTTCCAAAAAAAACCCGAGAACCAAAAGGAACTTAACCCAAAACCAAAACAAAATGGGGAAAAAAAATCCTTTTGAGGAAGGTGTATTCTTTACATAACAGTCTTGTTTCCTCCACAGTTTGCAGCATTGTGTTTTCTAAGATGGTAGGTGGTTTTCCTTTATGTCACAGATGCTCCACTCAGAAGACAGACCAATAAAGAGAAACCCAGAAAACTGAATAAAATAAAAACAACTGAAGTGAGTTTGTTGAGGTTCTGAGGTACCTGCACCTTTTCTGCATTCATTAGTCGGCACCTGAATGCTTGCTGAAATGTCCTTTTTTTTTTTAATACAGTAGAGCAATGTGCTGGTAAAATTGATCCAATCCAAAAAAATAATAATAATAATAATAACAATAATAATAAAAAGTCAAGATAAAATAGCAGCTGCATTCATGTGTTTGTTGGATTTTTGTGGTTTTGTTTTTTTTTTTGTGTGGTTTTTTTCTTAAAACCTTCTTCTTGTTTTTTTTTAATCCACTGAGTCTGGAAAGACAAAAGTGAACCAGGACTTAGATACTAGACTCTTTGGGCGGCAAGTCCACGTTGGTGACGGACGTCACGATGGAGACGAGGCAGTCCGAGGTAGTGCCGTTTACAGATTTGCGGATCTGCGCAATGCGCTCCTCGACACAGCCTGCCGAGAGCCGAGCCTCCGCATCGTGGTCCCAGCACTCTTCGATGGTCACGCAGAGCTGCGCCAAGCCCTGCAGGCAACAAGGGGGAGAAAGCACTGTCAGCACCAAAGCCTGCTCCAGGGACTGTCTGCAGCAGATGGGGAGGTCCACTTAACACAGCCTAACGCTGTAAAGAATAACTAAGAATATTTTCTCCATGGCATCATAGAATCATAGAATACCAGGTTGGAAGGGACCTCAAGGATCATCTGGTCCAACCCTTCTAGGCAAAGCATGACTTAAACTAGATAGCCCAGCACCCTGTTCAGCTGAAGATTAAAAATGTCCAGTGTTGGGTAATCCATGACTTCCCTGGGAAAGTTATTCCAATGGCTGATTGTTCTTATTGTGGAAATTTTCCAAACATCATGCCAATTCAAAAAATTATGCCAATTATCATAAGATAAGCATTAAAAGTGACTTTAAATACGCGTTTGGGGATTTTTTTAAAGCTTTTGCTTTCTAGGGCTATATGGCTTGGTCATATACAGCTTTTTTTCATAACCTCAAAAGTACTTTTTTTAATATTAAAATATAGCCAAAGATTCGTCAGTTAAAGCATTAAAAGACAAAACATCAAGTATTGTGATTCCCATGATAAAACCGTGAGAGCTGGCAGCACCATATCAGTTACTATGAAACCATTGCTTTCTTTGCAGTCACTTCTGAAGAGAAACTAAGAAATAATTCTTCCCTGTGAGGGTGATGAGGCACTGGCAGTGGCTGCCCCATCCCCAGCAGTGTTCAAGGCCAGATAGTACGAGCTTCGAGCAACCTGGCCTTGTGGAAGGCACTCCTGCCCATGGCAGGGGGCTGGAACTGGATGAGCTTTAAGGTCCTTTCCAATCCAAACCATTTTATGATTCTATATAATCAGAATAACTAAATTCAACATTGTTGGAAGAGCGCAGCTCTTACTTGAACCCTCATTTGAACTGAAGATTCATCTTTACCTGCAGCCCACAGCCCTCAGCTTCAAGGCAGTGATTAATACACCTGAGTCTAGCCAAAACCATGGCAGTTTGGTCCGAATAGATGCATTTAGCTTCTTTCTGAAGCCCTGTGAGATTTCATCATCTGCTTAGTTTCCCAGTCTGAAAAAAATATTATCTTTTATTAAAAATGCAAGCCTGAAATTATTTACCTCTGGGAAACCCATGCTGCATTTTGCTTCATTGCCTGCTTGCTTCACATCTAACTAATTTTTCCTCAAAAAACTGTTCAAGTCTTGCACCTATCTAGTTTGTGAGGTACTCAACTCTGATGTTATGGATCATTTTCTTTTTCTTCATGAAAAAGACTTTATTTTCCATTCTTTCACCATATTGAAGAAATCCTACTATACCACCAGACACTCCATGTTCAGCACTGGCTGTCTTTTAATCAGCTAATTTAATCTCTAAATAGAAGGAAAAATGGAAAGGGGAACATGAAGGTGTTGAGCGACCCCTCATTCCCAGCACTGACTCTCTTTAGCACTGGCGAGCAGGTCCATGCACCAGGGTGGACTGGTTAGCTTCCCCCTGACGCCTGCAAGTGATGCATAACCACATCCCTCATTCCAATCACACAGGAAAACATTTTCCACCGTTAACCAGGAGGGACGTACAGGGTGTTTCAGCCAGTGATCCTTGAACACAGGGCGCATCTTCTTGTGAACCACCACTTCTTGCAGGTCCTCAAGGGATGGGTGCTGACCTATTTCTTCTTCGAAAGGCAGCATGTATTCATCCACTGGACCTAAGGTGCACACAAAGAACCAGGTCAGTACAGAAATGTCCTCCGCAGAGCCACATCCTCCCCATGCATGAGTGAGCTGTGGCTCCAGAGCAACCTCAATCCACTGCAGCAAAGCCTGAAGTTCATATGTCACTGCAGACAAATGTGATTAATATTCTTTCTGCACAATGGACTTTGCTGTCCCCGCTGTCTGTCTGCCTTATGTATTTTCCACCTCATCAAGTTAAGAATCTGAACCCTCAGCCGGGCCTCCCAATCCCACTGCCCTCCTTGAGGAGGCTTGTCGGGTAGTTTGTGATTTATTTTAATAGAAAGGGCAAATCAGCGCATCCTCACACTTTAGCATAGCAATTCAACACACAATAACCTAGAGAAAGGTTTCAGCATGAGCATAATTTTATTTTAGGCACTGACTAGCATGGTCAAGCATACAGAACACTTAAATTTCTTGCTTTGTGATCTGGCTTGTCATAGGTTTGAGTCAGTCCTGACTTGCTAGAGCCAGATGCACTCATCCCAAGTACCAGCTCCTAAGTGCAAAATGATTTGTGAATGGTTTAGTTATACCAGTGATGGCTGTGAACTGCTATGGGCCACAGGAATGAGACAACTGTTATGAGTATCAGTGCAGATGCTGGAAGGTAGCAGTAACTTCTGCCTATTGGAACATCGTTTGGCTTTTGGCAATGTGTAGATGCTTTCTCACAAACAGCAGCCTAGCTTAACTGATGGGCTTTCTCAGAGTGCTCCACGGCATCACTTATGGTTTCTTGGTAAGAAAGAGTGACCTCTTTCAAGAGTGGAGATATTTCAAGAGGGCCTTTCCAGACTAAAGTAAGAGCTGAGCACTTCAGCTGGTCATGAACTGTGATGCCAACAATGTGATGTTTAGGTATGCTAAAAAACAAAAAAAATGAAATCACAAACAGCTTATCACTATTCCTGTTGACATGGCACACCAGTCACTAAACCAAACTGAAACACTTGTTCCAGAGATGGCACAGTAACGTTCATGACCTTCCCTTCCTCTTCCTCCGAGGGGGATCAAGGCTATGCAGAGCTGCACTGCTGACCTCCAAGCCAAATCTGTTGTTTACAAAACATCACTTCTGAGTTAGAAGTGCAAATAAGGTTCAAACACCTCCCGTATGAAGACAGGCTGAGGAAATTGGAGCTGTTCAGCCTGGAGAAGAGAAGGCTGTGTGGAGACCTCATAGCAGCCTTCCAGTATCTGAAGGGGGCCTATAGGGATGCTGGAGAGGGACTCTTCATTAGAGACTGTAGTGACAGGACAAGGGGTAACGGGTTAAAACTCAAACAGGGTTCAAGTTTAGGTTGAATATAAGAAGGAAATTCTTTCCTGTTAGGGTGGTGAGGCACTGGAATGGGTTGCCCAGGGACGTTGTGAATGCTCCATCCCTGGCAGTGTTCAAGACCAGGTTGGACGAGGCCTTGGGAGATATGATTTAGCGTAAGGTGTCCCTGCCCATGGAAGGGGGTTTGGAACTAGATGATCTTAAGATCTTTTCCAACCCTAATGATTCTATGATTCTATAATGTAACTCCCCATCACCCTAAAGGAAGCCTTCCCTCTGATTTAATGGTCCTCTGTATGGCTTTTGCAGAATGTTGGCCAGCTGCTGCATGAGAGGAGTTGGAAGGAAATCACAAACATGACAGTCTAAAAATCCAAATGCTTATTTGGGGAGTCCCAACAGAGAAGGGTCATTCCTACATGGGCAGCACTGTTAAACTCCATCATTTTATCTGGTTAGACAGTAAATTTTTGAAGAAAATTTCTGAAGAAAAGGCCTTCTACTTACCACACACCTGTGTGGTAAGATTGATTGGCTCTTTGGTCCTACTGTAATGCTAATAAAAACGTTTGAAGTCCAGGTGAGGTACTGTTCATGTATGAACACCCATATCCATACAAGAAAGAAGTTGGAGCAAGCAGCCTTGGAGCAATGAAATCATTGCTTCCTTGACCAGGGGCAAGGTTCTGCAAATGGCAAGGGTGTCACCAATGGACAGAAGTGCTATTTGGACAGAAAAGATGCCCCATTTTGCAGCATCATATTAGCATAAAAAAAAAAAAACAAACCAAAACTGGGAAAGGAGACACCATGAAAGTTCATTCTTTTGGATCATGCAAGAGAAAGTGAGATCCTCTAAAACTCTACATGGAACAACAAACTCTTCCCGCTGCTGAGAGGGGGCTTGATCAGCAAACGTCAAAGATTAACACCTAACGACTTATGATAGCAGGGAAATGGACTTGCTGCCCCAAGAAGATCCTTCCAGCCTTTGTTCCTTCTACTTCATCAAGGTGCTTCATTTCTGGGCATTCCATTCAGGCTACCACACTACCAGCAGAAGTGAGGTGTGACAGCCAAGCTGAAGCCCAAAGCCTGTCTTGGTCATGGGCAGGAATGCAGAGTGCCACAGAGAGCAACACAGAGCAGGCTTAGGGCTACAGGACACCCACCACTGATGGAGAAATCACCTACTCCTCATCCCTCTGAGTTCTCAGCCAATTTGCAGTGTAACCAGCACAATTAAAAGCACATTGAGACTTGAACGCTACAAAGGTTATTATCTACAGAGAATGACAGATTATGTTAAAAAATATGCAAGTGAAAAACGGGTTAGCTGCTTAATAAAAATATATCATTGACTATTATTAATTAAAAAAAAAAAAATAAACCCACAAAGACTGGCCCACTGTCTGGACCACTAAACAATGCTGAAACAAAGCCCTCTCCAGGGAAGAGACAATCTTTATATTCTTACCATCAACTGCTCTGCATCTGGAGACTAGTTCCCACAACACCAGTCCCATTGCATACATGTCTATCCTCAGGAAGGCGTCTCGTTGGAAGTTGATTGCTCCCTCTAACACTTCGGGAGCCATATACCTCCTTGTTCCCACCTACAGAGAAAAAAAGACACAACTCAGATGACATTCTAGTTGGGCCTCTCAGCCTCCACTGGTTGGAGATGAGTGACAGCCGGTTTCATTAGCCTTAAGACTACTTCTGCTAAAGCTGCACCACGCTCAGAAAACAGGAAAAAGGGAGCTGTTTTTTCTGACACAGATTCTCATTAAGATCACTGGAGTCTATATAAGCTACCTGAAGGAAAAAGCTGAAGTGCATGGCTATGTGTGTGATATTCATTCAGGGTATGCTACGGGTCTAATTTAAACACAGCGTGGTGGGGTAAGTATGGATGGAATTCTGCCTTCCCTGCATCCCACCACATCTTGCTCTGGCAGCATATTGCTCCATGAGAAAATGATGTCTTTGGAGACACCAAACATTCTGAGGTCAACTCAGACTTGGTTATCATAGTTGTTGAAAGTTCAACCCCCTTTCACTCAAAAAAATTAACTGTATGGAAAGAAAGAGTAAAATTGATACATCCTGAAATGGTAGGAAAAGGTATTGTTTTGATACTCGTGGATAAAACAAGTCTCCTTTAACCACAGGAGCAGTAAAGCATGAACCCTGCAAAGTTTACCTTGCCCTGGCTTGCTGTGATCTAGTTTGGAAAAGATCCCCTCTCGCCAATTTGAGGGGACTCAGTCCTCATTACAGTTGTGTTTAGTCCAGCCAGAGCCATACTAAGCTCCTCATATAGTTGTGAGTATATAAGTGGCAGAATTACAGCCCATACTGGAGGAGAGTGGTGAGAAGAGCCAGGGGAAAAGCACCTTTTTAACATGGGATTTGAAACTCCTTTAATACGTTCTTTTAGAAAATTCTTATTCGTTCTTGCTGTTACCTGAGTCAGTGGGGACAGGGAAAAGGCAGGACGTGAAAAAGGTATCAAAAAACTCAGGAAAAGACAAAAATAAAGTGGCAAAAATAAGGAAAGCTGGGAGGGACTAACTTCACTCCTTCTAAGATAAAAGTAAAAAGGGAGCCTGTATTGGAGATGAACACTTAAAAAACCCCACAGGCACAAGCAGGGGATGCTGGCCTTGCTGTGCCCTGGCACAAGAGCAGAATCACAGAATAGCAAGGGTTGGAAAAGACCTTAAGATTGTCTGAATGAGGGCTACTTACTGCAATGCAAAGGCAGAAAATTTAGAACCCATAAAAACGTACTAAATCTTTGAGGCAGTGCACAGCCAGCTCACAAGATCTGCTGCTGGTAAAGGTCACCCAGGCAGCCACCCTGCCTGAACTCTTAAAACTAAACGAATGATTTTCAGAGTACTAATATATGCATTGTAGTATTAGTATTAATATTTAGGAGTATTAATATTTGTGCTACAGTCTAGACAGGCAACTTTTCCAGCTGGGGTTCCTGAGGGATTGATGTTGGCCCCAGTGCTGTTTAATATCTTTGTATATGATCTGGTAATGGGATCAGTGGTACCCTGATGAAGGTTGCTGATGACACGAAACTGGGTGGGGAACTGGACACTTTGGAAGGGAGAGCCACCCTGCAGGAAGACCTGGATGGGCTGGAAGAGTGGGCTAACAAGAACCTTATGAAGTTCAATAAGGACAAGTTTAAGGTCTTGCACCTTGAAAAACATAATCCAGGAGAGCAGCACAGGATGGGATCTACCCCGCTGGGGAGCAGCTCTTTGGAAGGGACCTGGGATCCCAGTAAACAGCAATGAGTTTCTGCTGGGGCAAAGAAAGCCAGCAGAAGGCTGGGTTACATCAACAAGGGCACCACCAGCAGAGGTAAAGGAAGCCATCATTACACTCTACTCAGCGCTTGTCAGGCCACACCTGGCATACTGTGTTCAGTTTTGGTTCCCAATATACAAAAAAAGATATGGCCAGGCTGGAGGGGGTGCAGAGAAGAAACATAAAGACGATCCAAGGGCTGAGAAGCCGTATAAGGAAAGGCTGAGAGAACTTTTTTTTCAAACTTGAGAAAGGAAGGCTCAGGGGAGACCTTCTCACCATGTTCCAGTATTTAAAGGATGGCTACAAAGAAAATGGAGACTCCCTTTTTACAAGGAGTCACATGGAAAAGATGAGGGGTCATGGGCACAAGTTGCTCCCACAGAGATTCTGACTGGACACAAGTGAAAAATTTTTCCCAATGAGAACAATCTGTCATTGGAATAATCTCCCCAGGGAAGTGGTGGGCTCCCCAGCACTGGACACGTTTAAGATTTGGCTGGACAAGGTCCTGGGACATCTAGTCTAGGCCATGCTTTGCCTAGGAAGGTTGGACTAGATGGTCCTTGAGGTCTCTTCCAACCTGGTATTCTATGATTCTATGAATATTTAATACCTAGACAATAAAAAGTCAGCAAGTCCCATGTTTGAAGGAAGAAGCTGCCTGGCCCCAGGGCTGGGGTGACCTCACCTGCACAGTGGTCAGGAGGGTTTGAGCACTCTCCCAGCTCAAAGCAGCTTCTGGAATTTATGTCTGACCGCAAGCGTGTATGGAAAATACGTATCTCAAAGAGAATTAAAACTACACAAACTTCCCCCACCTGCAAGGAGCTTTGGCAAGCCCAATTTTTAAAAATGTGATTGTTAAAGATAACGATTACCTGTCCATGAGTGTCCCCTGGAGGCTTTCCAGGTTCAAACCGTACAGCTAGTCCAAAATCAGCTAGCACTGCTGTCAAGTCATTCTTCAGCAAGACATTTTTACTCTTGAAGTCCCTAAGGACAAGCCAAGAAGCAAGTTTGGGAAGGGTTTATTATGGCACACAGCCAAATCACATTGCAACACACCATGTTTAAGTCTATAGGCTTAGCAGCCCCCAGTAAATCAACTCCTTCCTTCCTTACCTGGCTGTTCATCATGGCCAGCACTGGGAAATTTGCTTGCTCCTCACTGCCCATATCCCTAAAACACAACCAAGCAGCCCTGTGCTGCTCAGCACAGAGGCAACCAAATTCTACAGTGAATTAACCTCAAACTAAATGAAGGAGTGATATGAAGGCAGTGTTTTAATTAGAACAGGCAGTATAAAGCACCATTTCTTGCTCTGAGCACCAGCTGTGGACCCCCTCCTCTAAACACTTACATTTCTCACTCCCAACAACAAAAGCAAGACAGGTTAAGGGGTTCATTTACTCTTTATCCTAGCAAGGATATTTGCTCCCTTCTACAAAATTAAATCTTCCTGGAAATTAGTAGATGCTGGTGAGACTCTCTTCACCCTTGACTATTATGCTTCAACAGACTTTTGCCATAGTCATCTATTGCACTTATGTTTTAATTGCTGGATTGATCTTCCCTGGAGAATTCAGAGAGCTGGAAAGCAAGCAGGAAACAGGGTGAGCCCACACTCAGAAAAGCTGTTGGGATCAGACCGGGCAGCTAACAGGCAGGCATAAGCATTTGCAGTGGAGATGGTGGGACTGTCCTTGAAGACGGCTTTAAGGAGACATTCGTGTCAGTCCTGTGCTGCGCTGGGACTGTTTCAGAGCAGCTCAGGTAAGTCTGGGGGGGGCTGGAAAGGGGAGGAGGGTGGAGGAGGGTCACACTGAGATGCCTAACCACTCGAGCCCTGTTCCCTGGGATTCCCGCATTTTCATCTGAAAAAGAATGTTTGGAAATCTAATTAAATTACAGACCTTAGACAGCAGATGGCAATTGTCCTGTATGCTCAGCATTATAATTTCCCTATCATCGATTCACTCAGTGACCCTGCTGATTGCAGGACATTGCAGGCCTGCACAAATAATTAATGAGGGCAGATACAATTGTTCCACACTAGAGAGACCTGTCAAAATTCTCTGGGAAGAGAGAAACTGCTAGACCGTAGAGAAGGACTGCTTGCTGTGGCCTCGGATGCCAGAGCACCAGCTCAAAGCACCACAAGCAAAAATCATTCTGTGCCACCCAGCCTCTGATTTTGAGCTTAAAAGAGGATTTTTCCTTTCTAAACTAATTACAGCACGATGGAAATTTCTGGCTCAAGGATTAAGACGGGGAAAGTGGGTGGGAAGTTGTAGAGCATCATATAGCCATGGAATGCCAGCAGAAAAGAGTCCCCATCATTTCAGGCGGACACATCAGGTTTCTAGGGACACCGTACAGTTTTGCAGAGGCTGCAAAACATTCGTACCCCTCCGTTACACAGAAAACCACCTTTTACCTAATACCTGTCATCTCAGAGACTGCTTCCATGCTATGGCAGTTTTCCCACAAGCTTAGAAAACAGCCATCATCTAATGACATAGATAAACGACTTTGCTCAGCCAGCATTAGGGGATTATGCCCTCCAGGATGGTACAGATTGTGTGCAAGATTTTTCCAAAATGGTGATTCCCAGGAATAAGGAGCACATAGAAATGCTCAGACTGCCTGCCTGAACGATACATTTCCAAAGTGAAATGTAAACCAGTATTATTGTTATGGGCATTTTGTTCACCCACACTGCCCTTTGGGCATGCAACAGTTAACTACTACATCTTGATACATGATGCAGTAATTTCCCTTTCTGCTTCCTTTTTTTCCCCACTATTTCTGTACATTTCCCCATTTTTCCATGTTTTGTTTCCTTCCTTCCACAAATCATCCTGAACTGCCACATGTGAGCTGCAATGCAAACATATGCAGGACAGGGAGAAAGACCTGATCCAAGCCATGCCAAATAGAATTCCCAATAACATCACATGCGTTAGACCATACTAAAATGGTGACTGATAAAGGAAAATGGCCTGAAAAATAAATATATATAGTTTCCTGTGCAATGCTTTCAACTAGGGAATAAGGGAGTGAGGGGACTGTGAATGATGGGTGCATTAAGTCGATTCAGATACCAGAGATTTTATTTTCAGCCTCCACGTGGGGGCACTTTCGCACCAATAAGCAATCCCATAACCTTAATCCTCCCTGTAGCGCCGGGGGCCAGTAAGGAATTAGCTGAAGCCCTGCCCAACAGTGACTCTGGGAGTCACACCGGGCAACCCCAGCATCTTCACATGCTTTGTGTGAAGCCATTCATAAATACCCACCCTCCCCTCAGTTTAAAATGCATTTGGTATTTTCTTTTAAAGCAAAAATAAAACTGAAAGGAGTGGGGTAATCCAAGGGAAATCCCCTGTGTCCCGAAATCCTTCTTTGGTAGGTATGTGCTAAAGCTCACACAAATAGTGCATTCTCCATCTTTTATAATTTGCTAAATGGATGGGGACACTAATGAGCACGATCTGTTGCTTTAAAGCCTTTCTATAGCCTTTCTCTGCTCCCCACCCTCAGGAATTTTCATGTATAAACCACTGCTTTTTATTCCACAGGGACAAATGTCAGGGACACAGAGGTCAGCTCCAGGAGCAGCACAAAGGCAGCTGCAGGCTCTTTCAACAGCCCCCAGCTCTCAGGAACCTTCAGGTTTGAGTAGGGGGGCTGTTCTGGGGGCAGGGACACTCCTGCAAAAAAGGGATTATCTTGCTGTAGATGAAGAGAGCCCCCACTAGATAGGGTACAAATTGCTGCAGCTAGACACAGGGTTTAAGTCCCTCCTAGATGAAATGTGGTGGGTGGCAGGGTAGTACAGCTGCGGATTAGGGCACAGCCCATGTAAATCCCTTCTGGAAAACTCCCCCCTCCTGCCGTGCCACTAGCATACCCCTGGTAGAGATGCTTTAGTCCAGGGCAAGCAATGTGGGACTTTGGAGAAGGGCTAAAATAAGTATTATTGCAATGAGGATGCTTTAACCCACTACTTTCTGGATTCCTGCTGTCCCCAGGGGCCTATAACCCAGATGATTTGAAGAGGGTGCTAAGAAGTCTCAGAGGCTTTGTGGTCCCTGCTCTGGTGTAAGCCCTCCCCCCGGTATGATTTGGGCACTATAAAATACAGGGAAAAATATATAGCAGCCATTTTCTGCATTTCTACAGTTTCTCCATTTCTTCTAACGATCAAAAGCTCTGTGGGAAGGCACACAGTGGAGTTATCAGTCTAAAATACTTAGGGAAAATTAGGGACCACATCTTGGTGTGGCTACAAACATACATAGATTATAATGTGATTTAGCAAGCACAGTTCTTCAGCAACTAGATTTCCCTTCCCACTACATGTCAAGAAAAGAGTTGATCAAAGACAGAAGCACCTAACCTTCAGATGTTTGCCAGAAATCACTAACAATCATACTAACTTTTTCACAGACAAGAAACTTACTTGCTCTGCACCATTTCCTACACGGCTGAAAAAAATTCTGGCCTTAGCATAGAATTTGTTAGGTTAAAAGGCATTAACCTCCTAAAAGCATAACCTCCTCCTTTTCCATTCAACAGCATAATTTCAAAGAGGTTGCGAACATTTGAACACAGCAGTTGAATGGTGTCAGTGAAAGAGGCCATACCTGTGTGCTATAGCAGGTTTGTGTCCTTCACCTTTGCACCAAGGGACGTCTTCATGAAGGTAGGACAAGCCACGCGCCATTGTTTCTGCAACATGGCAGAGCTCATTCCAGCTGATAATATTGCCCTTCAGGTAATCCGTCAGAGAACCCTGTGAAACAGGACATTGTATGTTCTTAATTGCAGACCCTGCTATGTGACAGATGTGCCAATTCATCAGTTTAGAAAATTATTTTAATGAGTGCTTGAGAAATTTGAACCTTGATTTAACAGGGAGAAGAAAAGGAAAAAGGAAGAAATAAACCCCAGAAGCATTCATTAGTCCTCAGCCTTTGACAGCACAGAAAGTATCTAGATGTCAAAAAGGAGTCTACTAATCTGCCAGGGAAGAGGAGGAAGGTAAGGAAGGAATAAAATCATCTCAAAATGCAGCAATTCATCTAACCTAAAAAAGGAGAAAGCCTTCCATGCAAGAAGATTATGCATCATATCAGCTGGTTGTGGCAATGATTGACTCAGTAGACCTTGGATTAAACAGAGGGATAACACTCCTGGCTCAACTCCGGATTTGTGCATGTTTGTTTTATTTCAAGTGTTAGTCACGTTTGATAACTAAAGCAATCCATGAAATGGGAGATGTGCCCCGAGCTTCAAAAGCAAACACAGAGCCCATCTGCAAGGGGTCAGTTGGGACTGCAATGGTCTGTGACACTCAACTCCCACATTAAGAGATGGTGACCACCACATACGTAAGCTGTGGCCTTTTCTGCCTGCCTCTCACCCCAAGTCCCACCTTTATTAATCCCATGTTTGTGTAGGGAAGCCTTGAAAGCTTAAGGGCCTTTGAAGGAGGAGGGCTGTAGCCCTTCTCTGCTACCACTGAGCCACGGCTCACCATGGAGAAACTGAACAGATTACAGTAGAGCTTCTGGGAGAATATTAGACATCAAATCCTGCTGTTTCACAGCCAGACACCTCTCTTCCCTCCCAGAATGTACATGCAATGATACCTTACCTTATCGTGAAAAGCTGTGATCAGCCAGAGCTCTGTCTCTAGGTTTGTCCCTCTTTTCTCTGCTGCGATAAACTGCAAAAGGTTTTCATGCTTCATGCCAGGAGTATTGAAAATCTCCCTCTCACTCTGCCAAGACTGCTTATCCTAAAGCAGGGAGAAATGCACCATCAAAGATCACGCTTCCCTTTAAAGCAAACAGCTCCTTCAGCTCAGCCAGAAGTGTTCAGAGTCCTCTTAATATCATCCTCCTATGTTCGGATGTGATGTATCCCTTCAAAATGAGGCTGTTTTCCTAAAGTGTAGATGCTGGAGAAAGACTGGAAATTGCTGTTCTCAGTCTCTCTTCTCCAAAATTATCCTCAACTCATACCCTACTGCACATGTGTGGGGAAGAATCCAAACTCAAGAAATTAGATTTGTCAAAATTTCCTAAAGATGCTTGCAAGAATAAAGCCAGTGCATATAGCACCCATATCTGCATTGTAGCTGTAATTGTTACGATTGCAAAATCTAATCTAGGCTCTATTGAATATTTACTAGTAGGTCACAGCTGGTTTGGACAGAAGATGTGCAAATCTCCTTTAGCAATACTATGACAACAAATACGGGCCAAAAAATTAACAAAGGAGATAGCACAGGATCACAAACATATTTCAGTCATTCTTCTTTCATTTGACTTTTGATTGCTTTACTCTTCCCATCTGCAATTCCTAGAGAGTGAAGTCAGGAGTGTTCAAAGGTTTCCTAAAGCACAAGACATGAGCTGACAGAAATGCTGCAGTGCAATTAGCTTTCACAGTGCAGGGGCTGTGCCTTTGTAAGATCTAAACTGTTTGCTAGGTTTGGGTCTGGATTTACAATCTACCCAGGCAATACACACAAAGCGAGGGCTTTGGGCTTTTGTGTGCATTTTGGGAACCACAGCAGCATGCTGCCTTGTTGGACTTTAACAACACAGACATTTGCAGTGAAGTTAAAACACCCTGTAGATTTCAAAATGTGTTTGGTTTTGCCCTTCTTGCAACAACTATTGCTACAGAAAGCTTTTGCTAATGAGATATGAGATAACATAGAGAAAACTGTAGGAAGGAAGGGTCCTTGAACTTTTTCCCCAGAAGAAGAGTCCAAATGCATCTTTGTTATTGTCTTAAAAACCATAACCTCCAAAGGCACTTAGGGCATCTTAGCACCGGTGAGGCAGCCCGGTGAGTGAGAACCTAATGTGATGCCCTTCTTACCTGAATAGGGAAGATTTTCACTGCTACATAGTCATTCATCAGCTGAGCCTTCCACACACAGCCAAAGCGTCCCCTCGCCTTGATCTCCAAGAGCTGCAGGGGCTTTAGGCCAACCAGGGGAGAAGGAGGTGGAGGACCTGGGTCCTGCATGAGAGAAGAACATTGTCACGAGCTGAAGCTGGACTGTAAAACAAAGAGAAGGGAGCTATGGGGAGACTGTGGATGGAAAAAAAAGACATAAAGAAGTGACATTTTATTTAATACAAATCACCTCCAAGTGTCATTTTGTGTGCTGAACTACCATCTGCCATCCTCTGGCAAAACCCAAATTCTCCTATGTTTTCAAAGCAAGAGCTATTTTGGGCTGTAAAACATTGATGACCTCAAGGCTACCTCCTGTCAAAAGTAAGAACTTTTTGATCTATGTGACCAAACAGCCAACTACACCTAAAACCTCCCATTGCTTTGCACTTCATTAGGCATTTTTCACATAACCCCTGCAATGGGCAGTAAACAGGTCTGTCAGCATCATAAAGATTGTATCTGTTTAAACTGTATTTATTCAGGAGAACAATGCAACCTCACAGGATGCGTGAGGTCGGAGTTCTGTCCTATCTGCTTTCAGATGAGAAAGGCTCACACTATGGGCTCTAACAGGCAGAGGAGGGAGGGAGGGGAAGGTAGCTGCTTGGCCCTTCAAAAGAAACCAGAATGCTCAGGGTACAGTAGAGCCAGCAAGGACCAGTTCCTGATGGCTCTGGGCCATGAAGACGACCTCCTACATGCATTCATTGATGGCTCATAAAAACTGAGCTTCAACAAGGAAAGCATCTCTCCTAGTCCCATAAAGCTGGTAGGAACTTTATCTTGTCCCTGATCTCTTTCTCTGCAAAGTTGGCTTAAATCAAGCAATGGGATTGAGAGTTTGGAGGGGAAGGATAGCCAACAAGCAGGGCTGTGTAACTCCATCCCTTAGTAACCTCGGACATGTTGATAACCCTATCTAAACCCATCAGCCCCAATAGGGAATGACTACCACAGAGGCCAACTACACCACCAACTTTAAAAACAGAGGGAAGTTAGGCCATCTAAGGAGAGTGAAGAAAAAGTGGACATGAACATATAGTGAGCAGCCTCCATGCATTTTGTAAGGTCCAAGTAAAGGGAAGCAACTCCCTCACCTCATTAATGTCGACATGCCCATAGGGAGGCTTGCGGTGACGATACATCCAGAAGGCCAAGAGGATGGCCACGGAGAGGACGGCAATGGGGAGCAGTGAGTACACCAGGATATTAAGCAGGGAGGGCGTTGGCGGCGGCGGTTCATATATGACTGTGAGAAAAGATCAGGGTAAATGTGCGAAAGGACCCTTCAGGCATGCAACAGCACTGTCAGCTACACACCCAGATGCAACCAAACCCTATCATTCCTTCTGCTCCAAAGTTGACAATGCTTAGTGGCATGACCCAGCACATCCAACAGCATTCATAAGACTCTGTAGTTTACTCTTTTCCATACGGCTTTCAGTAATGGAATTACAATGGTCCAAAACACACTGCGCAAGCCGAGCCTCCATCTGACCTTTATTTAAGATGGGTATTTTTTGCCAGGATACATAAAAGCAGAACATTTCCTCTTCTTAACCCTTCTGAATGTATTAAGTGAGCACGAAATCCCTTGCAGCATTGCTTTGCCTCTTACAGTGATTGACAAGATGTCAGTTTTTAGTAAAATGCTGCCGCAGCCACAATCAAATACACTATTCCCACAGTAGTTCTTGTTCCAAATTACATCAGTGCAGTTGAGACACAAACAATGGGAATACTAAATGGAGCCATGTTGCTATGTTGGAGACAGGGAAGGAAAAAATAGCAAGACTTGCCAAATTAAACAAAAAACTGTGAGAGAAAGAATATTTGCTACTAGGTTGCTACGTGTACATTAATAACAGGAGATAATAAAACATCTGTAAACAATTAAAACCTAACAGGAAAGCCCAGGAAAATCTGATAACGGTCTATTGGAACATCTCAGTAAATGTAGGTAGTTGACTGCAAAAGAAACCATCCTAAGGAAAAGATCCACCTGCTTTAATAATTTTACTGAATGATACTTTAGCAAGCATTAGCTAAAAGAATAATTTTTTCTATTAGCCTTTGAAGAAGGACCTGCTATTACTTTTCTTCCTTGAAGTATATCTACAACCTCTGAAAGCTGACATGCACACCTATTCCCTTTCAATCCTCAGATGAGCAAGACAGCAATCAAATGCTATCAAATCAAAAATCTCAGATGCTCAAGGTATGTGGAGACCTGAGACCTATGAAAATTAATGACAAAGGTGTCAAATACCTTGTTAAGAGTTTAAGTCTTGATCCATGCTGTATAAATCACTCTACCCACTTCCCCTAGTGTGTGGTTTTGTTTTGTAATATCCCACTGTGAATGTCCAGCATAAAGAAAACCTAATCTTTACTGATGGGATCCAAGGTGTTATTGCAACACCCTTCATTCACGGAGTGAAACTATTCTTAAAGATCCATAGCAGAAGGATTTCTGGCCTTTGTAGCCAAATGGTACTTTGTGTCCTGCTGGACGTACTTTTTTTTTCCCTCAACAACCAAAAACTCCACATCAAGAACCAACAAAGCCATCACAAACCGGGTCTAGAGGAAGAGACCCCAACTGCCCATCCACCCAGTCACTCACCTTCTGGACCGGTTACTTCAGGCAAATGGGTAAATTTCTCATTGCAATAGTTGCCCTCGCAGCAGCAGAAAAACACTTGGGGGTTTTCTTCTGTGGCTACACATTCCTGCCTGCATCAGGGACAGACAGACACGGCAATAAAGGGAAGACAGAAAACAACATCAGCCAACTCCTGCCTCTTGTCTTTGGGAGCTGACCTGCCCCGAATTGTCTTCTCCATGTGCCTTCTCCTGCTGCTGAGCTGCACAGATCAGCAGTCTCCACTTACAGAAAACAACTTCGCTATCCACTAGGGTACTTGAGTGCCAAGACCCTTGTAAAGACCATAAAGGAAACAAATGCTTCCATATGTACTGAAGGCATTAGATGGTGAGTAATAAATAACAGCCGCCACTGCTAACTGAATGAGAAGCAGAAAAATGATGGAGAGATGCCTCATTCCCTGAACAGTGTCTTTCTCGCAGCCCATATGTATGCTGGCAGGGCAGAGGAGTATTTGATCATGCAATTAAAGATTGTGCCATAAAGCACATAAGACAAGAGCTGAGCTAAGAATGCTCTCACAGACTTTGGCATCGCTAACTCTAGAAGGGCACCAGACAGCAGTACCAACAGTACAGCTGCAGCTTTTGTTTTTTTTTTTTTTTTTAAGGTTTAATTTTATAGTGCCATCTTCTTCAAAAAACTTATTCTGCACAAAAGCCTCTAAGAAAATCAGGTTGCGGTCTCATTTTTTGTATTTGCCTGTTAGCCTTCCCAGCACTGAGGTTTTCTTGTGCACTGCATAAGGCATTAGGGGACTTCTACAGATCTGACCAACTCCACTTCCACACATCCTCCCTCTCCCACACATCAATGCCAAGAGATGTGCAGTGACTTCATCAGTGATCTAGCAGTCATTTCTCTTTCTTAAATGCCTGCTTCCCTTCCCTGCCACCTTTTGCTACATTACCCTCTGCTTTCAGTTATTACAGTTGCAGAGCTGCTCTCTGCAGAGAACTGTATCAAACTATTTCCTGGAGCCCAGCTAAATTATATGCATAACTTCCTTCCTTCAACCACTTGGAGGAAGTAGCAAAACAATCATATGTGTTTGACATTATTGCTTATGAACCCATGCCAAGCCTCCCTTTCTGTGGTATCACTGACATACTGCCACAAGACAAACAGAAAGGCCTCTCTTCAATTGTAACACAGGGTAGTTTTCAATGCTTTATTCCTTTTGGAGGAAAAAAAAAGTGGCTATAGCTGAAATGTCTCCTGCAAGATCTCAGCTGGGAAGCACTTGGTTTGTTTTTAGGCTTTTATTTTTTCAAACTTCAAAGAAAAAAAAGAACCCACAAACAGTCATTTGACTTATTCAAATGAACAAAGATGTTTCAACAAGTTAAGCAATGTTTCCAGATGCTTTTTTGTGAAATCAGATAACAAGCCGTTTGGATTTAACAGCATCAGTACTGGAGTCTTCAATAGAAAACGCATCCTTTGCTAAATCTGTTGGTTAAAAAAATCAAGCTAATGAGTGAAAACAGCCTGCTCCACATCTGCAATTCATTATCCCTGTCTTTGAGTTGGTGTGCACTCAGGGCAGGCATCCAGGTACATATGACATGTTATACTTAGCAAATATTACAAATGAGACAGTGGGAGAGAATGACACATTTTTCTATGGCAGCGAGGACAGGTTTCGCAGCGGTTCATGTGCTCTTCAAGGCAAGATGAACACAACCTCTGTAGTGGGGCTGTGTAAACAAATGAAGAGCACAAGTGAATTTTTAAACACTACCTTTTTCCTATAACCTTAAATGTACACGTGCCATGTTCTTGTTTCCTTAAGATAGAGAACAGAGTAAGGAGGTATCGCCATCAACATCCCAGCCCTTGCACTCCTGAATTTTTCCCCTTCCAGCGGCAAAGAGGCAGTGCCAGAAAACGGAACATACTGCTTGTGTTTCAAGAGGAGCCGCAGCCTGGCAGAATAAGGACCATGCCCTGCATCCAGGGGATGCTTCTGTGCATATAGATACAGGTGCATCTCCTGAGGCTGTGCCAAGCTCGCCTTCCAAAGCTGCTGAAGACAGAGACAAAAAGGGCATCAGCACAGCACCACTGATCGATAAGTCATCTTTTTTAGCCATTTTTTGCTATCATGGGATGCAACACTACCTGCATGAAAGGCTGCTGAGGGCACTCAAGGGAAGGAAAAAAAAAACCTGCATTTAAACAGCCTTTATTTAATTAAAGCTAACCTTTATTTCACATGATGCTTTCAACACTTGTACTGTTTGTTAATTCTCAGAAGATCTTTTAGCTTTGCCCTGGAACTGTGGCTTTGAAGAATCAGGCTGCAGGATAATGGATGCTCAACCCCAGGGCTGCAAAAAGGCTGGTGAGGAGCCTTGGAAACTTTTTACTGTTGTAACAGAGCAACACATCATGACAAAGTTTAAGAACCACTACATCCCTGCACAGAGACACTCAGTGACAATACAAGTGGCACTGTATATGAGAGCAGGCACTGAAAAGAGAAGTCTGTTTACAGTAAACACTTCTGCTTGGAAGTAGGAAACTAGAGTGACCTTCTGTTCTCAGAAGGATTGGCATTAAGATGACTAATGGGCCAAGAAGGATTGATTTATCGGGAAAGAATAAAAATTTAACTATATATAGAGCTTGGCTACGCAAATGGCAAGGGAATAGGTGTGGTGGGAAAGTAACCCCGGTGCTAATAATAGAATGAAGATGAGGAACAACTCACAGTCAGGGTAAGCTAAGACAACAGGCAAAAAAGCAGAGATAATGTACAGTACCAAAGGGAGAAAATTTTCCAGCCATGGGGCAAATCTAGTCCCAGGTTAAGCCCCACAGCTTAACATATGATATCCTAAAAGTTTTGGAATGAGAAGCTACAAAGATGTGCAGATGGGAATTGCACAAAGGTGAGACCAGCCTATGCTGGTGTTGTATCTAAGGAAATCCTTGAATTTTATGTTCTGTTAACCCTTCTTGGAAGGGTTGGGTTTGGACTGGTTGGTCATTGGGTTTTTATAACAGAAACACTAGGTCTAGAGCTACTAAACACTGTCCTTTTAAACTGTGAAACTTCAGAGGGCTATTTTCTTTAGCCGTAACTCTGTTGCCCCATATAGAATTGCATCAAGGGAAGTAAGAAAACACTAGTTTATTTTCCTAGCTATTTAATGAGGATGGAGGCACCATACTACAAAGCCTCTCTCTTTTCAGCTCCATACAGGCAGTGACATAAACATTCATATTGCTTTGCTACCCCACTCCTTCTCCTGGTCAGTCTCTTAACTCAGCCAAAGAACAGTGAAACTTTTTTGCAACATCACAAATGCCAAATACCTCAACCTCTAATCACCCCCAGATACCCATGCTTTTCTAGAGAGCTCTAAATAATTCCAAGTTTTCTTTTGTATTGCCAAATGCTCTTGGAAGAACATATTGCTCTTCATTTGATGGTACAGGACAGGTTTTTCAACAAATGCTAGAATTGTCAAAGCTTTGCTAAGAAAAAACAAAGAAAACCCCCAAACACCTCACAAACCACAAAAACCAAACCGCAACCAAATACAAAAACAAACCTAAAACTGCCTTTTGTAGCGTTTTTTAGTTTCTATTTACAAAGTTAAGGCAGGTAAGTGACAATTTCAAGAGGTATGTTAGCAACAGAAGTAATTACCAGGCCAAGTCACCTGGACTTGCTTTCTTTTCCCCAATACAAAAATCATGAGCCTTTGCACTTAAAGGCACAATTAAACCTGTATGCAGAAAACACAGCTAGGCTATTACCTGTCATAACAGTTGAAGTCGTCTAACCAGCAGCCTTTCTTCACCAGCTCGATGGAGCCTGAGTTGTTTCTCCAAGAAGCATAGCAGTGGAGCCGCTTGTCCTTCTCTCCCTCACAGCGCTCCACACCACTCTGGTTGGTCTTCTCCAGCTCCCAGTTGGCATTGTAGTAAATGCATTCCCTTGTCTCAGCCTCCCCATGGCCTGGTCCTGAAGCAAAATTCAAACCCCAAGTTAGTTCAAGCAAAATCAGAAACCCATCCCAGGAGACCTATATCCACGTCACTATGCTTCAGGTGACTTACACATTTGCCTCCCTGGGAGCTACGCAGCTCATCGATGTGAGCTTCAGCATAGTATAGAGGGTTATTGCCCTCTGCTGGTGTGAGGTAGGGAGCAAAGAGGTTTGGTTTGCTTAGGGACACAACAGGAGCTCATGATGAAGCCAAGAGCCCAGCTGAGACACGCTCCCCTTAAGTCTCCTCTGGCCAGTGCTTCAACAACAGAATCCTAACAGTGGGATGTACAAGTGTCCTGGGGTTCAGCAGTAGCAGTCATTTTTCTCCTTCGTGGTAGCTAGCGCAGTGCTGTGTTTTGACTTCCAGCCTGGGAACAGTGCTGGTGATACCGATGTTTTTGGTTGTTGCTAAGTGATGTTTACCCTGACCAAGGACTTTGCGAGGCTCATGCTCTGCCAGGGAGGAGGGGAAGCCAGGAGGAAGCAGAGACGGGGCGCCTGACCCAGGCTAGCCAAAGAGGTATTCCATACCACAGCACGTCATGCCCGGGGTGGGGGGTAACTGGGAGTTATCGGGAAGGACACGGGCTTTGGGGTGGGACTCGTTTCTTGGCCGGTGGTATCGTATTCTCTTCCCTTGTTATTTTCTCTTATCATTGTTGTCGTTGGCGGTAGCGGTGGTGATTTGTGTTGTACATTGGTTGCTGGACTGTTCTTGTCTCAACCTGTAGGAGTTACACTCTTTCAATCCTCCTCCCCGTTCCTCCTAGAGCGGGATAGGGGAGAGCTCGGGGGTGGGGGGACGGACGGGGGGGGACAGGACACAGACAACCCTCAATTGCTCTCAGCCCAGTACCACTCATGGGGAGTGAGTGAACAAGCTGTCTGGCTAGGGTTTAAACCACAACAACAAGGCAACCCATACTCTGTATTTTCTATCCACAGAAACCCTGTTTAGGAAAGACAACCTCCCAGGGTGCTACTTAGCACTTGCTGGGATGTCACACAGTTGACTTCCCCTCCCTTTCCACCACTATTTTGGGAAACACCACCTAAAAATAAATGGATTCTTACATGGGCAGGATGTAACTGAGAATAGATAATACTCATCCTGCAGAGGAGATCCAGACCAGTGCCTATTCTTCACTTGGATCCCAGTTTAGGCTTATCTGGATGAGTCTCTATATGATAAATACCATGTTTTTAAGCTGTGGCTGACAGAACTCATGCTGCCTCTCCACCCAAGCAAGACTTTCAGCAAAAAGCAACTCTGTTCCCCAAATGGACACTGGAGCACCACAAACAAAGGAGCCTCCACAGCCTATGAGACTTTCCTCCTTTAGAACCTTGTACCAAAAGACTGAGGAGTTCCTACTGTTCAAAGTGAAAAAATTCCCCCATAGCCATGGTGGCACTGAAAGACAATTACAGACACAGCCATTAAAAAGGGAATCTTGTAAGGGAACACTGATATCTGCAGGGGGCCTGTTTTGTCCTAAGCCGCTCTACATTTGGAAATACTCTGTGGCATTTTGAGGATTAGTTTAAAATAAGGAGAATGAAACAAACACACAACATGTAAGCAGACAAACAGGTACCATGAAGCTCATGATTTCACAAATCTTGAGATACCCTCAGCTGTCTGTCTTTGAGATTACCCAACCTAAGGCAAGGTCAGTTCTGGTCATTATTTTGATGGATTGCAATCATGGAAACATAGGTATCCTGATAAAATGTGTTGACAACCAGGTAGAAAACACAAAAGGGTCCCATGGGATGGTGGAATGAAAGTGCTGCACTCATAAAATAGCCAGACCTTTGCAAAGTGCAGAACTAAGCTTCTGGCTAGAAAATTTTGCAGTGCTTTCATGATTCCATCATCCCCAAAGGCCGTGCAACCTTTAATGTTGAGATTAAGGCAGCCAGGGCCATGTCTGGACAATCTAAATGCAACCCAGCCTATGATTCCTACTCGATATGGCAAACCAGCCACTTCTGAAAGAACTCTATAAGGGGATGCAGCTCATTCTTCATAAGACACTGCGCAGCAAGTGGCCTACAGCCAGCAAATAAAACATCCAGCCTGGGCCCAGGCATCAGCTCCAGGCCCCAGGCATCAGCTCCAGGCCCCAGATACCTTCTGTAGCTTCATCATTTTCATTCCTGAACAACCATCTACTACTGAAGTGGGTACTTTCACAACACGCAGCTGGAGATCTCCAACTGAAGATCCAACATACCAAGTTTAAACAACTTGTCCCAAGGAAGCAGGATGCTGGGGAGAAACCTGACCTGCCTTTCCACAGCCTGCAACTCCTCAAGTTGCCAAGTCTCCAAGCTGTAACATGGTGGCAGGATTCACCTCAAATTTTGCAGTGCATGGAAAGCCCTTTATAGACAGCACTTGAGACAGAGACTGCATTTAAGCTACTCAACGTGGCCTGATCTGCTGTAAGGAATCAACCTTCTGCTTCCAATAGCCATCAAGCAAGGAGCGCAGATGACCTGGGATGCAGTGGAAGCAGAACTGTAAGAAGGTTGGAGAAAAATCAGTTTCTGCCAAAGCTAGGTGTGATGTATCTGACCCGATCCTGATACCAACACCTGCACTTCGCCTCAGGTAATTTTCATGTAACGGAACAAACTCATCAGACTAGGAAGACCTCTTTGCAAGTCGAAGAGGGCTTCAATCCTTCAATAACTCTTTTTTGAGAGGAATGTTTAATCTGCATTGTGGGAGAGACTGCAAGGGAGGAGGGGTATGAGAAAGTCATAAAGCTGACTTCTGAAACTGGAAATTATATTCAAATCACACACAAACAAGAGCTCGATTTCAGTATCACCTGCAGGTTTTATCGGCACTTGCAAAGCTCTGAGTTCACCTCTGACAAGTTGCTTACTGTAATAAAAACAACCTACCAATATCCCTCAACACAGAACAGTGTCAATATTGACACTCCTTGTTAAAGCCTTGATATTTGTTCTCTTGATACTTACACTATGCTTTGTTAGGGAAAATTAAGCATTTTTGCTAAGCACTGGTTAAATTAACAGAAAAGCAAAGGAGCATTGTCTTGTGTATGGGGAGGGAAATATCCTTTTATTTATAAAGGAATGAGTAAATATCTTTGCTTCATTGTAATACTTCACATGGCTTCCAGCTGATACCTGATAGCTAATACTAACAATTTCTGGTCCAGTCCTTGAAATGTATTTTGTAATATCATTTCCATCACCCCAAACCAAATCTTTCCTTTGTTCTAGATGGAAATTTCCTCTCCCTCCCCAATCCCATTTCCCACAAAGCAGGAAGCTTTCTGGGAAAATGAACCATTTGCCTGGGAAGCAGGCCCGACATCTAATCCTGGGTCAGCCACCTCTATTTGTAACCATGAGCAATATTGCGTAGCCTCTGCTTTCTCCACCTGCAACAATGGCCAATGCAATGCACAAAGCTGCAGTGAGGTTTGATGTTTCCACTATGGTTTGAAAAGGTAATGTTAAAAAGATGTGCAGCAGGAGCTGTATCAGCTCTGGGACCAGCAAACCGAGGCTGCTAAATCCTGTGCTGAGCCCAGGCTCCCTTCCCCCAAGACAGTTGTCTTTTCTGGAACAAGTTTCAGCTGAAGACTAAGTTCTGCTTGCAAACACACAGACCCAACTCTGCAAACAGCAACTGCGCCAGGAAAAAGGCCTTTCGCAGCTTTTTCCCTACCGTCAAAGTTTAGATGAGTTGAATAAAAGCACATATATAAAGTTTTGGATAACTAAATGCATGTGTGCTTCACTTAAAACAGCTCCTAAGGATGCTTGCATTGAGACACTTTAAAAACCTGTGTATTTGCTACCTGCTTTCACATCTCTTAAAAAGCCATTTGGTAAGGATCCTCATCCTGCTGGGTCCTCAGGACTGCAAGAAACCCTTCTGTTTGTGCCCAAGATGGCCCCAGCAGGAAGGGACAGGGCTCCAGGACAGGGTATTAATTTATCTGCTGCTTTAGCTCATCAAGAAACACTCACACCTTGCTCTGTACTGGATCACGTAGAGACGAAAGTTTTTCACTAACTGTTATATCTGAACTTGCTGCATTAAAACCCTCAGCTGAATGGAGGGAGGGGAATTGAAACAGGAGTTTATCCCTGTGAGGGAGGAAGGTGGGGTAGTGGTGACTAAGAGAAAGAAATCTGAGGTCTGCTTCTTGCATCTCCAGGAAGCCATGTAGTTTTTCCTGCCTTCTCTTCCCCTGGTACAATGGATAGTGCCCATTCCCCCAAGGCCACTGGAGGCCTGCAAGAAACACTGAGCTGGAGACTTCCACCAAGTGACACAGGTGCAAGAGGCACAGATCAACCATGTCCTACTTCTTATTTCAAACTTGCAAGAAAATCAGAGGGAACTGCCCCAAAATGGATGCAAAGAGAGCTTGTCTCCTTTCACTGGACACAGCTGATGCATCAGCACAAGTGTTGGGCTGGACTTCAGTGAGCTTCCCTCAATACCCAGCAACACAACCTGGCTCAAAGGAGGTGTTAAACCAAATTTGAGCCACTGAGGGAAGGGCAAAAAAAAACCCCAAAACTTTCCTGAAACAAAAGCCTTTAGGGGCAGTTACAAACCACAGCTTGAGATGGACTAAACAGGCTGTGTCCCCCCTTGTCCTGCCCTCCCCTCACCACAACGTTCGTGCTGTCTTCCTCATACCAGCACTGGTAGGTGGTAGGAAATCTCCTGACCTCCTTCATTCAATGGCACTCCCTGGTAAGGACATCCTGCTCATGTAGGGTAGAAAATAAACATTATCAAGGAACTACTTAGATTTTGGCAGAAGGTCAACAGGACTTGGGTGCAATGAGATATAAAACATTTGCTAAGCAAGTGTTTGAAGACTGCTGTCGGAACTTGGTTTAAGTCATTGGGCCTTTCTTCCCTCCTGCCTAAGCCTACTCTGCCAGCCACAAAGCAAAATCTGGGGGAAAAAAGCCTGTTTCCTACCCAGCAGAGACTCCCACGAGGTACAGACAGAGGTAGAAATGTGGTTGGACCTGCTGGCCCCTGCCACATGTATGCATTTTGCAAGGGAGATGTTTCCCCCAAGGCTGAGTGATTGCCTGCAGAAACTACTGCAGGCAGAACCACATCACTACATTGGCAGTGCTCTGCAGAAAATGCTGAGCAAGCAAACCAGGAGCATGCAAGTCCAGCAGGAGCATAGTATCTCCAGCAGCACTGGAGTTCTCGCCATGGAAATAGCCTCATGTCAGCAGCCAGGAAAAATGATGCACATTTTAATACCACAAACAGTCATTTAAGGAATAAAGTCTGAAGTCTGTTTTGGAATCAAAGTCTAAGGAAAGAAGAATTAGGCTTTGCAGGAACAGATGGGTTTCTGGTATCCCACTGTATCCACCCAATGCTTCAGGCTGATGCAGTGTGGCTGCTCCCAACACCTTTCTTCAGCAAAAGCCACACAAAAATACCTTTGTACAAAATACGACCAAGCCCAACTAACTCCCATCATGAAGGCAGAGGGAGACTACTCATCACCACCCACTTTGGGGTTCAAAATCTGTTTTACCTCTGTCCTGAGAAATCATTATACTGATTCCTTTAGGTCAATTTTCTGCTCCAAATAACTGAAGCATCACCAGGTTTTTGCCGAGCAAGACCCCCAGAACCTATTTGATGCACATAATGATAGGAAGAGCAGTCAAAACACTGTGCAGCATGGGAAGTCCTCTCTCCTCTACTTCGGAGTTGCAAGGCACAGAGTGATCTCATTAAAAAGGGTCCTCTTGAACTGAAGGACTTCAGCCTGCTGAAACATGGGACCTTGCCGCTGATCTGAGACTAAACTCTGCTCTCCTAATTTGGAGCTGCTGACAGATCACCGAGGCTGTGTCATTATCCAACAGCTGCTAAATTATAGCCAAGATCCAGTATAGCAACTCTGGGTCTAGGTGTTAGCAGTTGCTGGGCTCCTAACTCATAATTAGATACATAGGGAATATCTTCCCCAAGGCTGAAGGCTGCTATAAATCTCAGCTCTTTATCTCTGCCTGTCCCCTTTTTAAAACCTAAAATGAAAGTATATATGAAAAGATGGGATGTGTCAAAATAGTCTGCATAAACACCAAGTGATTTACCAGACAGTTTGTTTGCCTAACTGTCAAAACCACCGGGCTTATATATGAAACTGTGTATGCAACTGAAGTTATTTGCAAACACTTAGTTATATCCCTATATAGCTATTTGTACATGCAATTTTATAATATAAAATGACAGAAATTGTACACTGAATTGGGGTAATTGCCCTCTAATTTGGAGGGTAATTGCATGTAGCAATTAAGCAACTGTGGATGCATTCTTGCACATGTGATTATGAAAGTCGGGCCCTTTGTTTGAGGTTTGGGGTTGTTTTCAAGAGCCATCCCTTAAACCACAGCATGGTTGAGCAGAGCTGGGAAATAAGAGGCTGCTGCAGCGCAATCTTCTGGGATGAGCCACTTTCGATTGCTCAGCACCTGCAGGGATCCTAAACCAGCTGCTTTTGAGCCCTGGGCTGCATTTTGGCATATTCTTCAATGGGGAAAGCCAAGATCTAAGCATGTATAGAGGACATCTGGGAGCATTGCTGGAGAGGGAAAGGTAAGGAAAGAGGGCTGCTGACCCCCAGCTTGCTCTCTCCCACACAACTGCCCAGAAGTTATGTGCAGGACTGCAAATTAAAGAAATTCAAACAGTTATTGCTAGCATTTCAGATCCCCAAATAAAGCCAGAGGAAGGTTTGCAACTAGGAAAGTTTGGAAAATGTTGCTCTGGAGAGACCACCCAGTTGCATCTCTACAGAGCTGATACTGAATCCGCAACTAGTAAGTATTGCTCCAACACTTATTCCCCAAGCAGGGTGATTTCATTCCTGTTATACTTAAATAATAGGGTCTAAATAAATTTTTAGGCAAAGCATCAAACTAGCGATGACATCTGTGGTTAAGTACGTAACTGTGCACGAGGATTTGAAGACTTGTTGCGTGCAACCCCTGTTCTTTCACAAAAAACCTTGAAACAGCAGAGCCCCGCATAACAGAAACAAGCCCCCTTGACTGCACAGCCCTTTTCTCAAGCCAAAACTTCATTCCACCTTTTGGGATCTCTATGGCCAGTGAACACCCAGGCACAGAATGATCAAATATCCAGCCAGTGGGATGCAGGGATGGGCACTACTCTGGCTAATTAAAAAAAAAACCCTGGTAAAGCATCCACTGCTGCAAAATGATTTGGTTCTTAAGCCAGATCAGGTAGAAACAGGCCCATGCAGCACTGAGAACAGTAACAGTGTAACACCAAGGGAAGATATTACTTTGAATTTTGTTTTCTGTCAATACATTTGGCATATCCCACGATAAAAGAGCTCTAAGTTTTCTAGTCAATCAATGGCTGTTAATCTATTATCTCAGCATATATTGCCATGGTAACCTGCAATGATGCCATTGACAACCAGTCTCAAAAGGACAGGAGGCTTTAAGTCATTTTCTTTTAAAATTAAAAAAGGAACTTTAATATTAAAGAAATACATCCTCCCTGCTCACCAGGGATGACAACTCAGGGCTTCTATATTCACACCATGACTCACGCTTCACAGCTTCCACGGACATCTGTGTAGCAATCCCCCCCCCCCATGTATCTCTTTTTTAACTTGGGCTTAAGTCAGTAAAAGATAACAAGGAAATTATTCAAAAGGATTAGATCTTTATTAGAATTTTCCCCCAAACTGCTAGTAAAACCTGTTTTGTAAAATGCAGAGAGCATGTTTTAAGAGTCACTACTACCAGCTTGGGGAAAGGATGCAATAGCTGTTTAAGTCTTCTGAATAATTTCCTTGGTATTTTAAGTCGAATAGGGTGGACAGAAGAAGGATCTGGAGAAGGACATCTGGTGTTCCAGCTCCTTACAAGTCCATAAAACCAGGCAGATTCCTGTTTAGGGAAGACAAGAGTTGAGCGAGATGTCAGAGCTGTTCAATCTAGTGAAATACTGAGTGTACACACACACACACACAACACACACAGAGCTGATGAGATTAATCTCTTGGCCCAAAGGGGAGGATCACTCAGGAAAAGGTTTAGTAAATCATTCCTCTGGCCAGGCAGAGCAATCCGAGGAGGTTTGGCCAGGTCACCAGCTGGACTGGCGTGAAGCAAGACAGAAATGTTGCCAGCAGTTAATCAATTTCTGGAAGCAGAGCATTTTTGACTTGAACTCAGCGGGTCATTTCTATATTTTATTTAAAGAAGAGATCATTTCAGTTATCCATTAGAAAAAGCCTATTTTGTAGCATTTCAGTTAAGGACAAAGCCAAAATGTAATTAGATTTCTCCCTTCACATCGCTAACCATATCTGTCTCCCCCAAAAAGGTTTTAGTTCTTTAATAAAACCATCAGGGAGATCAATCAAAAGCATTTAATGCCATGGTGCTTCTGCAGTTCATGTTTAAATGCACTTTGGGTCACAAACGAGGCAATTTGGACAGGAGAGCTCAAACTGGATTAGTAATAACACACAAAAAAGGCCTAATTCCATTTTTTTTTTTTTTTACAGATGCACACTACTACTCTGCTATACCCAAGAGGATAAAAACAAAATCAAGTCAGCCTCAACAAACACAAAGTCACACATCCAAAAAGGTCAAGGTCACCATCACTGCCATCACTGGCCAACTGCCTGCCCATGCTGTAGGGTGAAGTAGAAAGCTGTGATGCTGGAGATCACTCATCCAGACTTCCCCAAAGTGCTGAGCTACTGTCTATCCATGTGTGACTGTGCTCAAGGATGCCAACTCATGAAAAACCTCTACCACAAGCAAAACAGGTGAATGCCTACCACTCCTCCAGTCGCCTTGCTCATCAGCAGACACCTCCTTACACCCTTTGCAAGAAAATGCCTTGACCCATATAGGATTTCCACATAGGAGAGGGTTGTGTTTACCCTGCAGACTACAAGTTTTCAAACAAGCATACAGTTATAGAGATTACTTTTCTTTTCCTTAAATTTGAGGTGTGCATTTATAAAAGCATTAAGAAGACCATTTATTTAGTTTGTAACAGCAGTGAGTATTCTCTGGCATGAAAAATGGACCCTTGTGGGCTAAGCACTGTGCAAATAAGCTACCGAGATTATCTCAGCTGCTAAACTTTGCAGCCTTGGTGATGGAAAATATTCAACTTTAATGACAAGATTAAGATATTTACAACTACAGTCCTGAAAAATCAAGTAGAGAGCAAATTTTGACCAGATACCACAGATCACTACATAAAATATGCAGCAAATACTGAAATGAGATTTAAAACATCCTCATTTGTTCTCTCCTGTTCTCCTCAGGAGCCAGCATAAGTTTTCCAAAGGGCATGGGAGGCGGCAGCAAAATCACACAGTTTGTAAATATTTTCCACACACACAGAGTGAAGTTTTGAAACACTTTCAAAGCAAGTCTACAAAAGAAACTTCTTTCCAGGCAAAGGGATGTGGATATGGGAGCATCTCCTTGTGGAGTGCAGAATTTAAGGAACAGTAATAACCACATGGCAATACCTTTCCCAGCTCTTGCACATGTACCTGCTCCATCCCACCGTCCTCAAGCTCCCATGCTGCTGCCACCAGCAGAAACTCTTTTCAGAGCTCCTGATTTCTAAGGTCTTCTCCAGAGAGAGACTGATGCATGTCTAAAACACCAGAGAACACCTGGCAAGCCACAGAGAACTTCAGTACCTAAACAGCAGCACCTCAATTCATAATCTACACATGGTCCTCTGAGATTTATCAGCAGGGACATTTCAAATATGCTTTAAAATGTGCTGAGTCTACTAAGATTGGGCCCCAAGTGTTTTCTATTGATTCTGCTTGACATTTCCAAATACCACAATTCCAAATTTAATTCACTGGTAATTGGAAAAACTGTAATGCATGTAAATGGACAAGAAGATGTTGAAAGTCCAAAAGGTCAAGCATCAGGAAAGCATGCCCCCAAGAACTAAATGATGTTAGTTTGTCTTCTTGTCATCCTCTTCCACTTGAATAATAAAAGCTTGGAGCCAGGCAGTTTTCTCAACAGGGTAGAGGAAGAAAGGAAATAAATAAGCACAAACACTCTAAACTATGGGCTCAAAAATCACTGCTTTAAACTTCATCACTGACCAAAATTCAAATATACCATGGAGATGACTCACTTGATCAGCAGATTACATGAGCAAGTGGGAAACTCGAGGAAGAATTAATTTGATAACTCTGTCAGTAGAAGAAGATTCTCTATCTAGAAATCACCTTTCTAAGATTACATTTCTGCTACTCCATAGCTTTATAGGCATTGTGCTTCTCCTTGCCAGCCAGGTGTAGGGGAGGCAGTGGCAGAGAGAAAATCTCACCAGATGTCTAAGTTCAAACGTCAGTTCCAGTGTGATGATGGACATTTGCTGGCTGATCCCCACTGGGGTCTCTATCCAAGAAAAATCAGACTTTGCTTCAGAGGAACCAAGGGCTTCAGCAAGAAGAACTGCTGTAGGACCATGCTGGGGATGCTTACCCAGCTCTTTACACAGAGCCCTGAGTTGCAGCAAAGCCCATCGCTCCCTAGAGCATGCTCAAGGGTTCAATGTATTGATGGTTAATTAAGCAATTTTGGGCAAAGACCATTTGTGTATGATACAAAATTCCCATATTTCTCCATGCTCTAGAGAATAAAACCAATTTTAGCTGCCAGTGCGACCTGAATTCCCCAGCACGTAAGCAATCCCTGATACCCTGACACCTTGGTGCATTTTAGCTCAAAAGGTAAGAATATTATCAAAGTACACTGCACAAACAAGCACTAGCACAATTTATAGTCAGTTACGCTGATGAAGGACAAGTATGCATTACCACATTCCAGACTTCCTTTAGTTCAGCCCACAGCAGTATGTATGAAAATACCTGATAACTTCTTGAAGCAAGTTAACATCTTTTACATTACAGCCTAGATCTTCAGATCACTCAAGTTTTGTACAAGAAGAAACCATTGACTTTTCAAAGCCTCTTTCCCAGCATACAGTGGTATTTCAAGAGTTAAAAAGCTTCAGTCAAAGCATGGGAAGGCAGCTGAAGCTAGCCTGAAAGAGAAGGGAGGCAGGAAGAAAAGCGAATCTCTAGCCCTTGCAATCACACACTAGCCTTAAGCCCTCCAAAAGGAAGTAAAGACATTCCTAAAATTCTTCGAGGATGAGAAGCAAGCTGTCAGCTGAATCAGAAGTCCATTTCTCCCATCTTTACGCTCTTAATGGCAAATCCCACATGAGCAATTTTGAAAGCCTCTTTTACAATGGAGTTTTCTCCCAAGTGGCTACCGCATATCTAGGACTTGTCTCATGTTTACAGAAATGTACCTTTCTCTTTTGGGTCTATTGAAAAAAGCTCCTGTCAAATGACCTGAGGAAGGAATGTAGCACAACCCAATAGCATCATGCAATTTCCAGTGATTGTTTCTGTTACAATAATGAAAGGCACGGAAGAAATGGCTGGATAACTGCAGTGATTCTCTAAGGACAAGTTATAAAAGAGATGCTGGATATATATTATGTAAAGCAGGGGAATGAAGTCCCCTATTAGCTTTCCTCTTGATTACCTGCACCCAGCAGCATCCGGATTCCACTTTGAAATAAAAATGTTTCTGAGAGATTGTCCCAGAAAGTTGAAACTCTGCCTGTTTCACAGGTGGAAAGCAGTAAGATAAATAAGTGCTTTTGGACAGGTCTTCTCCATCCTAGTGTTTTATAGTTTTCTCAAGCCATAAGGAGAACTAAAACACTTTGGACCACAGTGTGTACACGGCATGGAAGGAGAAGCATGCACTCTCCCATCTGTGTCCAAGCTTTCTGGATGACATGAGCTCAACAGCTCCACCCCAGAAACTGGGCACATTCCCTTCCAGTTCACCTTCCCATTTAGATGCCTGTTTCCATGGTGACCAGGCTCCAATATTACATAAAGCAACACCAAGTAATATTCTAAGATTCAGTCCTGTACTCCTAGACAATTTCCTAACCTCAAGACAGGTGGGAACTTCCACAAGCCCTATCCCTGATGCTGCTCCCATGTATTCAGATGCTCATGTATGAGAATAAGGAAACAGAGGTGCCCTTGTCTGGGCAGTTCCAGGGATATCACAAGTATTTCAATGGATTTCTCACTGGAAATGCAATGAGAGCCCAAGAGAAGAGAAAGCTTTGGGGAGACCTTATTGCAGCCTATAGTTCACTGCTAGATCCTCCTTCCAGCCCTTCTTGTAGATGGACATCACATTTTCTAATCTGCAGTCGACTGGGACCTCCCTGGTTACCAAGAACTGTTGATAAATGATTGAAAGTGGCTTGGTTGATGAATGATACATGATCGAAGGTGGTTCCTCCCTCTACTAACCTGAACACTTAGTGGAGAGACCTTTTCTGACACCAGAGAGTAGGTCAGACCTTGACAGAGCAAACCACATCAAAACTTCAAGATACTTTACATTTTTCTCTTCCTTCTCCTCCAGATTTCAGTAAGAAGGCAACAAAGTATTAATTCATCCTTGTTTAAGCCACCTTGCAAAAAATCTTTCAAATACTCCCTCCACAACCTGCAAAATTATTTTAGGCTGCAGTCAAACCCTTTCTTCTCAAAAGCTTCATCAGCAAGATGCAGTAATCACTTGTTTACCTCTGTGTGCATGAGTTGTAAGATGAGAGAGGTGACTGCAGGAACATACACACAGAGGTCTGGCAGCCACATGGAGATGAGCAAACTGCAACTCCGAACAGATCTTCACACTGCCTCCCTCTGCTCAGGGACACAGGCATGCAAACTACTCCCACCTCTCCAATACTCTCCAATACCGCATGAGACATTACCGTATACTCCTGTTAATCAGCAGGAACAGAAATGGAGGACATACCATGAATAAATTCAATTTTTCACTACATAAAATAATAAAATATTCCAAGGCAACGTGGGAAGTTTCTCTGCAACTGCTGCCAGCTGATCAATAAAACCCCTGAACTACCCACTAGGTTTTGACACACGGGTCTCAATGCTCTTCAGCCAATTTTCCTGAACTTTGGTAAGGCGTTGCAGCTATCAGAGAAGAGCAAACAAAACTTTTGATAACTTTTCAGAGAGGAAACGACTGTCCACACCAACAAGTAGGTGAACACACCTGCCCCAGGCAAGACAGCCACAAGGACAGGAAACTCTCCACCTGTTACACCCTTCTTTTGAGGTCACAGCAAATATAAGGAGAGTTTCAGCCCACCACTACATGCGCACATTTACCGTGGGTTATCATGTCACAGTTTAAGCCTTTCAATTTAAATACTCTAGTACAGAATTCTCTCTTTAATAAAATAACCCCAGGAAAACACAACCAACTGTTTTAGCTATCCTGGGATCTCAGTGACCACTGATATGCACTCTTCTTAATGCTGAATTAAGACTGGAGAATAATAATATCGCTGATTAATTTCCCCCAGCTCTAAGACAGCCCATACTTTGCAAGGGTGAAACAACTGATGAAGAGTGAAACAAGTGATAAACAAGAAATGATGAAGGGTGAAACAATCACAGATGGTGGGGTTTATGTTCAAAACAAACATGGAGAAGACAGTTCCTCATGAAAAGGGCAGGTGATGCAGAGAACCCCTTCTCAGAAGATGCCCCATAATGTTTTAAGAAGAATCAAGTGTGCTTGCTTGTTCCGTCATTCCTCTCCAGGCACCTTTTGGCAATAGATGGCATCAGGCCACCGGGCTGGATGGGCTTTTGTTCTGGCCCAGTCTGCCCATTGTCTAGTTCCTATACTAAATGCCTTCAAACCAAAAAACTTCATTTAAAAATACTTCAAATGCTGCAATGCCCAAGCAGCTACTGGTAAACCAAATGCAGAGTGTTACTAACTGTGTCTTGATTTTCATTTGACCTATCTTTTCTTTCATGTTGGGATTTGAGGAACCCAATCCCTTTGAACAACTGCCCTGAGCCTGAAAGTGCCATTTAGAGCCAACAGCTGCTGGGAGAAGGACACAACTCTTTCACAAGCTCCTCCCTGCACAACTCATCCCCATTCCCCTTCAGATGAATGTCTGCAGCAGTTTCCCTGTGGGCAGAGATTTTGCATAGGGTTTTCATTCATTTTTCATTGGTATTTTCCATCTTAACAAGTTTTTAATGTTTTATGCAGCAAGGATGTCCCTGCTATTTAAAGACGGAAGCATGCAATAGTAACTATTCATTAAGAACACATCATAAGTGACCTGTATACTGAAGCAGAGGAAGCTGCCGTGCCTGCCTGGCTGTATTCTGGAAGAAGATGTGGGCCAAGATTTTCATGCAGGGTAGCCAGTCTAACCTACCTTGAAAAGGTGTCTGATTCCTGAGGGGACAAAAATTGTTTAAAAAGTCTCAAGTATCCACAAGCCACTACACAGTTTTGAAAAATCTAAGGAGAGAAGTCACCACAGTGCTTGGTCAGAGCTGGCATCTCACAACCACCTTTGGTCTCACCATAGCAAGGTATTAACATATTGTCCTTGCCGTAAGAGAGACATTTCTAGTGTGAGATAACTAGATTAGCTATCTCACCACCAATTCTGAACAATACTGGTGTTTCTATCAAAATGTAGTCCCAAGATTGAATCAAAGCAAGGGAAAACCTACAAGCCTTGCAGCAAGAGCTGGAGTCCCTTGTTCACAGCAGGCTTTTCTAGTGGGGTAGGGACTACATGGTGGTTATGCCGATACAAGCCACACATTCCTAGTGTGGCAAAAATAAAGGTCCTGCCCTTGTGCCACTGGTTTTTCAGAAGGAGATAATTAAGCTTTTTTTATTCTTGGAAGAGGACTAGTCCCATCTTTAGGTTGCCATCTCAGGCACACATGGATGCATGCAGGAAACAAAGCACCATACACACAAGGGAGGAGAAGAGCTAAGACACAGACAAGCACAGTCCAGACAGCAGAATCATTTGTGAAGTAAAAATAACACGCATCACTTTATGCACAACATTTCAAAAGCAGAAATGTTAGGAAATTTTTCTGAAGACAGCCAGTGACGTTTTTTGCAAGGATCGCTGACTCAAGCCCTTGATGTAGCTGTTTAGCTGATGACTGGGAAAAAGCCCTGGCTATGTTTATTCTTTAGACAAAGTCCAGCTAAAAATGCATACAGGCTTAAATAATCTGTGTAACAATGACCTCAAACCCCTAAATACAACACTGCATTGCATGCAGGTTTCCCAACAGGATAAAGCATTGTCAGGACTGATACCCAGCTATCCCCTTTTGATGCACATTCTACGAATGCTACATTTTCATCTTTATATCACCATCACGGCTCTTGGAAGTAATATATTATTTCATTTCCATTTGCATTTAAATACGGCCCCAAGGGCTTAACATACATCTGGTCCTCACTGCATTAGTCTCTTTCCAAGTAGGATATTGCCTGAAGAAGGTGAGACAAAGGATGCAGCACGTCTTGAGAACCTCACGCATAGGTTCTCAGCCAAAACCATGAGCAGAACCTCCCGCATCCTCACCTGATGAAGCATCTCGGTTTACTTTGCAGCTCTCCATGCCAGTGCTGCTTTACAAATAGCAGCAAATGTCATTATCCCAGTTATCACAGGTGGGGAGAGCCAGAGTAAGAGGCACAGCTCCAAGCCCAAGGTTATACATCACTCAGGAACAAGCCACTAGGAAGATCTGACTCATCAATGTCAGATCCCAAACTCTCCATGTTACCTAAACAACAAAAGCTTAATGTAAGACACTGTAACAGATCTGCTGAGCACAGCTTGGGAATTACAGATCTTGCATGCAGGCTTGTGGCTTTGTATCTATCAGCTTGCTGTAAGTGCCCCTCTCTTCTCCCCCTGCACAGCCCAACGCAACAGCGGTTTTGCTCGCATCATAAGTGTTACCTTCAGTGGGAGAGAAAGACTTAATGTATTTTAAGACATTTGTATAGATTATTATTTAAGATTTGTGAACTTTCCAAAGTAGTGAAATACTGCTTCTTTTCCATACTGAGAAGCATTTTTACTCACACACTCAGTGTCTCCCACCCTTATGCTGGCTACAACCCCCCTTCAAAACCCATCACCCTGGGACTGAGCACAGGCAGAGAGGATAAACAAGACCAAGTGCCTCAGACCAGGGACACATCTGATAAATCTGATTAACCCTCTCTTCTCCTGGGAGAGTTTGGGCTGGTCATGTTGATTTTGCTCATGCCATCCGGGTGATTAGCAGCAGCCACACTGGGCACAGGGAGATGGTTCCTCCTGCCTAGCATAAGGTCAGGCTCCGGCTGCTGGTAAGCAGAGAACTGCAGAGAGGAGGATCCTCAGACCCATTTCAAAATTGTCTTAAAATAGGATGATGCCTCTCCATCAAGCAGGCAGCACAAACCTTGCCCAGACATTTAAGTTTATCCCTACCCAACCACTCAACACATCCCAGCCCATCCCCAGCCTCAACCACAGAGCAGCTGTGCATTTTTTTGCCATAGGCATCTTTAACAAGGGATTGGCGACAAGGAGTACAACACACTTATCTCTTCATCTATAAAATAAATATATAATTTTTTAAGCAAGGACACATATCAAAGAGCACAGGATGTAGTGCAGTGACTCATGCGACCAGCAAAGTACAAAATTGGCTGCATGCATGCCTGCAGAGGGCATTCTGCAGCTATTCCTATAATTAGTCCTTCAAATGCTAGAGGGGAAAGTAACAAATTCAAAGAGGTTCCACTTCTCAATTATTCACGTATTTCCAAATCAAACGGTCGTCTGTGAGAGAGCAACATGCCATTGCCCTAGGATATCAAAATGCGAACTGAAAAGTCTCTCCAGGAACAGGATTTGCTTTCATTACATTTATATCACCTAATTCATTTTAAGATTATATATAATTAGCCTATCCCTCCATTCCCAACTCCCCCCCCCCCAGATTCAATATTCTCTCCCAATTTCAGAATATACCACACGTGCCAATGGCGCTTCTTCTAAAGCAGCAGTCTCTTGCCTGTCAAACAACATAAGGAATTTTAATTTCCTTTTTTCAGCATTTGCTTTCTTTGAATTGCCAAATTTTTCAAATGCACATTAGCCCCAAACGAGATTTTTACTCTTTTTTTTTTTTAAGCAAACATCTCTGAGGAACTTTTTATCTTTTCTTCTGTCTTCCGCCTGTGAGATTTCAGGCTACCATCCCTAATGTTTTATACCCATTTTCCATCACCATCACTCAGCACACTATCTTCATTTGAACGTCTCTGCTTTCATTTTAAATCTTCTCAATTCCAACAGGTAAACCTGCTGTAAGGTTTAATATGAGAGAAAACCGAAGTGCCCCGATCACTTTCCCATCAACACACTATTATAGCATCACTCCCAGTGAGGATGCAATTTCCTTGAACTAGAAAAAAAAGTAGCCCTGCATCCTGAAAAAAGATCTCAGCAAACGTATGAGGAGACTCCTGAGGTGGGCAAGTTTTTTTCTGGCCAGCTATGACCATAAAGGAATTACTTGATTATTGTTAATTTTTTAATAGGGAAGGAGAAGGATCTTTCCCCATAAGGGAAACACGGAGTTTGCTGATGCTTCCTGCTCTGCTCCAACCTTCTGCTGAGATTTCTCTGAATTGAGGGGGAAAAAATAATCACATTAATCATCAACCATTTTAGCACAGGTGATTTTGGGACTAGATGAAAAGCACCCAATTTCTACCAGAGGTGAAACAGCACAATATCAAATACAAAGAATCTGCCTGGTGTGTCACCACTGCCATCCCAGCACAAACAACCCAGCAGGTTTTGTTAAGATGAAATCAAGTATTCCCCTATACCAAGAAGATGCCACAGGGGTGGGATGACACTCAACAGTCCACGATCCCATTGCATTTCACTGCTTTGCTAACAACACCTGTAATTTCAGCTGCAGACTTGTACTTGGCATTTTCATCCTTTTGAAGCAATGGGTTTGTCAGTTTTCAAGCAACAAAACAGAGAAATAAGTTATTAGAGCTTCTTCCAACTTTCAAAACCAAGTAATATAGAAAAACAAAATGCAAAGGGATGTTTCACCCAACTTCCACAGGCACCCGTGACCCCAGGCAGCCAGTGCCTGGCTTGATGCTGTTTAGCACCAGGGTTTTGAGCATCTTTATAGAACTAAGAGAAAAATACCATAGCCCTTAATTGGGATAACTCACAGGCCGGAAGGTAAAGCCAGGGTGAAGACAGGCTTATTTTACCACAAAATAAACCAGGTGAAGGCAGCCTCAAAGGAAGGAGCTGAGCTGTGCTAAAATAAGGAACAGCACTAGCGGGCAGGGTTGTCTGGATGTATAAATAGCTAAAGCAGAGAAGCATCACCATCCTCCATGAAAAGATAAGAAAGCAAAGGGAAAAAAAAAAAAAGGAGGGGGAGAGAAAAAAAGAGGAAAAAAAAGCACTCTTTATCAAGAAAAATGTGGCATCTTGCACTGCTTCCAATCAGAGGACCCAAGAGAGCATGGCGGCCAGAAGAGCCCTGTGGCTGCGTACATTGTCATACAGCTCCTGTCATCCCTCTGTCCTGCCCATCAACAACCACAATGGGTGTGAGAACATCGGCACTGGGGCAAATCAACCCACCTGGGACCACCAGCACAACATCAATGGCGCAGGCAAAGAGAGGATGAGGAGGCAGCCCAGCATGAAAACCACTGCTGGCGTGAAGTCACCCCAAACACTCCTCAACCCCTGTGAGCTGGGAACTTCTCTCCCTAGCTCAAAATCTGGCCAAAGGTGTCATGGAGGAGTGTTGCTGGTTTGGCACATCCGGAGCCACACACAGAAGTGAGCACAGAGAGAAGGATGTGATTGAGGGGTGGGGTGGCCCTGGCTCAGGCATGTTAAAAGGGGAAAATACCACCTATACCCACTGTAGATTTTGGTTTTTTTTGGCGTATTTTAGCCTAAAGAGTCCCCAGAGCCACCTTGAAAACTTCCCCATCCCCTGGCATGACCCTCAGTGCAAACAGCTCCCACAGAGAAATGTCCTGAAGAGTCAGTTAACTTAAAGCAGACCTTGGGCAAACACCCCATAACATGGTGGTTTGCAAGAAATTCTGATCAGTCTTATTGCTTTCAAGATGCTGACTGAAATCACCAATACCAGCTCCATTAATTTTTTTCCCCGAGTGCTTTTACTTCGTATTCTCCAACATTGTAACTCCCTGCACATCACAGTGCAATTCCCCATTAAGCTCCAGCAGCTTATTTCCAGCTTTACTTGAGTTTTTTTGCAAGCTGTTCGCCCTCGACTGGAAAGCAAACGTGCTGTTATCCCTCCCTCCTGGCTGATCCTCAGGTATGACTGACATATCAGCTGCAAAGGATTTTCCACATCATGGGTTCCCTCTTAAAATCGCAGCAGACGATTGCTGCCTGCAATCGGTTTGCAGCTTGTGCACACACCAAGCTGTTCCAGCAGAGCTGTTCAGGCTCCTGCTCCTCCTGAATATCCACAGGCGAGCACGTTTACTCTGCAATAATACTGTTTTGTTTCAATTTGGCCTTGTGGGTATATCACAATGAAATAAAACAGATCAAAAATTAATTCTCCGCTCCAGATTAGGAATATCTACATGCATGCATCCATTTAGGACCAGCTATTTCACATTAAATTCATAGTTTTAATTTCAGTAGCACATCTGACCGCATCTTTAGCAGCCACTTCTTAAAAGCTGTAGTGCTTAAGAGCAGCGAAGCTAATGAGTTCGTGCAAATGGCTTTTTTATTCAAGAACTAGTAACGCTTTCAACTAGGTAGGCAAACATGAGGTATGCTGAGAGAGAGCATTACAACAGCAGTCCAAAGAGCTCTTCCCAGCACACCATCCAAGGAGCTGTTGGCAGCAGCGTGAGGCAGGTGTGTGTCACTGGAGAAAAGCCTCACTTGGATGTGATTTCAGTGGTGAAGGACAGAGCAACACACCTTCCCAGAGATTCAGTCACTCAAGGACTTGAAGAGCACAGCTCTCAGAGGAGGGACACCTTCCCCATCACATCCAATGTTTTAGTGCCAAGACCTGCTGTTTGCATCCAAATTCCCCCATACTCTTGCCCAACCCCCTTCTGCACAGCATCCTCTTGCTCATCAAGTAGGAGAGTATGCAAAACAGAAAGCCACTGCCTTGAGTTAATCTGTGATGAAAACCCCACTTGCAGCTCCATGCATGCTGTCCATACCTTCCTGTGTCAAAGCTGCACTCAACAGAGGTCTTTCACTTCCAACAGTTTTCATCATAAAGGCAAAACGTACTGAGAGCTGCTGCAAAACAGAAGTTAAAAGTCTTCACCAGCTATCTGCTCTTCACAAAATCTGTTTCAAAGAGCATCAGACACCAAGATCAAAGCACATGTGAAAGTCCCCATGGAGCTCAGCAACTCCAGGAGGGGCTTCCAAGTGCCTCAGCAGATATTTCCCTTGGCTTCTGGAAGTAGGGCTGAGTCAATACCAAGTGCTTTTGGGAAATCCCTCCTTGCAAACCATCCACCTGAGGGATGGCAAGAACAGAACACACCACAGCAGTGCTAGAAAGTGACTCTCTCTCATGCATTTCAATGTACTGGGAAGCCCGATGAATCCACAAATGTTTTCTGGAGCACAACAGGCATCCTAAACTCAGAGCATCGTCAGTAGGAGATTAAGGAATGACAAATACTCGTTTTCAGAGGTGTCATCTGCATCAGTCAGATGTGCCTTCCTGGTATTTTGTCCCATCTCATTATCGTAGGATAGAAGTTTTTCATCTTCTGATTCTTATTTCCATTTTCCACTTAGATGAAGGACACAACTTCTCCACAGTTCCTCAATTTTCAATTCAAACACCAGAGAGGATATTGGGTTTCATTACAGTAAGATTTCTTGGTCCCATTCCTTCAGCAGACCTTTGTGTCAGTAGCAACAGCCTCTGCCATATCATGGGTATCCCTGCAGGATTTGGAAACGATATAACCAGTATCATTCTGCTCCTCAGCCAACTGTGCTGTTTCCAATTCTACTGTCTGCTAAGCAATATTAGAGGCTTAAGTAGACTTTTATCTTGGAACAGATTTTAAGCCTGAAGCGTACTCAGTAGAAAAAAAGATAGGCTGCGGGTATCAGAAGACAAAGGTCCTCTGTCCACACGATGTAGAAGGCTAAATTAATGCAACACAGTCCTTTTCAACAATGTTAACATCTACAAAATCTCAAGCCCATGACACCAAGATTGTGCTGGGTGACTCCGTTTGTCATCCATCTGCTTCCCTGAATGGTCAACCTATGGCTGGTATCACACAGCATCTTCCAAGCACACAAATGCATCATAAATCCTGCTGAAGATAGCATCTCTCCAACTCTGTTTGACCAGGGGATGGCTGCAGTTTAGCCCCGGTTTTAAAATGTAGTTATCAGAAAGAAAGTGAGAAATTCACACCCTGTCCTCCAAATATGAGACATTTTGGAGAATAAAGCACATGGCTTGTGTAGATACTAGCTTAGCTTAATCATGAAGCATTTCTCCCAGCTGGCCTTGTAAAATATTATGGTTAATCCAACCCCATTGTGCGTGAGGTTTTTTTTCATATAATGAATCAGGTAGAAACCAGTAATTTCCTCCAGACGAGGCTGATTTAAGAGGAGGCTGTGGCAAAGGCAGCTCCAGCAGAGCAGATCGGGATTTCTTCCCAATATATCCTTCTCTATGAAGATGGACACTTGTCATGGATTTTTCCATGTGGGCATTTCAGGGGGTAAAGATTGTTCCTTGCCTGCTACAAGGAGACAAGCAGACCATGACCTACCATCATTCATGCAAGTGGAATTTTCCATGGCTGCCTCATTTCACACAGCCCTGAGCCCAGCTCTGCCATCTCCCCTGGGTAAATCACATCACGCACGCATATGTGAATAAGGTAACAGAATGGGACAGAAAAGAAGATGAATAGGTGAGTAATTATATGTCGGGGTTTTTTTTCCCCTATCCAAAAGCCACCTCCATCATTAGTGGTGGGTAGGGATGAGGATGTACTTTACATTCTCCACTGAACAATTGCTCTGCTTTAAGAGGATGACCAATTCAGAAGGTGAAAGAGATACAGTCCTCATGAAAGAGATACTGTCCCTGAAGCAGTGGTTGCAATGATGTGTACTCATCAGACAAGACCTACCTTAAAAGACACCTTAACAGCGGAAACCCAGCTGGTAACATGCAGTGGCACAACCAGATTTCCATGATGGGACAAAACCCAACCGAGGATGCCACATCTGAGATTTTCATATCAATTTTAATAGCCAGAAGCAAGTCTCTTTTTGCAATATTTCTCCCCAAAAGCAGAAAATTTGCCAGGTTTCTGGCTGCCTTTAGTTAATGCAGCATCTCTGCTCCAAAGCTAGATTGCTTAACTTCTAGTTTTTTTGTTAACATTAAAATATTTGTGACCACAAGCATCCACTCTCTTTCATTTATAGCTCAGTTAAATTGAGAGTCACTGGCCAAACAATAGCCATTAGTATTCTAGTGCTCAATGTGTGGCTAATCTTTCTGTGTATTATGAAATACAGACAAATCATTGACATACACTTCTTTTAAAGCCAATCTCCTTCATCTTCCACACTTTTTTTTCCCCTCCTGGAATTAAACAGCAGTGGCAGGTACTGTTATAGACAGCATTTCCCATTCAGCAGTCAACGGCTGGGTGCTGCATTAGTTCACCCTCCACCACTAACGCTAACATTAGCGAAGCTTGCAGATCCCAGCTGCAGCAGGATTGTATGGCAGATACACCTCTGCGAGGGGTCACAAGTGCAGGGTGTATATCCCATAACATAAATCACGATACAGAAAGATTTCCACTGATTTTTCCTTCTACTGCTATTTTTCATCCTTTTTGTTGTAGTTTTCAAAATGGGGTGGTGTCAATGTAAAGCACCGATTCTTTACAGAAGAGCCTCATCCTATGCTTATGGAGAGACTCCATACATTAAGCAATGTAGACTAAGCCACAGCAATCATGGGAGGAATTAATGCAAAGGCAACTCATATACATCCATACTAGGGGCAGAAGAAGCCCAGATAGAAGCAGCACATCTGCTTCTACCATCCTCAGTGTATTCCTTAAACAATGGGAAGAAAAGCCTGGAGAAGCACTGACCCTCCCTTCATTCAAAGAGTGCCCCAGCTCAATCCATGAAAGTTTGCCTTTCCTTTTCAAGTGAAAAGGCCAGAAGAATACTTGGGAAACCAAAAGATCGCTTGGAAAAAAAAAGAAAAAAGAAAAGGAAGGGAAAAAAAAATCATTTTAACTGCAGGAGGTTTCAAACTATCAAACCTCATAAACTTTGTTTAAAAGATTTACAGCAAACTAGTATGCTGGGGATTTAATTTTTTCTTTCTGGGTTTTTAAGGAAGAAAGTAAACATAGTTTTTTAATCCTTCCACAAAGAGATTTACAACCCTAATGTGCTGAAGCATAAACTGATACAGTGACAAACCCCCTTTCTCCTTAAATGTGCTAATAAGGTTGATCCTTTCTCCAAAGCTTTGTTCTTGTGAGGTTTCTGCAATGAGTTCACGTCTTTCACCGGCACAGAGCCCTGCTCATGTGGAAATCATTGGGCTGAATACATTCACTGCCTCATCTGCCCCTCAGCATCAGGTCTCAATTGGGATTTGGGGTGCTGGGCAAATGACTGGCCAGCAATGCAGGAAAAAAAAAAAGGGGGGGGGGGGAACAAAAAGAAATAAAAAGAGGGGAGGGTGGAGGGTTACTTTTACAATGCAAAGTGAAGCACAATTTAAAATAATCCATCTGGGAGAGAGAGGGAGCAGCTAGCACGGGGCATGCCAGTGCTTGAGTGCAGCTTCCCAGCACCTTCATGATACTGAGCAGCAGCATCCACCTGTGGTTTTAATACATCTGCCAAGGACGCCCTATCTCACACCCCAAAACTATTAAGGCAACAACAGCCCCACATTATGGGTTTAAGAATGGAAACACTAAGCTGAAATTACCTGCAGGGACAAAAGACCCTAAAATAGAAGGTTAAGTCAAATGTAAGAAATCCCATCCCACTGAGACATGCATGGGAGTGGTTTGACTTTTCAAAAGCAGTGAACTGATCAAAGGCATGCATGGTAACAGGAAGACAGTCAATTTGCTGCGTCAATATCCATTTTACCCGTTAACACGGTGAACAGGGTGCCTTGCTCAGTGAGGAAGGTTCAGTGTCATGGATTGATTCCTGCAGAAAGTTAGGCTGACACCTCTCACCCTCCGCTCTGTGAAGCAGCCGATCATCATGCTGACGAGTGGCCTCAGGGATGCTCCATCCTGCAGCTACCAAAGTCCAATTTATACCAGTAACCTCCAGACTTTCTGCTTTTACAGGTAACTGCAAGCCAAACCAACAGCCTCCTCCAACCCAACTTGCAAATAGCTGCCAAGGAGTCACTACATAACCATCCTTGGATACAAAAGAAGGTCAACAGGGACTTTGGCTCTTCTAACACTCCACGACAGCCACAGCATCACTTTGAAGACAGATGAAGTTTAAAAACAAACAAAATCCCCGCGACTCACAGCTGCTCTCCTGTATCCAGGCTGTGGCCAAGGAAGGATTCCTCCTGCAGTATTTTTAGCTGAACACGTGCTACATTTATTTCTTGAAGAAGAGAAACCTCCTCAAGGCTGTGGTGATGAACATGTGCGAGAAGACATTTAACTCTCTCCCACTGAAAAGTCCATGAGACAAATGTGAGGGTAAATGCCCCTACAGACGTTTTATAGGAAGACAGGGATTTTCTTTAATACCCCATTGGTTTCACCTCTTACCAAAGCCTTCTCCTCTATCCTTGAACCAAGAGGCACCTCCAAACCCCTTTTACTAATCTGGGTGCCCAGTGGCCAGTCCACAACTATAATCCAAGGAGGAAAATGTATATTGGACAGTACTCTCCACATACTTCACAAGTGGGATCACTGCCATAGTATAGCAGGAATCATACAAACACACCAATCAATCCCTGCTAAAAAATTATCAAACGTATGAACCTGTGACTGCTCCCAGCCCAAGGAACCTGAAAATCTTTCCAGTGTTTAAAATTAAGCTGCCCAGAGATGGAGGAGGGATGCTCCTCACCACCCAGCCCACTGCTTCCCCTCAGCTGATGTATGGTGCAGGAAATGGTCCCTGGGAAGGGGCTGTATCCCCTTTAAACCTCCCTCCCCAGCCAGTCTCCTCCATCCAAGCTGGACATCATGGCCTATGGTAACCCTGTGCTTGCTGCTGACTGATGGTTAGAGGAGTATTTATGGCAGAAGTCTACCTCCATAAAATAAACGACTTAGCAGCACAAGCACAGGCCGGACACACAAGGCAGAGTATAAATAACCTGCTTACCCTTAAAACCTTTTTCCAACTCACCTATGCCAAGTGTTTCTGCAGAATCCCCGTCTTAATTTAGAAATCAAATGTATTTTGAACAGGAGCTGGCACTGAGCGTTCCCTGCCTCTGGGTGAGCAAACGGGCCACGCCAGCACCACTGACAAGCAAAAAATCCAGGTCCTTCCAGCTCATGGTATCACTTACCCAGCAGGAAGATACTGCAGAGGAATGGTAAGGAATAAAATCAGAGATGAATGCAGAGCCTGCTATTCAGACATGCCTTCTCCTTCCCTTTAAAAGGGATGTGAGAGCAGCCTGGAAAGGCAAAGCCTAACCTGGGGTGCCAGGATCTACAGAAGTGGCATTCTGACCCCCTGGCCGCAGTCAGATGAGCTGGCCAAAGGGGATTTGTGACCTTGCACCAAAGCTGGCCATGTGCGTGCCAACTGCCTCTGAAGCCTGTTGCAAGTTCAGAAGTACTCAAGGCTCTTAAGGACAGGAGTTCAGCTAATCTGAGCTCATCTCGCCCAGCGCCACCCTACTGAACTCCGGATGCTGACTCCATGGCTCCACAGCACAAGTCTCACATTCACTTCATAGCAGGTGCCCTTCATTTTTCAATTGGTCCCTTTCTTCTGCTTGAAGCTCAACGCAGCAGCCTCTGGCCAGAAATACTTTGTTACAGAAAAAACAGCGGAGCGCATCCGGAGCCCCACAGCACCCACTTACACCTTCTTTTCACAAGGCTGTTTGGCTGTGAAATGTGGTCCCTGCTCGGCTGAGTCAGGGACAGCTCACCCATGAGCTGGCACCGAGCTCCTTCACCGCTCCTGGCAGAGCCAGCCCAGCTCAGCCCTTCCTTGCATCATCATCCTGGGGCAATGAGGACAATGAGCCAGGCAGAGCTGATGGAGGGGCAGCTCATCAAGGCATGCCTGAATTTTCACCTCTGGTTAGCAAAAGGTAGAAGGCCAAAACTCAATTTATACAAGCTGGAATTCTGTTTATTTATGCAATAGGAGATGAAGAGGGCAAGATTATCGCAAGATAATCACTCTCTTGATTAATTATAAAGCAAAGCCAGCTGCTTCCAATTCCTGAATGGTACAGGCTGCTTCCCAAGGAAGCAGCCAGCAGAGGAATGCTTCAATTCTTTCCTCCTCAACTGTTTCAATTCTAAACTTAAGAAAATAATGCCACTCGCTATCCACCCCCCAAAAGTGCTCACTGCCTAAAGTGAACAAATCACTGCTTAAACATGAAAAAAAAAACCAAAGCCCAGTCATACAAAACCCATTCATTCGAGATTCATCTGTGCTCAATTAAAGAGCACAGGAACAGCTGATGAAAACATTTACAAGATACTATCAAATCTTACAAGGTGGGGAAGCCAAGAGGAATCCAGATACTCAGATTTTGCCAGGATTGACTTTTATTCCATGTGCACAAAAAAAAAAGAAAGAGCAGTCATAGAAGGCTGTTTTGCCTGAACAGAATTGGTAAGTGCAGCTATCAATAACCATTGCAATAAATAAAACATTTGCAGGAAAGAAAATACCTACATAATCATAAATTCAATGAAAGTCATCTGTCCTGGTACGGGCTGTGCTAGCACTAGGTACACGGCCTGGTACAAATTATTCAAATAGAAAAGTACTCCAGGTCTTACAGTCCAGAGGAACAAATGGGAATTACAATTGTAAGAGCAATGAAAACAGAGACAACTTAGATGGGTCCAGAGTCATCCCCATGTCCTGCAATATGGGTATGAGTGAGAAACCACTGAACCTGCTGCATTTCTTCCTATTGAGGGAGAGTGTCAATTCCCCAGAAGCGATCCCAGAAGGGAAAAATCCCCATTTGCCTCATTCCCCAGCACAAACCCCAGGGACCAGCCATGATGCCAATGGGCAGCGCATCCCTGGAACAGCCCAGGGGGCTGACCACATCCCCTTCTCCTCAATGGCATCACTGCTGCCTCTCAAGCCGCTGGGGAGAAATGCTCCTGGAAGGGACAATTTAAGCATATTTTTGTGATTGTGAACTCACCCAGGAGGCTACATGACACTTGTATGAAAGGGAACCCGTGCTGTGGAACTGCTGCAGCAGCGATCAGGTGAGAGCCATGCAAGCATTCACGCTCGTGTTTCCCTAGCAACTCCAGCTCCTGCTTCCCCTTACACATTCCCTTCCTCTCACTTCAAAGTAGGCCAAGACTCTCTCCATCGCTCAGGCACACAAACCAGAGATTAGGGGAATTCAGTGAGCCCTATTTTCATTTCATACAGATTTTGATGGATGATGCAGTCACATTAAACCCCGTCTCTGCACATTCATTCAAGCTCCCCTGCAAATACAGGAGGGACCCATTTGGAGAAAGGGTGTCTCAGCCTCCTCAGCATCACACCTGAGGCCTCTTAGCACTTGGTAAAAAAAACAACGATGAGGATGTAGGACCAAATTCCGACACCTGCTCACAAACTTGGAGGTGCCTGGGTAGATATCAACTAAACCAAACAATCACTCAAGGGGTCTGACTTCCTTTGGAAAACCAGCTCTAAGGTTGAGACCTGACAAGATATTGAGATAGTATTATATTTTTATGGCTGAGGTCTATACACACTGCAACGCTGGGCAATTTGGTGCTGTGTGCACGTGTGCTTTGCCAACCAAAAAGCCTTGTCATGGGCTTAATAATACACACTAGAAATTCAGCCACCCCGGCTAAAAACCACATATGGCCAGCAAAAGAAAGCACTCCTGTGGCGAAGGAGAGGCTGTCAACAAGGTGCATTTGAGTGGAGCTTCTCAGTTTATCTCCTCAACTGCACAAAATCCATTACAGCCAAAGATGAAGCCAAAACACCACTTAAAAAAAAAAGAAAACACACAGAAAAAGGCAGCAACTGTGAAAGTACACAGTACTGCACCAGCGCTGGGATGCTGCAGAGGCCAGAGGCTTGCTGAATAGGTCACTGAAGGGTTGACTCGGGGGGAAATCCCTTCTACAGCTCTCACAGCTGAGGTTTTCACCCCAAAGCCCCAAACAGTCCAGATGGGAGAAAACACCTAGTCAAGACAATGGCAGAAACACAACTCTTTCAACCCTGCAGCCTCTTCTCGCAATAGCTGTAGAAGCACACATTGCTTTTGAGAACTTCATCCATTGAGATAGCAGCAATGTCAAAAGGCTGAACAGAAGCAGAGCAGGCAGACAAGTAATGCTATTGCCTAACATCTCCATTAGCAAATACTTGGATAAGAACGGCTCATGGAAGAAAAGCACAAGCTTTGAGAAACAATTAAAATCATTTTTCAAGAAAATTGTTAAAACCAGGAACGTTTATTTTCATCTGCATCTAGATATAGAAATATGAATGATAAACAACTGTGTCCTTAAGTGACAGAAAAGCAGAGCATGATAAAAAGTGCTGCTTCTCCTACTCTCCATCTACGTATGTCCCCTCAAAAATAGGCTGCTGAACATCTGGTGAATGTTATTAAAAACCCCAATTCAGAGAGCATTTAGGCAACATGCTTTAGTCCATACCCTTCAGCAAAGGCCTTAACTATGACATTAAAATAATATATATAAATATATGATGGGTCTAAACTAGAATCGTAAGATGTACTCCACTGAACAGGGGGCCAAAACTGTAACGCGAGAAGACTTCAATCTAAATTTTATGTTCATTGAGTGAATTGATTTGTTTTAACAATGGGGAAAAAAATAAGAGAGAGAATTTTTCCTTTGGAAACATCAACATGCTTGGCTCTACCACCCTGCAAAGCCACCACCTGGCTGCTCATCACATAACCTCAACCTGGAAACTGCAACTCCAGCTGCAATAAGATGGCAGGCAAAATGTATTTAAATCAAATTAAAACACTTACGTACCTTCAGCAGCTGGAAGTAAATACATGTTTATTTGATATTCACGTATTGTATTTATGCATGCATGTGTATATACATGGTATTTAAAAAATTCAGCAGTAAACCTTTCACTAGCCACAAATCTTCTTTTCTTCCACAAAAATGAAGCATTGCCTGGGTTAACTGGCCACAAATCTCTGCAAATTTCTTTATTTTTCTTCCCCAAGAATCAAGTATGGCACAAGGTTGGATATGAGCACTGTGGAGCCAACCCGATTTCATCACACATGAATCCTTGTCATGCTGGAGAACACTCTTCATCAGCCCCGTAAGATTATATAGTAATATAATTAATAAAGTGACATACCACACATAAATAAGAAGCCTGCTGCTTGGAGAAGAGAAAGTAGCCAAAAGGCATCCTAATTCACTCTAACATATGGAGAAGAAAATATAAATACCTGGCTGAAGCATCCATCTTTGCACCATCAAATACCCTCAGCTAAGAGGAATCCGCACGTCTGCCTGGAAAATATTCTTTCTTCCTTTTTTTCCTTTCTTCCCTCTCAGCCCTTTTGAGGACAAAAAGTGGCATTTGGGCTGTGTTACAGTTTCAAGCTAATGTGAAAATGAATGAAGGCAGAACTTCTGGACAAGATGGGCTGCCTATTATCAAACGTCCTGCAATGAATTTTAGGTATCACCCACTCCTGTCCACCAAGGGTGTCTCTAAATCACAGCCAAATCCAGGTGAGATGCCAACTTGCCAGCCAGGCAAAGGAGAAGAGTTCATGAGGAATTTCCAGAAGCTGCAGATCAGCTACTGAGAGACAGAATATCTATAAATCATTCCTTCAAATAAATGGATTTGCTTTTGACAAGAGTAATCTTGACAGTCCACGTACACAAATAAAACTCCCCCACAAAAAAATTTAACCCTTTAAACATTCCCAGTAGTGCATGTTAAACAATTCTGAAGTTATATAATTTACACTAGAGTTGACAGCAGGGTCATCCTCTTCCCTCTCCCTGGAGCCCCTCTTATTTTCCACCTGTGCTATGACTGTGGAGTTTCTCCACCTGTCCTTACTTTCTCCCGGCAACCTTCTGCTTTGGAGCTGCCACCATGAAGCCACTGAAGCTACCAACCACCCTGGGTCACCCCGATACCAGATCTGCGCACCCCTCTCCTAACTTCATGATAAAGCCAACTTTTTCTGTTGCTTTGCAATGCTCTTGCACCGAGAGCTGGTGGAAATGGCAAGGAGAAACCACCATGAGGTCCACCAGAACACCGCTCCTACCACCTCTTACAAAAGGGCACTGAGCATTTCAGGCAATGTATTAAATCTGGAGCTAATAGACACAACAGCTCGAGGTTATTTGCTATTTTATAACAACAGAGCATGGGATGCTCTGGCACTGCTTCCACTCTTTGAGCATACCTAACCTCCAAGACTGCTCTGACTGTCAGGAGGCTGATTACATGAAATAGAACACTGCATTTGTCTATTAATTAATATTGACTTCACTGCCTGACCCCCGAACATGCAGAAATTTATAGGATCACTCTCCAGGTTTATTAGGGCACTATTAATAATCTGAGAAGTATTTGAAGTCAGTCACCTTAAGGAACTAAAAAGAGCTCTTTGGTATGATGCGTAGACATCGTATCAGGCTACTTTTGGCTTGAAAAGCATTTGGCTAATTTTCAATTTGTCAAGTGAGTCCCTGACAATTTGGTAACGTATGACAGAGCAGATCTTCAGGAACCTCCAGCAAGCTTTTTCTCAGCCGCGGCCAGCCACAGCAGCATGGCATGAGGATATTACAAGAAGCAATGTAATAACCAGATGGAGCAGAGCAATCACCTAGGCTATTTTGGTAGATCCACTGCAGATGAACATGGTACAGAAGCCAATTAACTCCAATATACCTGACATGCAAAAGAGTTTTAAACTGAAAGAAATCTCACTAATGAGCTGAACTATCTGACAAAAGTCTGAAGCAATTCACAAGATGGTGATGCAGTCATCAAGTACGCAACTTTTCTGATGTGCTATGGTGAAGTGGTATTATTATCAGAAATATGACAGGCTGAGAAAGTAGGGGCTGTTCAGCCTGGAGAGGAGAAGGCTGCGTGGAGACCTCATAGCAGCCTTCCAGTACCTGAAGAGGCCTACAAGGATACCAGACAGGGACCCTTCATTAGAAACTGAAGCGACAGGACAAGAGGTAATGGGGAACAGGGGAAGTTCAAGTTGGATATAAGGAAGAAGTTCTTTACTGTGTGGATGGCGAGGCACTGGAATTGGTTGCTCCAACTGAATGTGAATGCTCCATCCCTGGCAGTGTTCAAGGCCAGGTTGAACAGAGCCTTGAGTGACATCGTTTAGTGTGAGGTGTCTTTGCCCATGGCAGGGGGGTTGGAACTAGATGATCTTAAGGTCCTTTCCAACCCTAACGATTCTGTGGTTCTATGAAATTTATTTTTTTCCCTTCCACATTTTCCCCCACTTTTAAATATACAATATTCCATTTTTTTTTCAGAAAAAAAAGTAATTAGCCTCTTGAGAAAAAATTCAAAGGAAACACGGTTCATTTTAAGTCCATAAAAAAGTGGAAAAAGTAACTATTTTTGTTAAAAACCTGGCTTTCCTAAAAAGAAAACATACAGACCAAAACCACAACCTCCCCCACACTATTTTCAAGCTTGTACTTTAAAACTAGAAAGCGTCTTAGTTTCTTACATGTACCACACACTAAATTGTTAAGGACTATATTTTTGGGTAGTTTATTCAGTGACAGGGAGAAGACTTATGAAAAAATCTCCAGAAATCTTGCTTCTAAGCCATGATGTTCCTTACGAACCCCAACATGCTTTTTAGAAAGGCCAAATCTGTGAATTTCAATCTCTAAATATTACAAAGGGCAAAGTTAGTAAGCGTGCTTTCCTCAAAAGAAACAATAAGTGAAGTGTGCACTGAGAGAACTAACAGCCTCCAGCATTTTATCTTCTAAATCTATTTGTGACTTACAGATGCTTAAAAGCAGTGGTCTAAGGTCTGGGGGCTTAGTGCCTATGATGTTAAAAGAACTTTAAATACTACAGGCCGCTTTGAAAAATCTGCTTGTCTTTGCCACATGCGGATATTTTCACCTGCAGAGCAAGGAATCAATGCAAGTATTTAAACTTCCTTTTGTCATGAATGACTTAAACCAGGAGAGCACAGAGGCTCGTAAACAAAACTGCTGACACCTTCTGCATTACTGAAAGTGAACCATGATGCAGCATTAATTGAACAAGCACCTTCAATCTGTCAAGTCACACAACACGCACATGGGCTGCTCCTGGCAGAGCTCAGGCTGACACTGCAGCCGTCAGGACCATGCCATTAAATTGGGAAGTTTTTGTGATACCTGATCAACCATGACAGGGCTTGGGTCATCTTGGAAAGATTAAAGGACCAGCACGGCTGCTGAGACCATCTTCATGGAGCCTGGGCTTGATTATCAGTAAAGACATGGCTCCTTGGAGTCTCGCTCTACTTAAAGATTTCTTGCAGACCAGTTGATTTTAACCCCACTATCAGATTGCCACTTCCACCGAGTCTGCTCCTCCAGCCCAGGCAGATGGATTCTTTCCCCCTCACAGTGGTGCTCCACCCCACAAAAATAGTTTTTATTCCCCAACCCAAGAAAATGGATGCTCCCCCTCATATCCCCACGCACGCATTTGTGTTATTTCCACCACTGAGAGCATCGGTTGCACCCACCAGGCACAGAAAGGATCAGGTACTCTCAACAGCCCACCCTAACAGAAAACCCAAACCATTTCTTTCCAGCACTGCAAAGTCACCACAGCCAAGGCGCTTGGTCTTGCACAGTTTGCGGACGTAACACCAAATAGCTACAGCAAATAGGAGCTTTCAAAAAGGTTAAAAAAAAAAGCAGCATCAAGAGGAACATTAAAACCAGCAAAGGTCTGGGCCACCACATCAGCACAATTGTTCCTGTGGAGCTCCTGCCCTCTCCAGACCAATAGGCTTCACTGGTGCGAATGAATGATGCAGGGCCAAGCAAACAAAAGCAAAATCTAGTTTAAATGGCTCAGCTACTTAAGGAAGTGATTTTTACCATGCCCATTTTACGTTCCAGCTCCCTCCCTGTTAAAACAAAAGACAGACATAGGAATGTGTAAGAAGGTGATTGATTTTTAACCTCCTTCTCCAACTCTCTTTACCACCTCTGCTCAGGAGACACATATTATGCTTGCTTTTAAGGGAAGGGTTGGTTAAAGAATGGCATCTCTCCCTTCAGTAGAAAACCAAACAAATAAAAGCATAGCACCAAATTAAAAACTATCTCATTTAGGACCAAGTTTCCAACTAGCAGGGCTCCAAACTACTAGAAAGAGGAAGTAGAAGAAAGGCAAGACCCAGCACGAAAACTACCTTCTCAAAGATCTTCTCTGATGGTGAAAAGCAGAAATCAGTGTGGTCTGACTCTATGCCCATTTGATACGGCTAAAGCACCACTGAACAGCCAATTATCATTGACACCTCACTAATGAAAAGAGTGGTTTTACCCTTCCTTTTAACCATACTCCATCTTCTCTCGCCACTTCTTTAGGCCACAGCATTTTGCAGCAAGAACGCCTGCTTGGCACTAGACTTAATTCTCCCATTTTTGGAAAAAAAACCTGTTAGTACGAACACTCGAATTCGACAGGCGTTCGTATTACTCACTCCTGCAACTCAAGGTAGAAGATGCCTCTCAACTCTCTCTTGAGGTAAAATTACTGTTTTTTCTTAATTACACCATCGGTTAATGCAACCTCTGACAGAGGAAAGGTTCAACATTTAATTTGGCAAGGTTTAATGCCAATCTGCATTAGGCCCCAGTGATTTAACCTCCATCTCCATGGCAGTGTGCCTACACCATTCTTCTAATAGCACACATCCCAGCCCTACATATTTCATTGGGATCCCTATGGCAGCTCAGCTGTAGTACCTGGACCAGCAGTTCTCAGTGCAGTCATTAGGGACACTGTACAACCCCATCACAGTGACATTTATTCTTCCCAACCACCAGTACACTATTTTGGATGTCAAAAATCAAGGCTTGCATTAATTAGAAGGCTAATTATACTGCTAATTACACTGTATGCTCAAATACACTGCTTTCACATCTCAAAACCGCAACTCTGTACAACCTTATACTCCTAAATTTCTAGTAAAGAAAGCACCTAGCAATGCTTGAAACCCACTCTCTCCAGCAGAGGAGTTACGGCATGAAGTCTTGTATTTTATTTTGCCCATAGCTCAAACAAGCAGCATGGTTTCACTCTGTCTCTTACTACTGATACATGACCTTCTGATCTGCACCAGGAGATGTGAAATTTGGGAACATGGCATCACCACAAGCAGAAGGTCTGACTCCCTTCACTAACTATGAGCATTAGGTGGTTAGAAGACAAAAAAACTATCATGCGAGGAGATGTTTCAATTATAAACTGCAGCTAAAAAGAAACCAAAACAAAGTGTAGAGTCATTGTTCCATAATTAGCCAAAGTAGATTTTACCCTCAGAGCTAACAGTAACTTCTCAACACCCCTTACGCTGTCTATGAACTGTGTAGCCCAGCAGGACACCAAAGTCACACAGGAAGGAAAATACCACCAACATCCCCCAAAGTGCTTTTTGTGTTTGTTTCTCATGTGGCACCTTCCACTATTAACATGTCCTTATCTGCTATCTCCTATTTATTAGAGGGTAACACTTCCTATCAGCAAGCTTTGCTGCCACAAACAAGCAAAGGGCACTCAGGAAAGGGAGCGCACAGGGACTGAGCAGCAGCACTTCAAAAGCCTCATTTGCCTCAGTCTCCTTAAAGCCGGGTAACTTAATTTCTCCAGTAGTTGTGACCATAAGAAGGCTATTTGCCAAAAAAAAAAAAAACAACCCACAAGCAGCATTTTATCGCAGAAGATTAACAGTGTTTCCCTGAATAACAAGTTCTTGCTGTCAGAAAAGGGTCCTTCGGTGATCTCTTGGTGAAGCTCAGCATCATGGTGATGCCAGGAAGCAGCTGAAGAGGTGGCCAGTTCCTTTGTAACCCAGCTCAAGTACTCCACACAAGGAGATAGAAGGAAAGGGGCAGCAACACAAGTTGGTGATAATTATCTGCTTCAAATACTCTTTTGACAACTGAAAAGAGAAAGAAAAAAAAGAGAAAAAAAGAAAGAAAAAAAATAAAGAAAAAATAAAAAAGGAAAAAAAGAGAGAAAGAAAGAAAGAGGAGACTTCCACCATTTTAAATGGATTACATCAAACCAGAGCTGCTCACTGCAGGCAAAACAAAGTACAAGACTTCATGCTTTAGGGACAAACACACTTGGCCAGGCAGTCACTAATTGCCAGGTACCCACCCTTTTCCCCCCTAAACTTGGGGTTGCTCAAGTAAATGCAGCAGCACCTCTAGAAACCTCCCACATCCACACATGCTGCTTGCACCAGGGAAAAAAACACAGCTCAGCAGAAGGCTTCAAAGTTGGTATTGAAGGTGGTGCTGCCATATATACTTCTTTATTGACTTCCCAAACTACCATTTGCAAACTCCCAGCTCAGCCTGGCATTTGATCTCTAACCTGGGTTAGCAAACACCACCGTGCAGAACAAATTGTCTACTCTGAAAAAGGCCAAAGCCAGCTTTCCACATCTCGGTTTCATCCAGGAGCAATCCTGCAGCCTCAAAGAGGATCGTACCCCACCATGACTTGGGGGTCACCACCTTTGTTTGGGGTTATGGAAGGGCTCTGCCTACCTTCATCACTCAAATTCCCCTAATGGCATTTCCAGCCTGTGCCCCACAACCTATCCCACTCCCTCCGGAGGGTCCCACTCTCATCCAGCTGCCTGAAGATATCTAAGGGGGGGGGGGGGGAACCCGCTTGGCCTTTCAAGCAATCTTTCATTTCTCAACATCTTACATTTCACCATGGGAGATCAAAGCAGCCCTGGTATCACAACAGCACAAAAGAAACTCCGTATTTCAAATTCTCCTGCATGACCTTCTCTGTCTCCTGCTCCAAAAGCAGAAATTACAAAATCCCAACTTAAACCTCTATAAAAGAAATATCAGCAATTCAAATGAGACAGATTTTTTTTTTTTGGTCCTTTTACGCTAGCTACATAAATTAGGGAAAAATAAGATCATGACACAAAAGACCAATCATAAAAATAGTCCAATTAATTTTCCTCTAAACATTTCAAATAAATGGAGTGCCATTTCTGCATTTTGAGACTATTCAATTACAGAAGGGGAAAAAATATTATCCTGCAATATAATATGCTATGCAGCTCTAGCATCTGAATAGCTATGAAACCAAAAAGAGGGAGACTTATTTATTTATTAAATGAATGCTGCATTACCTGTATTGCAGGATCATCACCACAATCGGAAGGAAGCTTCAAAAGAAAAAGAGAAAGTCCCCAAAATATTTAAGAGAGCAAACCCCACAGTACATGGCTTTTCTGAAGGAGACTGTGCAGGATCCGAGGTTATTCTGGGAAGACAGTTGCAGTAACTCATCGTACCAGACAGCACTGAAGACCATAAACACCTGAATATATTGTTCTGCCATATAAGCAATCATTAACTCATTACCATCACTATTAAAAAACAACACTGCCTTCCTCAGTGTATCAGCTAATGTTCTTACTTTTTTCTAGTGCTAATTTGTCGGTTTTGAGGTTTTAAGTAAATCATTAATTGGACTTCTTAATGGGGGGGAGGAGTGGAGGGAAGGCTTAACATAAATGTTTCTCACTGAGTTTGCAAATAAATTCTAAAAGGGAGAGGGAAGAGTGAATAAATTTCCTGAATACATATACTTCTCGTTCTTCTCGCCCCTGGTATCTCACAACTCATTGAAATTCTCAAGTTTCAGAATGAAATTCAGCAAATTCAGTCTATACTTACAAAGGAAATTTGGTGGGGTTTTTCATTGTTTTTCTTTCTAAAATGGAAGGCCAAAGACAGCAAACTCTTCCCTCATCCTCTTTCCTTCCCACAAACCTGGCAGCGTCTCCTGGCTGAGCTGCGGCCCTTCCTAGAAAGCCTTTCAATGGATCCGAAATAACTGGAGAGAGAAAAGGCAGGTTTTCCTCAGTCCAATTCAGGCTTTATTGAAAAAGTGTCTCTAAGTGTTCTGATAAAAAGTCATTTAATTCAACAGTAACAATGCCATTTAATCTGTGCTTCTATACAGGGCACTTAAAGGCACTTCCTAGTTTCTTCTTTAGTATGTATATAGATAAAAGACTTCCTAAACGAAGTCCCTGATTAAGTTATCTACGCATAGAGGGGAAAAAAAAAAATATTTATCAAGGGATGATTATGAGTGTTTCCTTCGAGGCTATTTGCACAACCCCAATTGCACCAGTGTCCACTCGGTGCTACAGTAATGCAAGAAAGCATCATCATTCTCCCAGAAGGAACTGTCTAGGTGAAAGGAATCTGGTTTGGGGTTACAGGTGCCCTTTGGGGTGCCTAACCAGCAGCTCAACCCCAGAGATGATGGGGATGGAGTGATGTATGATGGTCCCATCCCTCCCAATGCAGAGGGACCATTCCCATGTCCCAAGCTCAGAAGTCCAAAACCTACCAGGATCACATACAGTCAAGAGAAGTGCTGCAGATGCGACACTCATAAACACGTGCAACACCCCGGTTCAAATGTGATGACACATTTCCATACCAGAAAAAAGGGAAAAGAAACTCGACCGATGTTACATATAGCAGCAGCAGGAGTAAAATCTCAGCCAAAAACCTACCTGATTCCCAACCTGGCACCATCTCATCAGGGATCCTCCAGAGCATCCTCACCACTACGCCCTTCCCACGGCTCACTCATTAACACCTCGAGGGATCAGACCTCGGTAGGAAGCCGCTTGCAGCCCGCAGCATCCCTGCCAGCAGCACCACCCTGCCCGCAGGCAGCCATTCATAAAATAAAACCCCAACAAAAGACACACACACAGACATCCACACACACCTCTAACCGGAGAAAGACCATCTTACTCACTGCTCTCTCCTTCCCACGCTACCTCAAAACACTCATCTGCTGAAGCAATGCTCTGCTTGGCCGGCAGCCAGCTGGAAGCCAAAAGGGGCTTTTCCTTTCCTGCCGCTCAACCTCATTCAGGCACTTATTGCTTGTACACAAGGCTATTTATAGCTGCTGGCGAGCGACCAGGCGCAACCCAACCGCAGAGCCCCAGCAGCTCCAAAAATAAAATAAAAAAAAAAAACAACAAAAATAATAACAAGAAAATAAAAAAAAAATCAAGTGCAATCGGTTTGCTGGTCTGACCCTGTCGCGGGCGAACGCGATGGCAAAAGAGAGAAGAGCGAATGGGCTGTTCTGAGTTAAAAATAAACCAGCCAAAAAAGCCACCGCAGGGAAGCGTGACCTTTACTACTACTACAGGAAGAAAGCACGCTGCACCCTGTGCCTTGCCTGGGTAGGTAGTGCTGCTTTGGAAGGCAGAACTCAAAAGTTAAAGTGGTGGGGAGAAAAGGAGATGGAGGGAAAAAATACGAGACAAGAATACTGAGCGGGGGGAAAAAAAAAATAACAAAACCCCCCAACAAACAAATAAACCAAACGTCCACCCCAAAACCCAACCAAAATAAACAAAAACGAAACAAGCAAACAAAAAACCCACAACCCAAACCACCACAACTTTTTTCCAGGAACAGCCCATTTTCCCACCTCCTAAAGGCAAAACTCTTGTTCCTTCGGACACCACTTCCCAGAGAATGACCCTGAAATATGGGGGGAGGTGGGGAGGTGAAGGGGTGGGGTGAGCAAAGGAAGAAGCAGCTTAATTTCTTGCAGATAAGGATTACAATTTTGAAGGAAAAGCCAGTAGAGAGGATGCAGTTTTGCTCATAGGCAGAGCTGGCCCCCAAGCAAATCCACAGCCAGGGGTTTCATCTTCTCACATCATCCCCTTGAGTGCTGGGTGCTAGCAGTGTTGCCACAATAAAACCCATCCTCAATCCTCCTGGTTTACACCCATTTTCCTCCCAAATCATATTTAATCCCAATGGAAAGATGCTGCTGCCCGTGACAAAGATGTGAGCTGCTGCTCACATAAACCAAAAACATCCTCCTTCAACCTGACTTGACCACTCAGTAATGAACTGTCCCCAAATCAATGACCAGAGGAGAGATTCATGGCCACTACTTTGCCCTTCCCCAGCAAAGTGACTAGAACTGAGATTCTCACAGAAAAACAGTGGGTTTTGGTCTCTGCTTCAGCCTCCCTGGGGTCAACACATGCATCCTATAGAAAACAAACAAAAATTCTTGGATTTTGGGGAGTAGCGGCATGAATTGGCATACAGGCATGCACACATGAATGCAGTTAAACACTTCTCATAAATTGGACAGCTAAAAAGAAAAGCCTTGATGAGAGTGTAAAATGGGGGAGTTACCCCATGGGTCGGCAAACATCAGCAACCCTGAACTCACTCTCTCCTTCTCTCCTCTATTTTTTCCCCTTTAAATGAAAGCACTTTGATTCTGCCGAAACAGGTGTTTCAGATACAGCTTGAAAACTAATTAAATCATATCTGCAGCTTGAAAACTAATTAATCCTTTATTCCCTATTATAATAGATAATTACAATGCATGATAGGAAATGACTTGTCAGGTTTTCTGTTTAAAATGCTTGCACTTCATGGAAAATAAAATGGGGGAAATGGTTACAAGGCCTTCCCATCCTCCTGCAGCCCACCAACTGAGGCTGCTGAAGGGTTGGGGTTTTTTTTAGATGTAGCACAAACAAAAACTACAGTTACTGAAAATAGCTTTGAGAATGAAAGGCAATGATAGGTCAGATTTCTCTGGTCATTCTTGTTCATTTGAGTGTATGGTCAAGGGGCTACTTCTAGAGTCCAGCCCCCACGCAAACAAACAGATAAGTAAAGCATTTGTAATTAAAATAATGAGCAAGGCAGGATTCAACATGCAAAAAGGGCAACATAGCTGCTCTTCACTTCCTCCTCCAACACCTTTTCCTGCATCAGGATCACATGAAGTCAATAGTCTAGTGGCCAGGAAGGTGAGCCAACAGCCACAATCACCCATCAGCAAAAGCACCCCAGAACCCACATTCTTCCCCCAGATTCATCTTGAATTAGCCAGCGGCATCTTTATTTCCACTGTGAGGTAAAAAGTGTGGTTGTGCTGAAAGATTTCATAACCCCTTTGCAATAAAATAAAAGCTTCCAGTCTTGCCCTACCTTAAAAAAAACAAACAACAAAAAACAACAAAAAACAACAAACCCCCACAAAAAAAAAAAACAAACAACAAAAGAAAACCCCAACACACCAGAAAACCACACAAAAAAAAAACCACAAACAAAACATACAAAGCCACATCCACAAAGCCAGGTAGGATGAAACTTACCAGGTAACAAAAAGCAAAGTCATGCCAAGAGCAGAATAAAATGAGATGTCTCCATTTGCACTCAACAGACAGCATCCACCAACAGAAAAACCTTGGATGATATTTTTTTCCCAAAAAAAAAAAACAAACTAATCCCAGTCTTTTTGTGTTCACTTTTGCTTTCTCCCCCACTGGTTGCTACTTCGCAAACCTCATGACCTTGATGTAACTCCATGCAGTTGTGCACTCTTATTTTGGGGAAACCAGAAAAAAATAAGCAAGCAATCCTGGTCATTGCTTCTTTTGTTTTACACCTTCAGTTTGGGAATTTGTTTTATTTTAGAAACAGATTTTTCTAAAGCACCCAAAGGTGAGAAGCACCTGTCAAAACCACCCGACTCTCCACTGGGTCCACATAGACTCCCTCTCCAAACTGCCTCCATCTCCTCAAACGCCCCCAAGGAGCAATGAAAAACAACCACTGCATATAAAATTGTCAAAAGTACAGTCAAAGTTGTTTTCTTTCCAAGGAAATGCTTTGCTGTTCATGAAAATCTTCAGGACCATGTGTAGCTGGCATCTGGGAGAAGGACAACACAAGTTAATTAATGCCATGGACAAAGATCTTCAGTGCATTCTGGTGCCAAACATACTTATCATATAGTCCTTTAGCAAGATCTCCTTGTGAGCAACCCCCAGAGACTGGATTGAGGACCTGTATGCTGTATTAATGAGGTTAATTATAAACACTGCTACCAGCAGGGGGACTAAATGGTGAGAAAAAAACTCAAAGGGCAAGATCCTCTCTACTGTGCCCAGGGAATACCATCCAGCTTGGTTTTCCTCTTTCCCCATGGAATGACCAAAGATGTCACATCCAACAGTGATTTTGTAACATACTTTATCCCTGCAGAAAGCATCCTCCACTGCCAATTCATCCAAACCAATTTCTCCATCTCCTCCCTCCCTCCCTCCTAAAGTAGCACTTGTGTTGCAAGCCACAGCTTTCCAATCCAAAAAGGTCAACACATCACCCAATTTCAAAATTGATGATCTGTCACCAACAGGATGAACATGTGAAGAGATTTGGGGAGGGGGAAGTGGGGTTTATATCAACATAATTAATTGTTTTGGTGTTTGCTCATGTATTAGATTAGTAGACTCAGAGGCAGTTAACCATATTTGACAAGGAAATACCCCATGGCAAAAGCTTGGCCTGCTACTCATGCTATTTAAGAGCTTGGGATGGAATGGAGGGAGGAAATTCCACTATTTTGGATTATTCGGTGATAAAAGAAGATATTTCCAAAATCTGCATAACAGGTTAAAATATTAGAATTAATTCTTTGCATTTATCACTTTCCTTTAGAAATATGAATTTTAAGTAACAAAGCTAATTAGTATGAAGGAAGAACTTTAGAGAGAAATTAAACCCTCCACCTTGTTTTGCCTATATTGATTTATTTTCTGAGTTTCATCCCAACCCAAACTGATACTCTTCTAATAATAATGAAACTGCTTAAACCACGACAGAAACCTATGATGGGAAGACATGTTTCTTCAAGCGTTAAATCATCTGGTGATACTTAAATTGACCTTTTCTATATACTAGAGCCTATTAAGAAAAAAATCTCATCACCTACTACAAACTTCGTTTTCATTACTGTTCAGTATCTCATGGGCATTTCCACCTATGCAACAAACACAAAGCCACTGAAGCATAGCTTTGGGGATGGATTCCAAAGAGAACTGAGGTTATCTCCTAGTTCTGATCACTCAAGCACAGCTCTCCCTCCACTTTGCTATTACTTAATCTCCACCACAATCCTACAGCTGTTTTTCACCCAAACACTCATTTCCTACTCTTTCAGTAATTAAGGTTTCAATGGAACAGCCTGGCAGCACTTAATGCTGTTTTTATTAATGCTGTAATGACTTGAGTTACAAGATATTGAGCCATTTTCATGTTTTCACAAACAAGACTATGGGTTCCCCCCACTGCTGCAGGGTTTCTGGTTCTCCACATTCCTATTCAACAAATCATTTACATTCCAGGGCAACACAGGCATTTCTAAGACAGGCATGGCCCAAAAGGCTTTCTAATTGAATTACATAAACTGGGTACAAAGAAAAAAAAAATTCAAAACTAATTATATTATAGCCTTGATTTTTTTGGCATCCAATTTGCCCAACCTTAAAGGGTCACAATTTTCTAAGAGAGCACCAGCTCCTTATCCACTGAATAAAAACCCCTTTTAAAAAAATCCCCCTGCTTTCAAGCTTCTGAAGGCACCAACAATACTTGCAGGACACCAACCCAATATCTAGCTGTTATCATACAATCACAGAACAGTCTGGGTTGGAAGGGACCTTAAAGATCGCCTAGTTCCAGCTCCTCTGCCATGGGCAGGGACACCTTCCACTAGACCAGGCTGCTCCAAGCCCTGTCCAACTTGGCTTTGAACACTGCGAGGGATGGGGCAGCCACAGCTTCTCTGGGCGACCTGCTCCAGTGTCTCAGCACCCTCACAGCAAAGATACTCAGTGGCACCTCATTTGGTCAGTAGTAGCAATATTCTCTTTTAAGGAAACTTTGAAGTGGTTTCAGGCAACTTACAAGACATATTAAGAACGACATGCCATCTGCTTCCCAATGTGATGTTTTGCATTGTGTAACTAAACCAATTTAAGAACTGAAGTCTATTTGACATCTAATTAGTCTGTTTGGTAGCCTGATCACTTGTAGACATTTTGGAGGGGAAGAAGCATTCTAACAATCTTGATCTTTTTTTAAAAAGAAAACAACTAAAAATAATTAGTCACAGAACTGTTTTTCCTTCCTGAATATTTTTTCTTCTCCATTTAGGAATCAAGGCATATGTTTCTCCCATGCTCCTTTATTTCTGGTAGAATATAAATCTAGCTATCCTTTTTTTGGGTACCACAACCACAGAGCTTTACCAGAGCCCTGGAAAAGGGAGAGGAACATTCCCTAGGTTGCTGAATCAAAGGCTCCATCATCAGTGCCCAACATCACATAGTGATTTGCCAGGTCATTTGTTTGCTTGCTTAAGTTAACAGTATTTCTCAGGAAATGCGTGGTCACCTCAAGAGTGATTTATCCTGGCAGAGTAGCACTAGGGTATAAAAGCAGTAGGCGCAATCCAAACAGAAACAAAACAACTCATACCAGAGCATTTAAAATTCCAAGTCTAGACTCCAGCTTGCACGCTGCTGCGGCTTCCTCACACACTACACCAGCGCAAAGAGGAGGACCACAGATAGCTAGCCACATGCCACATCTTAAAATACCAAAGCAGGTCAGACTCAAAATCAGAAGTACCTGATGGCATATGCTTACCATGGATGGGGATGTTCAGATTCAGGTATCCATTGGGAACACAGCAAGATACAGCTAACAAGCATACTTAATAGGGACAGCTTTTACGGTAGCCACACCAAGGAGAAGCAACTGTTTTTCATGCATGAGCAGATGATGGAGAAGGAAGTGCACACCACATCTCCAGAAGCATTTCAGACATGTCTTGTAGAAATCCAGCAGACTCACTGTATGCACCCACACACCAAATGCAGTCACACTCCAGAACACCAGAGACAAAATTTGATTCCAGCATCAGCCATGAACAACAGCATAAAGAAGCACAATGCATTGCTCCACACAGCATTCCCCCAGGAAGAAAAAAGATAGATAAAAAGAGGTGAAGATAGATGAGTAAGAACCACAATCAGGCAAGGGTAATAGTTGGAGGCAGGGTCAGATCAGGTCAGTCCCAGAGGATGTTGTTCCTGGAACCGCAGGAATTAGGGTTTGCAACCTTTATCAGCTCCCTCAATGAAATACAACTACTCTTCTGGCCGGTCCTGTTTTCCGAGTTTTATTTTCTATTGTTCTGTACTAAGCAACTGCCTCTCCTTATCAGCACCGCCCTGGTCCCACTTGTTTTCCTGTTACCTTCCCTTGTATCACGCTGGTTTTTCAGCCTTGTCTGGACAGGCGTTTTGGAAGGTGCGATGACTCTGATAGCCTGATCTAATTACTGCCTTCCCAAAACAAGTCAGAAAAGAAATAAGAAGAAACGAAAAAGACCATTTCAGTTAGTTAAACATGCAGCTACCCAAGAAAAGAGCTGGAAGGAGGCAGAGGGAATTCGCTAACTTTCACTTGGTGTCGGAGCAGAGCTGCTTTCAATATGCCATATTGACTTACCGCTGCTGGAGGCACAATAAAGGCAGGCCTTGGAGTCAATGTGGGCTCCTGCAGCTCTGTGTAAACTCCGCTTAAAATGTATTTCAAGGAACTTGATCTATTGACATGGCAACTGTGAAAACTTGAGTCCATTTGAAATTTAAATAGCATTTCCACCCTTCTCTAAATGCCAGCCACAGGGTGGGCCCCACAGCCCTTGTGTGGAAAATGCTTTCACTGGAAGATATCTCCCCCAACAGAATGCCTCCAGACACAACTGCTCTCCTCAAAAGCAGCCAGCACAACTGACTGGGACCCCATTCTGATGCAAATTCATATTATTCTGTTGGGGAACAGCAGGTGTTCAGCCATGCTTTCCTTTAGAAGAATTAGGACCTTGCTTTCTTCCCCTCCTTCTTGCACTTGGCTCCCGGTTAGCTTCAACCGCTCTCACCCTCAGCGCACACTTGGGTGCCTCCCGGGCTGTGAAGTACAAATCAGTGCTATTCAGGAACGGGACAGTGTGCGCTACTGATCCGTAAATATGACTTTTATTACGCACGACAAAAGCTACATGGCAAATGCCCACAGCGCAGCATACAGAGTCTTCCCAGTGGGGTGAGCAGAAGTCCTCTTTCCCACTGCATGGCCACTGAGACCCAGCAGGGCACAAACTGAGGTTAAAATAGAGGGGAAACATTTCGCAACCAATTTTGTTTGACTTGTGGAGCTGGCCTACCAGAAGCCTTACCAGCAACCATGCCCCATAAGTAATTTACTTCAACTTTGAGAAAGAGGCAGAGGAAAATAAAATGGGTTGCTGTTGAGTATCTCAAGGTTGCTGTGGCCTATATAAAAGACATGTGAAAGCTGGCTACCCACGCAGGGAGCACATGCTAGCCCCAGGAAGGTGGCACTGGACGATGCTGTTGGGCAATTACACATATCACTCAACAAAAAGGTCTACATTAAAAGTAGTATCAAAAGGTATGAAATAGGACTAACCTCTCTCACCATTCAAGCACAAAAGGAAATGTTCCTGCCCTTCATAAAATGCTAGAATATCAGGCTGGAAGGGACTTCAGCCATCACCTGGGTCCAGCCTTTCTTGCCAAAGCATGACCTCAACAAGATATCCCAGCATCCTTTCCAGCCAAATTTTAAAGGTGTTCAGTGTTGATGAATCCACCACTTCCCTGAGATCATCCCAATGGCTGACTGTTTTCATTGTGAAAATTTTTCTCTTGTGTCCAGTTGTAATCTCCCCAGGAGTAACTTGTGCCCATGACCCCTCATCTTTTCTGTGTGACCCCTTGCAAAAAAAAAAAAAAAAAAGAAAAAAAAAAAGACAAACAACAACAAAAAACAACCCAGGAGTCTCCACCTTCTTTGTAGCCACCCTGTAAACACCCTTCCTCACTCTCTGCAATGCCACCATGTCATTTGCAATTTAATTTGAGAACAAACAATGGAAACAGAGAGCAATAGAGATAACAAATTCACAGCAAGACACATGTTAATATGGTTTTACACAGGCACCACCTAAAATTCCTGGGGTTTGGAAAGTTAAAACCCTCAGCCTCCTGTGGAACTGTATCTCCAGGATTTCCCAAATTATCTACCTGAGCACATCAAAAGGGCCTTTCTCCTAGCACATGTGAATACCAACTCTCCCTTGGATCCCTAGAGTCTTAAAGAACAATTTGGAGGAAAAAGAAGCTTCTTCATGGACCCATTTAAGGGGCACAGAAAAGACCTGCTGAGGACACCCGCAGGAGAGTCAGACAAATGGATGATTAAGACTGGCATTGTCAGAGTGATGCAGCAAAGCACCACAGCTAAGTGACCAGAGAGGGAGCCACAAAGGGCCCTTAAAGATGAGGAAAAGGAGCTTAAAAAAGATCATGTGATACTGCTGATGGAAGAAATGTTGAAAGGATGAAGGAAAGGCTGGGGATGTTCACAGAGGTGATGCAGTACGGATGGCTGGATGGTTGCTTATTGGACAGGGGAGGCCAAAGGAGCAAATACCAGTAGGCTAGACATGGGACAGTGTATAACATTTGCCCATCACTGTAACTTTCTTTAAAAACTAAAAATTAACAAATTTAAAAAAAAAAAAGAAAAAAAAACACAAACCAAACCAAAAACAACAGCAAAAACAACAACAGGGGATGGAAATCTAAAAATCTATGCTTGACACGTCTTCTACTCAAGCCACAACTCAAACCTGCTGTTTGCATTTCAAAGCGCCTATAAAAAAGTTATATAACCAACATTTAATCTAACCACATTGAAAATACTTTTACTTCAGGCCTTTTCAATGATAAAAAGGAAGGGGGCCAAGTGATAAACTGAAGAGGTATTATTTCAGCTCTTCAGAGTCAAAACAAAAAAAATCCTAGGAAACTTGTGGGAATATTAGTCTAATTTAAGCCTTAAATTCATAATTTGAGACATGTTTGTTTAACCATAATGTAAGACAGACGTCTGAAGTTATAAAATAACAAGACACTTCCAGAAAATTTGCCAGTTTTTATTGCCAGTAACGATCACTGTCTCAATTATGGGCTCTAGTTAGGACTCTATTATGCTGGACCCTTTATAAAATACAATCCGTACCATTAAAGTTCTACCTGGCTGGCTTACAGCAGTTCAATGATAGAAAGAATAGCTAATAAAGAACTGAGAGTTTGAAAACCTTCTCTTTATTTTTAAGAAAATTTTAATCAGATCATTACTCAGTGGTTATAGCAGCAATGTTTTTATATATATATATATATACACATATCATTATTTTTTATATATATATATACACGTATATATATTTATAGATACATATACATTATATAATTCCCCCTCCCTCCCATTTGTAAAAAGCTCAGGCAGGTCCTCTTTGGAGCAGCTTGGTACAGATACACAACTAGAGCCCATAGAAGCAGTCCCAGCAGTTTAACAGAGATAAAGCACACGGAATGAGGAATTCATCCACTGAGAGCTGCTCACAGCACTAACCCTACAGTGACAATTGAATATTCAGTGGTGAAAGCAGGGATATTTTTTCCTTTCTTCTCATCCATACAGTCATAAAGCAAAAGCAGGCATATGATGCAAACTAACCCATTTTAAACAATATCAAAGTTTTAGCTCTTCTTTTCTGCAAAGCTACCAACACTCAGCCCTTCCACAGCTCCACTTAGAACTCCATATTCTTATTGCAGCATAAGAAGAGGTGACCCACCCACCTCTGTAATGGCACAGCAGTTCAAGGGAGAAAAAAAGACAAAACTAAGTAAAAAAAAACCACATTTTTAGGACATGAAAAGGGTTGTGCTTGCTAATACGCTTCAAGATGGATGCATTTCCAGTAACAAGGTTGGTCTGCCAGAAGGATAGTTTCTCCTGTGACCAGCACACATGGAAAGGATGAGGGGAAAAAAAAAAACAGATTGTGAGAGCGAAACTAGGGTTATAAATGCAGTATTAAAAGTAGAGGTTTTACTCCAAGTGTAAAAAGAAAAAACAAATGTGGAAAAGCTACTTGTGTACCCATCATTTCATATGCCTGGCTAAATATCCTTTAACAAATTAAAAGTCTACAAGACATGCTGAATCAAAGTCAATGTCAAAGCACAGTACTCGACATTTGTTTTCTAAAAATTAGCTATTGGCACAGCATCTAAAATGCACTGTCACCAGAATTACAGCCATATAATTCACTTTTTAGCTGTTCAGAAACAGGGATAACAAAGATGTCTTGGCCAGTCACACCACAGTTTGTATTAACAACGCTCCTGACATCTGATGTTTCTTCATTCCGCCTTTGGCAGAAGTTTGAAGTCTCATTCTTGAAGTTGTGTAATAGATACTTTTGATTTGTGATTGAATGGAAGATTATAATCAACCTTGGGACATTCACTCACTCATGGAATAAAGCCACACAGTCCACTATAAATATTTATAATTTTTTCCACATTTGTTAGTATAATTAAAGGGAATGAAATTCAATGCAACAGTTGGGGGAGGGAAGAGAAGTAAAACCTGTTATTTACGGTGTCCTTTAAAATTAAATGTATAGACATTAATTGCTTATTATACACACTGTTATTATACACACTGTTATATTATTACAACCAGTAACACACAGAAAACTGAGCCAAAGAGAAGAGCCTGCTGCATATAAACACCCCACAATAATTTGTCCCAACTGGTCATTCAGTTAAGAAAAGACACAGGGCATCTTGTTTGCTTCACTTGCGCCAGCAGCAAATATAAGATGCTACTGCAGCAGCACAGTATCATTTTACACACCACAGCACCCTCATGAACGACTGTGCAGTGTCAGATGCTACCAGTCCAATTTAGGGGTATTTTATACCACTACATCCCAGGGAAGATAAATACAATTGGCCCTGTTATCACTATATATAAACCACTTACAATCACATGGCAGAAATGCAAGGGCAGAGGGTGGTTAGGAAAATGCTGGTTCCAGCTCCATATTTGCTGCTGCTTGTCTTGGAGAAAAATAAAACCACCCATCACCTGGGTACTAAAACTGCAAAGGCAAACAACCACCATGCCACAAGCTGAGACATTCCAAGTTTACAGTGTAGCTCCTGAGGAGGAGCTCCTGTTTTCAAAAGGGTCAAATATTTTGACATAGAGGTTTTTAAAGCTTGTCTTCAGTGAGAAGAAGGGGGATCTTTTTCTGGGTCCATTGCCTATTCATTCTTTCTTTAATAATACATGCTTCTGTTAAAAAGGGCTGCATACTATTTTTAGACTGTCCCATAATGTATAAGAATGCATCAGCTAGGGTTTTTTTAAGCCTGGTACCGCAAAGGTTTGGGAGTCTGGAAAAAAATGGGGCACAGGTAGGAGTTTGTCCCAGGTTGCAGGGAAGGATTTGAAGGCTAGGTGAGAAAGCATTGAAAACATGCCCAGCACTCTTCAACTCTTCTCAAACCTGAAATGTGCCGATGGAAAAGTAGGGAGAGAGTAAAAGAAAACAAAACCACTGAAGTGCTATTGCTTGGAAACCACTTTAATGAAAGCCACCGCAGAGTATGACAAGATACCTAACCTACGCTGACAGGGAAAACAGGCGAATCAAATCCACACAGCCACTTTTACATGCCCTCTGCTACAAAAATAGCTGGATAATAACCATTTCGCAGCTGAAGATGTCTGCAGGATCCAGCACCTCTCTGAATCTGAAGACTGCTGCTGTACACAGAGGAAACCCTTCTGGAAGCATCAGCTTCGAGGCAGGAAGATCCTTCTTTACTGCTGCTGTAAAGGACAAAGGGCTTATTGGAATTAAGGGATGTTTCAGCCTCAGCCTCTTCTCAGTAAAATGCTAGTTCTTATTTGCTTTGCTACAAGCAGGCTTAGATTCTGCCCCCCTCCCCTTTTCAACATGGTGCAGAGATCTGTTTCTAAAAGATGCTGCACCTTTACTCAATTTTAAGAGACCTGTGAGGAGTCGTCTCACCTTCCCACCTCCATCAGTGCAGCGCCCTGGACAGAGAGCAGAAGACCACAGCCTCTCTCATTTCCCTCAGATTTCATACTGGGGGGAGAGTGTCTCCTTTTGGCACTGAAACTGAACTCCTGTCTCAGGATTTGATAAACAATGCTGGGTTAGGCTGCTAAAGCTCTGACTCCAGCTGCGGTCACAGGGCAGTCACACCAGGCTCTACAGTGGGATCACATCCAAAACAATACACGTGGAAAAGGTCAGTGCTCCAACCTTTACTCATTAAACCCTCCCTAGAGCCCAGCACAGTATGCTTGCTGGATATAATGGCATTCCCCCAAAAATGTGTCAGTGATGCACGAGCTTTAAAGTAGATCTTTGAACCCAGAAAGTAAATGCCAAGTCAGATGCAGCTACATGTGACATGGAACTTTTTGTTCAGATAAACCCAAATGCATTTTAAACCTGCTCTGTTAGATAACTGCATCCATCCAGCACTCCAGACCCCTTCAGAGCCTACCTGGATGTGTTCTTGTACCATTACACTTTTTTCTTCTACACAACAACGAGAAGCTCAAAAGGATGATATATTTTTAGAAAGCCCAGTGACAACTGGGTACACCAAAACTCAACCATGACCCAAGCCCAGAACTAGAATTACTGTTCTCTAGCCCAATATTTAAGGCAAAAAAAAAAAAAAAAAAAAAAAAGAAACACAGAACAAAAGCAGAACTCTGCTGTGCAGGGTGCCCAGGTCATGCATTCAAACCAGCTTGAGATTTATGTCCTAATTCCACCTTTATTCTTTACAGGCCATGCATTAACTTTTGAAGAAATCTGAGTTCAATGGGCTCATGCTTTATAAAGCACGAGGAGAAGGTTACTGCTCTTCCATCAAATCCATAAAGTGACCTGGCCAGGTACTACCACATTGGCTCAGCAATCACACCCTGTTTGCTGGAACATTTTTGCAGGTATCACTGCAGTGGCTCCTCCAAGAGACGCCACACACACATCCTAAACTTCTGGTTCAGGCAGGCACATCTTTCACTTTTTCTATTTGCAATACATAGTATATGTCCCCTGCTGTGATCAGCCCAAACTGGGAGCTGGGAGCCCAGCTAATCACCCTCACCCTGACCACACCAAATTCATCCACAGGAGCGACAGTCAGGGACAAGGGCTGAGCTCCCTGCATTCTTCTGTATCCTCAGATCCCTCCTCCAACACCAGCTGTTGCAGCATGGGGACAGGAATAGCCCCCCATTAATCACTCCTCATTTCAGAGACAACATACTGGTCCATCATAAGAAGCTATTCTGTGACTGAGAAGACACTGTCGTGACAATCTCCACCACCTAAAGAGCAGGAAGAGCTTTGCCCTCTCTCCCTTCTCCCAGAGCAGCAAGATTTCAGTTTCTTATATCCTCTTAAGAGCCACCACTGCTCCTCAACTCCCAGGAGACTTAAAGAACCTCGGCAAGAATACATGCAAAATCCTCATCAGCTGATCCAAAGCTTTGCTTACAACCACCCTTTACGTAACCAGCAAGCAACATCCTAATTATCCAGCTAAACGTCATGAATTCAATTTGCCTTCACTTCACGCACTCTCATTACTACACTAGGTATAAATTAACATACAGGGCAACTTGCCCCACGGCACTTTAGTAAAAAAATAGAGGGTCTGGGGATGTGGAAACACTGGGTGAAACCATCCACTGAGTCTGCAATTGAAACATTAACCCAGACAGGGACCACCAAAAACCGAGTATATCCACAGCAAAGCCCATTTACTGCTCTGGGTGGGGTTTTCCAGTGCTTTTGCTCAGCCAGAGATGGAGAAGCAATAGAACAGCTGCAGCAGAGGAGTAGATGCATACTCTTTTTTTTTTTTTCTTGGTCCAGTTCCCTATCACACTGTAAGTAATCTCTGCTCTCATCATCAAGAATGCTTGCAATGACTGCAGAATACAACCCAGATTTTCTCCATTGGGTCCCTCTACCCTGACTTAGGTTAGCATCTATATTAACCTTTCATTTCCTAGCCTGGGTTTTCAGCTTCGGGTTTGTCTGTTTGTTTTTAATTGAACCACACTGTACTCCCTATAAGCCTTGCATGTAATGAAGTAAACAGCACCACAATGCATTCCTCAACACTAGCTGAACCACTAAATAGCTGCCTGGAGTTTGAGGCTGAAGCAGCTGGGTGTTGGATTACAAACGCAAAACAAATGCCAAGGCATGGCCATAATGTGTGCAATACATTGATGACCTACTGCACGTAAATAGCTCCTCAGAAAGCAGATCGGCCATTCAAAAGGCTTTTTTACGCTTAAAGAAGAGAAAGTAATTTGTGCCTATAATGCAGATTTGACAAATTCAAAGCAAATTTTTTTCATGTATACAAACTACACTGGCAAGAGGGGGCAGGGGAAAAATATCAGGCCTGCAGGGTTGGCACGCTGGGAGGGACAGCATTTCTCACTTCTGAAACATTTCCAAAGGGTGAGATCCCTCCCCACCGACGCCAGGAGCAAGACTCTTGCTAAACATGGTTGGGCAGAGGATTTCCGAGACCAATCATGGCAATTTGAGCCTCCTCAGATCCTCCTTTTTCCTGCCTAGAACACAACAGTGCTTGTCAAAGCCCATGGAGTCCACAGCAAAAAGTCCCAGCCAAATAGCACACACAGCATTTTAAAGCAGTGAGTGTATCAGTGTACTGCAATCTCAAGTACACTAGTAAAGCTATCCATGGAGCTAGTTGAGTGCTTCTGGGTTTTGGAAGAGGTATGCAGGGTCTCTGACCCCATGCTCAGCAGAATGGAAAGTTAAGATAATGCAGCTAAAGAGTAAAATTCCCCCCAAAATTATCTTTTTACCATAAGGTAACATAAGGCTGAATTACAGTTGTACCACTCCCAAATCATCACAAAGGCAAAGCAGGGAAGTTCTCATCCACAGCTGAGCAAGGTCTGGGGAAGTCACTTGTGTCACCATGAACATTACTTGAGTCTCATCTCCAGGAAAATTTACAGCAGGAGAGAGGACATTGTAGCTTATCTCCCTGCTACAACACGCCTACTCAGCCACACTCATAGCTCCCCATTGCCTTGTCTTCCCCCAAATCAGAGCGTGGCCTAGTTTAAAGCCGTTGTTTAAAGCCACGTGCTGTTGGACCACAAGCAACGTTTCAAAACCTCAGTTTGGTGCTGCAAAGCGAGCTGCAGGAGTTTGCCCCATACAACTGCTACTCTGCAACGAGAAAAGAATTGCCAATGCTCCCAAGTATCACACTTTTGCTAAAAGGCATCAAAATGGAAGCAAGTCTTTGGCTAAAGCAGACTGCAAGAAACTGGAGGAAGCACTTGCAAGCTTTTCTGTAGAAAGAGTGGCAGAGGGGCTAGCATCCACCTCCTCTTTTGTTTTTAAATGCTATGTTCAGTGCTGAGCAGGAACATCTCAATCTGCAAAGACTAATTCAAGTTGTTCTAAGGGAACCAAAACTTCTTTAGTATCTCAGCAGTAGATGGGATGTAACCGGCAGCATCTCACCAGTCCTGTCAACCTCTTGGTCAACTGGCTGAAGAAAGTTGCAGACTCTTGAATACAGCTCTTTAAAGTATTTAGGGTTCTTTCCTTTCGAGGTTGGGGAAAAGACCCCTCTTATATTCAAATATCCCTAACAGCGAGGCATTAAAACTGGGTTCATTCAGAAACTAATGGTAGCTTACCCTAGCGAGCAGTGGCAAGGCTATGTCTGGTGACCTGGCCAGATACCTTACATCAAACAACATACAAGCACAGCAAGAAAACAGAAACAAAATTCTGATCTGTATGTACCTGACTGAAAACCTGAGGGCTCAAGAGGTCACCCAAACTGGAAGGGGAAATTATTTAAGAAGGGAGTCGAAAAGAACATTGCCATCACAAACAAGAAGAGTAGCAGCAGGCTGAAGAATGTGACCCTGTCCATTTTGCCTAATGACAATATTCATTCCTGTGAAAGGAGGGAGATTATTCTGGGAGAATTTTGACAATGCATCCAAAATAAAATAACTCAAAAGACACTGAGGCTGCTCTGTGCTCCCCCCCCCCCCCCCCCCCCCCCATTTGCCCCAGGTACTTGGGCAGGGAAGGAGGCCTGCAAGCCTTCCATGCACAACCATAGCCCTAAATTAAAGTGATAGGATATACTCATGGGAAAGCAGAAAATTTCCGAGAAACTGGATTGCGCCCAGGCGCATGAGACTGAGGCAGACATGGAGAGACCACTAGAAGAAACAGAGATGTTCAAAATTGCCAGCCTGGATTAAGATCAGCACAGGTCTACCTAGCCCTGATGGATCTGCTCCCCAATGGATATGCATCTGAGTTATCTTGATTACTGCAAGCTCTTCCTTTACTCCCTCTGCCACCAAGCTACCCGTTGAGTGCAGCAGAGGAAGAGTCGGGTCATGAAAGGGGTTGGAAAGGCAAGGAAAGTGCTGCTACTGGAGGAAAAAAACCTGCTCCCTCCAGTGTGCCCCTTCACACATGCCATTGTCTCAGGCCATCAACAGCCCGATGGAGGCAGAGAAACCAGCTACCATGAAGGAAACAACTGCCCTTTCATGCTGCAGACTTACAGCCCTCTCCTAGTGCTGAGACAGCTCAATTTTTTTTTTAATTAAAAAGTGCAGAATTGTGCTTGTAGCAGGAGAAAGAGGGGGGCGGAATCACTACAGCAAAATACCATTTCTTTTTTGGGGCCTACTGTGTCTGAAAGCCTGGCTAGTTTTGCCAACAGCTGGTCCACAACCTGCACAGTATTTCCAGAAGTGTTTCCAGTCCAATCTACTCAATTTAGCAAGAATAACTCACGCGTTTCGTAACGGCAGCTGGAGAGGTTTGCAGCACTGCTGCTTTTAAAGAGGAGACAAAATCTGAATGATTTTTAGGAATGTAAAAAGAGGGGAAAAAAAAAAAAATAGATGCAAGTCATGTTTCAGCTGTGATTTCAAATCATAGAGCACTCTCAAATATGATCCTACCAGGACAGTAGGCAGCTTTTCCATGCAGAGATTTGCACCCAATACAATTCCTTCTAAGAAGGAAAATGAGGAGTACAGAAGAGCACCCTCCAGGTGTGTGGAAGCTATCAACCCCTACTCTTCTGGGATGGCTCTGCTGAGGACCCCCAGATGTCCTTCCTTCACCCACATCCCACCAACCATATATCCTCATAACCCTTTGGCTCATCCCAACATCCACCTGGAGTGGGATGGCTATGTGGATATCCCCAAGGCCACAGCAGTGGTCTACCTGTTCCCACAGTGGCCAGGCTGGACATTGCCTTGGAGAGCAGCTCCCATCCTACAGCCTGGCCAGTAGCCCGAAGACCACACGGAGCCAATGGCTGGATTACAGCACATTTTAAAGAGCACCCAGCAGGGTATCATGAAGATGAGTGCTGGGCCAAGGAAAATCAGGAATGTTGGACAAGATACAACTGTAGAAGGGGACTTGAGCAGAAAGCGTAACGGCAGAGTGCCTGGCTCACTCGTGGCTGCAGCAGTCTCCTCCTTACATCCTGTGGGATGGGGACCATCACATCTTTCTTTTGGCTCTTCCCACTCTCTAACTATACCCAGCGGAGAGTATGAGAAATGCAATCCCAGGCCAGCATGCTGGTGCACCAAGTGGGATGAGACATACGAGCAGCCACCTCAACTGCTGGATTTTGGGAGAAAGGGGACAACCTGAAAAGATGCTGCCTTTCCTCCTGGAGACATCACACGTGCCAATCAAAAGTGAGAAAAATACAGACTTTCAGTGACTTCTATTACCAATGACAGGCATTTAATTGCCTTAAACGTCTCTGCAGCAACCTGTTCTGCCAGTCCAAGTACCAGTAGCTGGAATAAGGACAAGGCAGGTAATGGCTCTCGCGCCAAGGCAGGACCACCCATATCCACTGTGTGCTGACGGCATGCTCCAACCTAAATGGTCATGGAAAGCTGAACAGCAGGCTTGAGAAACCTTCACCCTGGCACAAAGTCAACAGAAAGTATCACAAAGCCTCAACATTAACGCCATTTCAAAAAGACCAAAAAAGCAAGCAGAGCAGCAAACTAAATGTCCTACCCATGCTTATAAATTCTATGGCCCACTTTAAAAAAAGATACAGTATGGAGAGGTCCTTTATCTCTTGTAACCTCTAGCTGAATGCCTCCTAAGGGGGAGATTGCATCTGCCAGAGAGCAAACAGGCTGCAGTGGTAACTCCTTTGATTTCAAAGCACAAAGCAAACTTTCAGCTTCTCCAAGAAGGAGGGCTAAAGAGAGAACAAGAATATACTGGCCCCACTTACAAGTAGGGAACATGCACCTCATCATCCATAAAACCTAAGTAGGGGGATAATAAAGAACGCTTCAGTTTTGCAGAACTAATGCACATACTTAACTAGGTATACAAAAGCTTCTCAACATGCTTCAAGTGAGGCACAGAAACATGTCAAGGATCTGAGCAGACTTAAGACTGCCTGCGGAAGAAAAAGTCTTTATCACAGAGTAAAAAAAAAACCAAAACCCTGGTTTTATAAGGCTGTAATTCACCCTGAAGATTAATAACGTCATATGGAGCTGAAGCAACTCAGAACTAGGCCCAGCATTTCCATACCAAACCTTCTCTTTCCAAAGAAACAAAATGTCAGATGGCATCAGGTGAGCATCAAATGGGATTTCTCTTTCCCTGCCTTGACTGCTAGCCACTTACCCAGCTTACTTTGAAGAACATGTGGTACAGATCAACTGAGGTGAAGCCTGAAAGGACAGAGGTTACATTATTCCCTTCCCAGATGGAAGGTTTGCACATACACATGGTGACCTTTGTGTTTCACAAAAAGATGATTTCTTACTTGAAAAATACAGTTTGTGTCAGCCACCACAACCACTCGAGGAGGAGAGGTTGCAGTGTGCTCTGGCAGGCAAGAAACAAGAAACTGCTGCTGGGTTTTGGAGTGATATCCCTGTTACAGAAACTCCCCCCAGCTGTTTTTTGTCTTTTCTTGGCCATCACAGGGGCACGATTTCCAAAGTCTGTACTACTACTGACAAATGAGGGGAATTAGCTAATCAGTTGCTTCCAGAAAGTCCAGCTCTTGCACCTAAATCTGACCTTCTTTAGTGTCAGCCCCAGGCTCCAGCCCTGACTAAATGCTACCACAGCTCACCAACAGGGGTAAGCCCCACGTCTTTACAAATGGAAATAGTAAAAAAATTGAGGTAGCTACATATCATAAAAATGAAACTTTTAAATGCCTTCCAAGCTATTTTTTCCCTGGCTTTTCCTGCCACCAGGGTTTTCCAAGTGGTGCTCTGGGATCCACGAGTGCCCCACTGCCAGTTTGTGTTTTCAACTACATGTCTCACACAACAAACAAAAATGTCGCACGAGAAATTCAAAGGGGCCATCAGTGTCAAGAAAGGTCAGGACTTCACCTGCAGTACTGTGTGCAGTTCTGGTGTCCTCAACATAAAAAGGACATGGAACTGTTGGAACAAGTCCAGAGGAGGGCCACGAGGATGATCAGGGGACTGGAGCACCTCCTGTATGAAGACAGGCTGAGAAAGTTGGGGCTGTTCAGCCTGGAGACAAGAAGGCTGTGTGGAGACCTCATAGCAGCCTTCCAGTATCTGAAGGGGGCCTGTAGGGATGCTGGGGATGGGCTATTCATTAGGGACTGTAGTGATAGGACAAGGAGTAATGGGTTAAAACTTAAACAGGGGAAGTTTAGACTGGATATAAGGAAGAAGTTCTTTACTGTGAGGGTGGTGAGGCACTGGAATGGGTTGCCCAGGGAAGTTGTGAATGCTCCATCCCTGGCAGTGTTCAAAGCCAGGTCGGACAGAGCCTTGGGTGTCATGGTTTAGTGTGAGGTGTCTTTGCCCATGGCAGGAGGGTTGGAACTTGACGATCTTAAGGTCCTTTCCAGCCCTAACTATTCTATGATTCTAACATCTCCCCATTACTTTATAATCACTAATTCACATCTCTGCCAACCTGCAGTAACCACTGTGCAAGCCAGCCCCCAGCTATGCTTGCACCCCAGCCTGTGCCACCACCTTCCTGCACTTCCATATGCCTAAGTGCCACCTGTCCAGCCCTGAGGGACGAAAGCCAGCATGCTTTTGGCAGAAGGGGTTTTGCAGAGGGACAAACTGATGCAGAGGAGATGCAGATATCAAAAGCATTAAGTTGCATGATACCAGGATTAGGTAGCAGAAGAGGTGGAGAAACAAAGGTAATGGAAGCGGTGAAAGGAAGTGCTAACATGCTGCCTTGTCTCTCTTCCGCCAAATCTTCCCATTACCCTCTCCTTCCTCTCCAAATCATGTTAATGGTTGATGTTCCACTTCCTTTTATTCCCTAGGAACTGGCCCCTCCATAGTTCCAAAACCAGGATAACAAACAAAACAAAAAACAACCAAACAAGCAAAAACCACAAACAAAACAAGCACTCCCCCCAAAACAACCAACCACAAAAAAAAAAAAAACACACCTTTTATACCATATCTTTTTTAAAGAACCTTTGTGTACTGCTAAACTGTAGCATTATTTTAAACATTCATTTTCTGCTGCTAGCTCAGCTTTGACAACAGAAAGGAACTGGGAACTGCTCCTTTTCAGGTTCATATCTGGTAAAGAAATAACAAAGCACCAGGGAAACAAGTTATTTCCAGGCTACAAGAGTTTTCTTGGAGTTGTTTTCTGGTGGGGTTTTGTTGTTTTTTTTTAAGTACCATTTAAACAATAAAAACCCCACATTACTTTCATGATGCTGACCACAACACTTTAAGGCAGCGGGGCCTCAATAAATATTTTTACGATGAAGCCTGCAAGAAAAGATAATACATAAGACATCTATTGGACTTTTGTTTCTTTGTAAATGCATCATGAAAGTTGAAAAGACAGAATGATTATTTCTAGTCTAACTTCAGAAAAGTTATGGAAAAAAGATGCCTTAATATTTTACTAAGAGGAGGTTTTCTTGGGAGACCTCTCTCCAGAGCTCCCATTAACTCATTTTTGCAGCTTCTTTGATGCAACATCAACAACAATAATTCAATTTATGGTCCAGATAAAAGGCATTTCAAAAGATGTGAGAGGAGGGAGAAGGGGTTTCAAATGGCATTACCAGTTTAATTCAGTCCAGTTACCTGCTGCCTGTTTGCAAATTAACTCCTGACAGCTCATCCTCCACCGAACAGAACTGTAGCTAATGGCATCCCAGAGGGGATGGATGAGTGTCAATGCCTGTACACACAAGAAGACCCTGTAACATCTTTAAATTGCAGTCAGACTGGATCGGATCACAGAGGACACTGCCCACACCTTGAAAAAAATCACGACAAGCATGGTCACGCTGGGAACAGGAGCTCACCCCGGTGCAGGAGACGCTCCAGCCCAGAGGGTTGGATTCAGCTCCAGTCCAGGGTCCTTGGAACATAAGGAGCAGAAGAAATATGCACAAAGAATTGCAAGCATCCACCCCCAAACTGCCACCTGGGAGAAAGATAAGTAAAAAGCTTTTATCAGCATGGTTATAAGGACTCCTGACTTCTGGCATATCATTGGGTAACTAGGACTCCAAAAAGCAAGTCGGAGAAGACTGCCCCTCGATGAAGAAAGGGCAGGGACAGGTTTCTCAATTTCCATTTAGGTCCCTCCAGCTGTGAGGAGCAGCTGGGGTGGGGAAGGGAGGAGAATTCACTGCAAACACAGAATGATCAATAGGACTATCACAGCAGGATGACCTCTCTGGGGACAGAGATGCTGCGAGAGCATCCTTGTCTGCATTGCCCATCACCTCGCTCCTATCAGGCAGGAAGATGTGTCATTTGGCAGGGGCACTGCATGAGTGGTGGCTGCAGCCCTCCTCTCTACTGAACTGTCAAGACTGACTTCAGGCTACCCTTTCCCTGCAAGATGGAGATAAAAATCCATTAAGATACATAATCTATAACGGAGCCTAGCTTTCCTGGTCCATCCACCACTGACAAGCTCAGCAACAGTGCCTGTAAAAACACCAACACATTCTCTGCACACACACACGTGAGCAAAAAAACCCATCAAGCCCAGCTAGCTGCTTTTGTTCTGACAAGTGAGAAAACGTTTCCTGAAGTCAGGACAGACAATTTCTTCCAATGAGAGAGAAAGGTGGAAAGAGCACAACAAAAAAAAAACCAAGCATTCAAGAATTAGGCGAGTTACATGAGAAGTCATAAAAGAAAAATGTTAAAAAACAAAGAACACCCAAAACCCCACAAACCGAGGCCATGCTTCCCATTAGGAGAAACCTTTTGTAAACACCACATCTGAGCAGTGTGCAAGCCATGATGGACACAGAGATAAAAAGGGTGAGCAACATGAGGTGCGGACAAGTCCTATGCCTTATAGGAGGTGCCCCATCCTGCATCCTCTAGGATGTGGAGGCTGACGAACTCACAGGCAACTGAAGAAAATAAAGCTGCCCTAATTGCTGGTGTTCCTGTAGCACAGAGAAGGGATGTCATTTCGGAGCTGCTCTAAGAATGGTTTAACTTTCTGGGGAAAATTTCATCAACTACAAATTTCTCAGGGATATCAACCACATTCTGCTCTTTGTGGAAAGCCCTAAAGGACTGGAGTTACTCACATAATCCATCCTTCAATAGGTAACTTAACCTGCATCACTAAGAGAGCTTCTAGCAACTGGGTGGCAACACAAAAAGACAAAAAAGTCCCCGTCTCAATAACACATGCAATCACAAACTTCACACACTGTCATGTCCAGCTGCCAAGAGCCAAACATGTTCCTGCAGATATGGTGGCATTAGCTCCTGCCCTGCTTTTTCTTCCCAGGATTTCACACAACCCAGGGAAGAGTTGGATTTTTGTCAGCTACAACCTCATCCCTCAGTGACATTTAGAAGATATAAAACATCACCTTCTATTTAAAGAAAAATATTTTCCAGCCCTCAAGGAATGGGAAAAGCAGCACAAAAATGCAACCAATGTGCATTTTTACACCTGAAACCCCAGAAAGCAAATAAAACCAACCGAGTTGTTTGCTTTCAACTTCTAATATCTAAAGCCAAGTCTGAAGGTTTAACTGTAAGGAAGAACACAACAATGAACTCATCACTTCTAACGTAGTGAAAATAATCTGCTCCTTGGACCTCTCCATCCAGCACAGTGATGGAAGGGAAGGAGCAGTAGTATTTCACACTCCCAGGTGCACAGTCTATACCCATAATCAGCTCTCCAGTACCACCACACACTTCAGGAGAAGATCCAAGCAGATTTATAGGAGGCTGATTCTGGATTACAAGTCCCCAAGGAAATCTTCCTCCCAACATCCACAATTCAGAGGTTGATTTATACCCAGTGCATAATAGACTATGTTTCTTAGAGACAACTCGTCTTTAACCCCACTGCCATTGCTTTACCTGGAGGCTTGGTTTGTTTTGACAGTTGTAGAGTTTATAAATACTGAAAGCAGCACTCAATTAAGGCTGGAGACAGTCAAACTACCTTAGACCAACAGGACGCCAAACGGTAAGGCACAGTAACAAGATGATGACACATTCATAACCTAATGCTTTCATTAAAAACTTGCTGTCCAGGAAAGCTTGCCCCTTCACAGCAGAAACGCTTGGTTTTCATAACTGCCCAAGGAGAAATTTTTGCACAAACCAGTGAATCCTGGGGAGAGCTCCTGAAGAGCACATGTATCTGTCCAGGAGCAATTGGAGAAGTACCAACCAAGGGGTTGCAAATAAAGCGGTGCCCAACCCGTTTAAAATGCCACTGAGCACTTTGGCATGCACCCACACACCAGCAAACCACTAACGGTTGCCCTAGCACGAGGTTGGGAGCTCACAGTAAGCAGATTCAAGGAAAAGCAGGACTCCTGAGATAAGCTGCTGGAGGCCAGAAGTCCTTGAACAGAGGTTTCTTCATCCACAAGCACAAACAGTCTCTTTCCCAGTTTTTAATTATTTTGTAGGCGTAACATGTTACTCTGATCAGAGCCACAGCATGTGCACCAACCAACTGCAAAGCTAGGCACTTGTCACAGCATCTGTGCTTGAGGTGAAGCCATCTATTTGCTGTATTATTAAAATAATAACAACTGTAGATACCTACCTCCCAGCATAGGAATGCTGAAGGGATTTAGAAGACCACATACAAACCCCTGCCTTTGGGGATCAGGGACCATAGACTTATTCCTGCCCAAACACCACTAAGGGTCCGAGCATCACTCTCATAGAGCATGTCTCTCTGCTCTGGTCCTCATCTGTACGTGCAAATAATGGGACTTCCTTGTCCCAGTGGAGCGGTGCTCTCAGATTATCATATTCAAAACGTACGAAAGTGAAGTTGGCAGGGATATTACAGAAAACAGTACTTTATAGCAATGATCCAATACTGCTGATCCTGCCTTTGCAAGTTTCTAACACTGGCGAGTATTTCAAGGACACAGTCACTTCCAGCACATCATCTACTCTAACATAAACTACAGGTGATGGAAGGCACCAAAATTTGAGAGTTGCCAAAATTTTGAGAATAAAGTTCTGCAAAGCATAAGGCTAACTCTTATAGCCGTACAAAATCAGATCTAAGTGTCCAGAAAGTAGGGAAGATCCATTTATCTATCCAATAGAAAAATATATGATGGTTAAAGAAACTGCAATTGAAAAATTACATGGTAAACACCAGCTATGTTTTACAATACACGAGTCAGAGACACAAAAATACGCTTCTTGGAGTGCCAGCATCATAAGATGTAACCCAGAACACAAATAAGTGGTAAAAGAACAAAAAAACCACTTTTCTCACCTCCCACAATTCTGCCCCATGACCATATGCCACAGAAACAGAAATCTATTTGGGGGTGTTTAGTTGTGTTTTTTGGGTTGTTCTCTCCCCCACCCCCCAAAAAAGTAAGCCCTTTTGTTTGAGTTTAAAGGAAGAGAAAAGTAATGCCAACCAATTTTTAAACTGAATTTTTGTTTCATGAAGTTCTGTGCTTTTTATGTGTTTGGGTTTAAGTTTAACAGCACAAACGAAAAAAGTGGCAGCTCTTTTGAGAATGGTCTCCTTCTGGTTCTTCTCAACACAAGAGGATGAGGAGGTCAAATATCCCAGCTCTCAAAACAACTGTCACAAATGGGAACCTCCTGGCCAAAGAACACCCCAAAAAGGGGAAACCAGCAACTTTTCATCCACCTCATCTTTAGACGCATCCCTTCCATAGGGTTTGTGGAGCAGGAAAAGAATGAGAAGCCGTAACACAAATTCACATCCAGAAGTACGTTTAAGAAAGCAAAGCACCAAGATTGATTAGCGTGTTCCACTGCTTTAATAAACAGCCTAATGATGACCAAATTATAGCAAGGCTCAATTGTGTAACCAAGGAGCCAAGATTTCATCCTTGATAAGGACATGGATTTCTGTCTCACAGGAGAAGCCTGCAGTTCACTAACAAAGATGACCTTTTATATTATACCCTTCAAGGCCACAATTAGGTGGAGAAATACTGTACTAACTTGGCAACATGAGTTTTTGTACACTGTGCTAATTTTCAGCAGAATCTTGCCAAGACCATTACCATCTTATAACAAGAAAAAAAAAAAGAAATACAAATACAAAACCCACTGCTCTCCAGACCCAAATTACTTTCCACAATTCAATGCAATTTTAATTAAGATGATTAAATTACAGCAAAAATGATTAAGATGATATCCCGCAGCAAACCACTAAAGGTATAACACCTTAATCCAGAAGAAGCTGGCATGCACATATCCATGATAAAGTATTCATGAAAAGCTAGAATTTTACACATGAACCAATTTTACATCACTCAAACAATACCTTGGGAGATATTTGTCACAAGTAAAAAAAATAGTGACATCCATCAGCAGAGCACAGTTTTTCTGAGACTACACAGAAAGAAATCTACACAGAAAAAATTGAAAAGGCTACAATTACTTTGACAATGTTTCTACAGCTCAAAGGAATTTGGGGGTTGAAATAAATGGTTTCCTTCTCCTTCCCAGGGCTCCCAAAATCAATTTAATATATAATTCTTTTTTCTTTTTATTTTTTTTTTCTTTGAACCAAGTTAGATCAGAAATGCATGTGAAATCAGGTCACTGCAATAATCATGTACATGGTACATTTCCACTATTGCCTATTAACCACGAGGTTTAAATGAATGAGGAACGTCTCAGACCCATACTTCACCAGTGGAAATTATTAATACAAACATAGCGCTGCTCAGGTTTTACCCTTACCATCCAACTAGGCCTATACTCTTCTGGAGAAGGGTAAATGGTATTTAACAGACAGGGTTCAAAAGGCAGCTACACAGAGGCACGTATCCCAACTAAGACCTGAGAAAGGATATTGCAACAGAACCCCTAGGGTTCAGGTAACCTCTCGTGGTGCTTCAGCACAGGATAAATTCAAGCCTGTGATCTTCAAGGAGTGGTAGCTTCAACATATTTTAAAAAAGCTATGCCACTGCAATAAAAAAAAGTTACAAACCAGCTGTTTCTAGGTGCAGCCTTCTGGAAAACCTCGGCAGGGACAGAGACAAACAACAGAAAATGGTGTAAGAGATCTGGAAAGAGGAGGAATGAGGGACACAGCTCTGGCTGGTGCCTCTCCCAGCCCATGACCAGGGCATGGGACAGACAGGGGTCAAAAATTACCATCGAGCTCAGGTGGGCACCACATATTTTATTCTGGAGTACAGATGTAACCTCGAATTGTCTTAGAAGTTGTGGCTGAATACACAACAAGGAACTAAGTAACTAAGCTTTGCCTTGCTCTGGACCTCCATGACTCCTCTAAGACTGACCCATAGCAGGGAGCTTTGCAGAGTTAACTGCATCATTTCCATAACATAGGTCCATTCCCAAAAATGCTGCTGCAATTTGCATCAGGGACTCCTTTGGAGCTGTTCACACTAGCTGTTAGCTTTCAAAATGAAGGGGGGCGATCTCTAAATAGTAAGAGGAAAGAAGAAGAGTTCTGTACGTTGCAGAGAGCTATTAACAGCCATGCAGAGTCACCCAACTGCTCCCAGATTCAGGACACAAAAACCCTGAAGAGCTTTTTAAGGACAAGCACATTAGTGAAACTTGGAGGTTTGAGGTTTTTTAACTCTAACTTTGAATGCCCAGTTAAGGTCTATTTTCCTCCCCACAGTAATTAGCCAGATATGACATAAGGTGAGACCCAGTCCAGGTGAGAGGTTAACTCTGTATTTCTCTTCAATGGATGAAGAAAAGTTTAACTGGAGAAAGATAAAATTCCAATATAAATCCTCCACCGAGGCTGCTATGAAATAACTCTTTTGTTTAATTATTATGAGCTGGATCGGCAAACACTAGATCCCGATGGACAGAGAGCAGCTGTTACTATAACAGAAAGACATTCATCTTCTCTTCTCAGGACACTGAAACTCTATCAACAATGCCTGTAAAACGACCCTTCCCCCCCCCCCCAACCCCGAGTTTTTGCCTGGCTTTCATATTCAGACCTATTTTTAGCAGACTTTATCTTGTTGTATTGCACTTCAAAGTTTTGTACATTAGCTGGTTCAAAATCATATCCAGCACAAAAGTGTTAGGGACATCAACAGGGCAATTCTCGAGTGCAGGCTGCAAGAATGGCACGTCCCTCACTCGGGGTTTCTTCTTTCATCAGCAATTCATTGAGAAGGAGCCTATAGACACAGTTACACAGCCAGATACACTTGCATCTCACTTATCTAACAGAGTAGGAGTGATCTCATTTACCTTTGGGGTTTACAGTTACCTTGGAAGGGCTTCTTTTAGCTGTTATTTACATAATAAATAGCCAATCTGTACAGGAGTGCACAGGAAAGGAAATTCTATTACCAATAATAATAATAATAGTAATAATAATAATAATAATAAAAAACGGTTTCTCATGTTTGCTCTTAACAGCACTAACTCCATCCCATTAGACGACAGAAGCAGCTATCTACAGAAAATTATCTAGAGCCATAAAGTTATCTGTAAGAGACTTCCCCAGTTATCTCAGGTACAATATAAACGCTAAAATACCCCCCAGGAACAGACGCATCGAGCCAGACTCCCTGCCAACACAAACAGGCACCATGCCAGGGCTTCAGCCAGGCAAGAGCCGCAGGGATAGACGCTTGCATGGACGGTACATTCAGTGGGGTTTGAAGGTTTTTGTGTTTCCTTTTTGCTTTGGTGTGGTTTTGGGGGTTTTCGTTTGTTTTGGGTTTTTTTCATCCATCACCATCAAAACTCGGGAAGAATGAGCTTTGTGCCACCAAGCTGCACCCACGAGGGGAGCTGCCCAGCAACAGCAAGCATGCTCATCAGAAATGCTCCATCAGGCTTTGCTTTTCTTTATTGACTGCATAAAGAAGCTTGGAAATCAAGAATGGAGGGCCACCATGTTGCTTCAAAGACTCCAAAAGGTGATTAAAATCCACATGGGAATTTCTTGCTATAACCAAGTGTGCCAAGCTTGCCCTTTCTACAAACCCCTGCTTCACACTTCCACTTTAAAAAAGATGTTTCAGGACTCTGAGGAAGGGACTACGGTCTATTGTAACAGTGACATAGTAGAACAATAGCAATCAGGTAAAAATGTTCATCTCCATAAGTTTTAGTTTATTGTGAGGTCTTTATTTGTTTTGTTTGGGGTCTTTTTTTGTTTTGTTGATTTTTGGAGTGTGTTTGTTTGTTTTTTTTTGCTTTCTTGCTTGAAAGAGGATTTGTCTCTGAAATACTTCAAAGGAAGCCAAAGAGCATGGAAGGGGCAGCTCTGCGGCAGGGCACACCCCTGACAGCATCCCCACCTGAGGGTCCGTGTGCAGCATTTCAGCCAGAGATGCTGCGGCTCTGTTGTAATCACTAGAGTCAGGCATTCACAACTCCTTGCCTGCCAGCAGCCAGGGCCAACATCGCAGCAAGGCACTGCCAAGCATTAAATACACCATCCTCTTCTTCTTCTTGTTGTGCTAAGCTTTATCCCCTGTGCATCTCAGGTTCCTTAAGTAAACAGGAATTTCACAGCAGGGAAGTGGTATGTCAGCAACAGTGCCTATCATCACTCCCCCAAACTCAATTTTTAGAAGCCAAGCAGGTGAGCGTTACCCGGTACGACTGCAATAGGTATCTGGGAAAATGCCTTGCCCCAGGCCTAAGAATGTGCTTTAGCAGAGACTTCCCTATAAAAATAAATGTGCCTGGTATGCCGTGGGTGCACGTGAAAGCAAGGAATTCCAAGTTCAAACTTTTGTGCCCCGGAGAGCTACCCAATAGCCACCGAGCTGTAACTGGATACTCCCACCATGAACACCCAAGGACAACTGAATTTCTCAGCCTGCACATATATAGGGGAATTAGCATTCTTAACCCATTAATTACGCCCAGGAACTAAAGTGGCAATACAAAACCTTCTGTGTTTCGGTTGTCATACTGGAGAAAGGAAAACAAAGAACTGGAGAAACAAGCGAGCTGTGCACCCACAGGTTGCATTGCCATGCCTCAGCCATCCCAAGAGTGAACTTGCCCGAAGAAGGCTACTACCAAGATAACCACAAATCTGCACTTTGCTGAGCAGCAGCATCTCATGTCAGTCATAGCTGCCCTCTGTTGAGCAGAGGGACTTGGGCAAATCCGCACAGTAACATGCGGGTCTGAAGCAAAGCAAATGCGTACTCGCACTTGAGCATCTACAAGGCTCACAAGCTCCTCCAAGACCAGTACCATAGTCTCCTTACAGCTTCAGTAGTGTACAGCTCAGCTTGCTGCCTCAGAGAAAAGCCTGAGTATCAGCTGTGCAAAATTTAAAAAAAAACCTTTCCCAGAAAAAGGAGTATCAACAGCAAACAAGGCAACTGGAAAGGGGAGTTTTCAGACAGCTCAGCCAAACTGCACCACCAACCACCAGCCTGCAGAAGCAGGCCAGAGACTGTAAGACATGGGAAGAGCATTAAAAAGGTTTAAAAAGCCCGAAATGCCCTCATTTTATGAAATCCTTTTTAAAAGTCACAAAAAGGAGACAGAGCTTGATTGAACACATTTCTTCACTTCAGACCCATAGCTGCATTCCTCCCTCCCCAGGAATTCAAAACTGTCTGCAGAGGTAAATTATGCATAAGCAAAATATTCCTAAAAGCCAAATTAAAAAAGCTGCACACATTACACAAGGCCTTTTAAATACATAATGTCGGAGGAATGAAGGGTTAGCCACCTAGATTGACCATTTGATAGATTAGGCACAAATGGAGCTAACTTCATCCCTCTCATCCACTCAAAGGCTTATAATCTCACACCTTGTGAAGCAATAAATTAGGAAGAAGTGCTACACTAGCACTACACACACCACATGGAAAATTTAAACTTCTACTACTAGTTAGAAAACAAGTTCTACAGCGGGAAAAGCTTTAAATAAAAGGTATACAGTCACAGTACTAAGACACTACAGAGTAGCATCAGCTACCATAGACTTAAAGATCACAGCCTTTGCCACTGTGGGTTTGGGGCTCATTTAGCACAGGCTCGGGATTTTGGATCAGTCTGGAAAGTGCCGGAGGCACACTCATTTTTCCATTCCATTGCCAGCCTTACTGGAGGATTAACGCACACCCTCTGCTCTTCTTCTGCTATTACATAATGGCACATAGTAGACAAGAAGAGTAGAGTTCAAAATTCACGTCTTAATTTGCACGAGTATCCATTTAGATTAAGATTTATGAAGCTCACACTGTAAAGCACTGCACCTTTTCATGAATGTGTTTTATTCTCTTTAAATAAAGAGGACGGACTCATATAGATCTATTAGTACGAGGCCAAGACAGCGGAAAGAAAACAAAATTATACCTCTGGTTTAACAAATATACCAGAACATTCCATTTTTCTCAGCCAATTTCATTCCAGGTGGGCAACAGAGGACATTGTGGTGGTCAGAGCACCAGCTGTGGACCCAAGAGAATGGGGAACAACACTCCTGCCACTGACTCCCAAGATCTCAGTGAAATGTCTGCCATAGAAGAGGTGGGAATATCCGATAAACTTTTATTACATCCCATAAATTATGCACTATAGGGGCAGGATGCAGACATCCACAGATACAAGTTCTATGTCTAACAACTCTTGTGCAAACATTTTAACAGGCTCATTTCAGCTCCTTAATACACCTCTGCTTCCCAGACCCATCAGTGAGCTTCAAGTCTAGGCTGCCTCCTGCTCAGTGCCTGCAACCCAGCCCCATGCCTTCCTCCAAGCAGCCTCCTGCCTGCAGAACTCTCCTCCAATACAAAACCAAACCTGTGATGAAACGGCACAGCAAGCTGGAAATTGCAGAATTATTAACGAGAAACAGGTAATTCACATCTTCCTCCAGCAACAGGGTCACTCCTTCTATTATGTTTCTTCTCTATTTAAATTTACAAACCTGTGTTCATGAGCCAGTCCCTGCTTGCAGGTAACCCAACCTAAGAGAAAAGGATCTTCTCCAAGAGCCAAACCACACCAACCATCTCCAAAGTCACCAAAAAAAGATAAACATATATCACATAAGGTGGCCAGAGTGCACTACCTGGTCAAAGCCTGATCTCACCTGACACAGAAACACTTCCTCATGCAGCTTACATTTTTGGTATAGGTACAAAATATTTGGTGTGACCTTGGGTGAGCCACTTAACAATGCAGCAAGGCGTACTTGCAGACAGTAACGTTTTCTCATACTTGGCCCCTCTGCTCGGTGCTTTTGGGGCAGGGACCTTCTCTTGACACAAACAGCACTTTCCAAAAGAGAAGCGGCATTTTTTAAGGCACCTAGACATCAGTAACATTTTTTTCTTAAGTAGCATGATGGACCAATGCCACATGCAATAACATAATCAAGGAGAAAAGACTCAAATACTGGCAAAATAAGAGGCACTTGTGTGCTAGAGGGAAGCATATTATTATTTTCAGTGTACACTGAGAATTGCTGCTCTTAACTTCTAGTTTGAATTGAAGCTATACTGTAGTAAAGGAGGAAGATGACAGAGTGAAAAAGAACATGAAATTGGTGAAAAAGACCAACGGTTATATTTAAATCTAAGGGTAAAATGTGCTGAGTCTGCAGAATGCAGGCAGTGTTTCATCTTTAATTTACTTCTCTGCCCCTCTGACTTCAGTGGCTCCAAGAAAAGTTACATGGAAGATCTGGGAGAGGGAATTTATGTACATTATTTTTAATATACCTTAAAGGAACAAATGACTAAAGGGATACAAAATTATTTCAGAATGAAGTAATAATGAAGAGAAGAGATTAGACATTAGTTGATCCTCAATGTTTAATGGAGGGGAAAGGCAGGGGAGAGGAGAGCTTATACTGATGAATGCTGCGGCCACAAACACCTCTCTTACACATCCAATTTCACTGATGTGAAAATCCTCACGTGAAGAAACAGGCGAAAAAAGAGCTTAAGTGGGAACAGGGTGCAGAATGCCAAGTGCTACACTGAATAATTCAGATCCAGGCACTGCTATTGGCCAGGCAAGAAAATCACACACCCCTGCTAGTTTTAAAATCAAAGGCCAAGGAAGGATAAAAGGGAAAGATAACACCTCTAAAGCAGAGATCACTCTCTGCAGTTCCCATTTCCCAACTTCCCACAATGTTCTGTCATTGCAAGAGCACTGGAGCTGGGGTACCGCAGTAGTGCCGAGGCATGGCACCACGCTATCCACAGCTGACCAAAAGCCTGGATGACACTGATGCCTTTTTAACAGCACTTGTTCAGCCCAACAGCAAGGGAAAGCCAACTCTGAAGCAGGTACTGACTCAACAAAACCAAACTGACTTCATAAGAGTTGCCTTTACTAGACTCTTTCAGTGCATAAGCAGTTCTTCAGTCAGTGAAGCTGAAGGCAAGACGCCATTAGGGCTTTCACTTGGGTCTATGTTAACACTGAACTCAACCAGGTTCTCTCCCCTGCCTTTGCCCTTCCCAATCACAGTAATGCTTCTTCAGCACCTGGCCAGTGGGGCTGCATACGCAGATTTCCAGGTGAGGGATGGAAAGCACCATAAGGAGGAGCCGTGCGCCTGGTACAGAGTGCAGTATTCCCTGGAAAAGGGGCATCCAGCAAATTACCTTGCCTTGGTCATGCACAGCTAGAAGCAGGCAAGTTATCAAGTCGCTTCCACAATTTTCAGACTACAGCTACTGCGTTAAGCTTGAAATAATCACCCTGGGTGTGTTTGGTAGAGAGATGTTATATATTCTGGGGCTTGAAAGATGCAGTGCTACTAAAATCCCATCTGACCATTCTGGTGCAGCTCCACATGGTCAACTACTACTAACATTAAATTTTAGAAATGCGTCTCAAAGTAGGCCCTGGTATTTGACAGCCCAAAACACGTTCCCCTACAAAGCCCAGAAGTGGAGTAACTTTGACTCCTATTTATTTTACCTTTAAGGTTCCTTCTAGGAACAAGCACCATGTGGACAGTGCGCACAATTACACCTTTGCTGGATGCCCAGCCTCAAACCATCTCTTCCATTGACCTCCTTCACTCTTGATAAATTAAGATAGACATCCCTTGGTTCCTTTCACAACTGCAACGCTTTTGTAGAGCAACCCAACCCTTGGACAGGCACTATGGAAATCACAGCAGTGGGATTCCTGGGCTGGTCTCATCATCCCATTACCAACACTCCAAAACCTGCCCCTCTCAGCCCAAATGAGAGGCTGCCTTTCCCTCTCAGCCTGTGTGCCAGTCCTGCTTCCCAGAACTGGCAAAGTAAGGGAACCCCTCTAGGTGAGCCACAAAGTGAGGAGTGCATGGGGAAGGGGAGGGAAACAGTGGGAGGGAGAGAACAGAACAAAATTTTAAAAAGAATAAAAAATAAGAAAAAGAAAAAGGAAGGAAAGAAAGAAAAAAGTGAGGCCGGCCTGTTTCTTTCTTCTCTACCATCTATTCAGTGGCAGCAGGGGAGGTCTACAACTGTTGTGTCATGTAAAGCACAAAAAAACCCTGACAAGCGTGTTTTAGCTGATGGAGACCAGAATGGACAGGAGGCTGGTGACAGCTCAAATGCAGGGAGTAAGAGACCTCCACTTTAATTGCCTGTTTCTTACTATCTCATCAAACAAGCAGGAGCGTTAGAGCCTGGATGGGCTGCTCAAAACCACAAGAAATGGCCGAAATTTCAGTGTGTAAATACTTCAGCTAACTACCCAGGCTGACAGAGATTCTCACTCCTGTCCAGGGATACTGAATTTTTAACCCTGCGTCATCCACAAAAGCCTATACCAAAGGGAACATGCAGAAGATGCTTTGAAATAGTGAAGGGAGGGAGGGGGGAAAGGGAAGTTAAACCACAAGCTGGGCAGGACCTGGAGAGGTGTTTATAAATAAAGCCACTAAAAATAATACACTGCACACTCGCATCTCTAACATAGCATTTTCTTCTCCACAGAACTGTGACAATGGTTATCTCGGTGGTATAATTATCTAGATTTGATGACAGATTAAAAAAATATATCTCTCAAACACCTGTTCAAGAGTTCTGTGTTTTTAAAGGCCATTGCCATTAACCTTGGGCCATGCACTTCATTGTGTTTAATTAGCAAGCTAATGAAGCCAGTTTTATTCCCCTTCTCAAGCACAAGAGGATAAATACAAGACAGTGAAAGAGGAGACCAGATCCATTTGCAGCACAGTTCATTGCTGCATGGCATTACTTAAACTTGCACCAAAATAAAAGTAATGCAATGGCTCGGGAAAACGTGTTAGCAATGCATTCTGCAAGACAAATCCTTTTACACCTTCTGTATTTTCTAAAGCTCATAGATTAAAACATGATTTCCGAACATTTGGGCTGCAGAAAAATTTGCAAACAAAGGGCTAAAAATGAACATAATGTTTTCCTCAATGAATCCTCAGTATTCCAAAAATTAAGCATAACAGATTTCTTTCTTTCTTTATGGTTTGTTTTTTTTCTGCAAAGAACAGCAGCCCGTGCTTGCTTTGTTACAGCCAGCCAAGGTAGCGATGAGAGAAGCATCAACAATGGAGGTCAAGCGATTTTCGAAAAGCCCACCACTTTCTCAGAGTCCTAACATGTACACACACAAATGACATACTCCAAGCAAAGCCGGGTGCTACGAATCCCAGCAACACATTGCAACTGTGGGTATCTGGGGTTGTTTATTTTTTTTCCCCTGACTGAAGAGCTTTATGAAAAGCTGGACAATGAAGATCATGTTGATAAATACTCATAAATAAAAGCTTTAAAAGAGAGGGAGGGATTTACAGAATTGCTAATGCACTGATTTAATGATTCCAGGGGACTTTTCCAAATAAACAGAATTATATTCATTTTCTAGGGTTTCTTTATTCCGTTTTCAGGGGGAGGAGAAAAAGTCAGCGTAGTTATGCCCTATCACATTATCCTTTTCGTAACATGATACATTTAAGAAGCTTTCAGGGTTAATTTTTTTAACGCAATCGTTTTTTCTCCTCCAACTTCCATTTCTGCCACTATATGCACACAGCCATAGGATCGGGTTAAAAAAAAAAAAAAACCAAACCAAACAAAAAACCAACCCCACACCCAAACCAAAAACAAAATAACAAAACAAAAAAAAAAAAACCAACCCGGAAGCCATCTCTTTTATTGAATCACCCGAGATAAAAGGATTCCAAGATATATGGAAAGAAAATACATTGACCATAAATCTCCTTTATGCACATAATAGAATTTTTCAGCCAAGAGAGCTGTTGTGATGATAGCAACGGCGAGCACCACGAATACTGATGGCACACACACACACACACCCCGCCTGCTTCTTCCAAAATACCTGCTCTCCCTCAGCACTGCTATGTAAATACAAAACCGCACAACCCCCTTCCTAACACATGGAAACAAAGCTGCGTACAAGTGTCCCAGCGATCAGATAAAAAAGCCTAAACTGGCTTTGCTCACCATCAAATTAATTTTTTCTAATTTATTTTTATTGCCCACTCCCTTTTCATTGCCTTCCCCTCCCCGCCTCACACTTTCGGTGTGACTTAAAAAATAATTAAGCGATGGCAGTGTTTATAATGCCAAAGGCAGGCGGTGGCAGTGCATATTTAATGGGCACTCGGAACAAAGGAAGCCCGGCTGCAGGAGCGCCCCGGGGCCGGCCCCGCCGCCGCCCCCCCGGGCAGCCCCTTCCCCGGGCCGGGGGACACGGACACGCGGGGAACCCCTCCCACTCCCACCCACTTTGCAATACAATGAAGCCGCGATGGCAAAGCCGCCGGGAACTCCCCGGCTGCCCATCGCGGAGCAGGGAAGGGCACGGCTGCAGCATTGCCGCCTCCCACACCCTGCCCCCGGGAAACCCTCGGCCACAAGCAGCACACCTCCCCGGCCACAAACAGCCCTCCCTCCCACCACCAACCCCCAAATCCAACCACCACCCCGGGCTGGGGAATGGAGGTACCGAAACAAGTCACTGCCGAGCGCCGGGGCGGGGGGCTCAACCCCGAAGGAGGGGTGTCAAGGGGTCGTGGTGACCAGCAAGGGGGGTGGGCCGGGGAGGGCAAAATTGCTGCCGCCGCGGTTTGTGCATCAATAAAAAGGAATAGAGGAGGAAATAATAATTACAAAAATTAAAACAAGGAGGGAAAGTGGGGAGCGCGGGGATTTCAACCGTGCCCGCGTTTTCAGTGCTGGGGAGGGAAACAGGCGTTCTGACTTCTTCTGCCTCCCCCCCCCCAGGGCTGCGGGATGGGGCACCCCATGGCGACACCCCCCCCCCCCCCCCCCCGGAGCGCTGCCTGGGACACCCACAGCTCCCCCGGCAGTGCCCGGGCTTTCGGCTAACTTCCACCCCGCGCCCCCCGGCAAAACGCACACCCCGCGGGTTGGAGCCTAAGTTTGGGGGCCAGTCCAGTTCCACAAAATAAATGGGATGCAAAACACACTAAACAAACACAACCCTGCCGCAAAAGCCCCCTCCCGGGAGATACTCCCCCAGGCACCCCCTTCCCGCCCCGCACACCCCCTTTATCCCAACTTTCTCCCAGCTCCCCCCAGCGCCAGCCATCCCCAAACGACTCGTTTCGCGCTAACAGGCAAACCCCAGCGGGACCGCGGTAGCCCGGGGGGCTGCGATGGAGCGAGGTGGGGGTGTCCTCTGAGGACCAGGGGGGAACTCCTCTGCACCTCCCTCGGGTTACACACGCGCAGCCCGGCAGGAGCGAGCGCACACATGGCTACTACCTGAGCGGCCCCGCACCATTTCGGAGCAACCCCCAGGTCTCCTCCCGCTGCTCCCAACTTCTCCACACACACACACACACACACACAAACACACACACGACCCCTGCAACCTCTCCGGTTGAGCACCCGCTCAGAAGTAAATGCCCGTTTTTGTAAAGTTTCCTCGATATCGCGCCGTGTTTACATTGCTATTAATTCCCACAGGCTGCCTGAAGGGAACAAAAAGCAGCAGCACGGGAAGGCTCGTCCTGCGAGCAGGGAGAAAACGGGGGGGGGGGGGGGAGCGAGGGGGTGAAAAGCAAAAAGAAAGAAAGAAAACCAAACAAACCCCCCAACAATAATAAAGCAAATGAAGCAGACGGCAGCGGTGGGGACATTCCCCAGTTCGCAGGCTCGCTGGTTGCTCTGCTCTGTTTCGGAGGGTGGCTGCAAATAATTGCACGGCCCATTCAATTCTGCATTTGGAGAGGCGACCGTAAGCCCGAGCGGGAGGTAAACACACCGAAATGCACTTACCTGCACAGAAAGTTCCACAAAGCAAGGCGAAAGTCAGCCACGAAGCAATCATATTCCTTTACTTTTCTTTTTTTTTTCCTCCTCCTCGTGTGCCGCTCTATCCCCAAGGGAAGCAAAAATAAAAATACGAAGATCGAGAGAGTGAAAGAAGGGGGGAGACGCGAGGCTCTGCCCGCGCTCTCTCGCGCTTAAAAAAAAAAAAAAAAAAAAAAGAAAGAAAAAGAGAAAAAAAAAAAAAAAGGCAAAAAACCTGGGGGAGGGGGGAGGGACGGGGGAGGGGAGGGAGGGAGAGAGAAAAAAAAAATCGGATTTAATTCCTTCGCAGTTGCAAAATGTATCCAGTGGAGAGGAACAGCCCCGGACGGTTCGACCTGCTCCTGCCTGGCCCCGGCGTTCGCTCCGAGCTTTCCAAGAGTTTCTTTTCCTGGGCTTTTGTGCTGGGAGCTCGGCGTGCACCACACACTGACTCCCCCCTCCCCTCACCCCCTTCTTCTTCTCCTCCTCCTCCTCTTCCTCCTCCTCCTCCCAACCCAGCCCCTCCGGCTCCCCCAGCGCTACGGGAGAGCGCGCACACACGCGCGCGCGCGCACGCCCCCCCGCCTGTCCCCGTGGTGGTGCACGCGCAGGCCAGTGCAGAGGCGCGCGGGATGTCCGCGCGCGCGCCACACGCGCACACACACTCACCCGCTCCGCTTCCCCGCGCAACGCAACGCACACGCGCTCCCGGCGCCGGCAGCAAGCGGCAGCGGCGGGACTATGAGAGGTGACCGGCCCCGCGTGCAGCGCGGGTGCTTAGCGGCAGGCAAGAGGTCGCGGAGGAGCCGCGCAGCGCCGGCAGCGTGGTGGTGGTGGTGGTGGTGGTGGTGGTGGTGGTGGTGGAGGGGAGGGGAGCGGAGCCGGTGGCGGCGGGCCGCGGCATCGCGGGCTGCGCGGGGCGCGGAGCGAGGGGGTGGCGGGCGCGGGCTGGGCAGGGTGTTGCCATGTACCGGCGGGGGGATGAAAGGAAAGAAGAGAAAAGAAGAAGCAGCTGTGGGGAAAGGGGAGGTTTGTTGTGGTTTGTTGTTGTTGTTGTTGGAGGGGGTTTTAATAATTAAAAAAAAAAAAAAAGCTGAACCGGTTCCAAAATGGCTTCTGAAAAAAAGGGAGAAGCCAAAGCGGAGCCAGCGGGGAAACCCGGATGTTTGATACAAAGAGGCTGGAGCGGGGCGGAGCGGCGCGGGGGCTCCGCGGCCGCTGAGTGGGGAGCGGCGCTGCCCGTCAAGGCCGCGCCCCGCAGAGCACCGCCCCCCACGGGATGGACCGGGGGGGGGGGGGTTGGGGGGGGCAGGGAGCGGGGGAAATGGGGAGGATGGGGTTGAGGGGTGAAGCTTCCTCCCCTCGTGCCCGCCGCCTTCCCGGAGAAGGACGGGAGGACCCCCTCGGGGGTGGGGATATACCCTGTCTGTATGGAATAAATAATCCTTCTCTTCCAGGTTGGTGAGAATGTGTTTTCTCTACCCCGGAGCCCCCGCACGCAAAAATGTCCCTTGACCCCCAGATCTTGCAGTAGCGATGGCTCAGGGACAGTGTCCAGGAGTGCCAGGGCAGAAGGGCCACCTCAGCAGAATCAATTCCCAGGCTGCTTCAGGGTTAATAAGGTTTTCTGTATTGCAGGGATTACAGGAATCGAACTCTCTCCACAACCTGTTTTAATGATAACTAAATAATATGGTATTAGGGAGCACCACAAGGGGAAGGAAGAGGAACGAAAGATGCTGGAGTTGGGTCATTCCCAAGGCTTGGAGCCTGCGAGGTCCACTGACTCATGGGGGAAAAGGCTGTAGCACAGACGTGCAGCTCCTGCACACAGTGGTGAATCGCAGGTCACCTCCCTCCAGTTTGTGCTATGGGGAGTAAGGTTGAAAATGTTTCTAAAAGCGTTTACTTTTTCCTCTGGAGGGAGAGAAGAGTAAAACTGAATCATTCCTTTTCAAAGTTTGAGAAGTGTTTTGTTTCAAGAAGAAATAAGTAAATTTTTTTTTCAGTAAGAAGTTTGCAGGAAACTTCAGGAATCTTTTGTAAGGGCTTGTAGCATCTTGGAAGCTGGAGTCTTTCTTTATATACATACAGCACTTGCGTAACAATGTCTTAACTGTGAATGAGATTCCTAGGTGCAGTTGCAATAAACTGATTAATAGTATCATTCATGGTATCATACCTCATTCATATGTTCAGTGTAAGTAAAGAGGAATTACATTGGCAGGAGTATAGCAGTCGTGACTTCAAACGCGATACTCTTGGAGGGAAAAGTTACAGCTAAAGCATGCACCACTGGGCAGTGCAATTGGTAAAGCTGCAAAAAATGCTCAAGAAAATAATTTTTGGAGTAAAAAGCAGCAAAAACAAGCTCACAAAGAGCTAGTGCTGGGCAGGTCTGTGGCACGGAAAAAGCAAGGTGGGTAAAGTTACCCAGTTAGTCAAACTGAGGGTGGAAAATAAGAAGGAGACATGTCTGTCAGAGGGATTGGTCAGGGATGACCCCTACTTATGCATAAACAAGCACCCACAAGCAGGGTTGTTTAGATTTGTAATCTGGAGACAGCAAGGACTGATTTTTGTCGCCAAACACTCGTGGAACAAGTCACTGACAAGGGCACACAGCAAAGGGAATGGAAAGTAGTTAAATGAGAAGGAATGTCTTTGCCATGGGCTGCAGCTGCTTGAAATGCATTGGGATCCTCAAGAGAAGAGACAAGTAATAGGTCAGTATTTCCTATACGGTTGCTTATTTCATTCAAAAGCAAATAATGGGTCATTGCTGTGTATTTCATTCAACAAACAAGTTATGAGAACTACCACATGGCTCAAGTATGGAGAAATGTGTGGGGCAATAAAAAGACCCAGTGTTTCACTGTACCGGCATCCCCACAGTTAGCTAAAATGAGACATTTAATTCATACCAAGAAAATATTAGCCCTGGGGAGCAGGCAGCTTGGCTAACACAGTAGTCGGTTGCGCTCTGTCCCTGCCCAAACTTAAATGCTCCCTGGCCAGCGCTGCTCCTATTTTTAATCTCTGTGCTATGAAAAGCCCTGTTCCACAGTACGTGAATTTGTGCTTTATAGGCAGAGACTTGGGAGCACGTTTATCACATGGCTGTCATTGCTTTTGAGGAAACAGGTCCATAGTGCTTGGGATGTTGTCCTTAAGCCACCCAATAAGATGTGGTCCTTTGCTCTTGGACAGTGTGCTGCTTCACAGCGATGCTGTGAAGAGCAAACTGACAAGAGAACTGGACCCAGGGCAGTTTTTGCCCAGGGATAAATGATACCCTGATTTCTCGTTTATTAAATTGCAGCCTGTGTTGTGTACATTGTTTCACAGGGAGATGTTTACCCTGCTGAAAAGCTAAAATGTTTTCTCTCCTTGCAACATAAAAAGCCCAGGAGTGAGTTTTGTCACCGGAGATAATGTTACAGCCTCAGCAAGATGACACTTAAAAACTTCGTCAGCCTCCAAGAATTTCAGAATAGGGATGAATGAAGGTAGCAAGTGTTCAGGCAGTGCTTGCACGAAGTGCCCTCACAAGCAGTGTTTTCAAGAGCTTTTTTCTGTTCCCAGTTACCATTAGAGCTGCACAGCTGGGACCATTTTTAAATAATTATACTTACCAGTTAAAAACCCTCACATGCTAAAAGAAATTTTAGCTAAGATGGCTTTGTGCTTTGCAGTCTCATATGACACTCTATCTTTGTGGTGTGACTGTTGTAACAAGTCAAATTCATGTATTTTGATACCTGGCACATGATAAAGATACTTGGATCACTTAAGCCTGTACAAAACTGCAATGCTCACATGTCATTTATCTTAAAATCCTATTGTAGCTCTCGTGAAATGTAATTTCTTCAGTGAATGGAAATTTATACTGGCAGAGGTGTTATAAAACATGAAAAATACTCAGGGAAGGGGACCCAACGCTTCCTTTATCTCTTCAAGTATTCAGTAACAGGAATTTATTTTTCAGCTTGGCATTGGTTCGTTGCAGATTACAGAGCTTTGGTGCAAGCAAAGGGACCCGTTTCCAGTCGTCTTAACCAAAATTGCAGTAACTGCAACAGGTGAGACATGGCTTGTGGCCCCGAGATGGCAAACTGGTTCACAGGCTGCAGTGTCTGTATCAGTTCCTAAAGCTGCTTGTAGGAATTCACCCAGCCTAAAGAACCTCCTGGGATCCCAGCTTCTACATTCCCATTTCAAAATGCATGGGTAAGAGAAAACAATTTATATTCATAACCTTAAGTAAATAAATTGTCACTTTAACTACACGTTTTATTGTAATTAAATGCTTCTCAGTAATAAGCAACCCACACCATGAAGGAGTTTCCTAATATAACAGTAAGCTAAGTTCCCAGTTGTGAGCAGAATTAGGAAGCTTTTAAAAGCACAGACCAATTAATATGGCAGAGCCATGTTGCACAGTTCTCAACATGTGGAGGAAAGGTGGTTTTGCTAGAGAGCTTTATCCTTATTTTCCATTGCTGTGTGGTCAGCACCTCACCTGCAGGATTTCCCACTAGGATTTATACCCAGCATTAGCCTGACTCTGCTTCTGGTGGTTTTGCCTGACTCTTAACAGGAACAGACCTGAGGCAGATTTAAACCTTCCCCAGCTTTCTAAGGACTCACTGCTGTCACCTCTCCATAATGCAGCTACAATTAACTTTGCTGGAATTTCTATATTTGAAGCAGCTTTAAATTAGAGGCTGAACTTACAGACGTGGATGCAGATGGTCTTTGCTACTGTCTGTATGAGCCCTTGGGTTTTGCACTAAAAAAGCCCACCCACACTGACAAATTTGCCCTTTGCGGTCTGGCTTCAGTGCAACTGGTAAAAATAGTGAGTGATATGACAGACAGAAAGGGCCCTAAACTATATTTTTTGATCGCTTTTCTTAGCTCTGACTAAAGAGCAAGGCATCCGATGTTGACAGATTAAAGGGGAATATACCAAGCAAAGGGATCTGCTACCAAGATGCCCATAAACCGAGAGTTCTGCCATCCTCCAGAATGTGAACTCTTCCTTTGGTTCTTAGTTGTATTTTGATCAAAGTGTAAATACCAGCAATTGGCACATGTCAGACAGTGTCAGAGCCGTGTACCAAAGCTTTCTTCAGGTTCAGTCTTTAGCACTGCTTTACTCATCTGTGGGTTTTGTTAGGGCTTCTGGGACATAGCTCATTATTTTTACCACTGTAACCAGCAGAGTGGCCGTATCATCATTTCCACTTAAATCCAGGAGAGCAAGTCTGGCCTATTGGGCAGGGAACTTAATTGTGAGAAGGCTTTGGAGGGCGGTTGGCACTGGATGGTAGCTGTACTATTAGCATATTACTGCCCCTGAAAAGAAGAATCCAAGCTCTAATGCATATCCGCAAGTCCCACCAGCTCGATGGGTACCAAAGCACGCCCACACTTGAGCTGGAGACTCCTCTGCTCAGACAAGGAGGATTACGGACATCATATGACTAATTCTGAAATGACGGTGTATGCTTAATTGGTAAAGGACTGCATTTTCTATCTTTTTTTAACCCAGGACATAGCGTCAAAGGTCTGCCTGATATTCGAGGTTCATTTCAGGTATTTCCTTCATTGAGATTCACTGTACCTAAGGTTACTGTGACCTCTGGCTTTGTCTTGTGCTCTTCAGCACTATGAGAAGCCCGTATTCAAATTCCCCTGAAACATAAGGCTGTGCTGCTCTCGCAGCTCACAGAGCCTTCTCTGAACCTCAGGTACAAAAGCTTTGGCTGTTTCAGGAGCCAGTGGCCAGGAGTCACAAAAAGCATGATATTTATATAAGTGGACTACAGTACCAAACTTTAGACATTCATTCTAATGTCCTGCTTTCAAGATCTCTGCCTCAGTTTCCCTGTAAAATGCAAATACAGCATTGGTGGTGCTTAGCTCATTAAAAGAAATAAATACCTCTCTTCTAAGAGTGTGTGTTGCAGGGAGTTGAAGTCAATGCACCTTAAATTCAGCGGAAGATGTTTTTACCAACCGTTCAAACAGATTACCAAGAGCCACAGCAGCAAAATCCCTTCTAGCTTGAAATGTTAAGACTGCCTGGGTTCCTGTCAGGAAAATGTGCTCCAGAATTGGGGGTAGTAGCACCGGAATCATTTCTTGGTGCCACTGCTAGTGACTGTGACAGCCTCCAGTAATGGCAACCTATTAATGTTTTGCTCTGTCCTCCTTCCTTCAAAAGCTGAAGGTAAATAAGTACAGGTCCCATCATCTGATCATTTTGCTTGCATAGAAGTTACCTACGGAGCCTCTACATGAGATGGACAAGCAGAAGGGCAAGAGAAACTCTTCCCATCCTTGGTGTAAGGCTAGCCAGTGCACAGTGCTGCAACCTTGGGGCTCAGGAGCTGTTGAGTCACCCTGGTTGTTCCACTTTTCTGTGCACAACAGCCGACATTGCTGATAACAGCTGGGGGTGGCAGGGGAAGGGCAAGGTGTTAAACCTCTGTGCTGGAGTGTGTTTGGACCAGGCTAGGACAGCCTTAAGTGCTGCACTCTTTTGGGTGGCTGCCAGCGTATCCCATGGGGTTTTGCCACACCTAAAAAAGAGCCTGGGAATACAACAGAACCCTTGAATCTGCAGAGTGAGAACAGCATGTTCAGTTACTGCCCTTAGACTGTTCCCTAGCCCCATCCATTTAAGTTACCATCATCTGTAAAACAGTCCAGTAGGTATTTACCCACATTGTCTTCAGCTGTTGATGTTTTACCTGAAAATGCAATGCAGGTGTTTTAAAGTGCGTATGGTGGCTACAGCAGCCTAGAGCAGAGGCCTGTCATCTCTCCAACTCCTTCATGTTTCTCCCTCCCTAGGTGTTCCCTGGGCAGAACATCTTTCAAATTCCAGTATTCTATTTAAAAACGTAGACTTGGGGTTTTTAAACTGGTTGCAATTAAGCTTTAACAATGGGAAGGTTCATATGGAGGTGCTGTGCCCCTCTTTGAAATGGCTTTGCGTAAGAAAAGCATCTGTGTCCCTCCTGCAGCCAGCCAGAACACACTGCGGGCTTTACTTCCACTACTCTCACCTGTGGCCTCATGCCTCCCAACACACTCAAGACATGTATGGAAGGGCTAACAAAATATGTCCTGGAGTGTTTGGTGTATTTTTAGAGTTTAACCCAGATTATTGGCCTTTGTCCCAGATTTCAGTGGTTAGGTTATAAGAATGCCCAGTGAGGCCAAGTGCTTCCTACATTACTCTCAGGAAGGCTTTAATCACAAAAAGTACCCTCTCAGAGAAGGCAAATAATTAAGCTTTTGTGGCAAATACTCTACTGCCAGTAGCAGGAGGTGGTAAACACTCAAGACTACAGTATAAATAGCAGATGCACTAAGCTTTAAAACGCAACATTATTGTGTTACATGGTATTGAGTAATGAACTGGACATCGCTAGCGAGGTAGTTTTCCTTTTGTCTTTACTGGGACCAGAGTTTGTTTTTTACATCATAAAGTGTTTGTCCTTGCTGCTCATCAAGGGAAATGCTGGTGTAAACAGCCTGGATGAAACTCTTCCCACACTGTGGCAGCTGGCAGTGTGCAAGTGGGAATATTCAGGTGCCATCCAGCCTATCCTCACTTTGGCAGCACCTGTTCAACCTAGCTCTTCCTGCAGTCCTGGGTACTGCACAGTGCTCCAGACTCTTAGGGCATCATAAGCTTTGCCTGCAGAATATCTTCCCTCCTGTATAACCTCAGCCTGACCTCCTGCAGTTTGGTCCTTGCTGAGCATGTTGGGGAGGGATTGCTCCTTTTCACTCTGCTCCAGCTTTTTCCCCTTAGAAGATTGTCTCTTTTCAGCCTGTCAGACCCAAAACAGGCAAATTCATTTGTCCCTTCCTCATATTTCTGGCTGCACAGCATGACCCTTGCTCCATCCCTTGAGTTGCTTGGCTGTATCTCAGGGGCTAAATTCAGTTGCTGAAGTCCTAGATTTCCCATGCATCTCTGGCATGCTCTCCTCAGTTCTGAGGGACGTCTCTAGGTTCAGCTCTCCAGTTACACCACAGGTCTTTGGGATCATGGGGGGCTCCCTGACAGACTCATCCAAGCAATTTCTGGCTTTCATGGGCTTCCACCTTGGTATTACCTTTTTACCTTCCTATCAACTGCTTATTGCCCAGCTGACATAATACCCTTTCTAAGACTGTTTCCTTAGCTTTATAGCATAGGACATACCACATGTCATAAAAAATGCAAAATACAGAATCTATTCTGTTAAGAATCCAGCCACTGGTTCTCAGTTTTGTAGACAGGCAGGAATGACATATTGCCCATACAGATGCAGGTAAAATCTTGCTGCGCTCAGTCACACTTGTGCTTCCCAACGCTCCCCAGATTCAACAGTGGACATTTTGGCATATTATCAGTGATAAATGTGTTCACAAGTGAGAGCAGCCAGCCCTGCAGGCTGTGATGCCAGGGTATTGTGGGTTCCTGGCATGGGCAGAATGAGACAGAGATATTTTTGTAGTCAGCCTCAAGTTTTTATCTATTTATAGGTATCTTGGTGACCCCTAAATTGGGATTAGGTCCTTTGGCAGGAAGACTGCGCTGCATTTCCTGGCCCCTTATCCATTCAACACACCCTTGCTCTCAAAAGCCACTGATCTTGTCCTTTTATTTGTGCCACCAAATGCCACTCCTTTGGGTTGAGAAGCAAGAACAGGCAGCAGGAAAATTATCAATAATCCCCATCAAGCAACTAGTCTCATTTTTAATCCCATTTTTTGTGGCCTGTGGATGCTGTGGGGTGGTACACAGACCCTTAATTATTCAGCTACAATAGTTTAAATGATTGCAAGTGGCTACACCAAATTTGAAAATAATTCAGGAATAATGGAGGGAGATTTTTTTTAAAACAAGGATGGCATAGGACAAGGATGAAAAAGGTGCAGGACCCTTGTGGCAGAAGTACTGGTTGGAAGTATTCTTGTGGCCTGGGTTTCAGCTCAGTCTTCTGCAGGATCTCTGATAGGCTTTGCTTTACTTAAGAGATAAGTCCTGATCAGAATGGGAGCAGCAGGCTTTATACACAGAAGTAATTAAAATGTTTCACTCCCTGGCAGGGGAGTTAAAATCAATTTCTCAAATACAAGATGAGAAGCAACTGGCCAGGCTGCTGCCATGCAGAAAAAAAGATCCGGGGCTGTGATGCTTGGGAGTACAGCAGAAATCCAGTCCTGCAAAACTCCAGCAGTCCTCCTGGGATGCCTGTTCAGAGGGGCATGCTGCAGAAGGCACGGGACAATTTTTTCCATTAAACTTGGCAATGGTGGTGTCTTGGCTCAAGAACAATTTCCACACTTCAGGAAAGATATGGGTCAGCAGGGAAAAAGCCCAAAGAGATGCAAAAAGAATGATTTGAGTTGTAGAAAACCTGCCTTTGAAGAAAGGCTGAGAAAGAGAGAAGTCTGTGGTCTGAAGAGGGGACCAAGCTGAGACAAAGCAAGTTGCCAAGTACATACAAGGCTGAAGCAAAGAGGAATAGCGTGGTGCGTCCTTGTACCTTCTGCAAGCAGGGCGAGTAATGGCCTTTAGCTCCAGCAGAAAAGATGTAGGTAAAAGATCAGGAAAAGCTTTCCAGTGCCATGGATAGTTCAGCACAGGAGTATTCCCGCAGGCTGTTGTGGAATTGTCAGTGCAGGACGGCATTAAGACAAAGATCCTGCAGGGATGGTTGAGGTATTGTTGATTGTACTGGGAGCCTCTTAGAAGGCTTTATCAAACTACTTCCTCCAGTTGCCACTGAAATCATTGCAATTCAGCACTTCAGCGTTTGCGAAAACCTGCTACAATAGCAATCCCCTGTTTGCAGTCTAGTGGATTGCCAGAGCAATCACATGCATATCTAGCTCCTAGGATTGTAGGGGTGCCAGAACAAGCTAAGAAATAAATTTGCTGTAACCATAGAAGGTGGTTACTCTAGAGCATTAAAAGTCCAGTCTTTCTTTGACAAAAAGTGCTGCACATGAACTTTTCCATGTAAAATAATGCAGGGAAATCTCAGTTATGTTTAGAGTTAGAGAGGCACAAAGGAAATTTCATTAGAGCCCACCAACAACGATCTGTTATAAAGGGAACAGGAGCAATTTGTGAGTTCTCAGAAAACAGAATGTGTCTCTGTTCTGCCCTGTCCTCATTGTCTGCTGCTGTACTGTAGGACATAGATTCCTTCAGAGAAGGATCTGTGCCTTCTGCTCAGTTAGCTCTTACGCATCACGTTTTATTTGCTAGGAGACTTGAATAATGAGCAGCAAACACTCTTGTTCGTACTTTAAACACATGGAAACTGCAGTACAGAGAAATAAAATGACTTGCACAGGGTCACAGAGCAATTTTGTGGCAGGGCTAGGACCAGAACCCAGCTCCCTTGCTCCCAAACCCATGTGCCAGTCTTCAGCTTTTCATTGACCCGTAATTTTAATCACCTTCCAAGGAAGTCTAATTGGCCTCTTCCAGTTGACTTCCATGGGTATAATGCCAGGTACCAAATAAAGTCACTGGGAATATCAATACAAAAGAAGTCAGTATTAGATGCAAAGAAAGAACTGATGGAAGGGAAAAAATAGATTTTAGAGAAAAAGGAATAAGTTCTAGTGCTGCTTCCATAATATCATTCCCCCTTTAATTTGTGCCTTCTCAAAATTAAAAAAAAATAGATTGCTAATATTAATAGATGAAATGAATCTTGAATTTTATAATAGTGGAGGAAATGAAAGGACCAAAGTAATATTGTGTTGTTAACTGAGATTTTAATAATGATTCTGTCCTCAGTTGGTGCATTTATTCCACAGAAAGTAAATCATTAATGAAGAGGAGGGGAAAACAGTTTGATGATGATGGATTTTTGAAAGAAAAGTTAATTCTGCTTAACTTCTAGAAACTCTGAAATATGCCTGGAGCTCTATAACTTAAAGACAAACACCTCAAAACCAGTCCACAAAGATGGCTAAGACTGCCTCGGGTAGGATGGTGCCATGAACATGGTTTCACTCCGATAGAGCTGAGGTGAGTGGAAGAGGGTGGTCATAAACGTTGGTTTTGATGGAGGAAGAAAGGTTTGAAGTTTTGTTGTTGATTGGTTGTATTCTCATAGCTACTTCTGAATGGCGTCTGGAGAGCAGTAAGGACAGCATCCTCACCTTAAAACAAAAGAGATCTAACTGGGCTCATCCTATGGTTTCTGTGGACTTCTGCAAGATCTGCTTCTACTATGTCCTCTACAGGGGGTGGGTGGACTCAAACCACTCTGTGCTGTGTGTTTGACTTCCCAAGTGAAGAAAGAGCACACCAAAGCTAACATGCCCAGTGGTAGCTCTTGAGCTACCCACCACTATCTTCAACCATCTTCAAGGAGTCCCAGAAAAAGGGCTTCCTGGAGCAGCAGCCCATATCACACCAAACCCCTGGGTTCAAAATGTCGAGCATAGGGAGGATCATGGTCTCACAGCAGTGGAGAAGGAAAGCATCTGTGTAGCTGGGATTTGGTGCCTAAGAAAAGGAAAAGGAAATATGGGACATACATGCCTGCACATGCATGAAACAGATGGGGGAAAAGACAGAATTCCCCTGATTCCTTAAGGAGCACAGCACCCCAACAATGAATGTAGAAATATGCAAATGACATTTTGTATTTAAATTATCAAATCAATAAGGAGACATAAACATTAAACAACATTATATGAGAGCCTGGAGTGTCACCACAAAAATTAAGTCTATGTAATTAAAAGTACAATGCAATTTATTTTTACATCGTTCTTCATTCAAATCAACAAATCTTATTACTTGCCCAAAAATGTAAAGCAGGCTGCAAACTAATTCAAAAGATGAAGACAAAGTGTCTATTGAAAAACCTATGTTTCTTGGTCCCTTATAACTAGCAGCAGTTATGATTTAATATTGTAACTACTGTAATAGGTTATACTGCTGAAGAAAAGTACATTAATTACTATGAGAAACCTAAAAAAATATCTAATTAAAAAAGAATAAAATCATTCTTATTGACTGGGAAAAATAAAACTATGTAAAGGGAAATGAAGGATGAAAAAACTGAAGGAGCACAAGTATTAATAAGTGTGGTCTGTGCAGAGTAGAAAACACACTCCTGCAGTTGCTGGGGGGGGCGTGGATTTGAATCTGGCTGGAGATCATGGTTTGCTGTGACTAAAGCTCTTCTCCAGTATCTCACCTACTAGAAGCACCTTCTAATTAGCTGCAGCACAGAGTTGGTTCTGAATTGAGCTCAACATGTCCATGCAGAGCAAGTCCCACCAGCTGTGTCTGAAGCAACAAACTAAGAACATGAGATTGCACTGCATTTCCGAATATAACATGGGTAACAAAATAATTGTCTCAATAGCTGGCATCCTTCCTAAAGAGTCACAGAGGATGCACGTAAGAAAGCAGTCTTGTGCCCCAAAACATGCCATACATTATGCCTGGGGACACCATAGGAATGAATTGCCATGGGCAGATGCAAATCTGCCTTTCAAGTAGCCACAGCTCTTTAAAGTCATTTAAAAGGAACCTCTCGGTATGAAATATCCACCACCTTATTTGCCCAGCCGCAGCTAAGGTCATCTTTTGACTTTATCCCCAAGTAGCCATCCTAAGGAAGAGCAACACCCCATTGAGTACCTTCACAGGATCCCCAGGGATGCAGGGCTGCTTTGGAGCAGGTTCATCTTATATCGGCCAGAAGCAGCAGCCAAAAATGTTAGGAGGTGTTTGACTATTTTTTCCAGATACGAAACTGGATGGGACCATGTGTGGTTTTGTCATTGCCGAGACTGGATTCTGGGGCTGCGATTTTGAGCTTTCATCCCAATTTGGAATAAGAGCATGTTTATTTCATGCTCTTGATCATTCTTGTGATGGGAAAACTTTTTTTCTGCCCAGCTTTACTGCCCTCATTCTTAAAGATCCCACTGATGTCAAAATGCCTGTGGATGCTAAAAAGAAGGGGGAGGATGAAATAGGGTCAACGGCTACAGTAAGTGTTGAAACAAAATACGTACAGTTTAATTACTTCAGCTGATACTAGTAGTATTAATGCCTTTTCAAGCCAGAAGTTACCCTTTGATCACTTATATTTACTTCACATAAGTATAGACTACAGCAATTTGTCCAGTTACCTTGTACTGAATCCAGTAACTTGTACATCATTAATACCTCCAAATATGAATCCAGTAACTTGTACGTCATTAATATCTCCAAATATGACAAATTAGTAGTATAAATTTTGCACAACCCTTCCAAGATTACAAATCTTCATCAAATGCAGGAGGAATTGTCTGAGGAATAAGGACTTCAAGATCCAATGAGTGTGTATCGTGCCAGAGAGGAAGAAACTAGCTGAAATCTGTGCACCAAATTATGCTATTATGGATATGTGCTTGCACAGAAAGCCAGCAAACGGACACTGCAGCACCTCAGCTATATTTTGGTGGTATCACTGACGCAAGAGTTACGCAGCTTTTTGCTCAAAGGTAAGCACATTCTCCTTTCCCATCTTCACCCACAGGGAACAGGGTTGCAAAACAATAAGCATAGTTAGGGGTTGTTTGAGGAAGGTTTGGTTGACAGGTTATTTTGCAGCACAGAAACATCCAAGCAGTAATGCCTGTTGATTAGCAAAGCATTTTTATGTTGAAGTTTGCAAAACACACGAAGATTACTCATGAGAAGTGTCCCGTGGACCAAGGGTGGCAGAAACAGCTTTTAGTTATAAAACATAAAAATAAGCAAAGATTAAATTCACCCTCTGAGAGAAAGATAAATGGGGTTTTTATGTGGTAGCATCTGAAGACCACTGTATCAGGACATGCCATACCCTAAATGCTTTACTAATCCAACATCCATAGATACAAGAACTTTGTATAGTCTAGCCTATGCCCCTGCACAGCCAGACACCCAGGGCTGATGCAATCCCAATGCACAGCTCACATACTGCATTTTGAATGATGTGGCTGTGACTTAGGCGTGGAGCAGGGGGGTTGGAGCCTGAGGACACATGGGAAGGCCTGGGGCTGTGGGCTGTTGGTCAGGGGTGGAATGTTTTAGCCACCTGAGTGTGGAACTGCCACTCTCCTCTGGCAGCCCTCAACCCAATCAAAACTCTCTTTACACTTCAGGATACAGAGTGAGCTGTACCTGCAAATGCCTGGGATGCATCAGGGCAATGGAAGGTCATGAGGGCAGTGGTGGGATTAGACTCACCTTATTTCAGAGTAGACTCCTAAATGCGAGCTGTCACACTGGGCTTTCCAGGAAGCAAGAAGAAATAAGTGGGTTTATTATGCAATTCATCTGCTGGTTTAACCATCTACTTTAGGAAGAGATGAATCACCATAGACTCCATCAACTGTATTGACTGGCTCTCCATTGACTAGCAAGAGAACCACAGGTGACTAGCCCAAGTGCAGATTTCTGCTTTAGTCAGGCAAACCTAGAGTGCTTTGTGCCCATAGTGTGAGACTTGGCTGCTCTGAGTAGCTCAGACTGTGGCATTTCAGTCAATAACTTTTGTGGCAAGCACAGTGTTTATGGGGAAGTGACACCTACCAGGAGGAGCTTGCAGTGGAAGTAGACAAAAGAAATAGCATGTGGGAAATAGAGGTGCCCCATGATCAGTAGGGAATAAAGTTTGTTTCCCTCTCCTGCATTGCAGCCCTCAAACCTTGTGTCTCTTATAGGAGGTTTCCATGTCTTCACAGAGAGATTAGTTTAGGTGTGAACTAATCATACTCGTGTTTAGTTCATGCTGATTGCTGTCATCTCTCTCCTACAAACTGAAAAGGTCCTGTTGAAGCCATATCTCATCCCCTTGTGGCTATTGCTGCACTGTATCCTCAGTGCATCATCCACTTCTGAGGCAGTCTTGGGTCACCAGGAAAGAAAGCCACTAGGTCATCAAGAAAGTGTACGCTTGAAAGAGAATAAAAAACCATCAGTCTGTAGGAGTGTATGCCATTAGAAGTAAAAAACAGCCTACACATGTAAGAGTGGCAGCCTCTACAGTGTGGCGTACGTCCACACACTTAGCCCGTTGTTTCAGAAACCATCTCCTTTCATCTGTGATCACTCTCGACTGTTTGCAGTCTGTGTGCAGTGACGTGCATGGAATATTACTATGAAAATATGCATTCTTGTTAATAGGTATAGTTTAGGATGATTGTTAGCAGAGCATAAGGCCTTATTGATTGAAAGTGGCATATGGCAAGGATGTATAATGATTCACTTTGGCTGCTAGTTTGAAATCCTATTCATGGATGAAAAAAAACCCACTCTCCTTTGCAGTCAGGCTTCATTCTTTCCGCAGTGTGTTTTTCAAACTGGTCCATTTTATAAGTGATCCATAGGAGAGATTTCCTGCTCTCCTGGGTGTGTGCTCAAAGCTCTTTTCAGTCCTGCAAGGGCAGGTCACAAGAACAAAAGCTGAAGTTATCATATACCTCCCTTTGAGGGAAAGTTTGGTTGTCTTGCAGCTCTCTCCTCTAAAACTTCTTTTCAGGGCATTTAGTGTTTATGAAAGGTAGTGGAATTGAAAACCTGATGCATGGTAAATGACAGCAAGAGGAATAGCTGGAGCTATGTCCATTTTCCAGCAGCACACCTTGGTGTCTGGTGGGAGAGCGAGTGAATCCCCACTTGTGGCAACAGCCTCCCGGAAACAGTTTTGATGTTTTTGCCATTGAATTTTTGAAAGGTGAAGCTGCCAGTGCAAGCTAATAGTAAAGGTGAGTGCTCCTCTAGATCCAGCTTCTCTTCACCACAGGGAAAAATACATGTTCTTACATGGCATTAATAAATACAAAGTGATTAACCCAGCGAAGGCAAAGCAGCCGAAGTATTCATATATGTGAACTGACAGAGATAAGTCCTGAGGACCTCATCCATCTTCTATGTGCATTAGCAGGGCCAAGTGAAGCTAGAGTTGTCTCACCTGGTTTGCCATGAGTAGATTGACAAGGTAATCACAGGCCTTGCAGCTGGGTAAAGATGGCACCACATAACTGAGGGATGTGTTGAACCTCAAAAGAGGTGTTGTGAAGGACAACAGCTCATAATGACACTGCCCCAGTGCATCATGCAACTGACGTTAATACTGATCCCAGCGCCCACTCCCCCACCACTGCCAGGAGGGCAGTGCAGTGAAGGGTTTAGCTAGGTTGGTGGAGCCATGGTGAAAAAGGTGATCCCAGCAACCTTTCAGAGCTATCATGCCACCTTCATGGTACAGATAGAATCTACAGGGACTGGTCCTAATCCACCAGTAGGTCAGCTCATCTGGGAAGATACCTGATGTAGGGAAAGAGTGTGATCTCTGTCCATTCCTATAGCCTTGCAAACCTCCCTGACCTTTATCTGGCTGATTTAATGGTATGTGCTTGGTGATACCTGAACACTTTTCTTGGCAGCAGCACCACAAATGATTCAAATGGCATTCTCCTCACTGTGGGAGATACAGCCCTGGTGTTTCCCTCCCAGCAAATAAAGAGCAGAGCTTTCATATATGTGTCTTCTGGGGAGCAATGCTCTCTAGGAATTGCTTGCAAAGAATTAAGTAACCTATTTGATTGTCATCCAGAAGCCTGGCCTTACCACATGATCTTCTTTTTTCCAGGGAGACACTCCTTCAAGATGGTCTTGAGGATTTGCCTGTGGTAGGCAAAACAGGGCTCCCTTGAATAAAATAACTCTGAACAAGCAAATAAACTGAATGCCTTTCATTATACCTGTCACCAGTTTATTTACTCCATGGCCTCTTTCTGCTATAAAAGTCTTGAGTGATTTCAGCATACTAAAACATCTGCACTCATTTTCAGAAAATAACAACTGCCAATGTATGAACTCACTATTTTCTCAGAACGCCTATTGTTCAGTGTCCGACCCTTATTGTTTCTCATCTCCTGTGAGTGGTTTACAACGAAATCCACTTTATTTACAGTGGAAAGCAAAATATGTCGGGGCAAGACAATCGACTATAAGCCTTCAGTCAATAACAGCTTATTTTTGTTCATGCTAAAATGCAGTCATTTCTTGCATTCATTGAAATCGGTGGCAAAATTCCCATTTGGAGGTGTCTGTTTGGTCCTGTGCCAGATCCTGTGCTCCTGCTAAGCGTAAGCTAGTATGCCTTACCATACACCTTCTAAAACTGGATCCAGCATGCACGGATTATCTGACTTATCTTTTCATAGGCTCCATAAGCCATCCTGCAGTGAGTGCTCACAGTTTAAGACCTTATATCAGGACAGTACTTCAGCATCACTCAGCTCATTTGCTGATTAGGTACCTTTGTGAGAGATTGTTGACAGGTGAATCATCTCTGTCCCACAGTGTTTCAGTCTTTACTCTTGGTTTGTGGCCAACATCAACTCCCACTGAAGGTCCTTCTTATATAGTTTTCCAGTGAATGCTTTACGTGGGGTCATCACATCTCAGAGAGAAACACTGAAAAGCTGAAGCATGCTATTAAGCTTCTTAAAACATTAGAAAAACAATGATTTTGACAGAATAGATGTTAATCACACTTATATAAAAGCTTTTCATCTTCAAAGCATTTAACCAACATTAATTACATGTAATTGGCTTTTCCATGTATGTCATGCAGAACACACCTTTCATGTCACTTGTCACTGCTATCTTACCCAGGATTACTGAGAGAAAGCTGTGCCTCTTCAGTGCAGCATGGCTTCCTGAAGCCACCTGAGGCCTCATCTTGCAAATCACAAAGGGCAACATTTAAAACAGCAGTTGCACAGAAGGTAGACACCTCAGCTGAACTGAGAGATCTGTGGAAAAAAATAATGCCAGCACACTTGGGTGCCTTTAAAATTGTAAGTGTCTCCATTTGCCTGACAAAAGCTTCTGAGGAGACTCTGAAGTCTTGCACTTCCTAATGGCTGGGGATGTCCCTGTCTTCACTAAGCCCATCCAGGTTCCGTACCCACACTTGGGTGTTCACAAGCAGTGCTGCTTGAATGCCCAGGATGCCCTAGTGAGAAGGCAAGGTGCCTCTGGATTCCAGCAGCACTGCATTTGGAAGGCTACAGTGAAAAGAGACCACATTTTCCATAGTAACCTTGTCTTCAAGCACCCAAGAAGTTGAAAATGGGGGTCCACTCCCTTCCTCTGTCTGAGGAGGTCTGAAACCCCAATCTGCCGCCACCCTGTCATGCTTTTCTTGCGTGACCTTTCCACTGAAACAGCTGCTACATTCAGCCAGAAGCAACTTGAAAAAGTTAAGATTTTAATTCCAACTTGCAGCATGTGTGACACAAAAAAACAAAAAAGATTTCTTGCCCAGTGAACTGTTAGGATTCAGCTAGGAAATACGAATTCCACGTGTCCTTGGAAGAGCTGGCGAGTATTCAGGTTCCCTAGAGCTCAAGGCTGAAAGGATTTTGGAAGCATCGGTCACATGCACACACACAAAGAATTCTATCAAAAAGGATAAATAAAGAAAATTTCTGGGAAAAGCAAAAAAAAAAAAAAAAATTGTATTCGGGAACTAATTCACAGGGAACTTTTCCTGGAGGTGAGCACTGGATGGGAGAGTAAGTTTCACAACAGGCAAGAAAACAAATCTGTTATCAATAGCACTACCCAGGTCAGAACCATATGACCTTTCCTATGACTGATATCAGAGATTGGTGAAGGTCCTGATAGATGTCTTCACTCTGTCTGTCTTTCAGAAAACAGTATTGAAGGTGGTATTATGCGTACTTTCATATTGAATGTAGCACTATTCACAAGCTGATTATCTCTGGTCATATTGGTAGCTAACAGAGCTAAAACATGTGCTGTTAGCTCAGTGGCTCATAGTGAAAGCTCCACCTTCCATTCCTGCATTGTGTTGAAGTAAATAAAGGTGCTTTCCCAAAAGGCCAGGATTTTCTTAACTTTTAGTCTTAACCCTCAACTTTTACTTATAACCATAGATGGCTACAAAGGCCAGAGACTGAGTTTCCCACAGGGCTCTTTGAGTCTGGGATAATAAGTTTTAAACCTGTTGAACAGTCTTGCACGTTGGAAAACTCTCCATCCTTCATTAGCATGTGTTAAAGAGAGGGAGACCTACATGGTACGGGCAGGACGAGCAGAAAAACAGTCCTGCTGCGTGAAAGAGAATTCAAGGAGCCAAGGGGCCTAACCCCAAATCATAGGCAGGCAGATTTTTAGAAAAGCATTTAAGTGTCAGGTTCCAGTGCAAGCCATTATTATACTCATAAATCAACAAGATCCTTTAAAAATCCCACACAGTGTCACCTGCCCTCGGTAGCTAAAGTGGCTGCTTATTTTGCAGACATCTTCACAATTTCATTCTCAAGATTGTAATTCAATTAGTGGTAACACAGTTCTGTCAGTAAATGGTTAAGTGCTTTATTGGGTCAGAGCTAGAAGACTTCACCTTGCAGGACTGAGCCCTGTTGTCTATTTGTATTTCCTTTCCAGCTTCTACAAGTAACCCCAAACAGGCTGGGAACACTAAATGCAAAGTTACGGGAGATGACTGTGGCAATTTCTGAATGACGAGCATTTAAAAGAAATGTCAAGAGTCTGTGGGCTGCCAGCTTTTATGTTTCAAGGAGAAACAAGAAGAAAGGAGGGACAATAAATCAAATGCAACAGCTTAGCATGCTCCATCTCTGAGACTTAACCTCTTGAAAGCCATGTCCCCGACACAGCACAGGCCACACTCCTTTGATCGGGTCCATTATTTTCTGGAAAGCGATGGAAACAGCAGGGTGGGCTCCTCCATGCCTGCCCAGGGGCCATGTATACTACGCTTTGCTTGACACGTGCTATGCATTTATGGGTTAACATCAAACATGAGCTGATTTATAATTTTTAATCAAAAAAGGATTATAACCTAATAAATCCTAATAACATATTCTGTCTGGAGGTTATGTGATGTAGTCATATAATATACTGGTAGCCTTGCTCTTCTAAGCCTGGAAGATGGAGTAAAGTGTTTTACTTGTCAGTAAGCTGCTCCTTGGAAATGATTAAATTGATCAAGACCCTCTAAGCAACATGATGCAAATGGTCATCCCCTTGGATGGAACCTTTCCCGCTATCACAAGTTTTGAAGTACCTAGGCAGAAGCACACTGGGAAGCTTGCAGCATTCCTGGGTACTATATATCTCCTCTCACTTTCAAAGGCCAAGTATTGTTGGTTAAGGGCTGATTATTGGTAGTTATCTAGTTGAATCTAAGCATTAAACATATCAAATGCATTTTCAGTGATAGTCAGAGCCCTAAGGAGCCTTCAACAAACTGCTAGAGGCTAAGCGTTGCTTTGTAAGGGCCCATCACTTCGTGAAGTTAAAAAATTGTGACCACACAAAGAAAGACTTAACCCTCTCTATTGGATTCACAGGATTTTGGTTCTCCCACCCATATAGACAGGCATTATCATGGGGAATCTGCAAGTAAGCCAGACCTGCCAATTTTCAAAGGCAATTTCTGAGCCCAATGTTCCCAAAGAATGATCATCTTCTCTCCAATCCATACTCTGCCTCCCAGCAAAAGGCTGTCCTGCAAGAAAACTTACTTCCCAGGAGACCTAATTAACATTACAAGACTAATGAAGGCTAAGTGTAAAGAATTTTGAAAAAGTTCTTTTTGACTGCAGTGCCATTTTTAAAGCTTCTCCTCCCTGCTCTTTGTTTTCACACAATAGCTAACACACCACTGTGGGGATGTGGCAGGGGTCAAGAGGTCCAAGGTATTTTCAGGCTAGTTTTAACTGTCTTGCTGTTGCCTCATACTTCTCTGCCATGTTTGCATCCATCTGGGGTTTTTTAGCTTCCTCTGATAATCATCTTCTATCCAGGGATGTTCTCTTTGAATGTATGTATGTGCATGGTATGATGAGACTCAATGGGTGGTCCATGAAGAAGACCTCAAGAGAAACTCCTAGTCTTTTGCATTTTTACTGCTACTGGAGAAGAATGTCAGTAGAAGCCTGACCCAACCCACAGCAATCTTAAAAGGAGTTTAGAGCTGTTCCTTTACACACTGATTTACTGATTACGGAAACATTTTCAAAATGATCAGACAGATAAATTGTTCAGGATCAACCAAGTCTGTGTCAGTAGAGTTGCTCTCACTCAGGTGTTGAGAGTGTGGAAAGGTCGCTGTGGGCAGTGATCCACTTACAACTCTTTGGTTTGGCGTTTTTCTTCTGGACAGCTACAGTCTTGAAGTTACAAACCTGGAAAAGGCAACTCTTTGGGCTTTTTTTTTACCACTAGGCTTCACTTAAACCCTAGGTTTCTGCAGGGCTCAGATAAACAAGCCTGGTCTGAAAGACCTCAGTTGCAATCTTTTGTAGTACTCACTAACGGCCTTGGACATGGAAATTCATACACATCTGTCTTAATCCATTGCTTTTCAAAACGTACTAAAATACTCTGCTCTTTCCACAAGAGTTTGTGGAAAAAGGGCACACAAAGAGTGTCTTCTCTCTCTCCCTGCCTCAGAGGAAGTGGTTGCCTTTAATTTTTAGTGTACTATCAATGACTGTATTACTATAATAAAAGCATCTGCCCAATATTTCCAAACTCCTCTTCTGGGAAATAATAGCTGTGCTTTCACAGTCTCATTGAAATTCAGGATGAAAAGGGGTGTCTGTCTCCCCACCTAGGCCCAGACACCCTCACTATTTCTTCCCTTCCACAGTTCGAAAACATCTTCCGCTCTTCATTTCTCAACTTGTCAGAGCATTAAGGCTCTGCTATAAAAGCAGTAAACCCAGCTAGCACACTGTTCCTAACAGCCCGGTTCACAGAAGAACACGTTAGATCTGAACGCATTTCTTGGGAGAGAGGGATGACTGTGTGAACAAACAAAAGCTCAGCCAACTTCTCAAAAGAGAAAGTTTCCTGAAACAGGAGTGAGATTTATCCAAAACCCTGCCAAAAATGCCACCAGATTTCCAAGAACAGGATTTGTTGGACCTGACAGAACCCACCCAGAATTGCTCCAATTAAGAAATTGCTGTAGTTAGAAGGTAAATTAAAAAAAATCCCAGTTGTAAGAAAGTCCATCTACAAAACGAAACAGATGAATGTGCCTGGTTCAGAGGAAGTGCTAGAAGTACAGAGCAGCCTCCCAGAGTGCAGTCATTCCCCTTCACTAGCACCTTTCTGGAATGAAAAATTGGAATCTGAAGCACAGGTGATTTACAGATCCAAGTCAGCTTTTAATTCTACTTAGCTCTTAGCACAACTCAACCCTAACCCTGATCCGAAGGAATGGATGTTACTAATGGATGCATTCCACAGGCAGCTTCCTAATCTCCTTCTTTCCTTCCAGGCAGTCTGTGCTGTATCTGCAGCATCAGACTGTGACCTTAATAGGTAGCTTGATAAGTCTATCTATTATGACCACAGTCCTTGCCAAACCTGGAGGCTTTCAAGCCTAAAATGGTGAGCTGCCACACTTTGGATTAAAGACACCAACGGCTGTCTGGATGGAGCTGCAATAGGTCTTTTCTCTGAGAATGAGACAGTAAGAGAGTCACAAACACACACCTATGGCTTATAACATGATCTTCCTGATTCAGCCTCTTCAAAAGCATTGCATAGTGGGTGTTTTCAGGAGCTGGAGCTGCAGTTCTAGGAAGCAAAATGATCGCTGTCATCCTGCTCAGTGCGACACAGGGAGCTGGGAATTTCTCACAGAGGTGGTTTCTGCACCCCTGATGTCCCTGGCAAAAGCATCTTCAAGTTTTAATGCTGCAGTTTTAGGTTCATAATGAAAGTCTGTGACTGTACTGCAGATCCTAAGGATACAAATGCCTGTTTTTGTAAAGGCAAAACACCCATCAAGGACTTTTTTAATTGCACATGAGCCCTGATCTCTGCAGCTTCAATTTTATAAAATGTGTTCAGCTCTTATTGCCTTAAACCTTTTGAGGCAACAAAATTGTCCCCAGTTTTTTGAAGGCCTGATTTTTCAGTCGTGTTTTAGAGTGTCCTGAGACTTTTTGGAAAAATGAGGCTTTAGCCTGGCTAATAAAGAAGCAATAATAATTAGAAAATCTCTTACCCAGTGCAGATTTTATAGCTCCGCAGATACCGTGGTATTAACATTCTGTTTGTCCACCTGTTAGAAGAAACAGATCTGAAGAGTCATAACTCTGAAACAGTGGGTGACAATTTAATGAAAAATTGAGCTCTGCATTTAATTTCCTTTTAAGTTCAGTTGAGCATTCTGCAAGATCAAAGGGGCTTTGTGGTTTGCAAATGATCTATGATATCAGAGAAACAGATTATAACCCAGGCACAGTTTGGTATTTAAGTAAGTATCTGCTTTTAATACCAATGTTTAAAGTAGGCTAATGGAACTAAAGCGCAAGTATGATTTCCTATGATACAAGTCGATAATCCAGTTTAATGTATCAGTCAAACGCTAAAAGCATATTGTGAATTTATTTCAATCATTTGGCCCCATTTGGAAAGTATCCTGAGACACCATAAAATATTTTTAACAAAATAAGAAGTCCTGCCTTAGCTTGTAAGCTGTTGATGCAGGGACTGCACCTATGCACTTGCAGAATGCCTGGAGAAATGTGTCTCCTGAGTTCAGTGTATGAAGAATAGTTAAGCAACACCAGCACTGCATGTCAGTGACGAATTTCTTTTAGTATGGATGCTAGAGCTCTGCCTAGAAAGCATCCTGCAGCTAACATCTCCCCCTTTCATATCTATGAAACATTATGTGGGCAGCACACTTGCAAAAAACAAACCAAAACATTATTTCAGGTTAAAAGATTCCTCTGTGGTGGTTTTGTTTGTTGGTTTTTTTGTTGTTTGTTTGGTTTTTTTTGTGGGGTTTGGGGTATTTATTTTTTTTTTTTTTTAACAAGTCCCTGTAGCACCAGATTCCCTTTCAGAAATGACCATGCTCCAACTTAAACCTAAGAAGGTTTTTTACCCTCCATGTTTCAGGGAGGAGGCTGCTACAGACTTGCTTCTCCTGTCACTTGCACACTACTTCTTATTTTCTCCTTAAATTTATGGCCAATTCATTCTTGTTTATTCTTGTGCCAGTGTTGTCCTTCAGGCTAATAGGTCTATGCCCCCCTTGATGTTTACCTCCCTGATGCGTTTATAAGCGATCATTATATACATTTGTCTTCACCAGGCTGAAGGAGTTAATTTGTAATCTCCTCTCGCAAAGCAGTTTGTTCATTTCCCTGATTGGTGGTTCTTCCTGTTTCAATATGAATTCATCAGTTTTGAATACTAGTGATGGGAATTGCACATGCTGTTCCAGAAGAGGCCACATCAGCTGCCTCTACAATGGCTGTATCTTTGTCTCCTGATGCATCTCAGGTTTGCATTAGTCTGACATGGTGTGACATGATGTTGGTAGCTCAGACATCTCATGATTAACCAATACACGTGAATCTTTCTCCTCTGCAGTGTCAGTGAACCCACAGAATTTCTGATGATGGCTGGAATTAACACAAAGTTCAAGGTCAGGTATTTGAGATTTTACAGTTTCATCCCCTTTCCAGTATTTTAGTATGTGAGGCCAGGCAGGCTTTCCTGTAGGATATCTGGAGCCCCTTCAGTACTGATAATACTTCTCAATTTGATGTCACCACTACATGTTCTTTCCCTCCATCTGTGGTGCCAAGCTCTATCTATCTCTTTTGCCCCACTGCTCAGCACAACTGATGATCAATTATCCTCAAGGTAGTTCCTTGCCCTTCTTATAGTCTACTGTCCGCTTTTGTTTTTTTCCAACTACCTCATCATTTTCCATGTGTCATTGCATAAAGAACAAGACGAGACGATTGTTAGGTTCATGGGGATAGCTCAAAGCTTCACGTAAACTGGCATCAAATTTGGAATTAGATCCATTTTACTAATACCCATAAGGATTGGTCTGCTGCACAGCCGTGGTCTAGAATATCAGTTGTCTTTTCTGTGAAAACAACAACAAAAACCTCATGTCTCCCTGATTAAATCTGAGATTTTTAATTCCTTCTCAATCATTTGAAGAGGTGAACTTTTTTACTGGATTTGTCATTAAAGCAGCTCTTCAATACTGGCTTGAGTAAGATTACCGTGGGTAGTTTGGAATGCCATGCTGTTGGTGGTACGTGTAGTGCTGCTACCTGTGGACTCGTAAGGAATGTGGCTAGCATTTTTAAACTCAGAGAACATGCTGAAAGTCAACAGGAGCTAACAGTTCCTTTACTTTGAAAGTCTAAATTTACAGCCATAATGCTTTCACATCCCTATTTCTTTTTCTTGTATCCCAAAGTGAAGGAGGAGGTATCCAATTAAGCACAAAAATACATGACCCAGTTGCCAAAAAATAGTTATGTGGTAAATGAATATCGGATATCCAGGACATCTGGGTCAAGTAGACACGATATAAAATCTATTTGTGATCTTCAGCAGCAGCAAGAGAGAAATGCTAGACCATTTCAGATGACACTAGACACCTATCTTCAGGCAACTGAAGCATGCCCAGTGCAGCCATGAATCACTAGTTTTCCCTGGCTAATGGAAAGAGTTTGTTTCGTGGGAACATTATTAGACAAATGATTACAAACCAAATGCAAAAGAGAGACCAAAGTTTCATCAGAAGGAGCTGAAGACTAAAGATTTGAGGTCTATAGAGAGCCTGTGGTACAGAAAACTGGGAGGAGGATGGGGTCCTGGGAGCAGGGCAAGAAGGAGGAAGAGTGAGAGAGACCCCAGATTGCATCCCAAAGACTTCTTTAATAACATTGACCCTACTGACCAATTTTTAAATGAATTCCCTATTCCAAAACTGGACAGACTGAAGTCAGTAGCTTTGCTTAGATGGGAGGAGCAGGAAAAGCACAAGGCAAAGTGACTTAGAATAAATGGAAACATCAAAGTATCAAAACTAGGTCATCAGTTGTAGTATAATAGGATAGGTGCTTCAGTTTTCACCTCATTAATCCAGTTGCCCCACTGGATAAACAACTCTGCCTTGTAGTTAATCTTCAAATAAATATGCTTTTAAAACCCAGTGGGTATTTATCTAATATAGGATAACTGTCTTAGTGAAGCTAAATTAAATGCTTTTGGGTGAACTTAATTTAGCCTCTTGCTGGAGTGGTTTCCTGAATGAGGTGAGGGAGAGGAAATGTTTAACTCCTGTCTGGGGCAAAGATGGTGACACCAAAGGCAGCTTGAACTTCTTGCTGGGAACAAATTCCTCCTGTGGAGCTAAGCACACATTATATGACCAAAATAATATAGGATACTAGCACTTGTGTGGCACCTTTTAATGCTAGATCATCAAACTTTTGAGTGTGGTCAGTGTCATTGATGCCATTTTACATGTGAGGAAATCGTAGTGTGAAGAGTGCCTAAAGAACCAGCAGTAAGCTGTGCCAAGAGAGCTGCAGTGCCAAGCTGCAGTGCCAAGCTGCAGTATGTGCTGCAGTGCATTCAGAGCTGCAGTGCCAAGCTGCCTTGTTTCCCCCAGGCCATGGAGGAATCTATAATTGCATGAGAGCTGACCTTCTTAGGTGGTTACATGTTAGATAGAACACATGTTCTATCTCTGGAACATACAGGAGGCTACAGCAAAACCAACCTGCCTCCATCTTTCCCTGGACCTTGTCTCAGGCTATGTCAGACTTTGTGCAAGGAAACCCTCTGGAGACCATGTTCTGTACAAAGGCCTTAGCTACTGATAGTTAGGAGATGGCAGAACCCCTGGAGCTAGAGCATGCCTGTTTACTCCAAATAGTCTGTACATGTACACTATAGCAGTACTGGGTTTTAATTCCTCAATGGAATGGTCAGTCCCTCTCTGAATCTCCCTAAGTCCTAGAGCTCTAGAAACCCATCACATTTTCCATGGTGATGTGGAATTTCTTACTAATCTTGAATTTCCTGCCTTCTGTTCTTTAATTTTATGCCTTGGGTGGGAGACATGAAAAAAAGTAATAGAGCCAGCCTCCTTTTCATTGTTTCAGAGAGTGAACTGATAGGCATCCAGCATGTGTCCCTTCCCGTTGGAGCCCAAGTCATGTCCTCAGCCCTCACAGAATTTCTGGTTCCTTCCTGGTGCCCCAGCTCTCCTACCACTCTTCCTGATGTCTTCCCAGCTCCACAGCACCTCTGCCCACAGGCTCAGGCACGCTCACACCTCCTGGGTTTCTTTTCACCATACCCCCTCGTTTCCTGCCACAGGCCAGACAGCACGAGCTTTTTATCACAGCCGTTCTTATTTAGCTCCCTTGCACTGTAAACACCACTTATCTTTTCAATCTCTCGCCACATAAGGTTTTTTTTTCCCAGGTCTGAAATTATTCTTGTCATCCTTATCTGAACATCCTTTAATTCCCTTGGCAGTGACATATAGCATTCCAGATGAGAGAGAAGCCTTGGTTTTATACCACGCTGAAATTTACTCCATCCCATTTCTTATACATCCTAACCTTTTGTTTGCCTGTATGACAGGATTTGTACCTGAGCTGAAAACTTAAGCGACAAGAGTGCAATAATGATTCAGAGATATTTTCTGTTGGTCAGTGCTGTTACTAAGGTGCTTCATTGTTTCTTGAGCTTTCTGCAAGTGCATTTCCCTTTTGAGCTCATCTTTCCTTGTGCAATACTCCAAACAAGATGCTGCTAACTACCTTTCATAGCTGACAGCAGCTCAGGTTCTCCAGAGTGGAAGAAGCACCTGTAGTTAGTGGCTGCAGAGACAAACACCCACGAGCCCCCACAGAGGGCTGGTATTCAGCCAGTGTAAGTCAACACCGCTTAGTTTGGTTTGCCTTAATTAATATTTTTGTAATTAATGGAAGGTTTCTGTAAACACTTTCAAGTCTCTTTAAATTATCCTGAGATCCCCTGCAATCTATCACTGCAGCACTGTTACGATAGTGGTGCATCTGCAGCTAGTACATGTATCGAGATTCCTTTTAACTCTTTTTGTATGGATTATTTTACATTCACCAACAATGGTTTAACTGAGGGATAACAGGGCAAGGACTCTCACCTTAATCTGGGTTTATGTGATACCTAAGAAAGTAAGACCTTGATCCGTAGCTAAGCCCACAAAATAATACTACTGCTAATAGTAACTTGTCATGCACCTTCATGCTGTCCACTCACCTAATTCAGTTATGACCTTCAGAAATTCTTTATCGTTTATTCTTGGACACAAGAGTGATGTTAGCTATAAATTTTACCACTTTGCTTGTCCATCCTTTTTCTGTATCACTCTTTCTTCTCTTTTAATTTGTGTCTTCTTGCCTGTTGATCTTAGATTTCAAGTTGTTTTGGACATAAATGCTCCCTCCTTGAATATATGGTCTAACATGCTATGCACTTTACCAGAAATAAATATAAATTAATAGTATCATGTCACATGAACCATTCCACTGAAGTTAAGGGAACTCCTGGTAGGAAAAGGCTCAAACTAAATAACAGTAGTAGAATCTGTCCCTAAGAATTTGTCTTAATTAAAATTATAACTACACACATTAATAATTTACAACTGAAAAGGTTATGGAAGTGTAATGTTTAATAACAGTAATGCAAAAAGGTGATATTTAATTTCTATCACCCTCATGAATGTTCATCCAGTGAATTTAGAAATAACTGTGGCTGTGTGGTTTGTTCTGTAATTAAGATTTGATTAATCCCTAAAGCTCAGTTTAACTTAGATTAGACCTATATTGATTTGAATTTCTTTACAATTACACTCATAGTACAGCAAACTTACTTGAACATCATGCTAACAATGGATTTAAGGAGTTGCCTTCGCTGAGAAACCTGCTAAGTTTGAGCCTGCCACCTTGCACTGCAATGATGATTCTCGGAGCTGGTTTCCTGATCATCTTCACAGGGCCCTTGGGGTTGCTAAGATAACCAAACATCAGAAGTATCCTTTACTGTATCTATTAGTATCTCTATATTTTCCTATATTAATAAACTAGTTGAGAGTTCTCAATTTGTCTCTCATTTTCTCTCACCTGGAATCCTTGAACTCTGGAACAGGAGTCTGTCTGGTCTTTGACTAAGGTGTCACAAAGCTTCCTATAGAAAAAGTGTCCATGCCAAGGAAAGGCATTCAAATCTCTTAGATATACATGCCATAATAAGAAATTACTGATGTGATATGAACGGCAAACATTTCTTCTAGAACTAGCTTTTGCCCTCTTGAGCTTCATGATACGAGACATGAACCAATGTCCACCAAAGACAATGAGAACTCTTTCCCCTTAATCGCAAACATGCAGCTGTGGGTCTTGCCATGAGTTTATCTTCTCACATAGAAGGGAAAAAACTCACCATGGCACAAGGCTATCATTGCCAATGAGATGTGGTTCCAAGAACTGGAGGAGATAAGAGCACAGTATGAAGGGCACATGTATGCAGATAAGTTCAACTCCAGGAATTCACAAGGCAGCAGTAGATGAGAATTCTTCATGCAGCCTCTCTTGAAAATCTCAGTGATGGAAAGTACAATACCCATGGGGACCCATGTCCTCTCATCATTACAAGACCAAGAATTCTTGAACCTGGGTTGAGGAAGTCCAATTTTTCTGGCTTTAGCAGAGCTGCAGATGATTGTAATGGGTCTCCCCAAAGACCTCAGGACCCCATCACTGAGAATAAACATACCAGAATGCAGATCTTGGCTGTGCTAAAAAGAAATAGGGAGTGATACAGAGTTTCTGCTAGACTTTACAGTAATCATCACATGATAAGATCAGAGAATCGCAGAAAGGAACTTCTAACCCTGACTGAAGACTTGGAGAACAGCACCCTCCCTAGAGTCTGCAGCTGCCTCTAATCTACACTGGCTGTAGAGTTTTAGCTCTTCTCCCATGCCAAACCTTGCTGCCTCAGACAGATATGTGCTGAGCTGGAAAGCTACCTGAACTCTCAGAAAGTCCTTGCACAGTCTCTTATCCTGTATCTAACAGGTAGCTCTTCTTAACCAGCTTCTGAAAGAAGCCATCTGTTAAACAACTCCCTCGATCCACATCAGCTGTATGGGTGCTCTAGAATTAAAACTGCAGTGAAGCAATGCAGCCAGGCTTAAAATTCACAATTAGGAGGATTCATGGTGACTCTATAGCATCCAGAGAAATTCTGTTTTCTAGGATTGTTTGGCTGAATATTTACTTCCAGGACCTGCTGTCTGCCTGTTAGCAGCATATTACCCTAAAGTGGCACTTCTAAATAGCCAATTAACCTCCACAGGGCAGTCAGTATCATGCCAACAAGAGGATATCTGGAAGGTGAACAACATTTGTTCACATATAAGACTGCCTAGTAATGAATGACAACTTGTTACAGCTATTTCAGCCAGAGTGGCCGAGTGTTAGACTCCTGTGTCTGTTGCAGTGGTTTTTTTCCCTGGTTCCCTCCATGTTTTAAGGGAGATTTCAGAACTGTGCTAGCATTTCTGCAGGTGGAGGTGATGGCTTTCTTGCAGGTCACCAGCTCCTAGAAATAGGAAATGCTGTGTAAACAAGACATAGGAGGCTGCGTTGTGAAGGTTCCTGAGGTCTGGACTGTTGGTTTCTGTTACTGTTTATAAGGAAGGCGCACATCTGTGGAAATGAAGAACAAGAAGACTATAGCAGCTTCTTTAATCTTGCTGGTGATTCACCCAGTGGCTCTTCCTCAGAGACAACAGGAGAGACGGTTCTGTTGAAATCATGTAGACAATATGTGTTATCTGGGTTATAAAAGGAAAATCCTGGTTACTATAGATAAGTCAAAGTAGTGTGCACAGTGAGCTTTATAACTAATGCAGTGTTCCATGCAGTCTTCTGCTGTGGGTACAAAGGGGAAGTTTGCATGTGGGATAGGACTGACTTCATCTTGCACCCAGCACCTGAACCAAGGCAGGCAGAGAGCTACGTCTCCAATAGCAGGGAAGATTTTTATGTTTATCTTTTTCGCCTCATATGATACCCCCCGTTATGGGGGTATCAGCACACGTTGCCTCCCAAGTTCTCCTTAATCTCAAAGGTCTGCTCAGTTTGAGAATATAATTTAAATGTTCACAGCTCAGGTAAAGTCCTGTGACAATCAGAGCATTCAAGCCTAAGGAGTTTCCATTTGGGTTTCCTCTATTCTTGTGGAGTGTAAGAAAAACCTGTTATAAAGGTTTTGGTCTACACCTCCTGCTTCTTCAGAAGCCCGACTAAACCAAGTTATCCTATGCATAGATGCTGCATTCATGGTTGCTTTCCCTTGCTGATGTGACCTGCAAGGCTCATGATTTCTGCCACTACTCAGGACAGGGGAAACTGTGGTGTGAAAGGGATATTTAGCATTCAGAGAAGTGCAGTCAGACCATGTGTCCAAACATCTCCAAGTTTCACTTGGCGTAAGATAGCTGGCAGAGCTTCCCTAAGAACGGTCATCGTGATGTTTTATTAAACCCAAACTTTGGTCCGTGAGTTTTGATACTGTTGAGTCTAAGATCCCTTTAGACACTAGCTCTGGAGGTGGCCTTTAAAGCTTGTACATGCTTCTTGCTGTATGTGAGCTATAAAGACCAGCAGGAACAACAGTTCAGAAACAACAGGAGCCTTCTCTCTCACCAAAACCATTTGAGTACCACCTGCAGAGCTCCTGGTCACCCTGACAATGTGAAAATAAACTGAAAAGCCTAATGTCAAATTTTAACAGCACTCCCAAGCCAGGTGCACACTCAGCACAGACACACCATGATTGTTACAGACCTGCTGAAACATGCACCTACAGGCAAGAGCATCCTGAAGATGTGAGTACCATCCTTCCAGAGAGACCCCAAAAATTCCACATCTCCCCCTTGATCTTTCGTTATGTATTCTGTAAGTCCCATTCACTGGAAAGAGTTTTACATATATAGTAGTTATTTTTGTTTGTAGTAATGCCCTTTATCAGATACTCGCCTGATATTATTTCAAGGACCTTCTTTGGTAGCTTGCTGATGATATCCAACACAGAAGAAGTCCAGCCTGGAAGGGTGGTAGATAGATCTCTACCTACAGAGGCTTTCCTCTGAATAGATTGCCTTGGCTAGCCATAGTTATTCACTTTCTGTTCTGTTCAGGGTATTCTCCTGTGTTTTCTCTAATATTTCAGATCAAGTCCCCTGCGCTTGCCAGAGCAGTTCAGCTCTGAAGGCAGAAGTGAAGGCACAGTGTCACTTGGCAATTAAAATAGCATTCACAAAAAAAGAGAGTTTCCCAGCACACATTCATGTGACACTATCACATCTATGCTGACCAAAGTAGGTTCAGAGGGGGGAAAAAAAGGATAAATGGAACTTCCACTCCTATTTCTGTCTCCGTGCCCTTTAAGTCATCAAAACTTTCTGACAATGTAATGAATCTGAGAAAGCAAACGGATAAAAAGCCATTCCTGCAAAAGGGGGACCAAAAAACATCCAAAACTACAAATTCCTCATTTTCTTAATTCATTTCCTTACTGAAAATGTGGAGCTCCAGAACATGTACTTATTGGTGATGAGAGTGAAGGTAATAAACACTGCCACGTAACCTTGGCTGTTCCCTGCAAACTGCAGTTACCCAGAAGCCCAGTCACCTAACATAAAAGAAAACTATCCACTTTAATTAGCAGAGCAATCAAAAGACTCTTATGCAGGAAAGCATTTATCACCAAATAGAAAATGAATGATACTTTAAAATTAGAATATGCAGAATTCGTAGCCAAAGGCACTCAGGGGAGAAAGAGCTTTACACCAAACCAGACAGGGATTTTTTTTGGCTTCAGTCTAATGAACTTTAACAATAGATATCAAATTCTCTCTGGCAGCATGTTTTAGCGATGGATGTGATTTTTCAGAAGTACTAAGCAAGCTTCACCAGTGACAGGAGGAGGAGGCTGGCATTTAGAAAACTCTTATTAACCTGTATGCAGACCTCAAACCTATATCCTTAAAAATGCCTTTTTTTTTTTTCTTTAGTATTTGTCTTTGCTGTCAAAATATAATACAAAGCAGCAGGGAAATTTTATTATAATTGTTGGTGTTGATGAAGACCTCATTGTATCCCACCTACAGCCAAAAATGCTGTGCATGGAGAAACCATGCAACACTGTACTTCATTATGAGGACAACGGGCAAAGCTCAAATTGGACGACAAGAGCAATCTTCTCTGGGTCTTCACTGTACTTGATGAAAAAACAGAAATGCCCAAAAGTCAAGGAAGGCTAGAGATAAAAATATCTTCCTGTCACCTTGGAAGTTCACATGGTTTTTGAAGCACAGGAGACTGGAGATGCTTTTGAAGCAGGTAGGAGGTGCTGTCACTAAGTAGTCAGTCTTCTTAGAGATTGTTAAAATGCAAACTGTGGCTTTCTCCACTGGGTTTACAAATCTCACCTTACAAGGAAGCTGAAAGCTGAGAACTTCGTACCAACGAAGTTCCAAAATTACTGCAAAAAGGCAACTTTATGTCAGCCTGCTACAGACTCTCAAGTACAGATGTGATTGATTGTAACATTTCAAAATGCACAAGCTTCTATTCATATGAACACAAATTACGCAAGCTGTCTTAGGTCTGCAAAGTTAGGATCTCACAAGTTGCATCCAAGAGGAAAGTTGTTCTGAATGCTAACTAAGGCCATAATGACAGATTTACTCACAGTAGCTATTCAGCCACTGAAGTACAAAGAGCATAAAGGGAATGAGACAGGGTATGGGTCCTGATAAACAGGAGAGACACAAATCAGGAAGTGAATCCATATTCAGCCTATCTGTTTCTGCTTTCTTCAAAGGCCATCCTTTGTTATAAGAAGATCTGTGATTTTGTAGACCTACTGGAGTTACCATGATCTTTAGACTGTAACTTCTAGGACTAACATATACAAAAGTTGCTTTGTCTGGGGTACACGAGATGGATCCCCACTGTATTGATCCAGCTGCATATTCCTCAGATACAGCAGTTCTAGAAGTGGTCAAGATATATCAGCACCTTTGGTTACTGCTGAACATTCTTGATTGTGTTTTTACCAGTTATTATAAGCAGGCACACATGTGGCCTAGCTATAACTGATTTGCTGGATCAGAAACAGGTAATGCAGAACAGTATAAACAAGAAAACCACAATCCGACAACAAGGTCCTTGTCTGAACCCAGCCCCTCTTCACACCTCCACACAACTAAGCAGCCCTAATTCCATCTACTTCCAGTTGGTACTTGCCTTTTGCTTTTGGTAATCGCGCTGTTCTGCGCTTCAAAGATACAATAACTACCACAATATTTCTTGAAACTCTGTGCACTAAAGAATTAAATTTGTCTGCAGAAATTTTAGAAGCTCTCAATAAAACCTGTCTTTTACCCTGCTGTTCACATAAAAAAAAATCCCTCGTAATGCTGAAGCGCTCTTGGATGTCAGGGCCAACAGAGATATGCACAGAATAAACTAAAGCATCCCTTGTTTTATCCTGGTGGAACAACAGCTTCCTTGTGGTTCAGCAGAAGATTTGAACAACTTTGTTTGTCTTGTTCAGGTAATGTGGCTCACCTACTAGCTGGTGGCAGTCGTAAGCTAGTGGAGTAGGGAAGGTGGTGTCTGGTAGAGTCTTGCAGATCAGGTCCAGTTCTATCTGCCAGGAATGGTCTCAGAACTACTCAAGATGGTAAATCCACCACCATTTTTCCATTCATGGTTTCAATGGAAGTGAAGCTGGAGGATGCCTTTTGGATGGTCATATTCTGTTGCTGATTGTTATTGTTTCCAGATCTAGATTTAGATAGCCTGAAATAAAGCTGCTACTGGAACCCATTCCATAGTGTAAGAGATTTGCTTGTTAACAAATTATCCTGACTACTAGGATGCCAGTCTTTTGGCACAGTCTTAGCCCTCTTCAGATAGTCTTACAAACTCTATAGTATGGACATATTGTATAATGTGAGATGCCAGATCTACTCCTGAATAGTCTGGTTTGACTGTACAGCACTGTGCAGTACCACACCGGTGCACTACTTTGAATCAAGCTTACAGTATCCACAAAAGCATGGTGTTATGCCCCACCTAATTAGTCCTTCCTCTCAGTTGCAGTCACATTTCCAGATCTGGTATAGACATTCTATCCTTACAAACTTCCACTCTGTCTTAACTAAGTCTCCAGGGTTATGAGTGTAGAGACAGTACAGAGGACATACCTTTGCAGCAAAATCAGATGCAATTGTAGCTTGAGTAATTCCTACCTCATTGTAAAATGTTGTATCTCCATTGTGAGTTTGCGCTGATTTGATAATAGCCTGAAATAAAGAGTTGAGAGCCATGAGAGCAATGTTTAAAAAGTATATAGGCCAAACAGTCATGGAACTAGCAGGCTGTCTATTTACAGCATTAAAGGAAGGCACCTCTGATGATGGTTTACACATGTGAAAAGGAAAAGAGAAAGGCAGCCTTCAGAGAGGACTGGAGGTAGCTGATACTAAAGACAAGGCTTTAGTTTGTCCATATGACACAGCCAGCACAGCTCCTGCAATTGTATGGATCTGTGCTCCTAATAAGTGGGCATCTCTTGACAGTCCCCAGCCCTCATGCTGGACCTTTGCAGAGAATTGCATTAGCAGTTGCAGCCAAACTGTATTTACCTTGGAGCCTACTGTTTCTTGCCAGGCCTGGTGAAGGAACAGAATTCTGAGAAGCTTGTCCAGGGTTTCTACTAGCGATATCAGTAGGACTAACAAGACATTGTCGCCATCATGTCCTACTCCCAACTTGGCTGCCCTAAATTCTCATCTGGAGATTGTTTCAAGATACTAGTGACACCATTTCAGCTCTAAATCTATCTGAGATCGTCACTCTGAGGTTCTGTTATGCTCCCTGCACATCCAGTTGGCAGACCCAATGGAGTCCAGAGCACTCTTCATCTCATCCTAATGTTAGTCAGAACAGTCACTCTTGTTTCTGTCATTTCACTACACATGATGACTGGGTCAAGTGGACATCTGCAGTGTAAACAACTCCAAAAGTAGTTTGAGTGGGCTTCACCTTATCTGTCACCTTGGAAGCAGATACAGGAAATTATAAAGTCTGAGGTTTTAGGGATGAGTTCCAGGCATAAGGAAGAAAGGATATTTCAATAAAACCAGCTCCATGTTCTAAACCCCTGTCATCATGTTTGCACTTCAACCATGGGTGAAGGTTTTGGGCCCCTATAACATTTCATTTGTGAAAGCTCCAGGATTGAATCAAGTGATTGATACAAAAAGGAAAAAATCCATGATTTATTAAAGGCATTCACTGTGCAGTCAGATGCAGTTGGTCAAGTGGTGTGGAACATGTTGTTCATCGTCTTCAGCAGCTCTAAGACCGTTCTGCTTGCTTGGTCTCACCTCCCTCATAATGTAGGCTGCAGACCCTCCCTATGGGAATCACGCATCAGGCTCTTGACTTTCAGCTGATTTAGAATGTATTTTCTAGGAACACATCCAGACTTCATTTAAAGCTGTCAGATGATGGGGAATTTAGGTAAGTTGTTCCAGGAGCTAAAAATTCCTGTGGTTAAGAGTGTATGCTCATTTTTAGGTTGAATTTTGAGAGAGTCAGCTTTCAGCTACTGTATCTCATCAAGTTTTTGACCTCTTCTGTGGGGGGAAATCAACCTTATCCCAAATGCAAGTTGTAAATATATAGCACATTGTTCTAATGCTCCTTGTAGCAACTCTTCTGATGAGAGAAAATTTATTCCCCTTTGAAAGTGAAATGGCCCACCTTGTACTTACTGAGCCAGGAGAGTTAATGCACCCTTTACCTCACTGTGCAACAGCTTCCCCTGGTAGCCTTTAATCTGCAAGATGAAAGAGCCTTCTAACAGCATATCAGGAAATTTACCTGAGCAGTGTGATTAAGTCTCACTTAAATTTCTGTTCGTTAAGTTAAACAGAATAAACATTTCTTCCCTTCCCTTCTGCTTTTATGGCTGGTGCAAAAGCTACAGGATGTTCCAAATCCCAGAAAACCCTGATCATCTTCTGTCCAAAAGGCATCTCGTTCTTTCTTAGTTCAGAAATTGCTGAAAAGATGCACATTTTAAGATATGCTACAGACAGGGATTATTATTTTTTTCTACACTATATAAAATGAGGAGACGTGAACAGAATGTCTATTAGGAACCCACCTAATATGAAAACATAAAAAACTTCTTGTTAAAGACTGCATAGGATGCTGCAGGGTCGCAGGCTATTTACTCTGATATCACTGTAAAAGCTGTTGAAGCTGCTAACATTAAAAACAAAACCCAAAACGAAACCAAAAACCTGGCAAAAACTTTGTCTTTAGGGACTTCTCCAATGATAGTTCTTTATTTATGACTCCATTAAAAAAATTTAACTCAGCACATTTATTTACTTATGATGGGACTGGCTTCTCTTCATCCCTCATGCCTTTGTGGAGGGACAAAGGAGTGCCAAGAGCGAGCCTTATAGCAAGCGGCCCTGTGGGATGCTTTAGTGCTCTCTCTCCATCATTTTTACCATTATGACCAGGGCAGGGAGAGAGGCGCAGCTTAGCATGTAGGAAGCTGAGAGGAAATGAATCCCCCAGGCTGATCTGGGGGGCTTATGTCCAGCACATGTGACAAGTGAGACAGCATTGAGTAGTCCTGTATGGGTAAGATCAACTTCTAGCATTGAAGGGGCTCCAGAGAAAACCTCTACAAGGGAAAGAACTATAGTCACAGCATGAATCCCCAACAGGGAACAAACCCAGACCCTACCAGCACATGCAGCACCACAGAATTAACACCCCTTCTTCAATCTCACCCCACCATGGGTGCAGATCATTACCACAGCTACAAAGAAAGGGCTGCCTCTTCTTGCCCTCAGACAAGGTCATTTGGGGGAATTAGAGCTAAAGTTCAGGCAGGAAGCCAAAAGTGAGCCAGTATGGGACAGGGAATGGCAAAGATGTGCTCAGTCAGCAGAGAGCAGATCGCTGAAACCTGCACCCACTCAGATTTCCACATCAAATAGTCTGCACAGAAAGGACTGACCACCATCATCGTTCACTGCTTGAAATATCCAGAGGTGCTCAAGCAGAGAAACCCCAAAGCCTGTTAGATCTTCTGATACCTTAATACTCTTGCAGTTTGTGGTAGTGAATGGGTGCACATTTTTTAAATTAAAGATGGAATGAAAAGGTTTCGAATGTGCTGGATTTCTGCCTGGCTGCAGGACTGGATTGTGTTAGAGAAACTTCACAGAGCTTTAAAAGGGATTGTGTAAGGGCAGCCATGCCCCTCTGAAAAATAAATGTCTCTCTGGCCTGAGTTTTGTTTCCCCATTGTCTCCCTTCAGCAGCTCAGTAATCCCACTGCTTCACTGTTTTGCTTTGTCCTATTCAGACGGAAACCCCTTATACAATGAGAACCCTTTGGCGCAAGCAAAACATCAGGGATGTTGAGCTGTGAAGAGCTGTGTCAGTTGTAAGCCTGGTCAGAAGCAGTGAGGGGGATTTTTTGGTCCCCAAAATTGGTTAGAAACAGGGAAAAAGAAGAAGGAAAAAGGGGAAAAAAAAAGAAAAAAAAAAGAAGGCAGGGGCTAGAGGAGTATGTGCAGACCTTTTGAAGTCTTGTTAAAATTAGGAATGTCCCATTTCCAAGTGCCACTTGTGAGTGCAGCCATGCGTATGAGCAAGGGGAGCTAGAAATCCCACTACTCACCTCCATGGGTAGGGAATGGCCAGGCAGATACCTACCAGGCTCACAAAGTCCCAGGCCCCTGGGACCAGAGGATGATGAGCCCTGCTTCAGCCTCCCACAGTCCTGGACATGCTGTCACCACGGAAAGCATCAGCATACGATGCCCTTTTTCCATCCATCCTTGCTGTCAGTTCTCTTCAAGGATGTGTTTTTGCCACACATGGTCTGAATACGAAGCTTGAATGTCTTTCAGAGCAACAAGGATTTGACATGTTGGAATAAGTCTGTAAAGGTGCTTTTACAGAGCAGCAGGCCTCCAGCCAAGGGGCCATTTTTTTGTACATATTTGTGAATGGCAGAAATTGGCATTCATCTCTTCAGGCAGGTTTCTGAAATGTATACTGTCCTTTAAATGATTCCTTAATATTTAATATCATGGTAGGATGAAGTCTGATTTTATGGTTAAAAATGTCAATTTTCACAGCTGATTGAACTTGTTTAAATGGCAAGCAGTTTACTTGTATTGAAAACCATATAAACAAATCAACTTATTTACTGACATTAAAAGAAGAGAGTACTTTATACTCCAAAGCCTTTCAGTTTTTGAAACTGAAAAAGAGCTCAGATGACTAAGTTCATTTGCAGTTTCCCCCCAATGGCAGATTGATTGTAGTTCATAAAACAAGCCCATGTATCTGGCAGCAAAAGGAATTGCTTAAGAACCTAAGCCACCCTTTCAAAAGTTCTCCGTAATTAATTATCAGCTGCTGGCAAGTCCATTCTGTTTTTCCTTTTGTTTACATTATTTTAATGGTGACTATAATGTATGTATAATGAGAAAAGCAGCATCTTATAAACATAAAAATAAATCTTAAGACTTTAAGCAGGATTAGGCAGGTAAAAAAAAAAAACCAACAAAACCCACCCTGAAATCCAGATGTGTGGAAATCAGCTTTGCTAATGCTTTCCTAACCCCGAAGCCAATTAAAGCATGCATGGACATGAAGGAAACAGGGTTCATACTGGCACAGATTTCCTCTGCCTCTTCTTAAAAGTAGCTGCAATATTCCATCCTATGTCTGTGCTATTAAAAATAAAATATTTAATTTTGATTCAATGGAAGCAGGGGATAGAAAGTGGCCTGGATGTGGATAACAAGTCTCCTGCCTCGTTAGTTGGTCAAAGGATCCTGCCAACAGTTCTGGTCGTTGAAGGAGCTCAATTTGAAATCTATCCATTAGAGGGCAATGCACTATCCATAGTGATGTCCTAGAGACACAGAGCAGCTGCAGGATTTTCAGGAAGGGGAGAAAAAGAAGTTTAGAAGTGATAGCCAAAGAACAAATGCAGGAGTTAGGTCTGTGATTCGGGTGGTGGCTGGAAGATATGCTGGATAACACAAGGCAAAAGTGAACACAGACAAATGGATGGTGACATGAAGCACCAGACCTCTGACAACATGTGGCTTATAGGATCTGTGGGTTTTTCCACCAAGAAGTGTAGGCCAAGAGGGTATGTCTTTATAGACTGGTTGTCATCACCAGTTGAGTGACCCTACATGCAATGTCCTTAGGCAATGACCAGTGGGAACTGGGGGTTCAACTGATAACTGAGATGGGTCTTAAATACCAGAAATGCCTTAAAAATTTGAGCTTGCTAGGGGGATCACTATCTGCCTAGGAAAGCTTCAAACGCGGTGAGAAAAAGTTCATCTCTACCACAGTGCGCTCAGGGACATGATGCACGTTTTGAAGGAGCATATTTGCCTTCCAGTTTTTGCCCCAGAGGCAACTACTGAATTTGTTGTCTGAGGCAACCCCTGAGGCTTCCCTTGAGGACACCAATTCACCAACTCTTTCCCACAGTGCTGATGGATCTGCTTCTTTGGAGAATTTCCTGGGAGCAGCCCTGAGGTCAGGGAATCAATCCATCTTGCTGCACGTGAAGATCCCTCTGCCACACATCCCAGGGCAGACACAGGTCCATCGCCTGGCCCAAAGCCCAGCCTGGAGATTCTGGCACTTGTCACCAAGTGTGTCTTCCCCAGCGGGTATTTGGCTGGAGCCTGCAGGGCTGCTCTCAGCAGGCAGCTGGGATATGGCCACCCTGCTTTTTCAGAAGAGAGTTTGTCCATGTGGGTGCCAGCATGGCCGTGCCAGTTGGCAGGAAGATCAGAGGATGGATGCAGCCTGCTGTGGTTGCTGGTACAGCCATAGCCTTGGGAAGTGCTGGCAGGGAGCTAAGGAGCTGCACTGTAATACTTGCTTACCGACCACCTTTTTATTGCAGAGTTTTGAATGATGGTGCAGAAATTGTTCAGTGGCGAAAGAGTAAAGGAGGCACTTGGATATCAAAGTGACTGCTGCTTTTGAGAGAAGAGTAATTTGTCTAATATACAATCTGTCACCCTCCATTCGTGCTGAAAAACTGAGGAGCTGCTGGAAACTAACCACACATATGGTGACATGGCTCCATCATTAGCTTGGGTAGGAGACAAATCTCCCTGCATCACTTTGGCATGCTGTATTGGAAACACTTATTTCTTGGGCTCATGTTAAAGACTGGCCAAGATGGACCCTTCTTTCCACCTGCTTTGCCTCACAGGCTGTGTTGTCACCATACTTCCTGCATCAGTAAATAAATCTTTCTCATAAGTCAAAGCAACTTATCCATGGAAAAGTTAACTGGTTACACTGGAGGCCTCTATGCCATATATTTGATGAAGAAAAGCCCTACATGATGTATATAAACCAACAATTTCAGCTCCCAGCGTACCAGTGTAACTCCTCCCTGAATCAAAATACTCCTCTGGAAGTATCATCTTCTGCAATATTTTGGAGTGTGCAGCAATTGCCTTCTGTGTGGGTATGGCTATTTCCTCTCATTCCTCCTTCACTGCAGTGTTTTTCTAATAGCTGTCTCCAAATGGAGCTCTTCCTTCTTACTCGGAGTTCCTCAGGCTGCGTTTTGCAGGACCAAGGAGGGCAAGAACTATTTGTTACACTAATAATAATAATTAAATAGCCACTAATTAAATTACCATGTCTAATAATAACAATAACTGCCTGCAAGTTGTTCTTTCAGGACTCTCCCTACAGCCACAGAAATTTTATAGTGACTCTTCCAAAGACGCCTAAGGAGTCCTGCATAAATATTCATAGGAAGAGGGATCTGGATCTTCATGACTGCGTTGAAATGCTTGGCCCCACTGAACAGAGGCTCACACGTACCAGTTCTGAGGTGGTGTAACTTTAACAACAGCAGAGTTATTTCAGATTTACCTCACTGCAGCTGGGAGCAGCGTCAGGCTCTGATCATTTAGCAAAGCCTATAAAATAGCGACACATACCCCTCACTTACAGCAAGCCTTGGCACCTTCATGTCAATATTTATTTCCAGCCCTTCTCACTTTCCGCTGGCATTCAGATGTATGGCCAGCCTCTGTTAAATATTTTATTTGTATTGCATGTAGCTGAAACAAGTTTATGTTAGGTGAGAAATGGTGGTGTATTTGAACACACACGGTCTACAAGGGCCTTCTGTGCACCACAGTGGGCACTGGCTTGGCTCCCCACCGCCAGCTGCAATCCAAGCCGAGGATGCGACTTAGGTGTGCGCAAATGCACTTGCATGGTGATCCAATCACATTCATCTGCCAAAGTCAGCAACAAAACTATAAAAGGATTAGGGGATGCAGACCCACAGTGAGAAACCCCCCAGAAGATGATGTTTGAGGAGGGCTAGTTCACTACTGTCTCCTACAGCCACCAGGTTTTTGCTTCTGAAGTGAACCATAGTGAGGTGTGAGGGCATAGTGAGGTGTGAGGCCACTTTGGAAGAGAAATGATTTTTAGGACTAAATAGATGATGCTTTTTGGAATAAAGGAACAGGCATAATGAGGTAAAATAGCATTATATTTCCATGTCCCCAGTCTTCCCCCAGCCTTTCTTTATGCCCAGTACCCAGAACAACAGACTGCTTTGCTGGCTGCCTATGGAAACCAAGTCTCAGGTCATTATCCTGTTGCACAAGCATGCTGCAAGGTCCATGGGGTTGGCTCAGCTGCCTAAATCATGGATGAATTTTTATTCCAGTGGTGCCAAGACAGGTTTCTCTTTATGCTAATCCCTCATGCTTCAGGGTGTCATAGTGCCCAGGAAGCACAAAATCATGCTTTATGAGTGTGATCTGTCTGCAGTTTCAGAATCGCTTCCCCCCCAGTCTTACCTGCCACAGTCAGCTAGAGATCATAAATACACCCCTAATGCCACAATTAGCATACGCTTTTGAAAGAAAATTGTGCTTGTAGCAAGAGTCCCCAAGGGCCAATATCAACAGAGGAACATTACAGAGCAGAAAGTGAAGATCAGGGCTGAGCTTTCAAGTCTGTGTCTGTGCTCCCTCACTAGGCAGTGGTCTCTGCAGAGATTATTTGTCTTTTTATCAGGAACAGGCAATGCAAAAGGACTTCATATGCTAACTGCTTTGACTTACAGTTAGACCATCTTTTTGGTGGGGCAGCAACCAGTGCCAGACTTTAATTCCCCGCTTCACTAATCTGGCTGAATAATTAAAATAAACCAAAACCAACCACCCTAACATTTAGCTTCATTTTTGTTCTTGCTCTTTTCCATCAGTTTTCTAAGCTGCTCCTGGCAAAGGGGACCAACTCTTTTGCCAGCTCTGACAAGATAGATTGACAGGTTTCCTGCACAAAGCAAGAAGGACAGATGAAGGAGACTGTTTAGAAAGCAAAGGTAACAAACAAGGCCTGCTCCTCTGATTTGTGTGCTTGTCTTATCAAAGCGGGGCCGTGTCTTGCAGGGACCTGCATGCTTCTTTTCCTAGGAGAGTTAAGCTCCTGCTTACGGGTTTGCAGCAGGAGTATGGTACACTACAAACCCTCCTGAGCAGGCTTGGAGTAGTATGGGTTTGTCTAATGCCTGCTCTGTAACAAGCCTTTGATCTTACTGAGACTTCTAATGGGATCCAATTGCAACCATAATCACAAATAAGTGAAAAATATAAAATAGGTAACAAAAGCTGCATAAATGTGTTGCCACTTGAAGATTTCAAATTCCTCCCTTGCTCAGCGTGGTTTGCTGAAATAAATGGAAACAGCAGACCTGCTGAGGAGGAATACTGACATTTTATGGCACCTGATTTGTGATGCAGTAGGAATTCTGGGGGGCAGTGGGGACAAATTTTCACTTTATATTCTGCTCAAATGAGACAAAGATTACAGTTAGGAGTCAAGTACTATCAAATTATTTATTGAATTCTGTTGGGGTGGAGAGGGTATTTGCTCTTTTTTCCAGAAAAAAAATATTGATTTTTAAGGATGGGTTTGATATCAATTAAGCTCAACATGAGAGACAGGCAGTCACTTTGTATAGGGAATTTAATTAAAAGCTCTGTACTTAGTCAGAAGAGTGTTGTAAGGATAAAATTGTTTTCCCCCTTTGGGTCAATTTTCTGCTATGTTTGTGCAATGCAATTAAAGAAGGACCCATGCCAAGCAGTACTCTTGTCTGGTATAAAGCTGTCCATACGTAATGACTGGCTCTTTGGACTTCCAATAGATTAGCAAGTGTTAGCTGCATTTGGATTTAGTTGTCTTTTGTTTCATTGCTACAAGAGCACATCCTTACAGATGCACATCTCTTACAAGGCTCTCCAAGGGCTGGTTAGGCACAAGCGAAGGCATTAAAAGAAGGGTGATATTCCACAAATCTCTTTCCTTCTGAAAAATTAGAAGTGACAACCAATATGACCTGAAGCAGTTGAAGTTCACAGGTAGTTACTAATGAGATCTCTGTGTTCTAGCTTGTAACTAAGATTAGTCTTTAATACAAGAGCACATAAACTAGCAGCTTTTGGGGGTAAAGCTTTGAGGGGCACAAATTTAATGTCTGTTTTCCCAAAGCTGAATCACTAGCACTGAATAGATGAAAATCTTGCACAGAACTGTATTTCAGCCTGAGACTCCCCATCCCTTCAGTGGGCTTTGGAGCATCAGTTGTTTTTTCCTGAGAAGGAGCTTGGGAAGGATCACAGTAACTGGTTGGCAAGAGGTTGAAGATGGGCTAAGCCAGAGCTGGCCTCAGAGGATCCTGAGGTCTGCAAGTGCTGCAGATATGTGACTTCTTCTTAGCCTCCTCTTATTTGTCTGAATACAAACAAATGGTTGTTCCTTCCACTTACTTATATACATGGGAGTTTGGTGCTGTGGGTATGATTCTGAATAAAGTTTTGAATACAACTAGTTCCCTTTCGGTACGTGATATTCTGTTCTCAAAAAAATATGTCCACCTCAGCTATTTTAACTCCTAATTAGAGATGCAACAACTGACATTTAAGCCTGACCAGGTGGGAAAGGATCTGTAGGGTCTCTGAAGCTCTTCTGATTTTCTGGGAAAGTCATGGTCCACTCCCTTTTGTTTGTCATATGATATACTGCAACTACAGGCTATTTCTGTTATACACATAGGGCAAGATATCCAGAAAAACTCATCCCTGCACTGAATCTGCTCTGAATCTGCTCCCATTGAAGCTAGCGGTAGACCCTTCATCCGAACAGAGTTAGAGCAACATTGCAGAATAACTGAGAATCCCTGACATAGCTTCAGAGGAAAAGTGTAAAGCCAAACATGCACAAGAAAGAAGCCAAAAGAAGTTGGCATTGTGGAGGATGATTCCTGCCTTATATATTGCAGTGATGGGTACTAGGGAAAACAAATACATAAGACAGATATGTAAACAGCTAAGAGAATTAGAGAGACAGATACACGTATACACAGTGCTGATGCCAAACCTGCAGAAGTCAACGAAAAGCCGAAGATGGATGTACAAGATGAATCCAAACCAGGTTTACATTATGCAGGGGACAAGAGAAAAGACCCTGCTCAGTCTTTGGTATTTGAGTAGCTGCTCAAGCAGACTACTGAGCCACTCAGAACAATGTATGAACATCTGTTTTATGTGCTTGTGCTCCTGCCGTAGCACGTGCAATATTCACACGTCCTTCTAGTAAGGCAGAAAGCCCACACGACGCTCCTGCATCACTTAAACCCTCCCCATGTGGTGTGCAGCATCCTCTGCAGCTCCTCCTTGCTGGAGAGTGTTTCACTCAGATGGAGTTTATTATGCATGATAAAGCTGGCATATATTTGCTCTGATGTAATTATTGTTTTACAGCAAGAGGCTGCAAATCACTCAAAAGCACTCAGGCCTGGCTTCTTGACAGTGCTTGAGATTTCAGGGGCAGATAGGTAACTAAATACCTTGGGGGTTGTTCATATCTCTTGTCTTCCCCGCCTTCTCTGTCAGGGATTTTCAGCCTGTGCTATACCAAGCCCATTCCCCCACTGTTAGAGCAGCAACAGGTTTCAGGACCCTTTGCACCCATCAAAGAACGTATGGAGGCTGTGACCCCACACGAGGCCCCATGTTCCAAGTGATTTCTCACTTGAATGCCATATGGATATGCCAGCACATACAGTCTTTTTCTTTTTTTTCTCCAATTTCCATCTGCTAAGAGGGAGCTAGAGTGTAGGGCTTTGCAAGCAGTAGATGAAAATGTTAAAAGCCTGGAAAAAAAAAAACAATGTTTTTCAGGGGACACAAAATAATGTTCTTTATTGGATCTGATTTTTATGCTGTACACAAGGAAAATGTCTTTTCTTCTCTCCTTGTACCCTGTTCTGTAAATCCTTCAGTCTAGCAGAAGCAGCTGCCTCAGAGGCACTCCCAGGTACACACAATTCCTTTGATTTTAGTGGGGCCCATCTAAACTTGGCCTGTTTGAGGGCTAAAATGTGGCTTCACTGGTTTCCACTGATTTCCATCTGACTGGAAAGAGGCCTGTTGTCCTGGTTACCCAAAATAAAACAAAATATTTTGATACTGCTTTTGGGTCCCACAGTCGTTATTTATGCTCACTTATTTCTCAAAAAAAAAAAAAACCAAAACAAAAAACACTCCCCCCCAAAAAAAAAGAAAAAACCCTAAAGTGGATACCCTGGCATTACAGACTTATGCTTTCCCATCATAATATGGATCCTGCAGCAAGCTTAAGCCATGGTTTGATGACACACCACTTCTGGCTTTGGGTTCAAAGTGCTGGAGCTAAAAGACCACATGTCATACAGCATTGATCTGATAGGGGCTTACTACCTGTTCAGAACTATTCACAGATTCACCCCAAATCAGAAGTTGCTCTGCCAGATCAAGTGTTTAGTTTTCCCACAAGTGGGAGCATAATTTTTATCCTGTCCCATTCCTGCTGGTTCTTGGGTGTGCAGCTGTGTTGCTGCCCAAACTCAGGTCTGCAGAGGTGGCTGATCTGGCATTGCACCGACCTGACACCATGATCATGGTAGTGTGTTTTTAAATGTGTGGCATCAGAATGCCCCTTCACAAGATGCACTTTCAGTATGTTAAGTTTCAGATATTTTGTAAAAGGAGAGGTGTGGGAGCAGAGACAGCACCCAAAGGCATTTGCAACCATATGCACTTAACTGGCCTTAGAGATGAAGGAAAGATGAGCAGATTTCTAATGACAGGCAATATGCTGAGTGAAAAAGTGTGAGATGATCCACTGTGACCCAGACTGCACTGAGGAGTAAAGATGCCCATTACTTATGGGAAAGAACAGACTCATTTACCTAATCATCATATGCAGTTAAGACAGCAAGAAAAAGGTTGCACAAGACAAAACAGACCAACGCAGAAGCCCTCCCTTGTGTAATAAAGTTCAGCAATATAAACGGGGCTTTGTGTACAGGCCTTCAGCACATTTTAGCTGTGTCCTTCAATCAGAGAGCTAGCTAAAAGAGAAGACATCTCACTACCAGTAATCTTGAGAGCTAGGAATTCCCCGTGATGATCATCGAACGTTATGGGTTAGTACTAGCTGGCATGTTATCTAATGTAGGAAGCAGCACTCATCAGCCCCTTTCTACTAGGATGTGCCCTACCCCTCCCATTGCCACTGTGCTAACTCCTCATGGCTGAGGTCAGCTTTAGCCCAGCTGCATTGAAATGCTCCCTTACACACATGGTCCTAATCCCATTTATGGAATAGCCCATCCTTTTCGCTAACTGCCCTGTAAGTGTAACTCTGCATAGCTCACCCTATTAGCATGAGACCTCCCACACAAAGGGATGGAGCTACTGACACACAGGTGCCCATGGTGCCCAGGCTGCACATCTGCATCCATTTCACCCAACACTCAGACCCTTTCTGGTCCCTGAGCCTGAAGCAGCATAAAGAGTTACTCTCCTTGTGATAACAGAAAAGCCAGCACTGGAAAGGGAAGGCCCATAATGCTGTTTTAAAAGGCGCGTTTCTACCAGGCTCACACTCTAGCCTGTATGCTGTGTCCCCAGCTTCTGCTATCCAGTAAGAAATCCTGCAGAGACAGCGATGGTCCCTGTGTCTTCAAATAGTTCAGTTCCTGCTGGCAGCAGTACTGCCTCCAGCATCCAGCAGAGCATCCCTCCCAAGCCCTGTACCCACCACCCATGGAGGGCTCAGCCCGCTAGCTCTGCTGCTGTCCCGCTCTGGGTCATACCAACACTTCACCCAACATGAAGCACTGTGCTCGTCATATGGCTACACAATTTTTTTTTTCCTCCGAGTCTGCAAGGGCACATGCTGGGTGCAGCAGGGCCCTCCTCAGGCGCTGTCCAAGCCCACGCAAGTCAATGGGAGTTCTTCCATTAAATTAGGTCCCCAAGGCATATGCCTCAATAGCCGATAACCTCCCAAATTAATTACTTTCCTGCGCTGGTTTCACAAGGCCCAGCTAGTAGAGTTATTTCAAAAGACACTGCTACAGGCGTGATCTTAACATTTAATTACATAACACTTTAATAAGTGCTTAAGAGCATTTGAATATGTCTCCCACCCTTTCTGATTCTGCCAGGTTTATTTCTCTTAAAAATAGTTTTTGAGCAAACACAGTACAAACCAGGCTGTAGCTGGTTCCAGCTACTAAAGATCTCCTTGAATTTCCCCAGTGAGTGCAGCCTCCCTGCACCAGGCAGATCGTTCATTTGGGGAAGAAACTGGGACAGAGAGAGTGGGGTTGAAGAAAAGGCAGAGAGAAACAAAAGAAGAGGCTTATGTTTCAAAGATCACTACAGGCCAAATATTCTGAGGCACCCCAGCTTTTACAGAGAAATCCTTAACAGTATAAAAATGGAAACACTTCAAAGATAAAATAAATAATTTAATAATAGTCTGCTTCTCCAAAGGGTTTTGAACAAGTTTTAGATTTGCCAGTGAATGTTTCCCTTAGGCAGTAGGCCAGTGGAAAAAAAAAGAAGGCACAGTGTGCCTCGTCTTTCGTAAGATGTACTTTGTGTTATTTTATTTCTTGATAAGATTCAGAAACAATTCCTTCCCCTCCCACCCTCCCTCTGAAAAAAAAGTGAGGTCTTTTAAGAAAAGCCAAAGGTGGTGCAGATGCAAATGATCTCTTACGTACAACACACCCCCAATAAATAGTTTAAATAGGGCCAACACCATCCAGATGGCATCTTTTCCTTTCTGGTTGCTTCACTTACTATCACACGCTGAGAAGCACCTCAAATACTGCAGTGAGGTATGTTTAAAGGGAAACCTTTTGAAGACCTCAGTAGCCTTCTGTGTAAGAAAGACTACACAATTTATAAGCAAGACTCTACAGTATTTATAGGTTTGTAAGGAAAACGCACAAGACTGAACTGTGGCATTAGTGATTGTAACATTCTTAATAGGCCAAAGAGGCTGCTATTCTAGTAAAAAAAGCATTTATTTGGCTTTATCACATGGACACCAGGAAGGACTGAGCTGCATTAGTATTTTCTTCTGATTGGCCTCAATATGCTATCTGGTTTCATCTCAGTTTATACACCATTTCCTCTATTGACAAGGAAGAAAAATGGGAGGCTGCCTTGTTATTTGTTGTGCTGGTTTTTACGTCTCTTTGCTGGTAAGTCTTGCCTTTGGAGTTATGCTGATAAGTCTTGCCCCAGGACCCTGGAGCAAGGAGACTTGCCCTTGGTACAGTTGGCCCAGGTTAGGGAACATTTATAAAAGCTGAATATATAGAAGTTCATGGTACCTCATGGGATGTACCTATGAGTGCTGAAGGACCTGGCCTCTCAATTATTTTTGAAAGGTCATGGCAACTGGGAATGGTTCCTGGGAACTGTAAGAAAGCAAATGACAGTATGGTCTTCAGGAAGTGCAAGAAGGAGGATCTGGGGAACAGCAGGCCAGTCAGCCTTGGTTTGATCCTTGGGATGATGATGGAGCAAATCCTTCTGGAAACCTTTCTGAAACACACGAAGGTCAAGAAGGTGATTGGGAGTAGTCAGCATGGAATTCTGAGGCAGAAATCATGCCTGACCAACCTGATAGCTTTTTAAAATGAGGTGAATGGTTTGGTTATGAAGGGAGAGCAGTGGATGTTTATCTTTATTTTATCAAGGCTTATGACAATGTCTCTCATAACATCCTCATAACATCCTCATTGACAAAGTGATGAAGAACAGGCTAGGTAAATGGACAGTGAAATGGACTTAAAACTGACTGAGCTGTTGAACTCAAGGGGAGAGTAGCAGCACAAAATGAACCTGGAGGACAGTCTCTGGAGGTATACACCAGGGGTCAATACTGGGCATATAGTCTTCAACACCTACATTAATTGCCTGGACAGGGTGACACTCTCAACAAGTTTGCAGATGATGGAAAACTGGGAGGAGTAGCTGACAATTGTGTGGCTATTTAGAGGCATCTCAACAGGCTGAAGAAGGAACCCACAGGAGTGTCATGAAGTTCAACAGCGCGAAATGCCAGCTCCTGCACCTGAGGAGGGAAAAGTCCATGCACCAGTACATACTGGGGTCAACTGTCTGGAAAATAACTCTACAGAAAAGGCCCAGGTGTCCAAGTCTTACATAAGCCAGCAATGTGCCATTACAGCAAAGAAAGCCAACAGTCTCCTGAGCTGCATTAGGAGGAGAATCACCAGCACACCAAGAGAGCTGATCCACCCCCTCTGCTTAGCACCACTGAGTGGTGGGTCCACTTCTGGGCTCCCCATTACAAGAAGGACATGGACATACTGGAGTGAGTCCACTGAAGGGCAGTAAAGATGATTAAGGGGCTGGAGCATATGATATAAGAGGAGAGGCTGCAAGAGCTGGGGCTGTTCAGCCTGGAGAAGACAAGGCTTAGAGGGAGCTTATGAATGTGCATAAATACCTAACGGGGGGGTGTAAAGATGGAGCTAGATTCTTCTCAGTGCTATCCAGTGACAGGACAAAAAGCGAAGGGCATAAATTGACATACAGAAAATTCCATTTAAATTAAATAAAATAAATTTATAGTGAGGTCAAAGACTTAAACAGGTTGCCCAGAGAGTGTGTGGCATCTCCTTTGGGGGTATTAAAAACACAGCTAGAATAGGCCCTCTGAAGCTTGCTCTTGTTGCTCCTGCTGTGAGCAGGTGGTTGGATTAGATGGTCTCCAGAAGTCTCAGCACTAGAAGGGGGTACAATGTCTCCATCCATTGAGAGCACAGCTCCACCACGCTGAATGCTAGGAGCTCTCTCACTGGAAGTGGACCAGCTACTTCTTTGGTTTTGGGTGTTACAGGCTGTGGTATAGACTCCAGGGAAGATGATAGTAAAACCAGTCTTTTCAAATGATTTCACCACCTCTTTGTTTTATTCTGTGGTTTTCTCATGTTATCCAAGCACAGATACTTGTGACTGCCTTTTGTGCTCCATTGACCTCTCTGTGTTAACCTCCTCCCACCCAGCATCTTTCCTTTACCAAGGTGTGCTTGGAGACACCCAAGAAATAAAAATCATAAGCCAAATTACAATATATCCAAATTCAATGGATAGAACCCTGCTTTGGCCAAAGAAGCAAGAGTGAGAGCAGCTCGGAGGAAGAAAAGTTATGACTGGTGAATAGCAGGTAAGACATCTCCATTTCACTGTAATGATTCCTGAAGTTTTCATGGACTGAAGCATTATATTCAGCATTATACACATTGTCTTTGAACAACATTTTTGCAGATGGGATACTGACAACCACACATGGGGTCTGACTCGTTTCTCAGGGATGCTAACATAGTACAGGAGGACCTTCCTGCAGACAGCCAGTCCCGCAGCACTGGAGCTGTCAGAGCAGCCGGCCCACAGGCTACAGCGATGACAGCTTTGGGAAGGAAGAGGTTATATTATAGCAAAAAAGAAAGGAGAGGGCTGGGCTGAGAAATTTGGGTAACTGCTTGACCCTCTTGAACCAGTACAAATCGAGGATTATTTTGTTGCCATCTGGTGAGTTATGTGGCTGTAAAACTGGTACAAGTGGAGAAACAGGCTCTACATCTTGCTGACGCTGTGTCAGTAAAAAGCATTTTGAGTTATTTCGTCTGTGTCAGACTGATATTTACCACCATAACTGCTTCCTTTGACTTTTTTTTTTTTATTTCTAGTTCACTTTAAGCTGTTCTATACAGACACACAATATTACCTCTAATGTGCAAGATCATCCTCCGGTCAAGACATCATTCACCGGGGAGATGATATGAGATACAGCTAAAAAGGGGGATTTTCACTTCTCTCTTTCCTGTCTCTTCCTACCAAGCATGAGATGTGCATGGAGATAACATACTGGGCCCAGTCCTTAACTCTGTTGCAGCTTTGGTATTGATCTGGATTTACATGGATGTAGCAGAACAGAACTGAGCTTGCCTTCCTTCTTTTTTTCATGCACTCACGTCACAATACAGGATTTAGTTCTGACTACAAAGCAAACGCATTATGTAGATTAGTATGCTCTACCTTAAAGGAAGTTGTCACCAGGCACACAAAATGCTTCCTTTTTTTATGATAACTCATAATTTATCAAAGAAAATCAAATCAATTTGTTGGTAAAAGAAACATGTTTTTCATGAATTTAGACACCACCAAAGGTTTCAATGAGAGAGCAAGAGAAGGCTGTATTAATCAGACTTAGCATCTAACACTCAGTGGGAAAGAGAACAAAGCTCAGATGGAACATTTATTCTCTTGGGACGTCAGTCCCCAGATGGCAGCTGGTACTACTCACCCTGTCCTCCCACCTCCCTTTATAATATGTGAGCAGAGGGCTGCTGCTCTTTGCCCTCTGAAGACCAATAGCCGAATGGGCTGAATGCAAAATGCTAGTACACCCTGGTGCAAATAACTCAAGGTACAGTTCATCAGTAAATCAAGCTGATGTATACAGCGCAGACTAGTCTCTGTTCCTGTGCTTCCAAGGTGGTTCCCCCTTGCCACAGGCGCAAAAATGAAGGCCAGTTTCATAACATATCCTAAGAACCAGAAGTTGTCCCTCAAAGCTGGGCAGAGTTTTTCTCTCACTTCCAAATGTTTCAGAAGCAGGGTTTCCATTAGTGACCTCTCTATTCAGTTCAGAACCAAGGAACATTCCTCAAACACAAAACAAACAAAAAGCTGGAAGAAGAATAGGTCAGATGACGCCATCAAATGAAAGGAAGAGCAGAGCAGCATCCTACAGCTTGAATAAAAAAGTGATGGCTAAAATAATCATGTCTAGTATACATCCAGTACCGGGGCTGGATCCCAAGGGACTTTGTTCAGACATACAATACAAAGATTGTTATGAACAAGGATTACTTCACCACCTCCTGCAGCCACTTCAGAAGAGAGTTAAAGGTAAAACTTGAAAAATGCCTAGAAAAATTGTAACACATCTTGGGGCAAGAAGTGATATATTTATAAATGAACAGAACTGAAAGCACTGTGACTGGAAGGAAGATACCAAGCCCCAGTCCCAAGGCAGCTTCATATAGAGCTTAACTATTTCTGACATTTTTTAACCTGTTCTCTAAACTCTCCAGTAATGTAGATGCTGCACCTTCCCCAGGACAGATCAAGACAGGGATTGCCAAGAGGCAGCAGGGAGCAGACCCACCTGTTCTGTTTCAGAAGTGTTTAGCTATACACATGAAAGTGATGCTGGGCTACCTGTCCTCTGGGACCCAGTCCATTTCTTTTACTAGCACAGGTGTAGCCTCCTTACAACAATGCCTTTTTATACTTGCAAGCAACCTTCTGACCATTAAAGTACCATTTATTTGTAGTCCTAATATAGTGTTCTTGAGATGGAGGGGTTCAAAGACTAGAGCTGCACACTGTATAAAAGATGTGGTTAAACAGCTTTGCTTCAGCATGCAATTTTTGGAAAGCTTTAATTTTTATGTTGAAAGCACCCACCTGAGACACCTGGTAAGTTATTGACACCAGCATTGCTGGAGTCTTGATAAACTTAAATTTAACAGCTGGGCACATTCTTGGGATCTCTGTAATTGAAAGAGTCTGGTTACATCAGCCTAAGAGAAGAAAGGACGATTTTCCCTGCTGGCATGATTTTATGTCTTTGTATTATTATCTGTTCCTTTTCGAAACTAAGTAAGCCCAATGAAATGTGCCCTCTCTTGATGCATTTTTAACATGCTGATATAATTCCTTAAGTACAATATTCATGGCACCAAAATGCTCTTCAGCATTAATTACTGTGACAGCGACAGACTCTTTTTCTCAAATGCCTTCACAGCTTAGCTGGTCAAAGCTCCTTTTAATCATTCATACTCTCTTCACAGTAATTCCTGCTAAGCTTGTGATGCAGCCTGAACTCAGTGGATGGGCCAGGTTATGTCATGGAAGAGCAGAAATACAAAACTTGTTCGCTCCGAAGGCTGCTCTGGAGACAGACACGATGTAAGAACCTTGTCAGCATGAGCACAGACCACATCCTCCTAAATTTGTTCTTGCTAATAAGAAGTAACAAGACCAGCTGTAATTTATATGCGCTGGTTGGTCATGATTTTCTTTATACAAACAGCCAACATATGCTTTCAGTCTAACATCACCTAGTTCAAAGAGAACAATAAAAAAAGGACACATGTCAAAGGACCATGAGCATCAGCTCAACAAGTGTGTCTTGTCTGTAGCAGGCAGTGGCTGTGCCAAGGTTTCAACAACAGCCTCTTGCCACATAGGCAGTTATCTTGGAGATGCAGAGGAGTGGTACGTGGAAAAAAAGATGCTGTAATTTCAACCAGAGCCTGAAGCAGTCTCTCTCTCCTTCCACGATGATAATCACTACCATGCAGTTCTTAAACTTTAGGCAGTAATAACAAAGCCAAGATGGCTGTTGTGCCAAGATAACTTTTGTTGTTTTTAAGTGGGAGTGCAAGTCTCCTCACTATTTTCCTTCTGCGAGATCAAACCTGCTGATTACCTTCCACTTGCCTGGGCTTGGGATTCCAGCCATTCACTTTTTGGTTCTCCAGTGCAAGTTTCTAGTCTGTGATTACTTGTGGCAAGCCTTCCTTCAAAAACATCCACATTTACACATAGTAATAATAATGTTCGTATTCTTCCACCTCCTCTCTGGGATTCATTTCAATCCGCAAGTCTTGCTTAAAGCAACAAACAAGTTGCAGATATATTAAAAAACCTTGGGTGTTTTGTTCCCCTTTCCTTGTGCGGGTGTTGATTTGCCTCATCAAAATATTTGTCTCTTGATTTTGTCTTTCAACATGTTTAGTAGTGTCTTCCAAATTGCCCTGCGAGAGGGTGGAAGGCATAATCTGTCTTCTTGTCTTATTAGTGCTCAGATCTCTCAGAGGGGTCTTTCTCCCTCAGCTGAACTATCTGATGTTTTAAGGAGCAGGCAGCACTCAGGACATAAAATGAGGACAAAATGAAGTTTCAGCACTGATATATCTAAGAAATAAGTAAATAACATGTTGCTCAAATAACATGCGAGAACTCATTTTCTTGGACTTATCTTTTACTGCACCACTGCAAAGCACTACTAGCTCTGCAGCAAAAATGCCAGGAAGTTCAGGAATAGTTACCAAGCATTTCCAATGATGCCAGGGTCATAGATGTGAGCACCGTTTTAAGAAAAAGTATGGGTGTTGCTATGCCCACCATTTCAGGCTCTGAATTAGCAAGATCTTGAAGTTGCACTTAAACCTTCTGAACGTAGTCAGTCATGCAAAAATGGTTTCCAGACAGAGATGAAGAATCAGGAGATGAATTTTAAATGAGAGCCATTACATATGTTAACCTATTGGTCTTCAGTTGCCACTCTTTCTTCAGTGCATACACTTTAAAATATTTGTTCCCAAAATATATATGCTTGTAAGCTACGAGATCAGCTCCTGCCAACTGCAGTGTGTGATTCGGTACAATAAATACTCAACAAAAACCCCGAGCTGGAGTGAAAATATCAAATTTATTATTTACAGTGGTAACTCTTACACACCTCTTGCACCTTGTGTCCTCTAAACCCCTTTGTGCCATCCATCTTCTCAAGAAGACAAAATAACAAAACACATATGTAAACACAGAGTGTGAAAGTCAAAATCACCAAACAGCTTTCCAGCAGTGCACTCCTTGCTTCAAGCTCAAAAGCAGCACTTTTCTTTTTTCTTTCTTTTTGTAAGAAAAAAATATATATGTAAAAGTTTGCAATCCTCAAGCTTCTGACATTATTTATGAAGCAACAGCCACTACACTCATTGTACCTCTTGCCCTCAATGGGACTCATCGTTCAGAGCTGTTGAGCAGTTGGGAACAATTACAGAGGATAAACTGAATGAAATACGTGATGCTGTGAATGTGTCAAGATTTAGACCAGTGGAATTTACATACATGAATAAATATTGAATGCTGTTTAGTAATGAGGCTCCTGCATAGCCTCTGTACTGGGCATCCTGCAATGTAAAAATAATTGCTACCTTTATTATCAGGGCTGTTTTGTTGGGTTTTTTATCCAGCTTTGACAGCAAGCAAGAAGCAGCTTCAAGTCTGTGAGGTAAAGAGGGAATTAGATATATCTCCATTAACTTGTGCAAATAGTTAATGCTCCCTCTGATCCTCTCTTTCAGTAGAAGAATAAGTGGACTGCAGTTTTCTCTTTCCCTAAATTTAAATTATGACAAACAGAAACATGAGCATGTTGTGGATTAAGATGAATTCCCCCAAGATGTTGTTGTAGAATTATTATGACAAAAAACATGGATTCCAAAAGTCAACCACGCAAAGCTGTTATTCACAGAAGAGAAGAGATATCCAGACACACAGTAATTTCACAATCCTGGCTGGGGCTTCAAGGTTCAGGGAGGTTCATTTCCACCATGACTCAAGCCCCATATAACTCTTTTGCTCAGCCAAGCACTTCCTTGGCTTGCTGGAACCTGGCTAATTTTCCAGTGGGTACGAATGCGACATCTGAAACTGGAATCACCCAGGTGTGTGCCAGGAAAGGCACCAAAATTTTGGCCTCCCTAAAGAGCATCTGGTTTGTAAGATGGGAAGCCATGTGGGGTGTCTAAAGCTAATAGCTTTTCAAAGGTAGCGTTCTGTGCAATGGATTGCTTTTCATTTCAGGCTCACCCATGGACACAAGTTTCCCTAACTTCTTCCATCACAAAGGAGGAAGGAGATGTATAACACCATATGAATGTATTTGGTGTCCTAGCCCAGAGTCCTTCCCAGCAGTGTAAGCTTAGCAGTAACTGGAATATGAACAATATGTAAAAGGACAAAAATGAATCACAGAGATTTTATGATAAAGATCACATGGTCCCAACTCAGGGCAGTATTGTTGTCCAGGCTAAGCTGGAGAGCATTCCTGATATAAAGCAGCCAGCCAGTGGTGGCCAAGAATGGAATTAAGTAAAATATTCAGTGGGCTGAATATGGCTTGAAACCAGTTTCTGAAAGAGGTGTGGTCATTTAAAATGGCAGGGAACTGCATTTGCTGTTTCTGAGTTCTAGGACAGCTCTCAAGCATTTAAAGGGAACTTCAGTGCATGTGTAAAGTTAAACACTTGTCTACAAGTTGTCCTAAATGTGAAAATTCGAGTTCAGTTCAAGGCTCTGCCATGTGTCTCCTGCATAAAGAAGTACAAGTTCATGCATCCAACTGGAGCTTCAGGAAGCTATGGGGAAAGTGATGCTGCGCTTCCCCCATCCATCCCATCCATCTCTGCTTTCTTATCTACTGGAGGTTCTTCAGTACAAGGTTTGTTTCCTGTGATGTCTCTGAGCTCCTGCAGAAGCCCTCTTTTTTGCCCGCGAACCTTTTCTGTTCCTGAGGACAGGAAGATAAGCTGGCTGGGTGGGAACATGTTTTTTCCTGCTTTTCTTTCTTTCTGTTTCACATTACAAAGTCAGTCGTAGTCTCTGAAAGCCACATTGTGTCTCTTGATCATCTTTTGCCAATTCATTAATTCATCAATTGCTATTGTTTGGTCCTGTGATTAGATGCAACTAATTGCAAGAGCTGATGAAGAACACAATTGAGTTCCCCTTCCTGCAGCTGTGTTAGTTGATACAGACCTCAGAGGAACACACCAGCACCAGCCTCTGTGCATACACCCACCTCTGCTGTGCTGTTTCTGCCCTGACAGCAACTCTTGTGGAGGCAATAAATGGAGGGCTTATAGGTTTTCCAGCCACAGATTATAGTTTATTGTTAAACTGTGCTCCCAAAAGCTGACCTGACATCTCCTGGCCTGTGAACTGATGCTTAGGCAAGATGAAAACCATCCATGTTACTGCTTTATCTATCAGATATGCCACTTGCAGGTTTAAAAAATGGGAAATATTGGTTTAGTTTACTGCATCTTCTATTTAAAGAGGATACCCTCATCATACCTCTAAATACCAAGTTTCCTATAGGTCGTGTAAGCACTCTGTTGAAAAACGTTCTTTTTGTCCTTTTTCTACCTGAATCAAAGGTGGACGTGAAGGCAATTTTCCCTTTCTCCAGTTCCCATGGGTAGTTATAATGTATAGATACATATATATGATAATATATGATAGATGCATACATATACTTTGCTGTTCAATCTTCAGCAGCAGCAGAATGGACTTAACCTGATTTTTGTCTCAGTGTTACACATGGGACCAGTGAGAACTGATGTTTTAAATCGCCCCTCTTTGACAAAACCCAGAGAAGCAGGGAAAGCACCCAGGCTACCTATTTAACTCATGGGCTGGGGATATTATCTGGTCCCAAATAATTGTTCAGGTTTCAAAAGGACTTTTTAGTATCCTGTGGATCTAGGGATTTCTTTCCTTTTTAATGAATGTTTGGTTGGGTAGAATCCAAAGGCAATTTACAGAAACTTTCTATTTCCTGCAAGCTATTGATGTTTTCATATAATCTTTGTGTGTAAGCTGGATGCTCAAAAGTAGTGTTTTGGTTTTGAGGGAGAGGTATGTTATTTATAAAGAGCAGTTTTCACGGAAGAGGAGTGCTCCCTCCTTTCTGAAAATCACCTTTTTAAGGTGTTTAGTTTGTACACCCAGATATAATGGCATCCAACCCTACTGAAATCATTGTATTTGTAAATCTTGGCCAAGTCTTTGCTTAGTAATTATTTTAATGCCAGCATTTTTTCCTTTATTTTCCTCTGTGATCTGGCATGTACAACCACCATCTATGTTAGACTAGACAGACAAAAGATTACATGGGCCACATAATAGATCTTTCACTCCACATATTTTCTTTCATCCCATTCTGGTCCAAAACAGGCTTGAAACATATTAGCATGATGGTGTCTCACTCTGCTTGCAGTCTATGCTGTCACTATTCTGGCAACAAGCGGAGTTGTCAATCTGGCACTTCATACCAGCTCAGAGTACACTTAAAAATGCATAAACAACAGCAAGATAGAGAAACTTTCTTCAGCACCTATTTACCAGATAAATAGGATGGGAGATGCCTCATTCATTTCAGAAGGCAATAGGCATTTTATGACCTTCTCATGATGGTTTTATGCCTATTATGATCAGTTTGCCTATTTTATTAAATAAAGGAAAGCAAATGTAAAGAGCTAACATTCAAGTAACATTTAAAATGGAGGTAAAGTGGCAAAGCCCTGCTGAGTCGAAGTTGTGACTGACATTTTGTCCTTTGTTGGGGGTGGCAAGAATCAAATGCAAGAAAACAAAGGAAATAACTTTCAACTTTCCATTTAATTATCACAGACCCTGTTAACTAGTGTCATAATTTGTCACTTTAAGGGTAGACCCCTAAAGCTGCAACAACAGTTCCTCTCTGAGCATCACTGTTGACAGCCTTCTCATACTACAAGTAGTGAGTGTAACTTGGGGTTTTCAGCAGGGAGGATTTGGGTCCAGAGGCTCCCTGGGGTGTAGGGGCTGTTTTTTAACCACAGCACAGTGTTACTGTGCATTTTTGTAGATTGGAAAAACTTAACCGTAGTTGGAAACCTCTTTTTTATTCCTGTCTTCTTGGACAAATCACTATTCCTGTCGTTAAAATGGGGATGAAGATCCCTGGCTGAGAAAGGGTAAAATAAGGGTGACACTGGGTATATTGATAACTCTGGGAAAACTGATATTGATCCATGCATTTATCCCTCCTCCCCTGCTTTCATAATTGAATAGTTATGAAATAAAGTGTTCTGTACTTGGAACATGGTGATTTATCAACATAGACAGTTTGAGGCCCAGCAGATAAAATGCAAAGCGTGAACTGAAGTAAATAACTGAAGTTCACAGCATGAACTAAATCATGTTTTATTACCTTTAATATTTCAATTGCTTCTTAGCATGAGAAGCAGAGACCAGGGTGCATTTAGCAGCTCTCTCAACCTCTGTTTCCATTGCATTGCTTTAACCTTCCTCCTCCCTCTCTTGGTGAGCCATTGTTTGCTTGCATGGAAAAGCAATGATCTAAATTCACCCACCCCAGGAACCAGCTCTGGGATGTGGCAATTTCAGGATTCCTCACTGGGCATCTCATTAGGGCATGTGAGTTGGAAACTTAATCACCTCGGGCTGTTCCTGTAACTGAGGGAGACAGGACTCTCCAACAAGGTGTTCAGATCTCACATACACGGAATTTTTCCCCAGCAGGTACATTTTTCTCTCTGACATTTATGGAGATCACCTAAGGTACTTTGGCCGTCCTACCAACAGGCCTACATGTTTGGCAAGATCAAAAATCATCTTTTCTCCTGCCATTCTGCCAATAATTTATTAAGTAAGTTCAGCTGCAATTTCCATTTTGAACCTGGTTTATCCTGAAGTTTCTGTCAGAGTTTGAATACATTCTCACCTCTCCAGCACACCATCTCTAATGTGTTCAGTCCTCTTCAATAAATCAGTACCTTCTGGATGGGCTGATTCAGACTCAAGCCTGCAGCTGCATCTAGGCTGAATGGCAGCAGAACTTCTCACCTGGCTCTTCCATAGTCTCTCAAGAGAAATGAGACACATGGTAATTAAACGTGCCCTGGATGAAAAACTAGGCTGTAGCTCATGTAGCTCATTAGACCATGACTTGCTACAACAATTTAAGCATCGAGCAGTTTGTTGCAGAGTGGACAATTCTCTCTTCATTCTCATTCATGAATCCCTCTTTTCCATGTTCTACTGCCACCAAATCAATTACTGGGGTTTTGAATCCACAGATAAATAACTATAGAAAATGTTCAATATACTAATTTTCACCCTTCAGCACGTAAAAGAATCACTGCATTAAACTTTGGTATATGATCTCTGAACAACAAAGATCATGATCTCTGAGAATTTCTGCCCCAATATTTTCCACTTTTTATGTTTAGGATTTGGTTCCACTGTAGTCCCAAGAAGAAACTGTGGTGGGCAGACTAATCACTTAAAATCATCAATCACTTAAAACAACCAATTTTTGAACAAACAGTAAAAAGGCAAAGAAGGGATTATAGAACAGTGCATTTGGTAAAATTGTCTCATAGATCAACAACCGCAAACTTTAATTCAGCTGCTTTCTCAAAAGGCTTTACAATGTCACACACTAGTATATTGTCAGTCTCCAGTGAATGAATATGAGGATGATCTTTTTCAAAGACTTTACAGGAAAATGCCACCTTTGGTTGATAGCCATCTTTTCTGGGAATGCTGAGAATTTACACAAAAGATGCAGTGGAACTATACACACAGAAAAGCAAATATATTATTCTCAAACCACTCCGCTGCTACATTCTCACCATTTTAGGCTTTTTACACAGCCATTCCGATCATCTTTTCATTATCAGACAAATCCTCAAGAATTTCCTCTGGCAATTTATCCACTGTAACAAGAGAATATTTTCCTTGAGCAAGACCGCATCAACATTAGGTAAAAGCTTCAGGATTTTGCCAGGGCTTTAAAAGGCTGGAGAGTACCAAGCTAAAGCACATGTGTCTTTTGAGCCTCCTTCTCCTTTCACCTACCATGCTTATTGCAGTCTTTCTGCAATAGCCATCACTCCAAGAAGCAAAGCTTGAATCTGTAGAGGTCAAATCCAGCTGAAGTCATCAGATCAGAGGGTCTTCTGAAATTCAGGGTGTGCTTTACTTCCTTTTGTTTCCTTGGTTATAAAGGGGACCTTCAGACATATATCTTCTCCTGCATTATGCACCTCTTGCAACATGCAGGCTGGTACCTTGGCACTGCTGCCATCTCCTAAACGAGGTGCCCCTAAAACAAGTGCAATTGCTTAGGGTGTATTCTCCTTCATGAACTTTTCATTTGCATGGGTTTGGATAGTTCAGCAAGGAAAGACAGTCAAAACTTTCCGGTATCCTCTGCAAAAGCTGTGCCTGTGCCTGCTGCCTGGGTCTCAGCACAGGAGGAAGGCAGCAGCACTGGAGCTGTGGCCATTGAAGCGAGGACCACTCAGAGGATGAGTGCTGAGTGATTCTGTCCATCTTCTCCTGTTGTTCGCACAGCCAGCTGCTACAGAGGGGGACTTCATTGCTAGTGACAAATGATCTGTTCTCTGAGGGGGTTCCTTTCCATTCACATCAGTGACTCATTTTTTGTTTTTCCTTATCAAATCACTCATCTCCCCAAATCAAACATATATTTTCTTCCCCAACTCACCTTTCTCCAAGGAGAAAATTATTGTAGTGGTGAAAAGTTTTCCAAAGCACAGGTATAGTTGAATACCAGAGTACTGGCTGAAAAACTGCATTATGCATTAAGCATTATGTTATTTTAACAGTGCTCCGTATCACTTTGCTTCCAATCATCCAGAAATCCAGCTATTCTTCTGTGCTGGGAGCACCAGTAAATATTTGATCTTTTCAATCTGCAGCCAGCCAGCCAAACAAGGACTGACTGTTCCACCAGTCTCCTTATTTTCTTGTCCCATGCTCTTTGGAGGGATTCTTAAGCCAACAGACTTTCTCTCTCCCTTCCTACCCCCCCCCTCCCCCCCCCTCAGATATTGCCTCTCAGCCCTCATTTTGCATTGCTGTTAAACTCCATCACATGATGGAAAATGCTAGCCACAGATGTTGCCGCAATGTCATTACATTGCATGTGCATAACAAATTCCTCACCAAAAATTTCCAGGGTTGCAATATAAGTTAACACAGAGAGTAGGTAAAGAGTTAAAGCAGGGGTTTGGCAGCTCAAGTGAGCTCTTTGGTACACTCACAATCCTGTGCACTGAACCTCTGAATTGTTTCTTAGCACAGAGAAGCACTCATATCTGGGAATTGTGGTGGGAATGCCAATAATTTCCCACAATATAAATCCCCCATGGTACAAATTTAGCAATTCATTCTCCTTTGAGTGATCAAAAGAAGCTCACCAACTGCAAGATTTTATAATTAAAGAGCTGGAATAAGATTTGAGAGAGGTAGGCTGATTTCTTTTCTACAGACTTGCGTGGTCTTGGGAAACACTTCACTTTTTCCAGACAATGGTAGCCTATGTGACTAGTGATTTTGAATGTTCCTCTTGACATACGTAGCATTTCAGAAACTGCTAAGCATCTGGAAGTTAAATCCCTTCCTGGCATTTGCAGGGATCTGCTATGGTAAAAGTGAAGAAGTTCAAAGCATCTAGCCACTGGAAATGCCACGCCATCGCCACGGCAGCACTGTCCAGCAAAGGATTAAATGTGCTGTTGAATTAGGACCCATGAAGTATCCAGATTCCATGTGTGCCCATAAATAAAAACACGGCTTCATGCACTGGGCTGGCCTGCAGTGACCCACAGGGTAGCCACCATCCCTGGAGTGTTTTTTGGCTGGTGCTCTCTGACTCGGTCCCCAGCATGGCTCAGAGACTCATACACTCAGCTATGGGTAGGAGGCAGTTTGGACACAGCCACCCCGAGGCTGGAAGGAGAAAATGCAGGTATAAAGTATGCGCTCTTCTTGGCTGGCCTCACCTTCAGGGTGAGGGAGCAGTGCCTTCTTGAAATCAGCTTCAGTCACAGCCACCATCCACGGGCACAGCTTCCTGGAGGCCACTGGGGTCCCAATAAACTTATAAAGAGTCTGGATTAGGGCTTTCTCTTCAGAGTGCTCATCTGTAGCTGGGCAAGAGATGGCGAGGTCAGAAAATGCATCTGGGCTGAGATAATGGTTTTATGGTCTTTACCTTCCTGGGAAGATACTTTAATGTTCACATTTCTGCCACCTCTCTTTTCCCTCTCTATGAATGAACAAAACCCAATAAATAAATAAATAAATGCAGCTTCTGTCTGATAGTTATCATTAGGAGACAAAAAGTTAAAAAGCTGGGAAATGCTACATGTACAGACGGCTCGTACATTCTTTTGCTGTCAGTTCTCTACAGCAATCAATATTATGAAATGTTATGATTATTATCAAATATCGTTATGTTAATTTTGAATCTGTTAGGAGTCCCATCTCCTGCAGTCATTACACTCTGAATAAATCATCTTCTGATTTTTAAAAATAAAAAAAAATTATAGGAGACAAAACTCTCTGCCTAGCTATTAACTAGCAAGGAAGATTTAGGTAGGCAGACAGATCCACTCCTCATGGTATTCAGCTTGATAAATTGTGGCTTTCCTCCAAATAGAGGCAGAGTTCAGTATTTCACACCATGACAGGTTCTCTCTGTACTTTGTGGATAAGGTTGCTTGGATCAGGATCAAACTTGCAGCTATTCATGGAAGGTGGTAGAGTTTCTAAAGGAGCATGTCTTTATTGTATTGAGGTGCTGCTTACTAGAGGCTCATCTGAGACCCCAGCCCTATGGTGCTAGGCACCGCATAAACATAGAGGAAGAGACAAGACATTTAAAGAGTGGTGAGAAAAAACACTGTATGGAGAAGCTGAAGGAAGACCATAGCTGGGCTCCTGCTGCCCAGTCCCGTGCTCTGTGTGGCTGTTCCATAAGAAAACTTCTCAGACCTGTGCAAACACAGCAAGCGTTGCAAGGGTGAAAAGCACATGACGAGTTACCTGAGTGGCTACAGTTTTTGAGATCAGCAATATCTGCACCATGGGAACTAGCGGAGGGGAATTTTAGGAGGTCATCAAGAGCAAAGGCTGCTCTCCTAGAACTGCATTTCTTCACCTGTAGGGATTTGGAGCTTTATGGGGTTGTTTCTGCAGCCCTCCAACTCACCTGGATTGCATTTCACACTGGAAACTCAGCTGCGTTTTGTCAACAGGGTGGTGGAACACAAAGGCCAGTGGTGTGTCCTATGCCAGATTTATGGCTTTGTGGTGCAGAAACCAGGTGCAGGCTTGCCAGGGGGTTAAGCATTTGCCTGCCCCCCATTACAGGGCTCGCTGCAGCCAGTTCTCTCCCAGCCATGTAAGGCAGGAATGTCTGCATCTCCTTGCAGATCTGTCCTGTATCCACCATTCATGAGCGGGATGAACCTTGTGGCTTCCTGGTATTTGCATGCCAACACAGGAAAAACACAGAGGATAGAGCTGAGATTTGCTGTGAGTTTGGGATTTGCAAGAATGCCAGATTCAGAGACACTCCGAAGGGCAGACAGAGGGTGAAGGCACAAAGGTTAAACAAACAAAAATAACAGCGTTTGCACCAAACCTTGCAAACAAGAAACACCCAGCTAACTTCAGCACTGAGGTGCAAGCATGAGGCTTGTTTCCCAGGATTAAAAAATACACACTCTGCTATTTCAGACTCAGAACTAAATAAAGCCACTTCTGTTCTTCTGTTCTCATATGCTAACAAAATTAATGGCAGCATTTTTTTTTTTTTTGCCAATCATTCATTATCCTCTTTTCCCTGTTCCCTAAACCTTCATAAACACAAGCTGAAATCCTCCCTGAGAGAGATCTTGACTACAGTCAGGTTTTGCTTCTCTCCGGGCTGGTGTGAGATTATAATGCTTCTCAAGGTGTTCCCTTCCTCATAATGAAGCTCCATCTGTTCTACAGATGGTAAAGATCACAAGAACCAGCACTAAATATCCCTCCCCCACCAAAGAGTTTTTACCTTATGGTAATGTTGCTCTTTGTTTTCCCTGTCTTTCCCAGGAGCAGAGGCACATGCCGCAGAGCACAGGGACTAATCTGTTGCCCCAGCTACTCAGTTGCCTCTGCACAAGGAGGGGTTCATAGATTTTGGCCAGGGGAAAGGCAAACCTTTTCCAATGACTTTTCAGGAAACTGTGCACTGGCCACCTCTGAAAACTCCAGCTGTATGGTTCATCCCATCTCCACTTCGCTGCTACTGGTACCATTCCCAGCTTTGCCCCCAACAGACAACTCCCTCCCCTCTCGCTATCACATACATTGCTTCAAGGGCAAAAGGAAATCTGTTGCAGTGAGGACCTGCCAGTTGAGACACAAAGTGAATTCAGGAGGTCGTGTCCTAAAGGACGGGAAAAACATCTACAGCTGTTAACTGCTTGTTCTCTGCCCTACACATTTCCGTGTGCCTTTGGCTCAGGAATGGAAGCTTTTTGTCAGATACCTGCAAGACAATTTTGAGCCTATAGAGCACTCAGTGAGTTAAAGCTCCTGGATATGCTGCCAGCCTCCAGATTTTGGCCTCCTCTGGTGTAACCTTGCTGAGCACCCAAGCACAGAAAATGGAGTCAACTTTTATGATCTTGCCCTCCATACATAATCCAAATAATTAAATTCACTCAGCTAGATAAACAAGTTTTAGCCCTGAAACAGGATAACCACAGCGGATCCTTAGACAGTCCTGTAAGGCAGCTGGCAACGGACTAACTTCATTTATGTGGTTTAACAATTGCCTAACAGAAAATACTACCACTTTTCTCTCTGTGACAGGTAGATAATCCTAAGAGGTTTGACTACCACATTAACATCCAAACCACAAATGATGGGTAATCTGAAAAGCTGGATTTTCTGAGGCACATACAGCTTTTACAGCTGCTTTCTACATCAGAGCCAGAATTAGTTTTAATGTTGCGTTTGTATTAAATATGTGGATTAAAGTTGCTCAGCAAGAGTGCTGAATTAGCTCTTCCTGTCTCCAGTAGATTTGGACCGCATCTCTCCATGCAGAGACAGATGCGTAGCTTGTTATATTTTGTGTTTTGTACTTGGGAAAACTGTGGCTTGGTACTAAATCAACAGTTGCTTGTTCAAAAGAAGTAATTCCAAGCATCTATTAGAGCTAACCAAATCTGGGCTGGGGGAGGTGGCAGGGATAAAGTTCTACAAGGAAATATTTTGGGGCTGTTGGCTCAGACTGTAGCCCACCAACAGTGCCATTGCTCAGGATGAACCGACCCCTTTCATGCTGTTACGCCATAGTAAAAGACCAAAATCCTGAGACAGGAAGACTTGATGGCACTGGCAAACCCATACAATGAAGATATTTTGCTCCAGTGTCCTGGATCCATCCCAGCTCAGGTAATTATGTCCCACTTATCTAAATTTCTTCCTCAGTTTTCCCTCGTATTTAGCAATTTTCTTCCCTTCCTGTCCAAAACAGCAGTTTAACAGTCCAGCTGGCTGCTGAATACCCACTGTCCTTTGAACGATGGCTGAAAGGCTGCTCTGTGCATATGTATATGCAGTTTCCAAGGCACCTTGGGACCTGATGAATTTGGTAAAGAAGAGAAGCAATATGAAAGTGATGTTGTTTTTTTTTTCTTTTTTATTGGTCTCACAACTGGGAGCACTGTTGGCACAAGATCTTAGAAGCTGAGAGCAGGTGAAGCAGCGTTTCCCCAAATTAATAACTATGAAAATAAATCTAAAATCACAATGAACTTCTCCATAGGCAATTCCCTCTGGTAAACAATTTGCTGAAATTATAGTTTCAGCAAGACTGGGACCCAGATGAGTTCTGACTCCCAGAAAGGATGTTTGTGCCCATGACTGAGGTGCATGGTCACACATTTATGGGTACCTGCCCATAGTGTGGAAGCCACACTAAAAAGCTGGGCTCCAACATCACTTGGGTAGAGCCTGGAGGTACTTCAGGCTCTGAATACACAGAGTAGGGCACTGTGGAATTACACTGGGGTGCAGATGCTGATGCCTGAATCAGGGCCACAGACAAGGTGACAGTAATGCCACCCTCTGGACTATATTTCTAGAGCTGGCTGTAGGCACAAAGACTGAGCTGAACAGCACCTGCAGAAGGGGAAAGGGAGCTGGGAGAAAACCTGGCTTCCAGCCTTTTGCAAAACCAAGCCTGTAGCTCACTGTTCTCCAGATTACAGCAAGACTGGGGTGATAGCCTTTCCTTTTCCTTCTTTTAAACATAAACAAATATCCAGGTATCAGGACCAAGCAAGAGGGGCTTTGGTTTTGTAGCCCAGCAGTTGGGAGGGACAGATTTGCATTGTCATGACTCATTCCCTAAAAATACCCATGTCTCTCCATTGACTGTGCAGGGAGCCCAGGGTGACCAGCTTGATGTAGAAGTGTGCTGTGGAGATGTTTGAAATTAGACGAAGTGAATCCTATCCCTAAAGCCAGCCTGGGTAGGAGGTAGTGTAGGATGGTGCAATGCGAGAGTCTACATGTGAGCTGGAAGTCTGCACTCCCACTGCCAGCACTGGGGATCTAGTCAATGTGGTCGGTGGAGCCTAGGAAGCGATTTATCTCACTGTAAAGCAGACTCCTACGTTTGGTCAGTGAATCACTCTCTATACACCCACGTTTCAGTGAGATGGATCCTCTCCCTGAAGTTAGGAGAGATGAATCTCACCCCTAAGTCTTTTTCCTCCTTTTTTGTATCTACTGCTAAGTTTCCAGCATGCTATAGCACTAGATCAGTTGCTTGAATTAGCTATTACTTCACTTTTCCTCCATCTCCAACTAAACCATGATAAACTAACACATTTTGGTATTTATTTTCCAAATCCCATTTCCAAACAGAAGTCACACTCAAAATCTTCCAGCCTTTCCTCAGTCAGGACCTTCAGTATATACATAACTCAGCAGTGCATTAGGACATTTGCCTTCATCAATTTCCACATAAAGCTTGTAAAAGCAGACAGCTCAACTCAGATGTCTCTCTCAAGCTACAGTGGAAATATCCCACATCTTTCCACCATTTTGTCCTTTCCCATCTAGATACTGTCAAACATTGCAAGTGGAGAGGAGCCGTTAATACTACTAACCAGTGTAGTTCTCAAATAGCTGCATGTCAGGTGCACAAATTACAAAACTAATGCAGGCTGTGATTACATTCTGTGTATGGGTTTTCAAGGCATATGATAATGAATATTAATAGAAACTGCTTCTCCAGTAAATTATTATTTTCTCAATAGTTGGTATAAATAAAGCCACTTGGATATGAAACAGATTTTTTGATGCTTATATCACAAACTCAATGATGTATTTCCACAAGAAAAGGCACACCTGCCAGTACACCCTCATAGAAATGTAAATATTTGCAACTTTTGCAATAATTGCATCTAATCCCCCAAGGCCCATCTCGCAGCATCTGAAGACAGAATTTAGGTTCCTTAGCTAACAAAGAATGGATGAGTAGCACAAAACCAGATATAATGAAGCTAAACCTCAGAAGTTTGAGAAGGCAGGGCTGCCCATAGAAGGCAGGTTGCCTTACCAACCTTCTGTAAATAGATGGCTGCAGTGATTTAGTCATTCAGACAGTCATTCCCTCATAGTCAATGGGAACAAACAGGCACCTAAGCCAAGATTCTCTCATCCTTTTAGCTATCTAATTTAGGATTAAATGAATCAATGGCTCCCTGGACTACATCTCCACTGACTGCAGAGGGAGCTGAAAGTGACTAGCTGAGATTCAGATGGTTATCCAGATGAACACAAGGTGTAATAGGCTACCTTGAAAGCATACTTCCCAGAAAAATGAACAGAAGGCAAGTGTTACTGATTTTAAAAGAAGGCAAGGGTCACAGACCCCAAACTTTGCTTACCTATCCATTTGAGAGACTGTATCACAGTTAATTTCATTCTCTCACTTCTTTTTATTCCACTGTAAGGCCAGAGCAGCTGGAGCTGTACCCTCCTCTGAATTGCTTCACTTGGCAAATAAGTCTTGTATAGGGGTGGAGTTATGGATAATGGGCAACAGCATCAACTCCATGAGGATATCAAGAGAAAAATTCATAAAGGGAAGACAAGGTAAGGCAGGGCAAGGGCAAGGGAATTTGCCTGTAAATGCTTGTGCTTTTCTTCCAAAGTAGGAGTCTTCAGGAAGCAGATGTTATCCCTAAAGAGCTATGTTTACTGAAACATGGAAAAATTTAAAAAAAAATAAATAAATAAAAATTAAAAAAAAAGAGATTTGACAGATTGTTTCTGGCCTCCTGCAGTTTAGTTGCAGTCAAATCTGTCAATAAGAAGTGGACAGGGGACTTGAGGGAATATCTGCAGACATCTATTCTGAGGAGATCAAAGGGAGCTTTACTGATGAATTTACTGTCCTACTGACTTATTTGTTTAGAAATTCTAGACACATAGAGAGGTGTTAAGAAGATGAAAGGGTAATAAGAGAAAACAAACCCAACAACATTCTGCTTTCAAAAAAGGACAAAACTCAGCTTATCACATCCTCCAAGCCTAACTTCAACAACTTCTAAAGTAAGGGAACAAATAGTGAAAGGAAGAAAAAGCCATAACAGATCCATCAGGTCTTGCACTATTTGGTGCAAGGTCTTGCTGTTTTGGCTTTTTTTAAGCGTCTGATTGGTCAGCTAAGCCACCATGTCTTCTCCTCGTCTTCTCAGTATTGCTTCTTTCCCTTTTCTTCTTTCTTTGCAGCATCTTTGCTGCATCATCTTCTGTTAGACCTCAATCTCTTCAAAGTAGGAATCCTCTCTCAGACAGGAGAGATGTCTGTCATGACCGAAGGAAGCCCTGAGGTGCTGTCATGAGACAGAAAAAGAAGAAACAGGAGAAGTGAGGTTTAACCAGGGAAAGTAAAAGTCAGACAAACTGGTTTCATGGGTTATTTTTTTATATTACAATGTTAAAGCATCTAAGATATTGTGTTTGGATGCTGCATGGTCACAAACACTCCTGTGCCTGTATCCTTACCTGGCTCAAAGAGATACAGGAAACAAAAAGCAAAATGCTCCAGGTTAGGCTGCTGTTTTCCAAATGGATTCAAAAAGCTTAAGTGAACCTGCCATAAAACCAGTTTAGCTTTATGAGTAGAGCACCACTATCCCAGTTTAGCACACATGTTCAGATTTAAACATATAAGCAGGATCCTGAAGTTAATGGGATTGATCAGAGTTTGTGTACACTGGGCAATGCAAGGCATGTCTTGCTTGATGTCACTGACAAGTGTCACAAAGATGAGGATTTCTGAGGGAAAACTTTTCTATTTTCCATCAGGTTACTTTTTGTTGAAGCAAAGAGGAAAAAAATTGCCCTTGGCTTTCTCAGCCCCTGAAGTGCTTTCACAGTCATAACCTCCCTTTTGCAGAAGTGTAAATGAGGCAAAGAAAAGCAAAGACCCAGACACAGAAGAGACATCTTAACAGCAGATGTTTGTCCCAACCCCCTTCATGCCAACAAGCATTGTTATATGCGTACACTGCTGGATACTCACCTGGCCCTTTTCATAGGTCTGAGTACTAATTCACATTAACAAGACCCAGACCCTCAAAAATAAGGAAGGCTGTTTTTTTTTCAGTGACAGCAGTGGGATTAAGGCACTAAATGGGAGCCATGTTTCTTCTGTACTTGAGGTGCTAGGAAGTGAGTCTACATGCCCCAGCTAGACGGCTTGAAATGGTCCATTTTTCAGGAATACAAGCTTCATGAGTCAAACTCAGGCAGAAGTAAGATGTTTTGGGGTCCTATCTTTCTCTCAGTTCTGGTTATGCACTTTATATTTGATGGTATTTCAGGAAAGCACACAATGATTTCAAGAAGAGGAACCCAAGCTTCAGTGACATGATCCTATTTTTCCAGCTGAATTGTGCAAAAGGAGGAAAAGGAGAGAAACAATATAAAAATTTTGAAGCAAAGAGGGAAATGCAGCCCTGTTTTTATGCTGTTTATGTGGAAGATCCAAGGAGTACATTGCTTTGGGTTGGTAGGAGAGGAGTTCAGCGACACATTAACCTTAGTGTCAGCGGTCTGAGACACACAGCCGAACTTTACACACAGCTCAGTCCTACTGATGCTTACTTGCCAATACAAAAGATATTATCTCTACTAAAGCATGAACCCAAGGCTTTGATTTTCAGTAAATCGGTAGGCAAAGCTGTGGGAGGAATAAAAAAGGGTAAATAATCACACCTTGTTCACTAAATCAGTTGGTGGATGTGGCAATGTCAGGGCTGAACACATAGAAAGCCATGCTGGAAATTGTACAGTCGCTTTTCCTCAAATTGAGCTCAAGACTGTATGGTCTGTCCTGTGAAAAGTAGATGAGAAATCCAAAAATAAATCAGCTGACAGTAAGTTGTGATCAGCACGCTATACATATGTAAATCGTTGCTGACCCTGAGAAGAGCTGCCTCCGCATTATGATAAGGTCTGAAACCTGATTGAAATTTTTCATAAAGGGCATTATTTTGGAGGTGATCCTTAAATGAGCAGAGCAGAAAAATCATCAGCCTCTTTTCTTAGTAGTCAGAAAAATAGGTTACTGATGAGAAGGACTTTGGCCAAATGAATTTCTTCAGAATTCAGCCACTGGATTTTTCTGTTATCTCAGAGCCCTCTTTAATGACAGCATAGTTCTGGGACACAATTATATAATTATTATTGTACTGATAACACGCTGGCATTTCCTAGTGTTTCTGCCATTGCTGCTCTAATCTAGCTGATAAAGGCTTTTCACAATGCAATATTAATAATACCAGTGCTGGATGCAGTATTACATCACGCAGTCCCTTACAGTGTCCTTTTAGCATCAGCGAGATGATGGAGCAGAATGACGCCGGCCATCTCCACAGCACATGCATTTAGACCATTAATATTTTTACTTATTAATAAAGATAACTCTGAGTTTGTTCCCATACTGCTCAGCTACAAATGGGTCTCTTTTATTTTTTTTAAGAAGTCTGAGGGTTTTCTAGAAATTGAAAGCCAAAATGATTTCTGCTTCACTGTGAACATGCCAGGCAGACAGCTGGAAGGGCTTCCTCTCTGCTCTACATGTGAACTATGCTTCTGTAGCTTGGAGGAGAAAGGGGAAAACTGGGTGTTCGAAGATGCACTGTTTATACTGGTGCCCCTGCACTTCAGCTGCTCAGCAATATTCAGATCAGACCCATCTTCCTAAGATGTCTTTCTCTGAAATCCTATTGCCCCAAATGTTTTGCTCAACCACATCCTTGCTGCTTCACCAGCAACCCTGCCCATCTGAGATGCTGAAGATATTTCAGTAGCAGCATGCTCCCTTGAAAGAAAGATCACAACGAGATTCAAGGCTGCCCTTGCTGTGTCTGTGCTGCTCACCATGCTGTGGCAAGTGCCCCTCAACAGCTGTGGAATTTACCTGTTTCTTTTCAGACATGTTATACATGCAATGGGAAGGGCCAGTTTGCATGGGAAAGACTGGCCAAGTCAATATCCCTTCATCCCAAGGAGCCTCACATCCCATCTGCCTCACTTGGGGTAGATGCAGAAAGGTGATCCCTTTTCAACGCCAACCTTAACTCCTGTCAACATTGACTCATTTCTTTAAAGAGGAGAATGGGAGAAGCAGAGCTTTTGTCATCTGAGCCATCCTAATTGTTAAGTTTTTCTCTCTGACCCACCTTAACTATTGCCCTTTAAAAAAAAGCAGTGGGAGAGAAGGTGAAAAATGGCTGAGAGAGAACTACTCTAGGTACAGAGGAAGAAGGACATGTCCTCATTTCCTGTTCTGGAAATGCTCTTTTGAATAAGGTCTCTCTTCCACCCCAGGATGGTAAGTGTTTCCGCATGCTGTCCCTATAAATGTTTGTATGCTGTACTAAGTAAGCCATCCTTCCTAAATTAGCTCTGTAGCTTTTCCCCTCTTTGTCTCCAGGTACATCTTCTTCCTTCCCATTTCTTTCTCACACCTACAAAAAGAGAACGTTCCAGATTTAGTAATCTCTGTGTTTCTGCCTGTGGGAGTGTGTTTAAGACTCACAAATGGAAAGGACAACTCCAGGACACGAGTACTCCTCTGTTTGTGGGCTGAGACTACCAGAGGAGAAGGAAAGAGGGTTGGCTTAAGGTTCAGCTGGGGGCAAGCAGGTCTGAATTTGTCTTCTTTGTCATGTTCATGACAAAGGCTGCAGCATCTGCTGGATACATAGAGCTTCCTTTGTCTTTCCAGAAAGACAGACTGTCCCCACTCCCTCCAGGTCCCTGCCTTAGTTCCAAGAACTCTTGCTTGTCCCCACAAAGGACAGACCAAGCATCAGTGCCCTGTGAATGCCACCCAAGCTTGCAGTACTGGGATGTGGCAGAAAGGCTCCCTTCATCTATGTCTAGCAAGTGAAGAGATAGGTAGGGGATACTACTGGCCACTACTTAACTCTACTTTTGCCAATCTATAAAAAAAACATACAGGAGGAATTGGGCACTGCACTGGTTATGGTGACGAGCTCTCTCTGGTAACCCCAGTACAAGCAAGCTACACTTTAGCTGATGCTCTAAAAAATCAGTTCCAGGCAGCTTCAGGGTGAGATCTGTACCTGCCTTCAGACAGGAATTAGGCACACAGTCTATGAATTCATACAGGCAATGAAAAGGAAAAACTGCCAAATAACCTGTTCACTGTAAAACAGACTTGAAGAAATTTCAAATGGAAGCATTTCAAGGTGGAACATAGCTTAGTTTTTATAACTGCTAGCACGGGGGTAGTAGACATTTAACACCCACAAGAATTTAAAGGAGTTGTTTTATCTGCTGGAAGAAATTTGTGCTATTCCACTAGTATGATCAAAACATATTGAAATTTATAGGATGAAGAAAGCAAGCTATTTGAATTGGATCAAAATCACCTAAAAGTTCAAAAGTGTTGCACATACAAGATGTATAGGAACAGGACATACAAAGATCTCAGTTTTGCTGCTTTGAGTCAAACAATGTGAGACTGGAGTCTTAACAGAATTTCTTTTTTTTTTAAATACAAAATGTTGCCTTGTAACTATGGCTGGTGCATGTGATCCTGTAATATATTCAAGTAACAGTTGTTTAAGAAGGTTTATATAAAAGCAATGGGCTGTTAAAGCTCCATTGTTTCCAGCCAAATCTCAAAAATCCTTATCGAATTGAGTCCCTATGATACAGCTTATGTAAGAGCATCAGAGCTTTTACTCTGGCTTCAGGTAACTACCCATACTCACAATCTGAGGCTGATTTATTTATTACCTCTAGTTAGACATATTAAGCTCATTGCTATTCTCATTAACAACCAGTGGTTTCCCTGGCCATTACTTCAACGGCCAACTATTTTTATAATTACCTTGCAAATTTTAGCTCAAAGTAACACTCTCCTGTCTTTAGCTGCTTTAACAAATTCAGCCCTTTGGGCTTGATCCAAGTCAAAATTCAGTGAAATCAGTGGAAAGGCTTGCATGGACTTCAAGGGGGTTTGGAGCAGCAACTGTGCATGTGCCATAATTTGTACTTAGTAATGTGGTTATTTGTAATCTCATCCATAGATAAACAATATCGTTGTTAGGGAAGCTAGCACTGCTTACTACTAGTCTAAGCCAATGTTTTCCATTAAAATGTTCTGCTTTCCATTTCTTGTAATTCTGCAGACATTTGATGGTATGAAAAAAAGGTTTTCCATGCTGAGTGTTTGCCTCAGGTTGATTATTTTCAATATAATCAAAAGCAGTCCAGACTTTTCTAAGAACACTCCTAGGGAAAAAGAGAGGGGAGGAAGACCAGTTTATTAATATTAAATCTTAGTATCCTTTTTTTCCCAAGTCTCCCTATCACCCCTTTCCTTAGTATGAGAGACTTCACATCTGTGAGGAAGGGTGGCATTTTTGGTAGGAACTTTTCCACTCCATAACTGCATGTGATTTTTAGATGAACTACTATTTCTTGATCCCCTGTTCCAAACTCTAGAAAAGTGTAGATTTTGGGAGAGAAAGAATCCTTTTTCATTTCACACCTAGTTCATTTAATTGCCCCTTTGTATTTTGGTCTAGGTGGATCACACATCTGGCAACCACTGTGATCCTTATGCTCTGGAGGGACAGCACAGGCCACATGGCAGGTCAGGCCATCTTCCTAAAGAGCCTGTGACTGTTCTGGATCCTCTTGCCTTCCCAAGGTGGGATGTATGCTTTAAGAAGCACTTACATTTCTGCCATTTTTCCAGGTGGTTTTCTACCAAAGCATAAGGCTGTCATTCCTCTGACTCCTCTGACAGAGAGAATTTTGGAAGGCACATTACTTAATGCAAACACACTCAGACACAAGGATGACATTTCACCTCATGTCCCATATAAGGCAACAGAAAAATCAGGACCCTTCATGAACACATATTGTGCTGTAGGACTATCATAAAGAGGCAGATAGTTGTGGGTCTGCATGGACCCTGATACTACTCCAGTTAAAATGAAACAGTATCTGAACTAGCTTGTTTGAAAACCAGTCATCTGTTCATTGCGCCACGTCTCAGAACAGCTTTCAAATGCAAAGGATTACAAAGGTTCAGTGGGATTTTAGCAATCCATATTTTCATCTTGCTGCTAAATTACCACTGAAAATCTTGAAGTAGGATTTCTCTGGTGCTTTGACCAGCACTACTCATCTCCATCAGCTCCACATCCACCGGTGAGCCCTTGCTGAGCTGACAGTCCAAGCAGCACAACTGCAGAGTTGCTACTATACTAATCCATTACTTTGCAAAGCACACAGTAAGTATACAGCTCTATATAAAGCCAAACTATTCCCTGCTGTGTGGTGCTGAATATGTCAAAAGAAAGATAAGAGAATTCCACTGTAAGTGCAAAAATGTTTATTGTTGCTGTTGCACAGCTCTGCACCCAATGCAAGACAATTTCTCTCTCATTAAGCAGTGATGAATGATAGATATGGCCAGCGGCTAAGACTAGTTCTCAGATTAAATGTTGTGAGAAATATCTCTCTACCACTAGTCAGGTGAGATCATTTCTTTTTCCCATTATACCAGTTTCTTCTCTCTGTTTCTGAGTAACACAGCATGACTTGATAGTTTCTGCTTCTAAACTATTGACTTATGTATGTTTGCTTTGAGAGGGGCCTCCTAAAGTGTGAAGAATGGGCCAAAGAGCTCCTAACTACTCACATCCAGTGTGGCTGTTAGGCTGGAGCCTCTGTAGTGCTTAACCCTTTGTAGTGCTTAACCCCCAGAATTAGGGGACTTCACCTGGCCTTGTAGGATTTTCTTCTAGAGAAGTGAGAAGGCAGCTTTCCTGCTTTCTCCTCTAATGAGCCGCAGTGTCTCTCAGTCTCTAGATGTTCTTTCAGTTATCTGCCTGTTCCACTCCAGAGATTATTTTTGCACATTTCCAGGTGTAAAGAACCACCTGTAGTAGCACTAGACAGTGTTCATCACAGAGGACACAATACTTATTCATTGAAGGAGTCACTTGGGAGGGTGCTAAGAAGAACAGAATTTTGTTCCTGGTGCTATTCCCAGTCGATTTTGACCACCAGCAAGCTGCTCCCTCACTGCACTTCTCTCAGTCAATGTCTTTTAATTGGTGCCCTGACTGCATCAATTCCCTTATACATCAGGTTTCCATGTGCAAAATTAAGCAAAGCTGAATAGTTTTGGAGGATTCAGGCCTTAAGACTGCAAGGGAATGTCTATATTGTTAATCAGAAGCTGTCTAGGGAGGAAGCCAAAGGGCTGGCTCCTTAATCACCCATGCTTGCTGCCTGTCTTGGTGATGGTGCCCAATCAGACTTTAACAGATATAAGTCCTAGGGTATTTTTTCTTTTTCATTCTTGTTTGAAAAAGCCTCAAACAAAACCAACAAATCCCATGTGCTTTCAGCCCCACTGCAAGCACCAGTTCACTACACTTTAGTAGCAAGCAGAATTTTTATGCTTACTTCAACAAGAGACAAGGAAAGACAAAGAGATATGTAAAGCCAGATTTGTAAACCTTGGATGGCTGACCTGGACTGTTAGTATAGATTGCTTGTGAGTGACAAAACAGAGCTGGAAGCAAAAGGACAAATTCTTAAGCTTTACATTATTCGAAGAAAACAACTATTCAATTAAAAAATACCTTGCAATCCCTTGGAGAGGTGTGTGAGTTGTAGAAGTTTGGTCTGGATCTCAAACTTTTAAGAGTTCCAGGATATTTATTCCTGTCCAGAATTTTGTCTTGAATCATTTTAGGGAAGAGTCAGCCATGAATTTTGGATCTGACTTCAGACTGTGCTATCATAAATCCAAAAGAACTGGACGTTCTCATCTAGGAATTCATATTTTTCTTTAAAATGTGATTCACTCAGCATGACTAAGGGCATGTCTACACGGATGGCCAAACAACTTCTTTCCACTCATTCCACCAGCCAGCTCTTTTCCAGGGGTCTTATGGCCACCCTGGCATGATGCTGCATCAGGGTTAGTAGGAGTACTATGAAACAGGCAGAGGCCTCACTGTAATGAAAACAATAACTTTTGCCTCTGATCCTTAAATTTGGGAATTAGAGAATTATCTTCTGAGAATTTAACAAAAAGATTTCATCTGGGTTATGTGTGTGTGTACATATGTGTTTTCACACGCATACAAAATATCTCTTTCACACACACTTTGATCCTATAAAATTCCTGCCCATTTGAATGGGACTATTCCTACATCTAAGTGCTTTACTGGATCAGGGCCACTGCCCGGAAAGTGGGAAGTATTTTCTATATTATTCTGATTGCATAGTAAAGAGGATTGTAATTAATATCTGCATTGCATTCCCACTTACTCAATCTGTAGTAAAAACAGAGTTGTAGTAGAAGTGCCTACATGACATTTTTTTTCAGTGTTCTTTACATATTCGATGCTTGGTAAGTCTTCTGTTAACACCAGAAAGGTCAGATAAAAAGATAGATGGAATGTATACACAGAAGACACCATTACCCGTAATTGAAGTTCCACACTTTGAATAGAAACTTTCCAATTTCAGGGTAGAGTACCAGTCACTTCCAAAAAAGAGATCTTGGAAAGAAACACACAAAAGTCTTATCTCCATCTCTAATTCCAGAGTGCAAAGGATTATACCAGATGTGGTAACTGTCCTAAAGGAAACGGAGAAAGTCTCTGTGACTTGAATTAAAGCCATTGCATTTTCCTAGCCAGACATTTCAAAAGTATTTCATTTCCAAGCTCAATACTTGTGAATCCTATCAAAAGATCACATATTGAGGCACAAACCTAGAAAGCATTTTTAGCCATTTACTAAAAGATCTAGCTAGCTCAAATCCTGCTTCAAATGAGACTTAAACACTTGAAGTGCATCAAAAGTCCTAAACAGCCTGTGTACATACCAAGTCCGTGTTGCCCTGTGTCTAAGTACATTAAAAGTGAAAGATTGATGGCTGCACCAACCATCACCAGACATCCTTAATAGAAGATGATGACCATCTTTTATTTTGCTAGAGGTGCAAAGATATGATTAAGGCTGCAGCAATGACAGCAGTATAGGGTGGTGGAGGTGTCACCAGCCTCTGGCCCTTTTCGTTAGCGATGAAATTAAATGCTCACCCACAGTGGGATGATGTAGTTTATGTCTGCTCAGTCTAGTCTTCTTATTTGTTACCTCCTGGGAGGTCCTTATCCACTAGGATATGAGATAGCCAAGAAGTGCTTGCTTTTGCACTCTTCCTTGCAGCTGGGCTATGTCTGCAGGAAAGAATGCAAACATTTCCAGGACAGAAAAGAGGTTGAAAAGCATTTCCCAAGGACTAGGTGAAAACTGAGGAAAGGAGTGTCCAGTGGTCAAGGGAAAAGACTTAGGTGCCAGTCCCTGCTATAGACTTCTTCACTGTATCCCACTGATGAATTAAAGAAAATTGCACAGGATTGCCAGGAAGCTGGGCCTGGAGCCCGGTTTTGGTCTCCTCCAGCTAAAAGCCCTTACGGTTAGGCTAAAGTTAGATTTCTCCATTCTCTCTGGCCAGCCCTGTGACTCTGCCAGTCCTGGCCAGCACTGTCCAGAGCTTTGCAGGTCTGGGACAGTGATGAAGGCAGAAAGAGCCCCAGCACTGATGGGCACAGACTGGGGTGGACAGAAGGGGTGCCGTCCCCCTCCTGCTGAGCACAACTTAGACACCAGGGTCTTCTTCCTAGCTGGATGAGTTACTGCATAAAATAGCAACATTGCTACTGTCACCACCACACTTTTTCTCAGCCTGGCATACCAGATTCCCTGCTGAGTGGTGACACCCAGGGCTTCCCACTGCCTCCCAGTATTGTCACTCAAAGAGGTGAAAACAAACTGCATTATCCTCTGGACCTGTGTGCAGTCCAGAGAAGATTTCCTAAGTATGGAGAAAGAAAGCACCAGAATTAGGTAGATTAGACTCTAGTCTGTAGTTGTTCAGAAAAGTCAGAATCTCTCATAAGAAAAGGGCCTTAGGTATACTAGGTGACCTGGAGCATTTTGCCTCTCTTCTTCTTCAGGATGAGGCACTAAAAATTCCAATGAAATAGCATACAAATCAAGCAGTGAAGCTTAGCCAATGACTTTTCACTGTACCATTAAAGCTCGTGGAGATGAGAAGCCCATCTGCTTCATGCATGCACTTCATGTAGGAAAAGCACAGAGAATTAAAAAGATGTTAGAGAAGAGCTGCACACACTAGAAAAGCTGTCATCCCATACTAAGCAGAGTACCTGACCCCCAGCTCTTCAGTGCTGCTGAGCACTAGAGGAAGTTGGTTTTCCCTTCATTTCACAAACTGGGCAATGGTGTCTGCCAGGTTGCAAGAAAGGACCAGAGTTCCCAGAACTGACCTTAAAACTGAGCAATCTAAATGATAATTATACATCACCAAGCATCTTTGTAGTGAGAAAATGCCAGGTCCTAAAGGGCTTTTTAGCAAAAAACCTTTAGCAGATAGATTCAGCCCCTGGAAATTCAACTAATTTTAAACAGAAAGATGCTCATTCTCCTTTCCTCTCCTAAAAGCCAAGTAGTGAAGAAATTCAGCAGAATACCAAGGATAAAGAAAGATTCTCCATACATTGTGTTATCCCAGCTGGAAAAAAAATCCTTTCTGGAAGAGAATTTTTAGCTGGATATACCCCTTGGCCTGGTATGGTGACTGTGTGATTTTATTTTATTTTTCATGAGCTGTTCTGAAAGCTTTCTGGCCTAAAAAATGAATAAAGTTTGTTCTTAGTTTTTATAGCCACTGAAGGTTCAACAGTCTTATAAAAATCAGGCTGCTTTTAGTTGATTATGTTTAGATTTTAGGGGTCTGCCAGTGAAAACAAGTATTTGAAAACTTTGGTCTCACCTTGAAGCAAACCTCATAGCATTCTTAGGCTGGAAGGTCACGAATTGTGTTGGTAGGCACATAAAATCTTTTAATATTAATTTTCCTTCTTAATTGTACCATATGCAAATATTTTCCATATTTCCTGCAGGAAAGTATTTAAAAGTAATTTTTTAATATTCCACTTAGGAAAATACATTCTGAATTGTTTCAAAACAAAATTACTATTTATATATTTATTTTGATGCTTTTGTATGGCTTTATGACAACTCATTAGCAGCCACAGTTTATACCTGCCATGTAATGGGGCCACAACACAGTTACCAAAGTGTATATTTTTGTCCTCAAAGCCCTGAAAAGCAGTTGTGATTTAATATTGATTGAAGAATCCTATTTAGCAGCCCATCCTCTTGGAGCTGTATTGGAATAGCTTCGTACTTTGAACAAGAAGTGAGAAGATGAGATTTTACTATTAGAATAGTGACTGTTTTCAGCTCCTTAGAAAAGATTCCCGAGTATCACAATAAATGATACAAAAAAGGCATGTTTTTCTTAATTAAAGTGCATAAACTGTGTTCTCTCCTGTGTTTGTTGGTGGAGCCATTCTGTTTTCCCCATTGACTGTGATCAAGACAGCTTGAACATGGGAAACTCACCCCAGTGTAAACAGCTAGAAGACTCAGGATATGCCCCTCTGGGTGCCAGGATCCATGTTGTAAGCATGGCTGGATTTTCTTATGGCTCTGCCTGTCTTACCACTTCAATTCACACAGCTGTGCTTTGACCCCTTCATAGAGAAGTCCTGGAAAATGCCCTTTTGGGAAACTGCTGGAGGTTTCTGGATGTTCACCGTTTAGCTGATGTCCACCCTACAACTACCAGGTCAAATGAAATTCTCACTTGCTCAAATTCTTCCTTTAATTCAAGGTTCATTCTTGTTTCATATGTTAACTGTGACTTCTTGTTTTCAGGAGGGGCAGAATTCAGTCATTGATCTGAATGAGAGACTGTTAAATGAATACTGCAGCTGTCAGTGTGCTGTTGTCTCTTCTCTGGGGACAGTTATTCTGGCTCCTGAATGTGGAGCTGGTTTGAAACCTGGACAACCACTAACAGAGTGGAAGAGATGAGATGTAGAAGTTGGGCTTGACCAACATCAGGATGATTAATTTGGAGCTGGTTAGGTCCTGGTCCAGCTCTGATTCTGTCAGTGGCTCAGTGTTCTGTAGGTCCATGATTTCACTTTGACTCTGCCTTAATTCGCATACACCTTTGAGGAACATTAGTCCCAATAATAACATCAAAATTCCCACACTGGTCATGATCAGAGGGAAGACGGTGAGTTCGTGGATGCTTGATCTTACCCAGTAGGTTTCTATACTATGCTGCAAACAACATACATAGTAATATACACAGAGAACATTAAAAGTGTACCACTTCTGATAAAATACAGCTTTTTTCAAAATTTCTTTCCATCCTCCCTTCCTCCTTTCTCATAAAAGAAAAAAAGTAATCGGCAGTAGAACGAAAATCAAGATTCAGTGTTTATCTTCAGAAGGCATATGGTTTAGGTAGCTCCAATGTGACCTTCTACTCAGGTCTGACCTATGAAGAACACAGCTAAATTATGTATAATGGCTTTGTGATGAAATGCAATGCCAATTATAGGAGTGAGATGAGGCCATAAACATACTGCACATAAAAATCAGAGAAGGAACTTAAATCCCAGTCCCAGAACTGAAAGATTAGTGCTCTAACCACTGATTATAGTCAAAGCTTCCTACTGGAAATGAAGGTTAAATTTCTTCTTGTATTCCTGCTGTGTTATCAGAAGAGTAATTTAAATGCTTTCAATAATATGGAGGTTAGAGTTTTCATCCTTTTTCTTTAAGAGGTCTTCTACATTTAGTATGATATTTTTCAATCAAAATTCAGGCAGTTTACTTGTAAGGCTAAAAATGGATAATGACTTTTCAGTCAATTGCTTTTGACTGTCAATATGAAGCCTGCATTACCATTCCACAATATCATTAAACAATCAATAGCAATTAGTGTCTAGTCAAGCTCGGTGTTTTAATCACTTAAATCAAAATGCCCATAATTGTTATTGTATGTAAATATTTGAAGATGTTTATAGTGCAGATGAATTTCACTCATCTAGCCAAGAGAACTAGAATTAGCGAGAGCAAAGATAGGCTTTAAGCCTCATTTCCCCTCTTTCTGAAACTGGGACAAGGAGGAATGGGATCTTTCTGTATCTTGGGTAAAACCCTGCCCTAGCAAGGGCAATGTGAGTTTGTCGGTAGGTGACCACTGTGTGCTGGGGCTCCCGGAGCTTTGCTTTACCTAATTTCACAGGGACTCATGAAACCCAGAGGCTGCATAGTTCATTTGAGCTGTGGACTGAATTTGCTCTCCGTATCACAGATTAGCACAGGTGTTTTGTACACAGAAAACTTCCCTGCATGCTTACACCTCCTTTGTCTTTATGGATTATTTCAGACTAAAATAGCTCCAGGACACCACAGAAGGAACCAGAACTCAGGGTACTGATGCTGGGGCACTCAGGACCTCAGCTTACACAGAGGAATTTTCTGTGTTCATTCTTCAGAACATGTAATAGGGTTTCATATTTAGGGACATTTTTGCTGGTAGTGGTGATCCTTAAGCAAATGACAGAGTGGCTTTCCCCACTACTGGCTTTACCAAGAGCTATCTCAGCTGAGCACAGGGAGCCACATGCAGTGCAGCTGTAAAACCCACTGAGGTCAGGCAGAGGATGAATTTGTCCTATTAAACAAACCAAGATTCTTACTAAGGAGCAGTGTGTTAATTGCTTTTGAAGGGAGCTGCCTAAACCCTCAAGCACAGTTGCAAGAGCCAACAATGTTTACCCCAGCCTGCCACATCCATGTGTGTGTAAATGTGACAAACTAGATCATTTGACCTGGTCCATCATTCACTCTCCTCCACAGAACAACTCCCATTGACTGTAGGAGGGATTTGCCATAACTGGGCACAATTCAAGTTCCTGGGTCCCATTTTGGAAGCTTTATGGGAAAGAACAGTAGAAGAAGGTGTTTGAGGTTGCTACCATTAATAGTCTCAGATGGTTAAAAAAACATTGAGAGGGTATTGGCGGAATAAGGAGAAGTTTAGAAGAAGGATATAAGGGTGATAATGTTCATGACTTGAATGTAACAGGGCACACTGACAGCTGCAGTATTCATTTAACAAGACTGATTTATATCCAAAGATTTTTGGAAACACATAATGGTCTTTGAATGTTGCTGCAAACTCATATGACCACTGCAATCATTAAAAGGCTGAAGAGATAAGTAAGACAACTGTGAACACAACAGAAAACAACCCAGGAAAAATACAGATCCTGCTAGCCTATTGCTCGAGTTGGTGTGCATCCACAGCCATTCCATGAACGTGAACCAAGATGCTACCCCAGACATTAATTTTCCAGTTAATACAAGGAATAGAGATTAACAGAGTGTTTTCAGAACCCTGAAAAAGACCCCATGTCTTACAGGTCAGTTCAGAATATGGAAATATAGAATCTGTTTTCTTTGGATTCAGGTCCTAGACGTATAAATATTTTGAATCTGCTACTTGGCATTCTGAGACACCACCAGCAGTTTATGGTCCTGGTTACTAATCCAGGCTTCAGCCCAGGAAAGGCTTGGATGTATGCTTAACAGTAAGTTCAGGTAGTCCTAATTAAGTCAATGTGTTCGGGAGGCTAAGTCCTTGCAAGATCAATGCTTCTGGATATTTTGTCTGTGTGAGAGCTGTACCTCTAACAAAGAACATCAGGTTTTGTGTTATCAAAAAAAGCTCTAGATAAATAGTAAGACAAAGCCCAGAAAGCAATTTGCATGCATGTCTGTAAGACCAAAGTGTTTAGCAGGTTGAGATGACATACCCCATGGTGAAGCAGTGGCAGAAGGACATTTTGTGTTTGACAGCTGAATTCAGTGGAGCCGCCATGGCTCAGATATTCCTAATATTGCATGGATACTTTCTAGGGAACTTTTGGTTGCCATTTGAATAAGCGTCCCACTGTTAGACATGGCATTGTTGGGATTGATTTTGTCTTTCCTGCCTGAGAAACCCAGGTTTGTTCTGGATATTCTGGGAAGTCTGAAAAAGCAGTTCCCTGCCTGGTGTGAACGACCAGTGACTATTAGAAAGCACAAAATCGATGACCAGAAGGGGATCTCTACAAAATGGAGGTTCTCTGCTCTCCCATTATACACAATTTCTCCTGGTTTTAGTAGTTCATGAATAATCAGGTTTTAAATGTTACTTTCTTCAGGCTATTTTCTTGTGTAAACCATTAAACTGCAGCCTGAAATAGGTTCAGCAGAACCTATGCAAAATATCAAAGCCAGCCTCCTACACCCTCAAAGTGTTAAGAGCAGAGTCTGCATTCAGAATCTGAGCCCAACAAATTTCCAAAATACCACATCAAAGGAAGACAGCACCAGGCCCCAATTCCCCAAACAGAGAGGTTTAGAAAAAACAGAAAAAGCCAGTTTACATTTGCATAACAACAGCCTGTGTATCCAAAACACCTCCTGGAAACTTGGGCATAGCTGCAAATAGGAACTTCCTTCTTTCTTTAAATCTCATGACCCTATTATGTTTAATGACTAAAGTAACTAACATTCAGGAGATTTGTGGACCAAAGGCAAAAGAAGACCTGGTTAAAATGTTCCCCCTCTGCCTCCCAGTGTCACAAACACTTTTGCCACTTTATTTTTGTTTCTCCTTCCCCATCCCTCTCCTTCTATTGCAGCATGTACAGTATCTCTTTACCAATTTGTCATCTAGGTATACCAGAAACGAGCCTGAACGTCTGCTGAATTCCTCTCAGAATTAGTTCCCTAATAGACATTTCAGTAAATTTTTTTCATATGGTTCCAGTCGGCATTCAGGTTTAAAAAAACCCCAAGCCAGCAGTACTGGACAATCAGTTCTCAAAGCTAAAAGCTCTCCCTAACATGCCAACAGCAGAAGAATTTTGATAGAACCCACAGGAATGCAGAGACGAAATTTTTTTCTTATATCCCCTATATCCACTCCCCCCACCACCACCTTTTTTTGTTGTTGGTATTTTTATTTTTAGAGACAGGTTTTCCCTTCTGGTGAACTCAAGCAACAGGCAATTTCCATTTATCTCTCAAGTTAAGCTATTCAGACTAATGACCAAGATGCACACACACAGTTTTACTGTTCAGCAGAATAACCTCCCAGTTTCAAGGCTGTCCATAGGGCGATGTGAAAGATATCACACTTAATTCTGGGAAAGCCCAACCTTATAAAAAAAACCCACAAACTAGTGCAGAAGGGCTGACATCTGCAGCCACAATCAATTTCCCTGGTCACTCTGCTGAAGAGCTTCAACATTCCTGCAAGCAAACTGCTCCCATGCAGTGTGAGGTCTGGGCCCCTATAGAGGCTGCTTCCAATGAAAAGCAGGGGAAGGAGGAGATACGAATATCCCTTAAACCAGAGGAAAGAAAAGATGCAACGAAAGATTTCCAATAATTTTCTAATATAAAACAGCTTTGCAAAACTAGAAAAGTGGCTGTGGGAAGCAGTCAGAAATCTGCTCTTTATCCCATCTCAGTACTTCTAAATGGTGAGAAACTTGGCAGAGGGCCCACACTTTTACTTATCTTCTAAGTCTAAAATCATGCTGCTTTTTTTCCTCTTAATTCTGTGCTAAGCGTTGTGCATAGAAGGGAAAACACTGCTTTAGATGTGAAATCAGCAGTAGAGTCTGTGGCATTTGGGTATTTTATTCCATCAAAATGAGCTTTTCTTCCAAGGTGAAGTGTACAATGTAACATTACTTAATTGCCCACACTGCTTGGTGGATGCTAACATATATTGTAGAAATGTTAACTGTTTTACATTTCAATGCATTCCCTCTCCCAGCCCTTCTACTTTGCTGCTCTGCTAGGATGAATCTGGCCAGCTGCCAGATAGGAAGCTTATTTTTCACTGGTGATCATAACTCTGGCTGGTTGTAGCAAATAATGTAACTGGCGGTGTTAGGAAGCCCTGCTGTGCTGCCTTAATTGGGATCACTCTTCTAGCCATGGAGTAAAAAGGTATTAAGTTAAGATAAATGAACTGCTTATTGGAAACTACGAATGTCTCTCTGCATCAAGTTCACAGATAGGGAAAGCGAATGCCGCTCCTCTCTCCTTTCTTCCAAGCTCCTCCTTCTATTATCCCAGCTCCCCGGCCACACATTCCTCTTCTCCAGCCTAGCAATGCTGCTTTAACAGCCCTGACCAAGATTACATGCATTTGTCTGCCCTAAAGACCGGATGGCATCCTACGGCTGGCTCAGTTTTCCCTTGTTCTCAATACCCTGCTGCCCTGATGGAGTCAAACTGCGGGGACTTTTCTCTGGGCTGGAGCCTCATACACATCTGGCCTCTGGCTCTTTTTAACTCTGAGCTCTAGAGGCCTTCCTCACTGCATTGCATGCAACTCAAAACACAAGCCACAGCCCCATGAAAAGAGGGCAATAAACATTTACATTGTGTAACTCCGATGGTGCTACAAGATACAGTGACAAGCCTGAGGTTACTGCAACAAGGACCAGATTTTGTCACTGCAACTGTGAGGATACAGGCTCCAGAGATGTGCAAGGCACATCCCATAAATCCTTCATGCTGTCATCCCATTGTCTGCTAGGTCCAGGCAAATTAAATCCACAGATCTGGCCAATTTTCAAGGGCAACTTGAGAAAGACTCATTTACACAATCCCACAGAGGCCAAAACTTTTGCATGAATACATAGGCCCAGTAGTGCCACCAAGAAATGCTGAGAGCTCTGAGAAGGACCAGCTACACTGTGTAAAGCAATGGGCTCTACCTGCAGTAATGCAATTAGTCGATGTTTCCAAATTGTCAGATATAGGTGAAAAGAAAATGAAGAAGCTTCTAGTTTCTGATTCACACCAGGGTCATTCAATTTTGCTTAAGCAAGGTCCACTTCAGGTCCCACTCAACCTCCTAGCAAGCTGGTCCAAACCTTCACTTGACTGGATTTATGCTGACATGGGGAGGTAACATCGGAAACCTTGACTCATCTCCCATGCAAGTCATTGTCCCCCCAGGAACAAGGAAACACAGGAAATGAAGAAATCCCACTGGCATTATTCTTGCTTCCATTAAGACAAAAAAGAACAGACCTGATTTGGCTGATTTGCGTCTGATCACAAATATTTTAGGCTTCTGTAAATTAGGTATCTGGGCCAGAGCTTTCTCTTTCTGGTAGTCAGACATGAGCTTGACTAGTACAAGGGGTCTGTGGGCACCTCTTGGAGGAGCTGAATTCCCTTTACCTCTTCACTTGGCTATAAAGGATGCCTAGACTGACTGCCTTAAACTCAACCTCTGTCTGAGGTTGCATCTAAAACTGTCTTTTAGATGCATAAACTAGGCCAGGTGAACCCCATCTGAAGCAACATGGGTGTAAATTCTCCACTCTGTTTCATGTAGGAACTTGCTCCCCTCTCTGGGAACATCTGCCCCAGAGAGGGAGCAGCAGGAGGATTTCATACAAGTGACCACTTTTCTTCCACCTGCATGGGACAACCAAACGCAGTCTTCAGAGCTGGTCCTGGGCAGAAGAGGTCCTCAGCGTGAATCTTCACCCACTTGAATGAGGAGGAGAGATCCCAGTGACTTTCCTAGGACCAAGATTTGGGAAACACCTCAAGATTAAGCCAACATTTCTGGAGGACAAACTGCATACAGTGGAGTGTACATGTTATCCACTGTTCAACAGATAGTTCTGTGCTTTCCAGGCTGGCTCTGCTGTTCATGCAAAATGTTCATACTTCTATAGGAAATGAACTAATTCTTCATGCAAGACAAAGGTCTGACATTCTCCTTCAGTTTTAAAAATACTTAGGAAGCAGGTGAAAGAGTGTTTCAAATCATGGCAAATATTCCCTTTCACCTTTCGAAGTGCAATGTTTTGGTGTGCTCTCTATGTTCAAAAGGCATAACTGAAACTGGTCTGATCCAGCTCTCATCTAGCTTCCCTTGCCTTATTTCCTGGAGGCTCAGTGTGGTGGTGACTTCATTCAAAGACCACCACAGCCATAAACTGGAGTGTTACTCTGTCTTTTTGAGACTTGAGAGCAGTTCAGCATTAGCCTGTTTACAACCAGCCGCACTAGCAACCTGACTGATTTGATGAGTGCTTCTCCTCCATTAAAGCTCCACCTATAAGTGCCTTCTACTCACTGCTCCTTCCTCTTGCAGAACTCATCTGCAGAATGAAGGTCCTCCTTGATCATACTCTAGCATTCTGTTAGGGAGGATAAATGGCAGTCGTACACATAGGATCCATTCCCCCCTTTGCCAAGGACTCAATTGCTGTAAGAACACTAGCAAGCACTGAGCAGTAACTCACCAAGATGCAGAGGATTTGGATGAAATATTGAACTCGATCCCATTGTAGCGAAGAAGTCTGCCAACGCTTAGCTTTGTTTGAGTTGTGTTGATCCATGAGTATTGTGAAGTGCTGCTCACCTCTGGATGGGTCAGAAGCATCCTAAAGGAGTGATTCCCTGCTTTTCTGCTTTTGGCCATGCTTAGAAGAGAATTTATGCTGGTGACACTATGTTCTATGAGAGCAGAGTCTTAAGAAGGGACAAAAAGAGAAGCTGCTTGCACTCAGAGCTTCTCAAGTTGAGAGAGCTGCCTGTCCATTGCCTCCACTGCACATAGGGAAACAGGATTTTGCTGGTATTTTTTGGTGAACAAAATAATATCAGTCTGGTACCTGGCCCACATTGCTCCTTCCTTATCCCAATAGAAACAACCTTGCAATATCGACCTGCCATGAGGGCAGCTGTCGTGGTTTAAACCCAGTCAGGTAACTCGTTCGCTCACTTCCCCCCCTTTCTTGCCCTCCCCCTGCTCCTGGAGGGACGGAGAGGAGAATCGAAAAGAATGCAACTCCCACGGGTTGAGATAAGAACAGTTTAGTAACTAAGGAATAACACAAATCACTACTGCTATCACCAATGATAATAATGATAAAGGAAATAACAAGGGAAGAGAATACAACACCTCAGCACCAGCCGACCGATAACTTGCCCCCCCTCAGCCCGACCAAGCACCAACCGATACCTCCTCCAACCCTGCAGTTTCCCCAGCCCTTCCGGCTAACTCCCAGTTACATCCTGGGCATGACGTGCTGTGGTATGGAATAGCTCTTTGGTCAGTTTGGGTCAGGTGTCCTGTCTCTGCTTCCTCCCAGCTTCCCCTCCTCCCTGGCAGAGCATGAGGCTCACAAAGTCCTTAGCCAAACCAAAACATCCTTGTTATCAGCTCTGTTCCCGAGCTGAAAGTCAAAACACAGCACTGCACCAGCTACCAAGAAGGAGAAAAATGACTGCTACTGCTGAACCCAGGACAGCAGCAATGCTATTTTCTTCTTTAACTGGTTTTGCACTTGGACAAAATGGTAGAGAATAGACTGTGAGAAAAGACTTTTCTCCTTTTTTTTCATTGTAGAAATCAATACCCATATCCACAGTGGGTTTGCATGGGCTGTCTCCCCTCTAACACACACAGCAGGGACCAGGCACCATTCTGATGCCCTGTGGTTGGAATTGTGGTAAAGGGAAAGGCTGAACTCCATTCTCCTTTCATGGGAGAGACCCTGAGCACTCAGAGATCGCCCCAGTCATATTCGGCTTCTGAAAGGGATGAGAAAGATCTGGAAGGAGTCTTGTGGATGTTGCCATGAGCAACAGAGCAGGGAGGAGGTGAGCATGGAAGAAGACCTGCATGTCACCACCACCTGCTTCCACTCTGACAGCACAGTGACAAACTGCAGTGACATTCCCGTTCACCATCTTGACAACCAGTCAGCAAGGTGCAAACAGCAAAGCTTTGCATGATAAGAGGCCTGGCATAACAGCTTAGGTGAAAGAGCAGGTAGGCTTGTAGGAAAGCCAGCAGTTCACATGTATCTCATTAAACATGACAAAGGTGTTATATCCACAAGGCTCAAAGAGCTCCATTTTGGCTAAAAATGATGCCAAAATATTTTCCTTTTCAAGGACAGTAATGTCAAAGCAATATTTATCCAGGATACATCAGCAACCTCAATACAATGTCTGTAAATGAACCCTGACCCGTCCATAAAACTTCACACTACCCACCTCCCTCTGTGCATTACCTCCCTCCCTCTGCCTCATGTGTGGCACTACTGCCTTCCTATTATGACCCCAGAGATTCCACCATGGTCTACATCCCTCACATCCCCCAAAAGCCCACCCACCCATACACCCAACTGCACATCACCACAGCCCACCTCCTTCCAGCGCTACATACTACCCCATAAACTTTAACCACCAGGCTTGGACTGGGATTCACCAGGAGAGAGGAATGGGATGAGTTACAGCTGCTTCCCATGGTATCCCGAAGCTGCCTCTGCTTGGGTTTCTCCTGCCATAGCATCTAACTCCTGCCACTCAGCTGGGACAAAGTTGACTGCTCCAATCATCCCAGCTATGAGTTTTCTTGAAGGCATCATATAGTAGATTCATGCCAGGAGTTTAGAAAGGTACTTTCATTAGCAAGGAACTATACTGATGCTTCAGGGAGGACACACTTTGAATTGATGATGATTTAAAGATGCTAAACTATTCTCCAACAAAGGGAAGTAATGGATAGCGAGAAAGGCTGTAGAAAAGAGATCTGTTGCACTGAATCTCGCCTACTTTAGATGTGGCATTGAAGAATTTGTGGCCTTTCCACAAGCCACAATTCCACTTTGCACAACTCATGGACACATTGGGTTTTGGCATTATTACAGACTGATGTTTATTTCTGGTCCACCAGAGGAGTCTGAAACGCTGATTCAGCCCTTGGAAAAGTTTTGTGACTTCTACTTCTAAACATGAACAAAAAGTACCTGTCCTGCCCAAAACACTTAACCTCACATTGCCAATAAATCCTTGGAGACAACATCAGTTCCTCTGTGTGTGATTTTCTCTTCTTTGAACAGCATTACCCCATACACATTTCTGTCTAGCTGCTTTGCTAGTGCCTCCTCAGTGAGATTTGATCTGGCTGTTTATTGAACTTTGTCTAGTGTTTATTATTTAAGGAATTCACAAGATAGATGTGAACACTTTAAACCTGACTGTGCTTTGGGTTACCAGGAAGATTGTTTAACGTGTCCCAGCCTCCACACGGCTATTTGCCAATTAAAAGGGTTCCAGTGGGTGCCTGTTAACCTCCCTGTATATGTAAGTAAAGCAATTTCTCTCCTTAGTTCCTAAATTTCTACAGAAGCTCTTCAGTCATGCCCCAAACCAGGCAACCTGCTGGCAGTAAGCAGTCTCACAAAGTCAGCTCCTTTTCTTGTTTGTGATTTTGCCACTAATAGAGGCTGATCATTCCCAAATCTGCACCTATTCCCACTTAATTAGCTCATCTGGTTTATACAAACCTATACTGACATCAAGATTGCTCACACACTGATCATGACAGCTATGAATAAAAAGATCCTGGCTCCTCATCTGCTCTTAATGCTGCCAGGACCACGTGTCTCATACTAACCTTCAACTACATGAGCCAAGCAGAGGGCATGGAGATTTTCACATAGCTTCACCCATGCTTCTTGCACAAACACGAGTGAAAGTGCTCTTATCCATGCTTTGATATGCAGAAATAATTGCGTGGCTAAACACAACAGAGTGGCAGTACCAAATACTACATGGTAGTGTGATTTTTCAGTTTATGTTTAAATGAGTTAGGGTCTGAAGGCTGATTCCAGGCTTTTCTGTATTACTGGCTAGGCATTGCTTGAAAAAGTCCCTGAGCAATCACCATTTGTGGTCAGCACAACCAGTGTAGCATGGAGGTATCACTCAGACTTTCAGAAATGATTCAATCTTTTATATGCTTATTTTTTGACAGCCCTCCATCTCTCCCCCTGGATTTTAGCTTAAAATTATATGTTGAAGCTGTTTCATAAATCACTACCCAAAATAGTCTAATTTTTGCCGCTGTTTCTCTTTCCTTTGGGTCTGGAATCTCACATGACCCTTGCATAGGCATCCCTCAGTCCCATAAGGGAAACTTCTTGCATGTACTTTTCTATGACTCTTACAGTCAGAGATCCAAGAAGGACTGGGAGACACCTAAATTTTGGCCACACAAGGGCTCATGTCTGATCACGTTATGGAAACAGAAATTCATGAAGGGAGCATGGCCACTGCTCAGCTCTATTTGGGGCTTTAGTAATCTATTCAGTTTCCTGCTGCCTTTTCAAGTGAATCAACGCTCCATTTACATGCATATTTCAATAACTTCATACCTCGTTCTGTTTTAAGCAACATCCATGACATCAGTGAAGACAGACTAAGGAGACATCCAATCGAATTGTCATCAAAGTGACAGTTTTCTCCATGCAGTGACAGGCAGGCACCCTGTACGTGACAATAGGTGGGAGCAAACTTGCTACATCACCTGACACACGTGTGTACATAGGTACCGCATGGAGAGGTTTGGGTGCATTCTGGTCACTCCTAGGGAGTTCTCCAGGGTTGCTGGGACTTAGCATGCTAGACTGCCAGAGACATCCACAAGGTCCACAGCTTTAAGAGGAGTAAGATACCATGGGAGAAGGGTAAGTGAAAAGAGGTTGTAAGCCAACTATTCTTGGCCATGGGCCATGGCATGAACATCCCCAAGCTCTAGAGAAAGCACAAGTCCTGTTTAATCAGTGTTTGAGTGATATAGAATGGTAGCCTGCATAGATACCTCCAGCCCTGCCTTTTTTCACATCCAGCTGCAATCAGTATGTCACAAGAATCTGTAAACAATCAAAAAAGTACAAAAAGGTGGTGGGTTCTTTTCTGTCTACAAGCCACCTGCTCCCTGTCAATGTGAACCACAGCCCTTTGTGTAGCAAACCCAATAAACAACATTGTAAAGCATCTGTCCTGCAACTGGATCCCAGCCCATGACAAAGAGCGAATCTGATCCACAACAAACAGCTGGGAAGAGCATTTGATACTCGCACAATATTTCACAGCCTGTCCACAGCTTCCTACCGAAACCATCCAGAACTTCTGCTAAGACCAAAAAGAAGGAAGGGGAAAAAAAAAAGGTAACTCTGCATCACAACGAGCTTAAGTATTAGAAGGGGAGAAATGGTGTTTAACACAGTTTTATAATGACCGAATTCTACAAGTGCGGAGCCCAACTCTGTTCTTCTAAAACTAAAATATAAAATTTGAGAGTGCATGTATGAAATTAAAAGAAAAAAAACACATAGGCCAACTTCACCCATATGATAAATTATCACCCTCAGTGGACAGAAAACCTTGAATTAGTCTTTCATTCAGAAGACTTTTGAGTTCTGGTAGGCCAGGAGCTAAGCTTACAGCATTCAGGGATAGATTTAGGAAGTTGCCATGTCAACACACCTCCACCGTTAGCAAGAACACCTCAGAGATGGGGATGTGAACTAGAAGCCCTATTTTTAAGTCTCCATATTCAAATTCAGTGTGCAACACAAACCTCAGACTCAAATTTCCCTGGAACTGCTGAAACCCTCCCTGCTTCACTCAAGGTGGAATTTGGTCCATGACCCCATGAGCACCTCAGGCCAATTAAGTAAAAATATGTCCTTTCTGCTGAGCAACAGCTAGAACATCCTTCTTCCTTAGAAGAATATCATCCCATGGAAAAGTAAATTCACTCAGATATAACATTTCCAAGGGAGTAATTCTTCTCTCTCACTCCCAAAATGGGGGAAAGCTCTTTGCCAGTATGTAATTTCTTTCCTAATCACATTGCAGTGTCACATACCAGTGAGCTAAGGGCTCCCGCAGCAACGTTATTCTCCAGCATATGTGACTTTGTATAACACGTGCTTTGCTCGGCAGTCATCAGCAACAGAGAGCAAGAACATACTTCTTCCTCTATGACATTATTAGGCATTAAGAGCACTACATAGCAGTGCATTTCAGCTTCTTTATTTTCTCCCAGTAAAAGCAGCTTGGCCACCTGGTGTGCTGCACACACAGTTAAATTCCAAATGTAATGTATTTTGTAGCGAAAGAGATTAGAAAGCTGCTGTAATGAATCTCATTACCAGTGTCTTTATATCCTCATCTAGTTGGAAGCAGAGATCATCCAGAACTAGGTACTGTACTTATTTAGAATAGTATCATCCACATCTCAACCCTGTCATTACAAGACAAATTGTTTCCTTTGGCTTGATGTTCTAGCCATGCTTTTTTCAGTCTTGAAACATGTTAGCAGCCAGACTTTCTCAACAACTAAAGGCCAGATTTGTAAGTGCTCAGCACCCACAACTGGGCTAGATTATTTTACAAGTGCTTGATCCCCATTTAGTCACCTAAAATAAAAGCCAGACTTTCAGACAAGCTCAAAAGCCTCCAAGATCTTCTGGACATCTGGACTTACAGCTACTCCAGTAACTTGCTAAATGAGTGGAAATTAAAGTAGACAGCATCTCATCATGCTACTCATTGCAATGATAAACAAGCAATCTTACTGTTAGCTCAATTTCCAAGCCCCATTCCCCCTTTTAAAGGCTGTTACTTGCTGGTTTATTCAAACACAGACCAACACTTCCAACTGTGGCTTCCAGGTTAAAAAAAATATAATCCAGATTTTCATATCTTTGTATGTTCTCAGAAGAAGAAAAAGGTATCATTTAAGCTATATTTGGTCAACATTTCCAGGACAGTTGACATTGTGGCAGAGAGAGATATGGCCAGGAAACTTTAACCCAGAAAATGAATACTAGGAATATAGTTGCAGATGGTGGGTTAGAGATGAGTCCTTTGCAGCCAAACACATGTATCCTACCCAGGTCCATACTTGGGTAAAGGCAGACAGGCTTCTCTTCCTGCCTTTCACTTATGTGACTGCTCAGACATATGTGATCACACCACTTTTTCATGCTATAGGTGCTTAAGACTTCAACTGAAATGCAAGAACCACCCTTCCCCTCTGATTCCATTGCTGTGCTGTTTCCTGACCTCAGTCTTCAGTAATAGACGTGGGCCAAAACTGGTTTTCCTTTCTCAGGAGTGTTTCCAAAATTCTAAAAATTTTCTGTGAGCCTGACAAAGCCTCCAAACCAAAAATTATGGAGAGGCTCGGTCACCAAGGAGTGGTCATGCAGGAGACCCCTTTAATGAGTCTCAGCCAGACCAGGAACTGCTCTAGGCTAAGCTTCAAACTCTGCCAAAAGTGTTCCTCTCCTGTACAAGTAATTTCTCATATATTAGGCAATCAAATAATATTAACTAGCTATCATTTGGGTGGTTGGAATAAACAGGGCATTAAAATTTCAGTGAAAGAGACACATTCCCTTCTCTTCCTTCGGCTGAACCTTCTCATTTGTTGGTTCGTAAGTATTGGGACTTCAGATCAGCAGCTTCTGAGTTGTGCTTCTATTTATCTATTTATTAACTTACACTTATCTCAGTGTTCTTGTCTGTGCTGCATCAGATCTCAATACAGATGAACTCTATTTATGTGCAAATACACAAATTACAGAAGAAAATTGGGATTCATTCACATTGGATCTGCTGACTGGGTTTGGGACACATTCCTTATAAATATTCTTTATAAGGAAGTTTTACCTGTTCTATAGGTAAGTATTATATTTCAGTGTGAAAATGCAGCAGATCAGGATGATAAAAATTCTTTTATAATCAAAACTCTGAAAAAAAGATCTGTTTTCAGTTCCCTGATCCAATGAAACAGAATTTCTGTATGACCTTGGGGAAATTATTTAATCCATTAGTTCTTCAGATGAACATAAAGTTACCTCTTTCCTCCCACTCTGTCTAGTGGTACGTTGTGGTCTCTTCCTGTAATAAAAAAGGACCTCAGCCCTACAGTATTCAAGAACAAACATATTTTAAGAAGAGAGAAAATGAGCCAGCAAAATGTGCATGCACTGTTAAGAAAATCTCAGGCATTTCAGGTGACAGATTCAGCGCCAAATAGTAACAAAACTCACATAGATATTCTAAAGAGAACTTTCAGGTTTCCTCAATAGCCTGTTCTACCAAAGCTGACTCTTGGGAGCATCACCCTGCAATCCCCAAAGGCAAAGGTATGCTTTGCAGCTCATTTAAAGACTAGCAAACAGGGAGGAGATGTGGAAGATGCAAGTTAAAAACCATGTGAGTAAAAATGCTATTGTTTACAGGTAAAAACAGAGTGCATTTTATTTTTGAACCAATGAGGTTTGGTAAGCACAGCAAGTTACTCAGTCCCTCTTCCTACCCTTCAACTCCCGCTCCATTCTATCAGCGTTGTATGTCAGCGTATCTGGATGTGAAACACTCCCCATATGAATGGGCTATTCATCTTCTGACACTGCACAGGCAGAGCATGTGAAACGTTGAGAGATTAGATGCTGCCAGAGTGAGAGATTCCTTGATGCAATTAAAGTGTGAAGAACACATACATCCTGGATTTAAACGACTCCATCCAAACAGCCATCACATACAGCCCCCTCCACCGAGGCAGGGTGGGTTCTGTGACATTGTAACCAACCCTGAATCCGATGGAGGAGCTCGTGTTTGGTCTGTGGCATGAGCACAGAGATGAAGGTGTCCAGAGTGCAGCCTTTCTTAATGAGCTGTGATTGAAGAGACAGTGCTAGGCTGCTCTGACAGGTGAGGCAGACACAGTGAAATGGCCCAGGGAAGCAGGGTGAGGAGCAGAGGCAAGATGGAACAAGATGAAACAGCAATATTGGAATAAAACTGATGTCAGAGAAGCAGCCATGCTGATATAATATCAGCAATGAGTGGGAGAACGTAAGAAAAAGTGCATGGTAAATTAAGCACCAAGGCTGTTAAAGGTCCAGTTATTTTCCAGCTAGTTGCCTTCTGATTGTTCGTTAAAGTACAATATCCAGCCCTGAAAAACAGCCAGTGAAAGTTCACTCATTTTTCCTGGTGGCAAGTGGTCACAGGGTATGGAGACAACCTGGCTCCCTGAATCTTGACTTACTGCAGTGGTGCCTTGGTCATTAATATTCATATAAGAGCTAATGGTGCAGAGTTGGGTGTTTGCATTCGTCCTTCCTGGTATTTTCTACTCTTGGATGTGGGCAGTGCTCACATTTTCCATGGGAGAGGCACAAGACTTTGTACTGCCTTCTAGCCCTTCATTCTGGAGGGAAGATGGGAAGCCCATTTTCTGTTAAGACTCAAACAAAACAAAATAACACATATATCAGAGCTGTGGACTGAAGAATGACCTCTGAGACAAAAACACCAGAGGACAAGAGAAAAGAATTGATTTCTTTTTGGTAGAAATCTCATGATTTTTAACCCAGTCTCCTGATTGTGGCAGCGCTGAGTGTGATGTTTTTAGCAATTTCTGAGTCATCAATCCTGGCTTTCCCAGCAGGAGAAGAAAGGAGCACAAGTAGCAGTGTCCTGAAACACCGTGTTTCCAGGAAAAACAAACAAACAAACAAACAAAACCAAAACAAACAAAACCCAAAACCAGCAAAACCCCCTAAAACCAGAGGCTTTGCGGTGGCTTAGGAGGATGCTCATAAAAACTACCATCTCTTCTTTAGTCCCCCGGTCCCCATAGAGGCAGACATGGCTTCAGCCCCAATCTTAGTGGGTGCTAACTCCCCAGCATCCACCATGCCACAGGGCTGCAGGTTGGGAGATGCCAACTGCCCAGGCTCTGCCCCCTCTTACTGCCCACATCTGGAACCAGGGATAGTGACTCAAAGCCCTTCCACCCTGTGCCAGAACGAGTGCAATCCAGAGGTTTATAGAGGAGGATAAAACCCCTGGCATCCTTCCCAGCCTCGCCATCAGTAAACTTGTGATCGTGGCAAAGCAGACTTTCCTAAACATGCCAAAGTCCTGACACTCCAGCCTTCATCTGTAGGAGCTGTCAATAGCTATACCTCATGTGCAAAGGGTCCAGAGGTTTCAGCATCTGCATGACCAGATGTATTGCAGGATGCTCCCCATGCAGGATTGGTCTCTATCAGGATCCACAGCAAGGCTCCCTCCTGGTGTAGACCTGCCATGGCTGCAGCTGCAGACGTGAGCACTGCCCCTTTCATGCCACCACTGAAGAGCTGTGACATCCCCTCATAGCCCTGCACCCTGTAATGTGGATAAGGTGAAAAGCAGGAGCTGAGTTCTGGTCCCAAATGCCTGAAACCCACTGTGTGGGTGCAGCAAGACACAAGCTCCCCGCTTCCCAGCACACCAGTGGGTGGCATTTCTCTCTGCCTGCTGATAACACTCCATCTCTGAGGATGGCGAGGAGGAGAAACAAACAGCTAGAGACGCAGGCTGTCTGAAGGCTTGCCGCCGGCAGCCTGTGCTAGCTTTGAAATACAAGAGCACCACCATCCTTGTTTGTGCCTAGCAGTGAATCTCTGCCATGTTTGCTCCTGCTCGTCACACTCTCAGGGAGGACTTCTGGGGCAGAGACCTGCTCCCTGGTTGGCGTTGATTCATCTGCTGTGCAGCATTGTGGGGCTGCGGTAGTTGGCAGAAAGCTCCCACACTGATTTTGTCAAGAGCGCTGGGCAGTAATGGAACGACACCTCGACATGTTTGCAAACAAACACTGCCTCCTTTCCTGTTTAACACCATCTGCCACCCAACCCAATTTCCCTGCCCCCGTCCCTCCCCAAAAATGACAGCCAGAGACAACTCCAAAAAGCAGCTGCTAAGACAATCCATGCTTTTCTGTGCTCAGTTTTAAAAGGTGATGGCAAGGAAGCTGCAGTCCCATGATGAACCTGCCTGTGCACAAGCACACACCTTGCTGTGCACTCACAGCTGAACAGCTTCCTAGGCTGAGGGGTTCTTTATTGCTGCTTAAAATACAGACCAGCTCAACAGGACTTTGCTCTCAAGCTCTTCCATTGCATGGTCTCCTTCTGACCTCTGAACAGTGACAGGAGCTGGTGTGGACATGAGAATGGAAGCAAGAGGATACTCCACTTAGCTCCCCATTTCTATCAGCAGATTAGCTCAGCTTGTCTGCATGGGTCCTTGTATCTTTCCACAACAGCTCTTGCAGGCTCAAAACCAGGGCTGATCCGGTTATGGCATGTACCTGGCACCCGTGCAATTGCAAACATTTCTCCAGGTATACTACACTGACTGATGCGCCTCCAGGGAGCAGATAAAAGTCTTTCAGACTAGCCCAGCTTTTGGGCCAGCCTTTCTCATTCGCTCTCCTTGAAGCAAAAAAAGGGAGTAAAAGGAAATAACTTCATATATCCAAGAAACGTGTTTACCCAAGAAGGATAAGACTCCTCAGGGCTTCAACCAAGGTGGAAGAAAAAAACAGTTCCTTGAGCAAAGAGACTGGTTGGTTGAAGAAAACCAAACACTCTGCTCAGAGCACTGCAGGTGGGAACCTGCTGCTTTATTTAGCACAGAGCTACAGAAAACAGAAAATGAGGGTGTTGCATCCCATAATGCCCTGGATAAGATATTAACACTTCTGTGACATCTTTATTCTATCCCTCCATTCTTAACTAGAGCTCATACACATTACATTAAAAATCAGAGGCTCTTTCATGTCACCTATTTAATACCTGTTCTCTGTAGCACCCACGTTCACTCCTTCACATGTCAGAGGTATCCATCATGGTCACTGCAGCCAAGGCTGCCCTTGAACTTCACATTTCCCCACTAACTCCTCTTTGTCGAACAACCTCCAGCACAACACCTCTCCTCATTGGCTTCTCTGTCACTTGGAGATGGTAGTTAACAGCACATTCCAGGAACCTCCTGGATTGCTTATGCCCTGCTGTTTCTCCAGCAGAGATCAGAGTGGTTGATATTCCCCATGACGACAAGGCCTTATGAACATGAAGCTGCTCATCTCTGTCTATAGAGGGCCTCATCTGCTCTGTCTTCCTGATCAGGCAGCCTGTAGAAGACCCCTACTATAGCGTCACCTGTCCCTGTCCTCCTTTAAACCCATCCCATAAGCTCTTGGTCAGCTCCTCATCCATTTCCAGGTAGACCTCCATGCACGCCAGCTGGTCATTGAGGTATAGGGTGTCCATCCTCATATCCCCTGCTTGTCCTATCTAAAGAGCCTGTATCCTTCTACTGCAACACTCCAGCCACAGGAGGCATCCCACCACATCTCCGTGATGACCTTCAGGTGTATGCATGTGTCTACCTCCTCTTGTTTATTCCCCGTGCAAAGTGTGTTTGCATAGACACATTTAAAGTGGGCTCCCAACCAAGTTGACATATGGCTGGAGGGGCTGGAATTTCTTCGTGCTGCTCTTCAGGTGCTCTCCTGCTGACCTGCCATCCCTCTCTGGATCTGGGCATCTCTTGCTGGCACTGACATCAAACTGGTAAAAGCAGGATGGATTGAGGTTCCCCTCCCCCAGCAAGTTTAGTTTAAAGTTAAATAGAAAGAGTTCACTTAAATAGAAAGATTCCAATCACTTTGAGGCAATATGCTGAGATAATGTAAACTGCCAGCTACTGGCATTTTTATGTGGTTAGTCTTTACACAATGCTCATCCTTTGCATGAAAGCGAGTGGTTTGTCTTTAAAAGGCTCACTTTATTTCTTCTCCCAGGACTGCATAGATTAAGACTAAATGAGTGTTATCTTCCTGCTCATCAACAGCAAGGCCAGGCTCACATCTATTGTAATTTGAGGCATAGTTCAAAAGAAATCTATCCAGATCTTCTTCCAAGCTCCCATTAATCATCTCCTTCACACTCTCTTTCTAGCAGCTCTCCGATACACCATTTGAAGCTGGATTATATTAAAATGCTTGAGCACATTTAAGTCCATTCTCACTCAGAAAGTCTTCAGTAAATCCACACTTGTTACTTTTCAACCTCCACAATCCCTAGGGGCTGTTTCTGTGTAGCCATAGCTGGTTTACTTTTTCTGCAGATAGCAGTGCAGTTTTCCTGAGGTCACCATGGACATTTTTTTTATGTATATGTTCCACTCTATGATTTTTTATGTCAAGCCAATCCTGCATACTGAACATCCCCCTGATCCTGGGGAGAGGCTTGAGGAGACAGCTCCTTGCAGGAAACTGTGCTGATAGACTTCTCAGGTCCTCATCATTTCCACAAAGATTTTAGGCAAAAAATGCCCTGTGCATTTGATATAATTCTTGGCCTCTGAGTGTACAACAGTGTGTATTGTGTGTACAGCATACGTCGTGTCCAATCTACCCCTTTCCTTTCCTGTTTGAGCGACTTCACCTCTGCAGTACTAGCCATTGTCAGAGGGAGGACATCTACATTAGCCTTCACTGTACAGACCACACAGAAAAGGATAAAAACTGGCAGAGCAGCTGGCCATGTGCATTGGTCAGGTTGCCTTTGTTTCGATGGAAGAACCCTTGAAGTAGGCTATGATCTGCCAGAAAAATAAAGTACTTCCATCTCAGCAGTGATGGAGATGTTATATTCCCACAACAATATCTTGCCTTTCTTTCATCAGCTAATTTAGTCTTTTCTGCCCTAGTCACTGACCTGAAGATGAAGCCATCTGTCCACCCTCAAATAGCCTTCACATTGCATACCAAAACATCATGGGATGTGGCACTGAAAATCTTTGCGAGGGTCAAAATGGAAAGCACTTTCCATGATATCTCAGCATTTAAGATTTCTCATAATCCTCTCTTGCCTTTTCCCACTGGTACCAAGCCACCTCAGGTTTTCATGCGACGACTCTAAAGGAATTTAATAATAATTTTTTACCAACTGCTGTATGCTACATAAATCTGTTGCCTCCCAGGTGGCTGGCCTATTTAAAGGCCACAAGTAAACAGCCATAGAGTAAGTCCTTTCCCTGACTACTGAGTACCTCAGGTATTACACTTCTGATTTTATATTTCTGGTTTTACAAGACAGCAGGTACTTGGTTATGAATTTCTGCTGCCCCCAGATGACTGAAATATCTTTTCTTGCACTTGAGGGCATCACCTACTACCCCTGTATAACAAAGGCTCCCTTTCAATGATGCTTCTTTTGCTCTTTGATGATTTCCAAAGCTCCTCATTGCTTATTTTGCTTTCCTAGTAGTCAGATCCTCACTGTGCCTACCTATCCTTGTCTGCAGAGATCGCTGCTATGCACCCACTCCACAAACCTTTCAATCCACCTTGCCCTGCCCTGACAGTCCGTGTCTAAGGGATGGGATGCTTGCCTCCTCCGGAGACTCGATTCACAACTGTGCACAATTGCTGCAGAGGAAACTCTTTTTTAATGGTTCAAATACAGGCAACTCGACATGAAATCCAGGCAGAATGATGCCCTCCTTCAACACCCCTCCTCAATCCTTCCTCCAAGGGCATAAGGAGCTAACCCTATTAGCAGCTATTTTGGCATGAGCCTATCCTCTGCATAAATGTCTATTATTCTCCCTTCTGTATGTCCTAACCCCTTATAAATACCTGCACATATTTTCACAGAGAAGTAGTATATCTATGTGGTCTAGTTTGACATTTCCCCTTCTAATTCTTGCAAACAATCTCTATCTGACGGGTTTTAGTTTTGGCCTAGGTATCTAGGACTAATACATATTTTACCTCTTGTGTTTGTGTTTTAAACAAACAAACCAAGACTCTGTCACCAAAAGGAGTCCGCCAAAAGCAAGCCCACATATCAATGCAGCACTCAGCAGAGGGTTCAGTCCTCTTTTGCCCTTCAGGATATATATTCAGTGATGGTGTTGTATGTGCTTCTGTGGAAGTTGACAGGCAGTTTAACTCTACATTTACTCCATAAAGTCCTTCATTGCCTTTTAGAAAGCATATATTGCTTACATCTACCACCTCATCAAAATCAAGTCTCCTGTGCTCTTCCTTTACCTCTGCATGAAATAGTGGATTTGAGAGGTCGTTTTTCAGAGCTCCTATTGCTTTTTTTTTTGTCTGCACGTCCCATCCTGAGGTATATATGACCCTGGGATACTTCATATGTAACTTTTGCTTAAAAAAAGAAACCAAGCTGCATTTTTACAGTAGAAAAAAATCTCATCGAGGTTTTCCGTTTTGTGGTCAGTTCAGCTGTTGTTTTGGGTATTTCTAAATACCCATCTTTTCAGCCTTCCAGTTTCCTCCTTTGCTGCTGCTGCTGACAGTACTGTTCTGGGCCAGGTGAAGTTCTCCTCCACCAGCAATCAGTGATGGTTTATGGCACTCATAATGATGAAATTCCATCTGTCTCACAGCAGATCCCTCAGGAGGTTGCTAATCAAACAACATTCAATTAGCCCCTCCAGCTCTGCACATATTCAGCTACATCATCTCCTTATCCTACTATGAAACTCAAAGGAATTGGCAAAATTACTTGTCTGTGGTGCACAATAGTCTGTTACATCTACTGCAGCTCTTCTAAACATTTATCTCCTGTTTTCTGAGGTTGTAACAAACTCCTCAAGGGTCAGTAGGTTTAATTGCTACAGGAATCAATTTTGCTTGGTATCTGCTGGTTCTTATCTATAATCAGTTCTGAGAGAAAATATCAGCCCCACTATTCACTATACTGCTGGCAGTCCTCATTTTCTTCATTAAGAACCTCTATTTTCCCCTGAAGTTTCCAGCTCCAGTTGTGTAAAAGGACTTCTCAGGTCATAGCAAACTCTTTACCCAAGCCAGGAACCTGCTGTTTTGCTTAACCTGTTGCTTTGTTTAATTTGATAAACTGCTTTATGAACTTCTACTCATGAAACAGAAAGTAATGTGTCAAAGGGAAACAGGGCTGGATCCCAAAATCATCAGGCAACCCTGCTTAAACTTCAAAGTTGTCTCCAGAGATCTATAGCAGTGATTTTAATAAGGACATTCAGAATTGTGTGGAGGTAGAATTGAGCCCTTCAGGAGCATTGGGGTAAAAGCACATTGATTTTGGGGGGAACTACAGCCATGGTATGCCTGAGTAATGGACAGATGATGTGTTGTTTAGTATGTCTAATGAGTGTCTTCTAGGATCATTTGGTTTGAATTAGCGAAAAAAGAGATTTGAGTGAATTGCAGTAAATCATGGGGACTGAAAAGCCATGATAAGATCTGGAGTTAGATGATACAATCTCTGCTCTTCCCCACTAGACTGCAGGATTTTAACAGGACTTTGTCTAACCTGTTAAGTGAGCAAGATGGAGCTAACACAATGCAGAGATAAGCCCTTCCCACCCACCCCGAAAAACCCTAGGAGAAATCAGATAGGAACAGACTTTGAATACAAACTTCTGAATACAATTTTGCCAAGTCTTTAGATAAAGGTCAGAACTCCCTTGGTAAAGAGGTGGTTGTTCTTGGGGGGCATTCAGTCTGAGAGGCTTGGGGCTGTCTTTTACTTTACTCAAACCCATTCACCCATCACTGGTTTCAGAGAATGACCTTTTACATGCTGGGTTTGGTGTGGAAGCAGTGTCTTTTGAAAGGAGTGTCTCAAGCAACTATCTTGTCTTGCATGAAGCAACTACCACAGCCTGGGTCTGGCTGGCAGCAGGAGCTGGGCAAATTGGATTGTGTGGCATGAAAAATACTTGATCTTCAGCAGCAACTCACCCTGTGTTGCCCATCATTATCAATGAGAGGAAATATCAGAAGAATATTCAGCCCTGTGTGACTTGCCTGGACACCAGACTATGCTTAAATGTTTAGAGGGGAAAGGGTGGTTCTGGAGTCCCTGTTTGGCACAGCCTCTCTATTTGCTGCCAGACAAGGATGGACAGATTTAATGAAGCGTGGAAGTGGGATCAGGCAGAGTAGCATCCGTCCTGCTCCCCTGCTGAGGGCTTCTGTGATCCTGATAAGTGATATGTTTTCTCTGTAGCCCAGGCTGCCATCAGGAAGATCAGGCACAGTATTTCCTCCCTGCGATCCCTTGTCTTTCATGTTCATCTTAAAGCTCTTCAGGCAATGGTCTACTTCTTACCTTGTTTTTGCTGCGCTGCCATCACTGAAGAACCCTGTCTCACTTCAGCTGTCTAGACGTGACCATAGTGCAAATATTAAGCAGCACTGACAGCTAAAGCCTGCTTCCGTCTTATTTCCTTCTATGTCAGCAAACAATGTCATGGCATCAGGGGTGACACACCATGGCCCGACATAACAGAAATGACACAACATGCTGAAATCAAGACATGACAAAAATTCAAGGCATGCACACAGCAGCTCCTGAAACTCTTCAGTTGGCAGGGAAAGACAGGAGTAGACCCTGTGAAGTGCATCACGTGTTGCACAGGTTTCACAGCCTCCAACAGAAAAAACAGCTGAACCTGCAGCTTGGATGGGTTTTGTCTTCATTTGCTAAACTACTCTGAGGAACAGAACAGCATCAGATGTCAGGTCGTTAGACAGAAGGAGGTATGAAGTGCTTTACTTCTAGGTCACTGTTTCCAGCTGAGTCTTGTGCAGCTCAATAGTAGGTAAGAGCCATTGTCACTTGATTGTCATTGTGAATTGAAACAATAGTAGACCTTGCAGCCACCAGAGAGGAGCAATTGCATGCTCGAGGGAGAACTGGAGGGCAGGAATCGTAGACCCTTATGCATCCCCACTGAGGTGGTCAAGGCTAATCTGCTTCCAGTGCTATAAATAGTTACATAAAGACAGACACAAAGTTCAGTAGTGCCTCTTGCAAATCTGTCTTGCTCTTTGCCCACGTCCTCTCTGACTGTGTGAACCCTAGGGAGTTGAGGAGCCAGCATCACAGATCCCAGACCATGGGAGCCCATCGGATGCTGCCTTAGCCTCCCAGGCAGCCCCACACTGCTGCCAGCAATGCTATCCCTGCTGATGATGAAGCTGTTTTTCTTCTGTAGATCAATAGGGAGCTTGAGGTCTGACATCCTGACTGCACTAAACAAGTGGCACTTCAATACCGCAATGATAATTTCCTAAAATACTCCAAGGTAGATAGACAGGGGAAACCCCATGGGTTAGACTGGAGTGGGGCAAAGTAATAATACCCTTCCAAAACACCAGCTTTCCTCAAGGGTGCCCTGCCTCTGTCCCAAACCCACAAATGCAGAGCTTTCCTCTGAGAGTGTGTCGCAGCTTTTGCCATGTGCAAGCTGCAAGCAAGCAGTCAAGGTTGAATTTGGTTTCTCAACCTCTTGATCAGCACTTCAAAAGCTGAAGGCATGTCCTTGTGCACACAGCAGTCTTTCAGGTAGCCTTGCATTTGGAAGCCCTCTGCCAACACAGACTTTCTGTCACAGAAAGCTCCTCCTTGAAAAGAAATGTGCCCATGACCATTTTGGAGCAATCTGACCTTTTTCATGGAGATATATGCCTCCCTGTCAATGGCTCATAAATGGATGAACAGCTCAGCTCTTTTTAATAGAGTTACGCACAGGGTAATAATAGACTTGTGCAGCTCTCTCCCTTTGCTTAATTCATCTTTCTACAAATCATTAACATTGTTGAAATAACTGCTATCATTAGCTTGGATTTCTCCTTGCAGCACCTAACGGCAGCATTGCAGTGCACAGCACATGGAAAATGGGGTTCCCCGCTCCTGTTTGCACAACAGAGACTCAGGGCAGGGCTTTTCATTCTCCTGTCAAAGGAGGAAAGGTGCTGAATAAAGCAGACCGAATTCCTTTCTTCCTCCACCAAAGAGCACAGCACAAGGATCATTGCCGCAGATGCAGACACGGCAGGGGCTTCAACTGAGGCTCTCAGTGCAGAGTTTGTAGACTAAACCCAGCACAGGCAGAAGCCTTGCAAACCTTTTCTGCATCTCCTAAGATGGTCCTAATCCATGTGAATGAACCTGTGCTCTCCACATGCAAGCAAACTGTATCCTTCTGCTATCACAGTTTTTATGGGAACGATACTTATCAACCAATAATAGTAAAACTGACCCCTTTGATCTCATTTTCATAATTTCTGAGCCAAGAGCCAGGTATATACCAGCCTTCAAGTTATGGCATGACCAGAGCAGTGATGATCCTGTACAACACCATGTAGGCTTAATGTCAGGTTGATATTCCTTTTGAAATGTCCGCAGCTGCTGGGAGCTGAACAGAGCCTCACTGCTGCATGGCATGGTGGATCCAGCATTGGTCTGAGCTGAATTCACCCCAGACCCTGCTGGATCAAAGTGCCTGCCTCCTGGTGCTGCTCTAGGCAACTTGCCTACCTCACATGGTGAAAGGAGTTCTACTTGCTGCTGCTGCCAGCCTCAGGGACACCATGGAGAAGGAAGCAAAACCCTCTGGGTACATTTATGGTTATGAGTTTGATTCAGGAGCAAAACAACCCAAAGCCAGATCCTATGGTTCCTACAAGTTCATGGCAGCGGATGGGGCTCAGCCCTCAAGACCTCTGAGCCTGATCCCGCGGTTAAGATCTGCACATGTATCTGATTAGCATTGTGGGATCTTCCTTTAATTAAATTTACTGTGTTTGGTTTATAAGCACAGCGGTCTGGACTTGATGACAGCAGTACACAGGATGGGGTACACTGCGATTTATGCATGTTGGGGGCACGATGAATACTCTCATTTCATGTTGTGCAGCCCTAAATGATATCCCTGGGATTACTCATGTGCAACCGAGAAACAGCAATTGGCCTGGTCTTGGGAGCGTTGTGTGACTCTTCCAGTAATCTGAAATGGTCATTTCCTAGCAGTCTGTTTGTTTCTGTGTCAAGGGAAATAATCTAATTTGAGCGCTGTAAAATTTACAATTATTGTGCAACAATTTTAGCAAGGCGGAGTGGAGGAGGGGGATGGGGAGAACGTTTGGATGAATTGATGTGGTGCGAAGGTGAAAGCAAGGCAAAGCTTCTCCCTAGAAAGCTGAAAACAAAACCTACTACTCCCATAACAATGTTGCCATCTGCAATTAAGGAAGGCTCATGTGCGACATCAGTCCTCATGTATACTGCGAGTAGAGCTATGCAGAGATAAGAGACCTGTAAAGCACATGGCTTAAAGGCATGAACAGCCTCGCAGTGCAAGCTCTGCTGGAGTTTGCTGCTCTGACACAACTTTTTCCGGTAAAGGGTCTGAGCCAGATTACACGTATTGTCAAACCTGCTCAGACAGCTGGGAGTCAGAGGGTCTGGAGCCAGGTTTGTGCACATTGTGTTCTTTCATATAAGAAATCTCCATGGTGAGTCCTGTCTCTCCTGCATTTAGTACTATAAATTTCCAGTCCAGTGGTTGAGTTTGGCAATGGTGCAGAAGTGAGGCTGCGTTCAGGTCTGTACTAAGATTGATCCAGAAAGCAGCACTCAGCTGGCCATTAGCACCGGCTGGTGTGAGGTACAGTCCTTGGATGCGGGAAATGGCTGTGTGATTGCACAGGCTTCCCCAGAAACAATGTAGATGAATCCTATCCAGATATTGCTCACAGGGAAGTATTGAAAGATCCAGGCAAGATGTTAACTCTGAGATCTTGAAGTTCTATTCTGCTCATTGTTCCGTATGCAAAAAGCCAGGGCATCTTGTTGTGATTTAATTGTAGTGAAGAAACTGCTACGAAGGTGGCAGCACAGTCCAAAGGCCCACTAGGCTCCTTTTGGGTAGAAAGCCAACCTGAAGATCCCTCTGATATGGGGAACACAACAGACCCACCACAGTGAGCTATCCTTGTGCAGCTCAATAGTAGGTAAGAGCCATTGTCACTTGATTGTCATTGTGATGGCAGCTGGAATGAGAAGCAAATGGACTGCTGTACCCTTGGCAAGGCAGGGGAACCTCAGTGTCAGGAGACAGGACAGGACTTTCTCACTGCTGCTGTGTCCGATGAAAGCACTGCAGAGGGGATGATCCAGTGCACTGCAGAGGGAATGACTTGGACCAGCGTCTCCAAGAGCTTTGAAGGGTCTTCCAAGAGCTGCGACTTGGTCTTCCTTCCAAGAAGGAGCTCTACTGGCTGTGTTTCTGAGAAGACCCCTGCATTTTTCATCATCATTCAACTGCTGTGTCAGACATGTTCCATGTAGGCAAGGAGCCATGAGCACCAACTAACTGATCACAAGGTTAGTTCTCTAGGTCATCATTTGTCTTGACAGGATAATGAATGAGAAGATGGGGCTGCCTGCAGAAGGATTTAAATGCTTCTGCTCATGCTTTCCCCATAACATTGTGCTCATACACCAAGGAAGAGTCTTCTTTCAGCTCTGGCACTGCTCATGTCTTCCAAACAGCTCGGATCAAATGCGTTTTTGTTGAACCATGCAAATTAATTGTTCTTCACTGCCCAGGCTGTGCTCACGGTAGCCATTACCCAATTTCTCCTGTCTCCCTCCAGTGTCAGACAGAGGGGGAGCCACATCTCAGCCACAGTTGGGTTTTGTATCTCGACTAAAGCACTCCCCAAGAGGACACTTCATGTTTCTGTCTGAGCCACTTTATTTCCATCACACAAGCAGCACTCAAGCTAATGCACAGCAAGAGCCCTAGCGGGAAGTTCTTCAGGAGGAGGTAAGAGCCAATACGTAAAGTGGCTAATGAGCTTGTCACAAGCAGCAGTGCATCAGGTTACCACTACTAGAAGTGGCTACAGCCAAGCAAAACTCCTCCAGCAACAATAACCTTAAAACTTGTCTGCACCATAGCCAGGAGCACTGAGACCAGGCAGAGCCAAAGGGAAAATCACATCAGAGGCAAGCCAGGCCATTGAATAAATTACCCCTAATACGCAGGGGTATTAACAGGAGAAAAACCCTAGGACCTGTTCCAACTCCCTCTGCAGGGTCAGGCAATTCACCTTGTTGCTTGCGTGTGGTGTCTCCCACAGCACTGTGAATGAAAAAACCCAGCCCCAAAGAACAGGAAAATTGGGCTGTAAAAGAAAAATCAGTTTTTGGAGTAGAAGAAGGTGGAGAATAAGAAACAGCTCTTCATTCTTCTTTTAGCAGTCTAAATTAAGGTGACAGTATTCCCTTTAATAGTAACAGGTCAGCAGCTTCTAATAGATACCGCATAGGTCACAGGATAAATTCAGAAGTCCGCAGCAGAATGTTACTTGGCATTGTATGTAATTCAGCAATGGCATGCTGCACCGCAAGAAATCATAATGTCTTGACTGAGACTGAGAGCTCAGGATACAGGAAAGGGAAAAGCCATTTAAACAGAGCTCAGACTATCAAGTCTTGCCATAAACTTAATTAACAGATTTTGGAAGTGAGTGAAGTGAAAGACATGAACCTGCCCCAGACAAGGCACCAGGCAAGGTCTAACCAAGGAAACTGAGGTGAATGTGGCTAGAGTAAGAGTCATTTTCTAGCTGCCACAGGGTTCTTTGTCCCCTGCGATAGCTGGTGGTGGCCACTGATGGCCATGCTAGGCTGGTAGAGCCCCTTTTCACCATCATTTCCCCATACGGGTCAGTGCATTAGAAAACCCAATTATAAAATGGAAGACAGTGCCACTGGGGGTGGGCATAAGGGGCCATGAGACAGACGCCAAGTGTCACTTCTGAGAAGAAACCTGGAAAGCAGATCTGGCCCATAGGTTCATGTTTTCATAATACTGTAGTGTCATCAGGCTGAGACAAATCATCTCTCAGCCCAAAAGAAGTTTTTGATGTTAGGATGAAATAGTTATGGGGACAGGAGGCTCCTGACATTTTAGGAGAACTTATAATGTAATATATATATAATACATATATAACGTAACTTTAGGGACATTTTCATAAGAACAACAAACAGAACAAGTTTTTTTTCCCACTTCAAAAGCCACAGGGAGTCTTGACTCCTGCCATCATTCCTCTGCTTTATCCACTCACCCTGACCATTCACCTGCTGGTTACAGCACAGGGATGAGCTGTGAGAGCATCTGTTGCAAGGAATATGAGTAGATAGATCACGTACCTTCATCTTTCCTCATTAGTTTCCCTTCATAAGTAAATATAGCCCAGAAATTGTCACTACGCAAAAGGTATGAGGGGATGGATCTTGATCTTTTAATGCCATTAATGTGAACAAGCCTAAATCAAGGATTCTATCTCAGCACCGTGCTAATTTCAATACATTATTCTTTTTAGGCCTTCAGTCTCTTTCCCCACAGAAACCATAATTCATGGAAACATGTAAGAGATGGACTTGAGGCAAAGAACAAGGAGAGGACAAATCATGCTAATTTAATTTACTTGGTTAATTACATTTCATATCTCATTCATTTGAGATATACCGATGAGTAAAATTCATATGGACACAGACATTGAAAAGCCAAAAATAAAGTCATGAGCAGTTTCATCTTTGAGTTCTGCAGAAAATGAAAGTGAGAAAAGGAGAGAGAGAATGTGTTAGCTAGCAGATGCTGTAAGGGGACAGGGAAAATACAGTTTGTTCCTTCTGTAATGTCTCTGACCTCATCTTTCTCTTTTCCGCACTCTTCCGTAATTATTTTAGTCTTCTTAGTTCTACCGCTACATTTTCCCATTCTCATTTCTTTTTTGCTCCACAATCCAACCTTCTGCAGGTTCCTTAGGCCACATTCCTGTGGCCCATTGAAATAACTCTAGTAGATGACCGAAGGAGACGTAAACGACTTTGAGTTACTCCAGCTACCGCTCAAATCCATCAGAAATAGTTTCTCTGACTTATACATGTGATCCTAAGGAGCTGCTCCAAAAAGCAGGATTTCCTACTTTTTCATCCTGGAGTGGCATGAAAAACCCCAGGGATCTGCCAGTTCTGTGCCACCCAGAGATTCAAATCCTAATTTTATTGCTGTGTTGTATCCCAAGAGCAGCTGGGAATGGTTGAGAATCTGGGTTTCTATCTTCACACATCCAAATCTGTCCTTAAATCTCACTTCTTCAAACAATCTCTCCTAATTTTTTTCAGCATTGACAAGTTCCAGGTGCCTCCATGCTGTTCTCTGATGTCTGCTTCTCACCCTTAGAGTTGTTCTTATTTGGAAATGGACTAATCCCCATTTATAGTCACACAGAGTAATAAACATGGCTATAAAATTACATTCTTCAAAATACCAGCTAGTGGCTAGACATGGAGCTTCACAGATGTAGATTGCCACATTGGTTCAGCTCCATGAAGTCCTGCAGTCTTGCAGAACCACATGATTGTCACCTGGAGAAGTCCCCAGTGCTTGTGACTGTTAAGAAAAACCTGGATAAAGCAATGGGAAATTCACCAAGAGGCATAACACTATACCAGCAGATAACAGCATGCTTAAAACCTCATAAGGACTTCTGTTCCTCCTCTATCACCAATGATGCATACTTTTCCATGCCTGATAAGAGAGCTCTAGTCTTCATGGCCACCATTACCTACTCCTGACTTTCATACATCACAGATGCACATTTTCTTCATCCTTATATGAACCAAGGGAAACCATCAGTATCCACAGCTGATCTACAAAAACAAAATAAAAAAGATCTCTAGATCACTCAGTCTAATCTGGGTACTTTGTAGCCTAATTATGAGTGTAAGAGAGTTTAGATGTATGGACACAAGCCTTGAGATGCCAGTGGCTTCTAGGAGCAGTGTACAGGCCCTGGCCTGTTGCATTTATGAACATAGACACAAGCATTACATCTTTAATCATAATGGTTTTTGCTTCTCTGCATCAAAACCAATGCCGTCCCTTATTTTCGTCCACTCAGGGTCTCAGGGCTCATCTCAGCAATATCTTACACGGTAACTACTTACACTTGATGTTGATCAAAATATGCCAAGCAAAAGTTGCGTATTTTTACCAAGTTACTGAAGCGGTAGAAGTCAACAAATGAAAGAATTAACTTGCAGTAATTATCTTGGATCTGTATTGCAAAGATTGCAGCTTTCAGAAAAGTGAGAGACAAATTGTAGCCCATCATATCTGGCCTGAGCTGACATTGTTTGGTCCAGATACCACGTAAGAGCCATCTGAGTGAGATCAGTGTCCAAAGCCTGGTGGGAGAGATTTATCTGACCTAGTGTTAGCACTGGCAGTGTGAATATCTCCATCGGAGCTGAACAGCCTGACTCCTCCGTATCCTTGCAGAAAAGCAGACACTTTTATTGTGCAGTTCAGCTCATCCTAAACCAAACTGCTTTAGGGTCAGATAAATCACACTCATTTCTCTATATAGGTTATAAAGGAAGTCATGGGTGACCATCTCACCTGGAGACCCCTATCTCACTGCGTGAGCTGCATGTCTCTTCTCTGCTTCATCCCCATCAGCACAAGCTGGTCCCCTTTGGTAAAAAAACTGCCTTAACAGCTGGGGCCATGGATGCTGCCACAGTGGTGATTGCTCCAGGGCGCCAATGAGGAAGCACAAGAGATTCACCCTACAGTGCCAACCCCTGCTTCTGCTCTGAAACCTGCTCTGAAACCTGCTCTAACTCCCATGTCAGGCAAACACCCCCAAAATATGGGATCAGAACCTTCAAGCACAACTCTATAACAAGCATTTATCTTCAGGTAGGTCTGGGTTGGAAAGTTATTTGGCATTTCCCCAGTAGGTTCTTGAACACACAGAATTCATAGACATATAGAATTTGCCTTTTTCCTGTCCAGGTCTAGCACCATTAAACACACTGAGCAGACTTTCAATACCATCTAAAAGGAAACAATTTCCTTAAGAAAGCTCCTCACACAGCTTAAGCTGAACCAGACCCATACCAAACTGTATAAATACCATCATTATGCCCTGTTACTATAAAACCAATCAGCATTGAGAGCTTTGTTGTTTGCCAGGGAGGTAAAGCCTGTGCCAGGCAGCACAAGGCAGGCTGCCAGGCAGGAGGTGGACATGGCTAAAGAAACAGCCTTTTCCAGATCCAGTCTCCAAGACTGGTGAAAATGATTTCTCTGCGTGGAAGAGGTTTCCCATACAGGTTACACATCAAAGGTAGGCTAATGCAAAGCGAGGCTGAATGCTGTATGTATCTCACAATTACAGGTCCAAGCTCAGTGGTCCTTTGGTGAAAACAAGGGAAGTCATAATAATCATCAGCTCTAATTATGCCTCCCTATCCTCATTAATGGAAGAGCCTTGATTTTTTTCAGGAGAAATTTAGATATTCCACAAATTCTTCAAAAAAATTGTCATTCGTCATCTGGAAATTCTGCAGTGTCTTTCTGGAGCTTTGATTTATTTCATGCTCCTATGGCTATCATCACTACCTAGAGACCAGCTGGATTGCATCCTATGTGACAAATGTGAGCTACCTTTTGGGAACCCTTATTTGTGGCAGTAAAGGACAACGCAACAGGGACTTGGGCCATAGAATGCAGAGGATGACACAGACTACAATTTCCACAAGTCTCTCCAGCACATTTTCCAAATAAACATTTTTACTTTTCTGCCAGTGTGTTTCTGCATATGGGTATTTGAAAGCAAGAGACATTTCTCATGTTAAGAAATAAAAGATTTGGGAGACATCTGAAATGGTCTTTCTTTCCATCTCATCCTTTGCACTGAGGGAACACTGAACTACTCTATCTCCAAACAACTGCATCCTTACATGCGTCGCTTAGTGAAAGGATAGCTAGAGCTGTTGCCTGCTCCCTGGGTAAAGCGCATAGTGAGGCACAGGAGTCCTCAGCCCCATTTTACAGACATTAGAGAGAAACAAGACTACAAATGATCAGGTCATACTTGCCAGTAAGCACTTAGGAACTATAATCTGGCTGAACAGCAGAGCCAACCAAGCTACATTTACAGTATTTCCTTCCTATCATGCATATTTCAGCCACAATAAAAAAGAAAAGAAGGTCAGCAAAACACAGCCAAGTTGTAAAATCTGACCATCTGCAGGGCGGCTGGTGGGAAACCATTTTTGCTTTGCCTTGAGAGGCATTTTTCCAAAGCTGTCAAGCAGCTATCACCAATGACCACTAGATTATTTACTAGTCCAACATCTGTCAAGAAATAATTAGGCTGTTAAAGGTAGATTGTTAGTTACTGGCATTAGGTGCCCATTAATATTAATTGAACTCTTCAGAATTATTTAGGAGCAAAGTCTGGCCCCATTGAAGTTAATGGGAGTTTTTCAATTAACTCTTGACTGACCTGATGGATTTGACTCATGCCAGATAGAAAAGTGATGGGTTTACGTTCAAGCCACATGCCCATGAATGAAGACATCTGCTATAGGGACGTGGTCTCAGAGAGGCTACACGCTGAGGGAGTATTTCAGACAACTCAGACACTTTGGGTACTCAGTAAAATCTCATTCACTCTCAAATAAGTGCTCACCTGGCATGTGCCTTCACTTCTTGAACTGGAAACACACAGTGGGGCATGGAGATGCTTGCTTCTAAGGCAGCCTACACCATCCCCACACTCACATCAGCACAGGGATCCACACCATGTTCAAGATTTAGTTTTTAAAAACATCAGCCTTAATCCAGTGTGAAGGAAAGGTTGGGGAAAAGGAACCACAGAATTTGGAGGCTGGTCCAAGGCATAAGTCAGAGCAGTTTGCAAGGTGCTTTAGTTCACCCTGACCTTCAGCAAGATGTTCTTCAGATGGAGCTGATGTGCTTCTGATCTGCTAACAAAAGCTTCTGTGGTGATTCTGGGCTATCAGGGATTGACTCCTCTGCAATAGTGGGAGAGATGGATGGAAAGGTAGCCCTTACACAGCTGAAATTCAGCCTGTCACCCACAGTCCTGAAGCTTAGAAAATATGTACTTTTGCAGCCACATGTGTCTGAAAGAGAGAAATGAAATAGTTGGTGGGTAATCAGCATTGCTGGTATTTATGCCATTAAGGATCCAGGGAGAAGAGAAACAAGAGTGTGCCATATATTGGCTGATTGGAGATGATTATGTTTATGATGATGATATTTCAGTGTAATAATTTTCCCACACCACTCCCTTCTCCATGAAATCCACAGGGACATGTTTGATTGGGTCTTCTAGTAAGGAAGAGAGGGTCCAACCTTGCTGTCACGTGCAGCATGTAACAATAGGCTATCCAAAAGGAAAATGTTAAGTTTGCCTTTAAACATTAGCACAGAATTCTGGACTTCATTGTTAGGTTAAGAGTTAAACTTCTAGTTATCAGATCCCTTGTGTGGTATAAACTATCATTGTAAGATACATTTTCTTTCCATTATGCTGTAATAAAACCCTCCTCCTTATAATATAAATATATACATTTCCTCCAAGGCATCTTATTTGCTAAAGAACATCATGGAAATCTAATCTCCTTTTAATCAATAAAACACCAAATGATGTTTCTATTTAACGCAAACTTTGCTTCTCACCATGTAATGAACCTTTTCCTAATAAGAACACCGCCATTAACGGAATAAGTAATGCATTACTACTATTCCACTGCTACAGTCAGGTTTCTCTTAGTATTTCCATTATAAACCCTGCTATTTAAAAGTCTGCAATTTTCTGAGCTGAAGTTTTGCCTATAAAATCCTTCTATACCGCTTGAGGGCTTAGGGTTGGGGGCTTGGGTAGTTGTCGTCATGCCCAGGCTCTCTCTTTTGCTCAGCCGCAGACTCATGGTATGACCCTGGCCAAGCCATTTAACCTTTTAGAGTTTTAGTCAATCCAAATGGAAAATGGTCTGAAAAAGAGAAAGGCCTCAGAGGCAAGAGAGATCCAAGTTTAACTACATTTGAAAGGATGGCTCTAGGGAATGATAGTGGACTGAAGAGTCTTTTGCCTTTGGGACATCAGCACAATTTATTGTAGGTCAGTAATGAAAAGAAAATGGAAGCATGGCATTTTACCAGGAATAAGAACTATGGGGGGCTGCCCCAACTGTTTGTGATAGATGGCTATAAGAACAGATAAACAGCTGTAATTTGGGCCAGAAAATGTTTATGATCCAATCTATGCTTTTGCAAGATGATAGTTTTTATTCCTATGTTTTTGTCAAGCTATTATTGACGAAAGTTCAAGACCTCTTCCTTCACAAGATGTTCACTCAGAATATTTTATATCCTTATTGGGTTGTGGTTCATCTCAGTCATATTGTTTCTGTTATCTGATAAATGACAGGGCTTTCAAGAAGGAGAACAAGAAACATGTATTAGGAAACTCCAAGACATGTTCTCACTGGTGTAGAAGTTGAAGGGAATTTGAGGATTAGCAAACATTTTGATGAGCAGGCAGCAAAATAAAACAAGGGGCCAGGCAATTCTCAGCTGAATTTCATGTGTATGCCCCCATGAACGCTGTTACGTCCCATGCAAGCAGATTAGATTGGGAGATTAAATGCTCTACCAGGGCATAAACGACATGCCTACAGTTAAAAATGTGGCTGTCCCTTGTACAGGTTGGTAACCTGATGTTTCAGGTTAAGGCAGAAATGATAGGACGGTTTGGATTTCAAGCTGGATTTCAAGCACATTTAGCTCAAGCCAAAAGAGAAGATGGAGCTCTAGATGCTAACTAGTGCTAATGTCTAAGTTGCCTTCCCTTTCCATTTATTCTAGCCTTAATGAAGAACTTTTTGTATGGCAGCGGTGTGCAAAACAGCTTCAATGTATGAGCAATCTGGGTTGCAGGGGAACTGAGAAGGCTGTATTTGACTCCTCTTTCTTTTCTCCTTCATCTCTGAACACTGAGACTGGATAAAGGTAAATATGGGCCTGGGAACACCACAACAGAGAACACCACAGCTCCATACCCTCCTAGATAGCTGGGACGCTAGCCTGGAGAACACTTGTTTTGTACCCCTGGAAACAGACATCTTCTTTACCCTTAAGGCAAAGCACTGAGGGTCAATAAAAGGTCTTCTTTTATTAATACAATAACCAGAGCGTATTTGCTGGGACTTGCTGCCATCTTCAGTTTTCAGGCAAAGCTAAGGCATAAATGGCAGGGCATCTGAGTCTGCTGGTGGGGTAACAATCTCTAGTTGCCTATCTACTTATACATATATTGTTTCTAGTAATGATCTTCAAAACTGTTGTGTCAGTTGCCTATCTACTTATACATATATTGTTTCTTCCGTTGTATTCAGCTCACATTTCTGAGTTTTGCTTCACAGGTGTGAATGTAAGAAACACCTTCTAGATGTGGGAGCAAATCTCTAATCTGATTGTCTGACCTGGGAGTCATAGACGAGCCCTGTCTCTAAATATGCAGGAGAAAAAGCAATGTTGACTGTCTCCTCTTAACAACTGGGGAACATGAAGCATGAATGATGTTTAAGGTCATTTAGGATCCCTACAGGGGAGTCAGGAACCAAAGTTAGTTCTCCTGATCCCAACAGAGACCCTTAATCATGGAATAGGTCAGGTGGGACACATGATAGGCAACAGATAGTGCTAAAACAGACTGCTGAAGTGTTTCCTGCACCTGAGGTTCAAGCAGAAGGGCCTGAGGGAAGGACCAATCTATAGATAAGTTCCAGTTATCAGTAGTGACTGCATTGGTGGAAGGGGCAGGGAGGAAAGTGAAGAGGAGGAAATTGGCAGAGAGAGCCATCACATAGCAAGGCTTTATCCTAGCGCAGGTAACACATTCTTTATTTCACATTTATTTTCTCGCCATGTTATGGAAGGGGAAAATAGACACGCTTATTTCTCCTGCTCATTTTCCTGGGCCATCTGGTGCTGAAGCAGAGATGACATATCACTGTGAACAAGGGGAAGATGTCACAGTTTTTACTAATAGCTGTGGGAGGAAAATAATTATTTTAAAAGTATGTGGGCTGTACAGACCGTACTTGTTAAGTCAAAACTACCAGGAAACTTATTTCAGACACAAAAACGTTTGATATTAAATAATCAGTAATGCTAGATATCAGCAGCTCCAACTGTAAATGTTGGGATCAGTTATGCTTTTACCATAATGATAAATCAGGCACCACTTCACCAAAGCTAGTGCACAAGCTTTTGGGTTTACCACATCAAGTAAGAATGAGAAATCATAGACAAGTCTACGCCACAGATCACTCGCACCATGTACATCAGTGATTGCAATCAGGTAGGGAAACAGGTCAGGATAAGAGGTGAAGCCAATAATGTGATATGTATCACCTTCTAAGCAATGACAAGAACATATTGATTTTCTCCCACTTAGCACTGATCCCTTCTGTATTATTTCTGTAAAGTCCTCAGGGCGTCTATGTACAATTTCATAATAAATAATAATTAAACTTTGAAGCACCAGAGATGTGAAGAGAAATTAAATACTCATCCTACACAGGGATTGTCAGAAACATCAGTCTCACTGAATAGAAACAAGATAAATTTGTAATTGCTATTCAGCAGCATTAGGAGCTTTCTAGAAATATCTTGAAAACTAATTCAGTCTAGAAACTCACAAGATGCATGGAATGATAAATGAAAATAGGGTGGTTTTTTTTAATCAAATGGAACAATTTGACACATAAGTAGTCTTCTTCTTTGGAATGAAATGAACATTTCCTCTCCCTCCCCCCAAACAAATCTGTTTCACTGAAATGCTGGCATTTGAAAATGTTGATAAACTCTAGTTACAATGAGAGCTAGTCAGAGAATGGAAACAAATTTGGTAAATAAGTATAAACAAAACAGCTTGAATTTGATTCCCGGTATTTTGTGGAACTGCTTTGCTTGTTCTTTGTAAGCAAGTAGAGTTACGACTTTGTGCATTCAAAAAAACCAAACACAATGCCCAGAATGTTTCCAAATTTGTGCCAGGATAAAATAATAATATTCATTATTCAGTATTGTACAATTCAGCATTGTATTGTTTTCCCATTTAAAGCATTCTTTTAATCAGATAGCAGCAATCACCCAGTGGAAGAAATGGCTGTGCAGAACAGTTTAAAAACTAAACACCTGACAAGTGTTTTCTGAAAAACTTGTTGCACAATGAATATAAAATACTCATGGGGGTATTTGAATCATGTATCTTACCCTTAGATAGAATAGCAAGAATGCATTCAAACTGTCCCCCTTTCCCATAGATACTTATGGAAATAGATAAATATCATGCACCCTGCTGTACATCATCTCCTTACGCTGTGAGAAAAAGATCATCTCAGTGGTATTCCAGACAGGCCTATGAGTCCAGCTACGTTGCAAGAGTAAGTTTTTAAGTGTCAACACAGAATTATTTATCAATACTAGTTTAAAGGTATGTTTCACAGCAAAGTAGGCATCTAATTCAATAGAACTTTGCTAAAAGTTCTGGAGAGAAGATCACAGATAAGACCTCCAGAAGTTTTTGCTGGAAACACTGTACTTGGTTCTTTTTCATAGAAGGGAGCTGCCATATTCAATTGGAAATAGAAGACATCTATAGCAAACTTAATACGATTTTATTGGAAGTAAATTCAATCTCTTCATTTTTGATGCAGTAGTGGGTCAGCAGAGAGAACTGAAGAGCACAGCCTCAAACAAGTAATGTTCTTGTGGTCAGAGATGCCACCAGCAAAAGTACACTTTATAAACAAGGAACCCCTGAAAAATCGTTTAGAATATTTAAAAGAATAGTGCTCTTCTCAGTCACATACAGACCTGCAAACATTTGCCAACAAGCTGTTTCCCAGTCATCACTGCAAGCCCAAGCTTCAAACAGAAAATCCATGCCCTAGATAAAGATCACTTCTCCAATGTTATTTTTTCTCCTTCCTCAAATAGGTTATACAGCAAGTTCTCTACTTCAGCTGATTAAAACACACCATGTGTAAGGGAGTGGGAGACACACACATGGAGTCAGACCCTCGATTTATATAATCTCCATTGACTTCAGTGGAGTGTCACCAATTTATAACAAGAAAGGGTCTGCCTACGGACTCTGAAAGGATTGATTGGTAACCTACAACAAACATTTTCAGGGAATAAGGTATTTTTTGTGTGAATTATTCTTCCTATGTCTTGACTGTGAGACAGAAACTTTGCTAACGGAAGTAGGGGTTACACTGTGATATTTATGATACCTGAAAGGAAATACCTTGTATCTGAAATGCTTGGTAGTCTAATTTACATATTTATTGCACAAAAGAGCCATTTATTTACAGAAAGAAAACCACCTATATATTTTAAAGCAGTCTTTTAAAAGAGAACGATTTTGAAAGCGCAAAATAAGAAGGCATTTTTCAGCTGGCTTGCTCTCTTCCTTGTCTTGTCTTGTTTGCTGGTAAGAAATACAGTAAAATAACACTTCTAATAGTAGAGATCATTCATAGCATCTCCATCCACTTTCCACGCCTGCTTTGGCAGCCTGGCTTGTGTCATAACTATCACAAGTTTATTTATAGTTCAGTGGTGTTATGAGAGGTCAAGCAAGGAGGAAGAAATTTTGATGAAACCACTAGGGAGTCCAGAGAGAAATTTTATTGTGCTGAGGGTGTTTTTGGGTTGGTTTGGTTGTTTTTTTTTTATGTTCATTTCCAAAATAACATGTTTTGGAAGCTATTCCTTCCTTTGATTTCTCTGTGTTCCTGCTTTGTGGCTGTATTAGCACCGATGCTATGGAAAAGTGAGAATGCTGAAGGCTATTCTCTGAGCTGACACTGCAGGTCATACAAGGTTTCTGTGCTGGTGGCTCATGGTGAGTTAAGAGAGATGGTCCTCTGGCTGAGGCACTGGGGATTCAGCTTCAAGAGGTGCTGCTGTCCTGTCAAGAGTAGCTGGTCTGAAAAACGGCAATTACAGAAGCAATGAGCTGCTCTGAGCTGGGAGAATTTATGAGTGGGATTTTGCTCATCACTGCCCTCATGGCTGGAGGGAGCCATTGTTACCAGCCCAAAATGCCAACTCCCTGCTCTCCTTCCTGCACTTCTGGGAAGTCTGATCCTTACCTGCCAGCACAAATGAAAGAGTCAGGTCTGAATTCCCTCCAGGACAGGACCAGTTGTTTCTTCTCTTTCTCCTCTAGGGCACTTCCCTCCCTCAGGAAGCTTCTTGAGTGCTCTGTAGAGGGGTGGAGAAAGCACGGGTGTCCCCTACGTGGTATAGAAGAAAATTTAGGACAGAGGGTTGCAGTGAACCTCAGAGGCATCCAGGACCTTGAGGGAAAGAGTGGGCACAACCCAAGAAACCCAGGTTCTCCTGATGTCTCACGCTGGCCCTGTCATGAAGAGGAGCTCTCTCTGCTAGCTGGAACAGGGATGCTCAAGGACTCTCTTGAGAAAATACAGGACAAACAATTTCCAAAGCATTGCATGAAAGGCATAGTCAGGGTGCTGCTTCTTCAGCAAGGCAATAACACAGGGGCGGCAGCTCAGAGATGGTTAATATATCCCCTTCTAACTGGGATTGAATAGATTCACTTGATATATGCAGATATAGATGAGGCTCAGTTTTCAACATTGTGCTGCCTATAACATATGACAGGGTCAACAGGCTGCTGTAGAGATCAAGAGAACAGATCAATCTTCCAAAAATTCAATATTAATTATTGAATATTTATGTTTATCAGGGGGAATGAGTGATCAGAATTTCTCTCCAAGGCTGTGTACGAATCTTTGTATTTCAAGAACAATGTAAATCAGCCCTTTTTATTTGTCATTTGTGTGAGATGAAAATTAACATCACAAGCATTATTAATAAGGCATGAATAACAGAAAGAAGAGAAGAAGCATAGCAGCTCACTACCTATAAGTTTCTCTCTCTGTATATTACTTAGATTTATCATGTACTAGTTCTTGCCCTACCCACTTCTGCTTTGCTTTTCTCTCTGGCAAATTTGGGCTTCTATAGCATTCACATGCCACTGATTAATGTACCTACCCTTCAGCCACCAAATTACAGTCCTTCACAAACGTTAACAAATTCACCCTCACCCTTGTATCAAAAGCACCAGGTACCAGATCTGTTCTCTGAGCTGGCACTGAGGGAGGCAGACTGAGGTCCCAGGGATGGGTGAAGGCACAGAGTAACACATCAGTTCTAAAACAGAAGCTAAAGAATTGGTCCAAAGAACGTGCAGAAGAAGGTTATATGGACAAGACCTATCGATCACAATGGTCCTTCTGGCCTTTAGAATCCACTTAATAAAAGTTAACTCTCCTTGGCTTTGGGCCCTTTGGCCATACATCTTGGCCTGTTTCATAAAGGAAATTATTGTCCTCAGCCTTACAGGTGAGGAAACTGAACAACTGAGAAATGAGGGCCTGAGGCTCTGGGATACTCAGGTGTTTGATTTTAATAGGATTTCACCTAAAACTGCATGCCTGTCAGGTGTGTTGGCTCTACAGCTTAACCCTCAGATTTACAGCCCCTTTGCTCAGCCTGAGCACAAACGCAGTCCAAGGCAGTGAGAAGGTGGACATGGTGCGCAGTCTCCATCTACCTCGGTCTTCCTGGGTGATCGGTAGGTGGACACACAAATACCGATGCTCACAGATAAACCTGAATCCAGGGAGCTGAGAATGGGTGTTATGAGTGTACCGCTGCTCACCCAGATGGAGATACGAACATCTGGAACAGACACCCAGAAGTGCAGACGGAAGTCCCCCCCCAGCCACCAAAGCTCCCATAACAGAGAGGGAAATGCTGCACACGGCTGTTTGGACCATGCTGGGGACTGTCCCTGGGCTGCAGTCACCTTTTTCATTGCTCAGCAGTATCAAACCTGCCTTTGAAAAAAACCCATCTTGGCAAAAATATTGCTGTTGGTGAGGTGGGAAGGCTGCAGAGCTGGTGGTTTCCTTAAAACAGGTTGGAGAAGTTATGTTCATTCAATAGCGAGTTTTTCCAACATTTTGATTTGTTCTGTTTTAAAATGCCACTTTGTTCTGCCTTCCACGCTCCCTGCAAAAAATCCAAACAATGCAGTCTACCACTAAAATAGCTTTTTGGCTTCTATCCCCCACTGCTTGTACTCTCCAAATTCCTAGGCCAGGTGTGTGTCCAATGGCTGTATGCCTCTCCAGCTACAAAGATAAAATGCCCATGGCGGCTGAGAAATTCTCTCTCATGCTCTTCACACTATTTACTGTGCAATATTGATATATTACAATATTACACCTAATCGTAATTAACGATGATACTTAGCAGCATCTATATGGCTCTTCACACCTTTAAAGTGCTGTGCAAACACTCATTAATTAATCTTTGCTTCAGGGATCCCGTACAGCAGTCCAAGAGCCCGTCCCTGGGAGCAGAGCTGTGCTTGCTGGGGCTTGCAGGCGGTTTGGGGCTCCCCATGGAGATGGAAACTGCTTCTGCAGGGAAGGTTCAGCTCTCCACTTCTGGGAGGTACCAAGAGCTGCCTTTCTGTCCCCAGGAGAGACGTGAAACTGCAAAAACCTGCAGGAATGGGCAATGGTGGTGGCTGACTGTTCTTAGTCCCCAGTGCAGGTCCAGCTTTGTGACCTGAAGCCATCTAATAAAGGTCAGTGCCTTTTCTTGGGCCAGCCCAAATTCTGCATGCTCATGAGCTAGAGCCCGTGGTCCCCACAGCTAGCCCAAAGCGGTGGGAGAGGAGGAAGAGGGAGGCGGCAGTGGGGACAGGCGGTGGAAATGGGGAGGCAAAGGCCACCAACATGGGAGCTGTTACATGGGCACATTTCAGGAGCTGCTCCTTCCATGTCTCCATCTTCCACTTCCCACTGTCCATGTTTGGTCCTGGGGGGGGGTTCTCTCCAGTTTGTGGTTTAGAGGTGAACAGCAGGTACATAATTTCACATCCCGTGCAGCCCGTTCAGTGCTGGTATCTCTGCCTGGATGAAATGCGTCTTTTCTCAGATTTTCACTGTCTTGCTCTAAAATCTCCACTCCCATCCCTCTGCAGAGCTCAGTAACAGCTTGCTTCATCTTCCTACTGTCAGCACTTTGTTTTGACCCTTTAATCAGGGGACTTGGCTTTTATCTGGAAGACATATGCCTTAGGTGTCTTGTATAAGGTGCCACACAAAGCAAATTCAGCCAGGCCTGCCAATAACACATCATCTAACCAGATGGGGATAAACAGACTTGAATTCATTTGCTCCTTTTTCTCTACACAGTAGTAGCAGGCACCAGAGAAAAGGCTGTTACTAGCTTTGTATAATGTCTCTGGGTACAGGGTTTTTGTGCTTCGCATTCAAGGAGAGCTTACGTCAGCTTCACAGCTTCTTTTGAATAGATATGGTTGGCATTAATAAAACAAGAAGCCTTTTGCCACTTGTCCCTATGACATTGTAGGTACCAAAAATGAATGGTGTCATCGAGCTGGGTTTTTTTTTTAACTCAGTGAAATCTCAGTTGCTCTTTTTTGTGCAATTCGGATAAAACAAGGAGGAAGTGTGAGGCCCCCTAGGCATAGATATATGGTTTGTGTTGAATTGTCAATGGGGAAGTGACCACTCATTTTTTTCCTTTGGTGACCTCAGCAAGATTGATATCTAGATCTCATCAGCTGAAGTGAAAGAGTTATTATTACAGAGCCTGGAGCAGAGCTGACATACTTGCAATGAATGAAGCTGTTTCTAGCTTAGGGAATTCAAATGGCCAGGCCAGGGACATCCTCTATACAGTAAGAGCAGAGATACCAGCATTCAGACCAACAAAATGGGTCTCAGCCAGTCAAAGGATCAAACAAACACTTCTGAGGAGAGCAGCTTCTCTTCTGAAAGTGCTAATTGGAATATTTGATAGCAGCATCATTATCTTCTCCCCACCCCCCTAAACCCCCCAGTATTTTTTAAAGCCATTATCTTTCTTTGGGTTCTCTTCATTAAAATAATCCATTTTTCTCCTTGGAAAATTTAAAGAATGGCAGAAGATCCTTAAAACATCCTTTCAAAGCAAGCAGATTTGATCTAGTTAAGAGCAAACAGACATGGAGACAGCTGCCTTTCTGTAAGAGGACATATTCCTCTCTTAGCTAGGCCAGCTAGTTCCTTGAATTACACTCCTTGCCATGATCACATTTGATATGCTACTGTAAGATGTGGATAGTGACACTATGCAAGTCCCTGATAGGAGCATGCCTATGGGAGAATATCCCTCAGAGGTGGGTGGCAAGGCAATTTATTATTGGTATAGGTGATCCAGAAGGAGACACCAGCCTCCACGTGAGCTGGAATGTGTACAAATGGTGATCGTGAGGAGCTTGTATTTTAAATATAATGATGTCCATACTCGTTTACTGCTTGGGATTACAGGCACAGAGAGACTAAAACCCTGATCAGACACCTTCTGAAGTCAACAAGGGGGGAAAAAGATTGCCATCAGTTTAAGCTAGCATATGGCAAGTCACTCTCAGCGTCAAGGTCATATGGGAAACATGTAACATTGCTGATATTTCACACCCCAGGTGAATGCATTAACCCTGCTTGGAAACAGTCATATCTACTCACAAACCTCAGCCTGAATTTAAGAGGAAGCAAGTCTGTGATCACGCTGCCTGCCAGCTTCAACAAAAATTGACAGAGTGAAAGAGGTCTCAAAGACCAGGGAACTTTAGGAGCTTAATTAAAAGCAGCATCTGGGCAAATTAAAGAGAGAGACTAAAATTAGTGCCTGTGCAGACAAAGGGGCAGGCAGCACCATGCTGCTGCACATCTGCCTCTGCCCTGCAGGCGCTCTACAAGGACCTGGAGATACAGCAGGGACAACTCCATTCACTTCCTTCATCCCTGCTCAGAAAACCACTTGTTTCTACCTGAGATTGTGTAACTGCACAAGGTTCTGAAGATCTGGGATCCAATTTTATAGATTTTTTTTTAATATGTAGGTGTTGAGGAAAAAGTTGTGTATAAACAAAAAATAATAGGGGATACTGTGTGTAAATAGCATTTCTACCTATTTCAAGTATTCTGGACACTGAAAGAAAGCTGTGTAAGCCACTCTTCTCCTTTACAGATGTTTTCGGTTGGTTGTTTTTGTCATTTTTCACTCAGGTCTCTGTTCAGACATACTGTCCACAATAGTCTTTGAGATGTGCCACGGCATAGCTCAACCTTGGGCCTCCTTAATCTGATACAGCAGAGTAGTGAAAATTGGCAAGGCCAGATGTTCAAATACTTTTATTTTGGCAACAAGAGGAGCAAATGTAGTGAAGAGGTCAAGGGCCAGGAGAAGAGAAACGGAAGAAAGGCCACAGCTTTCAGTAAAGAAAGTACCAGAGCTCTGAGACAGCATGGAAGCAAAATAATGAAGTCAAAGACCTCATATGCTTCTGCTGCAGCTGTAAAACACTTAAGCCTGAAAGTTGGATTTAGATCTGTCACAATAATACTATGCATTTCAGATTGATTGAAATATAACTCACAGGTGCTCCTTGCTCCATGTATTTCATCCTTCTTCCCTCCGCAACAGGCTTTAACATCCAGCACACAAGATGGATGAAAAATATTGCTTCCTTATACCCTCCTGAACACCACTAGGTCTCTATCATATTCATAAACATGTATTTTAACACGTACCATTCTACGGAGGAAATTCAACTGCCATCAGAGCAGGCTGTTTTGATGGACTGAGTAAACATGATATTTTGGTGACAGGTAATTTTCATACTCTACTGATTAATTCCAGAACACAGGAACAATGGGCTTTTTCAGCTGCTGAATAATGCATGTATGGCATTGCAACTGGTAAGCAGCAGGGTTCCTGGTTAGCGATAGAAATTCACACACCCATGCTATTTTAATAAGCTATCACTGTTAAAGAAGTCTATTTACGTTATTCATCTCCAACATTTGCACAAACATGTCAACTGGGGAAGTGTGTGGGGGGAGGTAGGAGGGAAAAATGAGGTCATATTCATATACACTTTCTTAGCTGTTTAATTTATATAAGCCTTAAAATTAAGCAAAAATCTTGCCTCCAGGGGAAAGGAAGCACCATGACCACCACCTGAAATCTGGATAATATGAACATGGTGGAAACAGACCACAACAGAAAAGCCAGGACAAGGATATGCATAGAAAGCTGGGCATAGGCTGCTCCAGAGCTTTGTGAGCCAGAGCCATTCTGGGTGTTGGGCATCAGGCTTCTCCAGAGTGCTGTTGGTCTCTTTGGAGCCATCTGAGTCATGTCCCTGTCACTGTCTCTCCATGAACCAGCCAAGATCTCCCAGAGGAACCAGACCTAACTGGTCTCTGCTGGTCTTCCCAGCCACTCTGCTGCAATGTGTTGGGGTTTGGGACAGAGGCCACCAGTCTAGAATCCAGGGCTGCTCCACTTGGGTAATGAATGTGTGGACAGCAAAAGGAAGGAATCAGCTTTTAGTTATGGGATCAAGTGTCAGATTGACTCTTAAATTTAGTTGTGTAATGAGCTAGATGCTGAGTATCTTCTGTAACAAATGGAGGTCTAGTCAATACTGATCATTTGTAGAAGTCTGTTTTTCTTGATTCTACATAACATTGATCAGGTGATAAATAATTTTGCATAAAAGGCAACTGGTACCCTTGGAGGTTCTGGGGTGTCCTGGTTGGTTCCCAACTGCTGCACCAGAGGGGTGCAGGTTTCCTACAGATTTTGGGTAATGTTTGCCAGCCCCAGGGAGATATCTTGGGTATCAGAGGGCATTTAAAATGGCACTAGATACCTATGTTTAGATAACTGTGTGACTTCCTTGACCCCTATTGACTATAATGGGAATTGGGACAGCTGGACATCTAAATTTGTGTGCCTTAATCTGTAAACTGAATCCCACTCCAAAACGTTGAAGTCTTCTCGTTTTCACTAGAGCAGGTCATTAGAGTCCAGATTTCTAAGAAAGCAACTCCTATTCTGACATGCATTAAGCTGCCAAACTTGCAAGTGTGATCAAAAGGCAAAGCTAAGTCTCTCTAAACAAAATGGGGGTTGAGCAGGTGAAGTCTGCTCCACCATCCCCTCATACCCTAACAGCTCAGTTTAGAAACAGAGATAAAATGGACTATGAAGACAGATCTACAAACTTGGAAGGCCCAGACCCAGGAGTTTGATGTGTATGCAATGGATCTATAAGTGCATGGCATAGGAGACACAGCCACATGCGGTCCACATGACACAAATCCAGCAGGTCCCCCTCCAGGCAGTAGCACTAATGGAAATAGGCCTATTGTTTTTTTTTTTCCCTATACCATTATGTGCCTTACTCATGTTCCCATAGAATAAAGTGGTTTTAAAGCAAGGATCAAACTGGTCTACCCCAAGCAGTTAACCTCATTCTTGCATCCCACTTTATTTTGTTGTCTGGGATTTGGATGCTGGTGCAGCTGCATCCCCTTCAACTTCACATCTAAGTTTGCATGGGAAGTATTGCTATCACAACATTCATTCTTTAAAATCATACTCCCAAATGTTGCTTCTCCTTAGCTGCCTGGGAGGATTTCCTCTCCCTTTCGGGTGCATGCATCTCTCAAAGACTGTGGGAAGAGACTTTCTTCCTTTTGAGGAGTGGGGCTGTTTAACAAAAGAGCACAGGAATGGTATTAAGCATGCTTTTCAGGACATGACTATTTTACTACTAAGAGCACAATGATTTATATCATTCTACTGGAAGCTTTGAGCTTTTATTTTTTTTATCTCATTGCTTTTGGCTTTGCAAATAGCAAAGAGCAGGGAGAAAAAAAATCCCCAAATCTTTGCTATGGGACACTCAGGCATATCAATTTATATGAGGGAGTTGAGGAGTGCCCAGCTATGGGAGGATGGAGTTGGAGCCCAGGGGCAGCCCTAACATCACATTTTGCAATGTGTTATTTCAATCTCTCTGGAGGCCAGCAATTGCACAAGTCAGAAAAACTTTAAGGTAACCAATGCAGAGGGTAACGGCTGCATAAGGAGACCAACTGACAGAACACATTGAACTAATTTTCTTCCAGCCTCCCCCAATTTTTTCTGTAAAAGCCTTTCCCTTCGGTCTGAGCAGAAGCATGAGAAACTTGCCTGAGGTTTTCTGAGAAATGGTGGTCAGCTACAGAAACTTTTCTCTCCTTTGTGGCTCTCTCATCTACCTCAGCCCAATAGTAACTGAAGTTTCTCTTGCACCCACTGTGCTAGTCACTAATGGGAAAATGCAAATAGATATCCTCACTCTGCAGGGATCGTATTCTGAAGAGATAAGAGCAGGGAGTATCACCGTCCTGTTAGTGCAGCGATGGTAAGCAACAGAGACTTTTAAAAAGCTATTTTCCAAAACTTCCAGCCAGCTTTGTAGCTTCTGCAGGAAACAGGGCATTTACTCTTCTCAAACAAGGTTTTAAAGAAACTGGATTTGTCAGCACTGATCTTGGTTGTTTACTGTGAGACACCACTGAAGTAGGGCTTGTTTTTCAGTAGTTTCTCTTCTAATACTCAAATCTAACTTAACCTGGCTCACTTTTCTGAATATCTTATGAGCTCCCACACAGTCTATAATGGGATTTTCCCCATAGCTCCCTGCAGAATGCTCCTCTGCAGTGATTTGGAGGAGCGAAGGAAGCGGGAGTTGAAGAAGAGCGGAAAAGGAAGCTATTTTGAGCACAAAGCCTCTAGGCAGATGTAGCTTGTGGAACTAACACATTCAGCCAAAGTTATTGGAGCAAATCAATACTAATTATTTTAAGGCTGAGGCCTTATACTAGGGCTTCTCAGAGTACTCATGATGATCTTTTATTGCTTCTCTTTGTAAATTTGCAGTGTGAGCCGTTATTGCAGTGTGCAGAGCAAGGATGCTGTAAGGCAAGGGAAGGTCCCGCTTAGTCTCACCACGTTCTCACGCACACTTGTACAATCCCTTTGTCTGCAGCAGGGCATGAAAACATTGGTGGAGGTTGGATTTCATGCTCTGAGTGAGTCCTTTGTGAAATTAGAGGAAATAAAAAGCTACCCTTCTTCCAGGACAGGACCATGTTTAGGCTCTTTGCTTTAGGAGACAAGGAGAGGAACTCATGGATCTTAAAGCAGCTTCACCTACAAATGAGGAACTAAAGGAGCTTGACATCCACAGACTCATGCTCCTAAATCAATGCAGCTGAGAGCACCCTTCACCTTCTTCACACTGCTCCAACAAGGAACCTGTTTCAACCTCCTCACAAAGGAGATGTTCCCCTGCCAAATTTATTTACAGAAAGCAGTTTATGTAGTTATCAACCATAACTCAATAGGCTGGGATTCTATCCAGGGTCCAAATTCTCCCTCCAACCAACACAACTGTTTACTGTGTTTCCACAGATATTTAAGATGAATTTCAAGCTCATATCTGGCAACCAGCTACCTAAAACTCAACCCAGTGGCTGCCCAGACCAAACCTGAGAGCTGTCCTGTGATGTAGGCTGATGTTTCACATCTCAATACTGCCCATCACGGCCTCTATGGGGTAACCCATGCACAGCAGAATCATACCACAAAAGTGAACCACAGCACCCATCCCACCACATTTATTAATACCTCCAGGAGCTTCTGCGTTCCTTCTGCTGTCTGCTGGTCTCTAAGCAAGAGAAGCTCAGAAACACAAGTGCTCTGCAGACCCATTCACATGAGGGTCCTGGTTTATATGAAAAGAAACAATGCAGCTGCATCACAGCACCATGCTTAGGAAATCATGAGTATAGCATAGCCGGCTTTGATGCATGACATAGGTCTGGGAAGGGCAAGGGTAGCCAGAAGGTCAACCATAAAAATCAGTGCAGCAATATTCACTACCATTTAGTTTCTCCATTTTACGGGACTGGTTATAATGTTTTTCTCTTACAAAGGCTGCTCCCAGCATTGATTTTATTTTTCTTGATTCAGTGGCTGAACCAGGAAACATAAAGATTATTTCATTTTACCCAAGATGAAATATCTCTTTCATTCTGTTTTTTAATTTTTATACTTTTTTTTAAAAGAACAAATCATCAGTTACATTTCCAAGCAAAACACTGATTTGAGATGTAAAGTTTTGGTTTTGCAAACAGCAAGGTGAAAGAACTGCAATATTTAAAAGCAAACATTTTTCTTCCATTCTTTGGGGGTGACAAACCTCGAAAATGTGGCATGATTTTGCCAAGTTTCAGGTTAACTGAAAATGGCTTGTTTATGGCAAGTGAACTACTGTCTGAGAACTTGCTTCATGTAGCTCCATTCTCCACTAACCTCTTTTTGTCTTTTTTAGAGTTGAAATTCTTCAGGGAAGAGACTGACTTTCCTTTTGCACAGGGGAGAGCACTTTGAAGATAAAAATTGTTAGAGCAGTGCTAAGTATTGTGTAGCCTCGGAAGAATGTGTTATCAGCTTACAAAGCCACTTTGAAAAGTAGCATACACTCAAAGGCACTGACATCTGTCTGTAAAAAGGGGAAAAGAAGAAGTGTAGGTGGGATTTACTGTCTGCTATATAACTTTCTCCTAGACCTTGACTGTATGGAACATACTGCAAGCAAGAATTTTTCACAGTAACAACTGCTCTCGATGAAACTTGTTTTTAAAGATTCTGTAGCAGCACAGGGATGCCAAAGCCTTCTGCATTCAGAACCAAAAAACCCTCCCCAGGTGACAGCAAATCAGCCCAGCCTGCACAAAGACATGAATCGGCAGATCAATTTTATTAACCAATAGCTAATTTTCAGGTAAGCCCACCTCTTCTTAGAAGCTAAATTCTGAGAGGCTTTTCTTGTTTTGTTTTGTTTTGTTTTGTTTTCCCAGTGAGTATCACTGCATCAAACTGAGTCATCAGCACAAACAGAGCTTCAGAGCTGGGTATAGACTATGTGAGACCCAACTGTTCTGTATCATCTTTGTAAGAGAAAATAAGTCATGGCTTCTCCCTTCCTGGTTAGACTGTCTTTCTAAAAGGCTACAGGAAACTCCAGGGGTGCCTGGTGTTTCTTCAGGCACAGTTATCATTTTGCTAGTGTGAGACAGGCACTATGGAAGAACCAGAAATATCTATCCATCTTTTGGAGGAGTTGCCCTACCTGCACCTTCTCTACCATTGTTGACCGTGTCTATGTCACAGCCAGTTTCACAGACCCATATACCCAGATTGCTCCACTTCTAGTCCAGTCAGCTCTGGTTTCCAAATTACAGAAAATAATCTTGCCTGTGCATTCAAACAGGAAAAGAAACCCCAACAATACAAAAAAAAAACAACAACAAACCAACTTTGAGAAGGGTGAGACAAATAATCAATGCAGACAGGCTGTGTCCATGGGCATACACACCAGTGCTGCTGTTCATCCTGCAGTCTTTGTAACACAGGCACGGAGTATCCTCTTTGAAGAGACCAAGTCAGCTGGGGCACAGAGAGGCTGAGCACCTGGGGACTTTTCTGGAGAGCTAAAAAACTTCTTTAGGTCTTACAGATGCTTAAGTGCTTATAGGATTTAAGAGTCCTATAAGTGGGTTATGCCAAGAGATCAGGGACTTGGCCATACATGGATCCAGTCAACAATTTCATAACTTGCCATGGTGCCGTATGGCGCAAGAGGGGCTGTCTGAGGCACCTAGCTTGCTCCCAAGTCCAGAGGAAGCCCTCTGAGCTGGTGACTTGTTCCACCAGGTAGCACAGTCTCACTTGGCCAAAACAAATGATGAGTCTGCTGGACAGTGCTCAAGGCCAGGTTGGACAGGGCTTTGAGCAACCTGGTCTAGTGGGATCATCAACTCCCCATGGCAGGGGGTTGGAACTAGATGATCTTAAGTTCCTTTCCAACCCAAACCATTCTACGATTCTATGACTAGAACTCCCTCAGATCTGATGCCTGGGTATAAACATTCCCTCCTTTCCCCTAGCATCCAAGACTGATTCTGCAAATTTATCTTCCTATACTGCTTGGGAGCCTGTGGCAGTCTGACCTTGCAGATCAGCCATGTGAGGGGGAGCCATGGGACAGCAAAATGGAAATCTTCCGGGGATTCCCTTGCTTCCCTACTGCTCTGAGCCACTACCCTGTTTCTTATGTGGATGCATGAAGTCCAGCTTCATCTCGTATCCTTGAGCCACTTATATGCATTTGCTAAAGGGCTATTCGCACTAATTAAACTGGAGGTCCCTTACACAGCTGTTGCAGAATGGCATCTACTTGCAATTACTCTTCCCCTGCCCCTGAGGAAACCTGGCCTCCTAGCTGAGGTATATGAATATCCCCTACATACATGTTTTCACTCCTCCTTGTTCCTATTCAAGGATCAAACATACCCATAAAAACCTTTTTTCTTCGTTACAGCACTAGCTAGAGAAGGCCCCATTATGTTGGAGCCACCCTAAAGATGGCCTCCTTTAGCAGATCTCTAAAATTAACTATAGACAGGCTATAAATCTGTGCTGAGGCTTTATTGCAGGTGAGAACATGGAGAGCATCACCTTAAAAGCAGTAGTAGGCAACAAGGCAAACTCTGAGCTCTCTGTCTTGATTACACTGGGGCAGCATGCATCAGCCACCGCTCCTCTGTTGTGGTGTGCTGATCATCGTACCTCTGTGGCTGTGGAGGTCTTTCTTTGGGTGTGGAGGAGGAGGGTTTGCAAGGAAGGAACGTGAGTCAGAGCCTCCTCTGCTACAGTACCCTGCAGCCTGTGGCTCTTAGTGACCCCAGCTGATTCCCCACCACAGAGAAGCCCATAGATAACAGTCAAAATTCATCCACATACAGGAACATAAGGAAATTAGCTGTGAAATAAGGGCGAACACCTCAAGCCATAAACTCTCAGCTAGATTATAAACAGCAGCCAAACAGTTATTACTGTTGTTATTATTATCATTTAAGTTTCCAGGCTTCCATTAAAAGCAAACCCATGTCCTGGGGCAAGAGAGGAGCTGAACTTCAGCCTATGAAAGAGCTCACTCAGGTGATTTGTTTTCTGAGGACAACCTCGTTAGTAAGTTTTGGGTTCAGAAGAAAAGACTGAGCATTTCTCCACCTGGTATATCCAACCCTCTAGGACCTGGTATTTGTTTTCTGTACCTGCAGCAGTAAATTTGCCTAATCCCAGCTCACCTTTAACTCATGACTTGCCACAGACAAGAGAAGCCTTTGCAGCTTCTCAGAGTCATTCCCTTCTCACCTTTGCTCAGCAGGAGCTTTCAGAGCCATCACAGTGTCCGTTTAATTACATTAGGTTTTCAGAGTATCACTGCCCGCAGATGATAGTTGAACTGCCAGCAGCTCTTTTAGTCACCTTCTGAACTTAATGCTTTTTGTTCTTCTTCCCAATAATACACAATTTTCATGGGGTGCTTCCCAACTGAAGACCCCAAGGCAGCTTAAAGAAGGGTCAGTAGCAGTACATCATTTCACCAGTGGAAAACTGCTGTACAGAGAAGGTGGAAACCCCAACCCACATCAGCTAATGTAGGCAGCTGTGGGCCATACTATCGCCTGTTGGTTTGAGCCACCCATACTGCTACCCCACAAGGTGAACATATGTTCAAGGTTACTATAGGATGTCCCCATGCAGCAGAAGACATTTTCAGGATGTCTTAAATGTTCTTTGGGGTATATAGGCACAGATTAGGTTTCTTTCTGTTTGTTCAGATCCTATTGCTGCACCACACTGACTCCGTGTGGTGCTGGCAGAGGGAAAACTATCCAGGAGAAGGAAGGTTCACTGTGATGGATGGTGTTCAGAGGGAAAAGACCAGTGAGCAGCAATGTTCACATCAGACTAATTTCCTTTACCCAGAGCACATGTTCATGGCACTTTGTGACCATTTCCAACTACATGTATTCATATACTGTTAAATGGGGGGAGAAAAAAATCACAACTTTTTTTTTAGTTCCTAATGGGATGTAAGCTGGGAGTTGTGACACTGAAAAGTGTTTTGAAAGGCTATTTCTAGCTTGTTTATGCAAATATAGCCTGCACGTTTTCATCACAAATAACTTTTGAACCCAATGGTCACTTCTCACCAAGTATGAAAAAGAAGCATTCCCAAAGCTTAACAATTCTTCCAAGTTTCATGAAAATAGGCAGCTAGGTAGATGAGAGCCCCAAGCAGAAGGAAGTGTCAAGACCCCCAGCCAGTATTAGACATGGGAGAAGCTAAATAGAGACATGCACACATACAAACACATACATCCATCAGTGCCCCAGCTGATGGAAAATCCTGACTTTGTCCCTGTGCCAGAGAACCCAAACATCAGACTCAAACCCTGGTAATAAGGCTGCTTTGATTCTGCCGCAGGCTGAATCGCTGATCTCGTGTGGAATTTGCCCTCCTAAGGCTGGAACAATGAATTTCAGATGAATGAAAGAAGGCAAGATGGCAGCAGGCATCTCCCATCATTCTGCCCAAGTCCTCCCCTCTGTGGCTCACCTTGTCATTTGCTTGCCATGCCCATACTGCAAACACTGCTTGACTTAACCCGGTGACTCCTCTGCATGGACTAAAGCAGATAGCATGGTGGGAAGCCCTGAAAGGACTGAGCCTTCCTGCAGTGACACCTCTAGACAAGTTAACAGCATCCCTTGGAGATGCTAATGAAACATATCCTTCTAAGGGGGGTAATCCCAAGGGCTGCAGAGTTGCTAGGGCCTAGAAGTTCATTGCTTGGTTCAAAAGAAAAATCAGCTTTTCTCCCACAAGCTGAGGAGAAAGTATGTTACATCAAGAGGAGCTCCTCATGGGTCAAAGTTCCCCTGTGCTTGCCTCTGAGCATCCTGTGCCCCAAAGCATCAGGGGGTAGAAATAAGCCAGCATGGACCCAGAAACAGAAACACTTCTAAACCTGCCACAAATTTACTTAGATGAGAGAGGGAGTGCTAGAGCCTTAAGTTCTCCTTTTCCCCTTATTTTCACCTCTGTATGCTCCCATGGATCTATCCCCATTTCACATTGGAATTGTGTCCATTCCCAGCTTGAGTTGGAGGGATGCTGAGAGGGGCAAAGTGCTGGAGTGCTTTTCTGTGGCCCCTTCCCATCTCCACATGGGGAGCTCAAAATTTGGCCATACTTCCTTTGTCTGTAAAACACCAGGGACCTGCAAAGCCCTGAGCATACTATTAAACAGACCTGCTCTTAGCATGGTGCTTTGTAGAAGCCCCTAGAAGACAGCTTGGTACTGGCCCACTGTGCTTGGTGCTGTGGAAATCCACAGTCAGTGACAGCTTCTACTGTGAAGAGCTGCAGCAGCGGTTTACATGACGCCATCCCCTCCTCTCTGCAGGCCACCATCTATCCAGCTGGTGGGCACCACTGCTTCCAGATTACAATTCTTAATTTAGAGGGTCTCTTCTGACATTTTGACTACTACGGCCTGATGCTCACAAGCTGTGCTCAGAGAGGGTGAAATTCAGCTCCTCCAATCGCACCCAGTTTCTCTCTCACACTTTCTTTTCTCCCCTTCCTGATTCATTTAGAATCGACTATGAAAAATGTCACTGGTTTCCAGGAAAAGCATGAGTCTGACCAAGGCAAAAGTCAACCCTTCAATTTAAAACAGTTGAAGGGGAGACAATTCGGTGAAGCGGCTCAGCTAATGCACAAACAGTTTGTAATTACGGGAGCAAGCTGGGAAAACAGGACCTACCTAGGGAATACTCTTATTAAATAAAGCAGAATTCTGTCACCTTCTTAATTATGAAATATTGATGAAACTGTAACCAGTCCCTCTGAGGTTTTAGCCTTTGCCCTCTCTTTGCCTGTGTGTATGTCCACACAAAGACAAAGGGAAAAAAAAAACCCACCTGCAAAGCCTACCCATGGAGCTGCAGAATACTAACCATGCTTCTCTGTACCAGCAGATTTTGCTGAGCTTGCATGGGTATACGGATTGGAAAAATAAAAATTCTTCGCTCTGAACAACCAGAAACTTCTTTTAGACTGAATGAGTAATGGAGGGGTGATTCAACAGAAGTGAGAAAGGATATATTAAAGGGAGGACTGTCCTACGAATCACCAGGAGGGCCAGGTGTTGATGCTCTTCCTAACCTTGTGTCCTTCTACATGTTCTGGAGGCAGTAGAAAGCTACTGAACTCAAGATATCCTGGACTGTCAGATCTTCCCCTGGCTTTATGAAGCTATGCTTGTAGCACTGGCTTTTTTTCCTGGGAAAAACAACAGCTGACAACAGAAAAGATTGGATATAGGGAAGATTGGATATAAGGAAGAAATTCTTTACTGTTAGGGTGGTGAGGCACTGGAATGGATTGTCCAGGGAGGTTGTGAATGCTCCATCCCTGGCAGTGTTTAAGGCCAGGTTGGACAGAGCCTTGGGTGAGATGGTTTAGTGTGAGGTGTCCCTGCCCATGTCAGGGGGGTTGGAACTAGATGATCTTAAGGTCCTTTCCAACCCCAACTATTCTATGATTCTATGAAGAAAACAAGCACTATGATTTGTGTTCTCCTTTGGGAAATTTAGAGGTTCCAGAGAAAGCAGCTTCCAAGACACTGCAGGCTGTGAACTCAAGCTGGATGCACTCAATATTCATCAATATCCACATCTGTGGATGCTTGGAGCTGGGATGAGACCCCCACAGGTCCTTCATCTCAGGTGGTACCTAAGATGGTACACCATGAAGCTTCACACCATCTTCGAGATGTCAAAAACATGCTGGCCACTCAGCAGAAGAGAAAGTTAGGTTCAGGCAGCTGGCTGTCAGCAGAGTAGGCAGTACCATACCCCTTGCACAGTAGCTCATGTCTTGGCACTGCTGGATTCAGCCGTCAGTTTGCTGGGAGACCTCAGCAACAGGAGCCCAGAAAAGCCCTGGGAGGGGAAGAGCCAGGGATTATGAATAATGTGGGTGAAAACAAGAAGTTTAGGGAAGAAAAATCACAGGCAAATTTTCATCCCTTCACACTTCCTTATGCAGTAGGAAGGGAGAGAAACTCTTTTCAAACCAAAATAACCATACTCTGCTCCAGTTTGGTGAATCAGCTCCACGGTCATACCTGAGTCAAATAAAAATGGTGCATTTCCAGGAGAGAGACATTGGGACCACACGAAAAAACTGGGATACCAGTGCTTCACCACTAACTAATCCTTGAAAGCAAGGGGTGGATAAATAGGGCTGGGGAAAGAAAAGTAGGTGGGAAAGAACTGACCACAGGGATTGGCCAGGAGCAGTAGTCACTATGTGAGGTGACTTATCAGGATTTTCCTGACAAGAAAACCTCATAGTTGGAAGGAACTGGAAAAAGGGACTGGGGCCAGGCTGGCTGGAAAGCAGAGGAAGGAAGGATCAAAGCATTAGAGAATGAAGGAGGACAAAGACAGGGAGGCTGCAATAGCTTAGAGAGGGTGAGATGCATCAAGCAGCAGGGGAGCCTCCTCTCTTCCCACTGCGGTAATGGGGCCTTTGTTCTGCTCCTTTCATGTTCACGCACATACCGGTCCATAAGGGCAGCCGACAGAAGCTGAATCAATCACTCGCTGGTCCCAGCGGAGGGCAGGCCATGATTGATTTGCTCTCCCTGATGGCTGGCTCTGAAAGGACACGATCTCATTACAGTTAAGTTTCTGAATCCCAGTTCTTTACTCCAGGTCTAAATGCTGCAAAACCTCCTTGCCTCCGGCATGGGCTGTTTTGGTACCACAGTTTCCTTTCAACTGCCTGAGAAAGCTGTGAAAAGAATAAATAAATCTACATTTAAAAAACCAAAATACAACAAACCAACAAAACACATCCCCCAACTTTAAAACTTATGCTGAAACATAAAGCTGAGGCCGTGGCCACGGATGTGCTAGTCTGCTACACATTCCAGTCATGCTTGTCACAGTCCCACAGCCTCTAATTGTCAGGCACAGTCCTTTGTGTTCCTAATCACCCCTGAAAAGGTCTCACTTCCTTCGATATGGTGGGCACCCTGGGGTGGTGCATTTGGAGTTGGAGGGGCAAGGCAGCCCTGCCCCTACTCGTACATGCTGCAGGCTGTTGCCTGCCCCACGGGAGCCTGGGGGATGGTGGAGAAGACAGAGACAGGCTCTGGTCACCAGGGTGAGATGGAGATACTCTGCTCAAGGATTAAAGCTGGGAGGTGGAGGAAGATGCTTGTTAAAAGAGTCAGTGGCACGCAGCAGCAGCCTTGGTCTTCAGCTAGCTCAGTGGCATCAAGAGATGAAGGCAGTCACAGAATACTAGAATGGTTTGGGAACAGGCTCATCCTGTTCCACCCCCCTGCCATGGGTAGGGATACCTTCCACTAGACCAGGTTGCTCCAAACCCCATCCAGCCTGGCCTTGAACACTGCCAGGGATGGGGCAGTCACAACTTCTCTGGGCAACCTGTGCCAGTGCCTCACCACCCTCACAGGGAAGAACTTCTTCCTTATATCTAATAGGTATCCACCCCCTTTCAGTTCCTCTGGCTGAGATTATATCATACTTTCTGCAGTACACAGTGCTGCAAGTCAAGTACACATCTATGCTGAAGAACCATCCACTTCAAGAAGTTTTCCCTCCTTCAGTGTACCTTAAGTATCCCACCAATTCCAACCATGGTTGGAAGCAGTATTATTAGCTACAAAAGTCATTATAGCAAGAAACAGTTCGTCTGCGGGCTTTGATTATTCACCATTTAAAATCCCTCCCACCTACTTGTTCATAAACCCTTCAGCTATTCTTACTTTAAAGCGAATCATCCACACCAATGCTATGTTCTTCTTTAAATGTTGCTCAGAGAGTCATAGAACTATTTAGGTTTAGTGTGATCTAGGTTTGCTGTCCAGGGCAGAACACTCCCTGTTTTCAGTGCAGGATGGGTTAAATAAGGGTTAGCACAGCCCTGGCTTCCACAGGCAGTTAGCAGCTTAGCTGCTAATTTGGGAATGTCTGAAGTTCACCTCCAAATTTTGATATTTTGCTATGCCTTTTCATTAGCTGTATTTTCCCTTCTGGAAACTACCACATATCTGTATCACTACATCTTTACAACAAAGCCCAAAGGGTTTTATACTCTCCAGTGAGGGTTCATAACTATTCCCAGCTCTCTTTACTAGGAATAGCTGTTTCTGCTGGCTGCATACACTGCTCATGTAGGCAATATATTTTCCAGATTCTTTCCACCTTCCACTCCTTTTTACTAGAGATGTGCTCCAACATGAGAACAGATTAAGCTGAAGCAGAGGAAACATTGGAGCCAGGTTGGCTCAATAGTTTTATACCAGAAATTTCTTTCGAAATCAGCACAGAGCTCTGCACAGACAGCAGAATAGCTCTTGGGCTTGTTTAACTTCAGCCTTGCTTTTAATAGCAGCATCCAGTACATGCCATAATTCTCAAGAAGTAAATTCCTGCTTTCACCAAAAAAGTATAATAACAATCAGGATATGATTCAATTTCATCTTCTACTCTATGACAAGGTGCCGCAAGGCTCTCCCCAAGGGATGGGTATCCCTAAGACAAGGGGGACTTGGAGACAGAGCAGGACACAAGCTACAACATACCTACAACACACTATTCTAAACACAACGCCGAAATCACCGCTTCCAGGCATAGATTTCTAATTGCCATAACCAGTCCTTTTCATCTTCTTTGTTGCCCTATTTAGTCCTGCCTACAGTAGAGCTCCCCGGCTTTGCACCAGTTCAGAACTGGACTTTTCCATCCTAGCTCTGCTGGGATTTATGCTAGCCCAGTTACCAAAAATAACAGCAGGGAATAGGTCCTGCTGCACCAAGCTCTGCACAAACATGAAATAAGAGACAATGTCTGCCTGAAGGAACTCACAGGCTCTATAAACGAAATGGCAAATGACACAGCAGTGAAAGGAAGATGTCTGATTGAATATGGCATAGTGTTGCAGGCTGGGTGTCTAAGTGCCACACACTGATTATGCTGTTATAGCAGCACTTAGACTTGTATTTCCACCCTAACATACTAAACCCTTCTGAGGTTAAGCTCACCGAATTTCAGAATACAACCTCAAAAAGCGCCATTTTTGAACCTTCCATTCCAAAGGGAAGCCAATGACAGCATGATGACACTGCTCTGAATTCACCTCTGGGCAAACTAGGTTTAGTCACTGCTGTGAAACTGTTGCCTTCTTTCCTGCCTTTCCTGCCTGCTACCCATTTGACACTTTTCACTGTGACAGTCATCAGCCTGTGTAGAATATAATCAAAAGGCTGCTTCTGGCTTCAAGCCATTCCAGAAAGAAATTTTCACAGCACCCCACATTGAAATGCAGCCCCTGTCCTGTACCTTCCTACCATGTAACTTTCTGTTCCTGTCCTCCACTCTATGCTTTTGGGTTTAGGGGGTTGGGTTTGTTTGCGATTTTTTTTTTGTTCTTTTTTGTACTATCACATTATCCCATGTTGCAGTTGTAAAACCACATTATAAAAGCAGCCAATATTGAACTAATTTTATCACAGGGCTAGTAATAAAGTTTAACACCAACTATAATATTGTTGTACACTAGAAATATTGCAACAGAACAGTAATATCCTGTTAAATTCATTTTCCATCCAACACCACAAGATCTGTTGAAAGATGTTAAGGGTGAAGGGTTTGCAGGTTTTTTTTTTTTTCTTTTTTGCATTAGTTTTGTAAAGCACTATAAATGTTTAAATTTCGTAAAAAAAAAAACACATCACAAAATTGGCAGTAATAGTTCTGGTGACACATCTAATGCTTTCATTGTCTGAAAAGTAATGTATGGCCAGTAGCTACCCTGCAAGGTAATATACATCATTAGAACTAGCTCACAGAAAGGAAGAGGCAGTTTTAACATGGCCCCCATTACTGCAGTATCCCCTCATAATGATTTATATATTTATTCTCAGACACCCCAAGGGAATTAGATACAATTATCCTTTTCTTTTTGTTGGCCAGAGAAATGGGTAAAATATTAAGCAGCTAGCCCCAGGTGACACAAAAAGTTTTATGATACGTCATGTATCTGCATCAGCATCCCCAGTGCAGCAGCTGGGCTATCTGCTCCTCCCACGGGATGAGGATGTGGATGGCTAAATGCTTTTTCTTGCAATCACTCCTGTCTGAGAACACTGGTCAGTTTCTACTGCATCTGAGAAAGGTCTCATCCACCTATAGGAACACACAGGATTAATTAAATGCATTCTTTTAAACCAATTAACTTAAACTGGTAGAAACCCTCCTGTAGATACTCTCAGTGGATTTAAACCTATTTTTTAAAATTCCATTTAACTTGAGGCTCTGCATTTGCCATCTGGGTCCCCAGCATCTTTCGCATCTTCTCAACGGCTTCTGTTTTTAAGCTAATTTTAATTAAGCTCACACACTCTGTGTGGTCAAATCCCGAAGGATCTGTAGGAAGGCAAGCAGAGACACTAGGAAGAAAAGTAGAAGTCAATTCAAGGCAATCCCAGGCATCACAGCCCAGCTCTTGGCAGGAGTCAAGTTTTAAGTTCAGTATATGTGGACCCTGCCCTGTCCTGACTAATTTATGGTCTCCATAGACTTTAATGGCTGCATTCGTCCATAGACAAGAAAAGCAAACCAGAAAATATGTGGTGGTGAGCAGCTTGCTATGGAAAATCAACAACAAAGAAGGAGACCCAATGTCTTCTGACAGTCAGTGCTGCTGGTTCTTTGCCTTCTTCCAAAGCAGGACTAAACATGACCTGGGCACAACGCTTAAGGCTGAGCTTTTCCAGGTGATACAGCATGGAAATCAAAATATGTAAGTATGTCTGGCATGGCATCAACCCAAAAGGCATGGTATTCCTGGAAATTGTCCATGCCTCTGAACAATCAAAAACCACTGGGAGATGGAAAACTGTATTTTTCATTGACCATTCTTTGGTCTAAATGTGTACACTACACACTAAACAAGAAACCTCAAGAAATATTTTTAAACATGTACTGACCTTATTAATAACAAAATAACAAAAAAGGATAAAATGCCACTTACCCATAAAACTTTCCTCTTTTTAAAAGATCATTCAATGCGTTTTTTCATTTGTTGATGCATGTGCCAAGCAGAAAGTAGAGTGAAGGCCACAAGACTCCAGTCCTTTCTGAGCTTTAACCCATTATTTCCTATCTCTCTGTAACTCGTTCAAGGATGCCAAAGCTCCCAGAGGTTTTCTGTTGTGTATTTTAAAACCCCTTCCCTCCTCCTAGCTAAACCTAAATTTTCCCTTCCCTCCTCCTAGCTAAACCTAAACTTTGATTTGTCAGCCTTTTTAGACCTCAGAATCGAGATGGTCATGCAACAGTGACCTTTCACTGTTGCAGATCACATCACTAAGACTGCGCCCCTGAGAGCAGGAACCAAAACTCATGGAAATCTCATAGTCAGAAACTCAGTATGGCCATACCTTCATATAAGGCTATTCTTGTTAGCACAAACCAGCACTAATAAGTTTCAGATACGATCTTTTCTGAGTTATCAAGCATTGGCTTAAGACTGTATCTTCAAGATGTCTTTAAAAATATGCTCTGCTGCAATGTTGGGCCATTTACACTGTGATTAGGATTAACTTGAGCTTTGCTTGTGCACAAGGAATAATCTTCAGGACAGCGTTGTGTGCATGTGTGTACAAACTTTAAAGCCACAGTCAATGGCCAATATGATCTGCTGTCCAAAATATCTACACTTCTAGCAGGAATCGCAGCATTCCCAGGAGCTTCTTCTTAAATCATAGATTTAGGCTGAAAGGTAAAAAAGAATAAACTTGACATCCACTGTAAGAAGTTTTGCATTGTTAATTTATTCCCTCAGGAAATAGGAAACTTGTCATGGGGAGATATAAAAGGTAAAAGGAATGGTCTTAAGGACCTATGAAAAGCTGGAAGAAAGAAGAATCAGAAAACAAAGTCACAGACACTATAAGAAAACTAGATATCAAGGAGCTGTTCAGAGATCAGGTGGCAGTATTTAGCTGGAAAAGATTTCTCATGGTTATCCTCCAAAAGCAGTTTGGGAATATAAAAGTCTGTGATAAGGGCAAACAAATACAAGTCTCACAGAAGCTTCATTGCAAGTGGAGAGCAGGAAGGCAGCAGGATAGCTGGGCTGGTAAAAATTTGCAGGAGGCTTCTGGGAAGAAGGTGGAGGACTAGCTGTCTTCAACAAAGTGTGACAAAAGTCAGGATGTAATGGAAAGATTTCCCATTGAAGGGATTTCCTGCAGTCTTGCATCTTGAAGCACTTCGTAATGCAGCGACAAATGGACATGAAAGGGACCTTCCTGAAGTGCAATAGGTTTATGTGCATTCTGCAAAGGTGAAAATAACATGATAAAGGGGACAAGGTTGAAAATAAGCAAGTCTACTTAAAGCACCATCGTATTATTGTATACCTGTAATAAGTAACATTCTCTTCTTTCCTCTTTCTCTGTATTGACTTTTCTACCAGTATAATTCTTCACTTAACTTGTCTCAAAATACCCTTGATTTGCATCCATTTAAATGAGTCAGACCTTTATATTATTCCCTACAGTGGAGCAGTGGTGATTTACCCCTGGTGAGGATTTTGATCATATCCATAAAGGTAAAGTAAATCCCACTTAAGGATGGCTGTGTTATCCTATAGTGCAGCCCAAGGGAGGTTTAAAAAGCGAATGAGAGAGTGTGAAGCCAAGGCACAGATTTTAAGGCTAGAAGAGATTGATAAAATAGGTTGATCTACTAAATAGCATAAACTTCCAGAAATGCTCCAAATAAGTCTCTCAGGATTAAACAAAACACCTGTAATGGAACTGGAAAGTGAACCCAAACACATGTCCTACTGCAACAGGTGACCTGCAAGGCCACATTTCAATTCTCCTGTGTGGAAGCAATCCACGCATTTTCTTTATATCTTATTGAGGGTCCATTTGCTTTTCCTATATCTCACATGACTGTGACCTGGGACCATGCCCTAAAGCAGGAAGCAGAACAAATCACAGAGCACAAATTGCTTGAAAAACTTGTGCAGGTGGATAATGAAAAATGCAGCTGAAACCAGTTCTCCGAAAGAAGATACTGAAAGCAACTTTTCCTGAAAATGGAATCATCACTTCTGTTTGCATAGCATATTTCTTCTTCTGTCTTTCATGAACCCCAATACACAATGCAAGAAAATGACATAAAATCATTATCTGGATAGTAAACCCATGTTGCTATCTTCTGAATGATTTCTTTGTAAGGTTTCACACTGTGCTTCCACCAAAAAAATGCTTTAATGAATAAATAAATAAACATTACTTCTCTTTAGTTACCAGAAGAAGGTTTCTAAGTTGTCTTGATAGTATGTCTTGTCTTCTTCCTCCTCCAGCTGCAAATCCATGTGGTTCTGCTTTACTTCTTCCGAGCCACCTTTCCCATTTGATTTCTTGCTTTCCTCTGGCCACAGCTCTGTGTGAACAGTGCCTTAACCTGAGTGGGTCATCAGCTCTGTAATACATGGCTTAAACGGCTTTTAAAAGTCAAAGCTACTTTGCTTTTGGCAGATCATGCACATAAGCAGAAGAACCTTAAAAAAGGCAAGAGTGGGCAAATACAAATAAGAAAAAAAACCCCACACTTATTCAGTCTAAGGTCCTGCCATTTTCACTGTCTCCACACACAGTCATGGAGCAGATGGACCTGGACACCATTCAGACTTTGCATTGAGTTTCCTACGACGAGATCCCACCATGAGAATCTAGAACTTAACTTACTGTGCATGCTTACTGAGCTGTCTTCTGGGGACATCCATAATGATTCAATTTTTTTTCTGGCCACAGAACAGGACAAAGCAATGTAAAGAAAGATACATTTGCTCTCAGAAGACAGGTAACATATCTTGCTAACATACTCTATGCATTTCCCCCTCAATAGCTTGGAGCAGTGTTTCCCTTTTAAGTATCATGTCACCTCTGACAGATGGATTAAAGCTTAAAAGCATCAATATTTTGGGAAAGTGGTACCTGCTGGCAAGGTGGATATAGGTTAATCATTCAAGAGATTTTATATTTCCTACTAGGTTCTTTTCCTGGAAAGCAACAGCCATTTATTTTAAACTTTAACTACTGGTAGGGCTTTGGGGGTTTTGGATTTTTGTTTTTGGGGGTTTTGGTCTGTCAGCAGTGGGGAAGAGGCGGAGTGCTTTTCTTGGCTGTCCTGAAAGCTGAGCAAGAAGAAACTGCCATTGCTCTTGCTCACATGGGTTATCAGAAGGTTATAGCAAGAGGATAAATGATAAAAAGGACCAATATGATCCCAGAAGCAGATTTAAAGAGTTCTGATAATCTTTTTTCCTCTCACAAAAAAAAGACTGAATCAGTTGTGTTGTTTGTATTCCCCATGGTTCTTCTGATGGGCTGTTTTGCTTATCTGGCATTTCAGCTCAGATGCATCCCACCTGATAGTAGGCAGAGATGCTCAAGTTAGGACTGTCATTATCTGGGCACCAGCTATAGTCACAGAGAAGAGAGAGACACCTCAGAAGAGGGATTCACATCTGAGGAGGGTGAATCATGCTCTCAAGATGCCAGTATTTCTCCATTTCTCAAGATGCTGCTGGCACAAACAGCAGTAAGTCAGTACAATGAGGCTTCTAATTTAGGAGCCTTGGTGAAATGCCTGAAGTTTGATAGGTGAATCTAGACTGTGGTGAATCTCTCATTATATTAGCAGCTTGATGGAAAGAAAGATATCGAAGATATTTATCCCTTTGCTGCACAGGACTCTTGTGAAGGGAGGTGAAAGCAGCATAAAGGAAAAGAGGAATAAAGAGAAGAAAAACATGAAAGTTTCCAAGAAGGAATAATGAAATCTATCCCGCTATTGCCTTCTGGCTTTGTGAGCTAAGTTGCACGGCTTCTTGTCTATGCCACCTCCACAGACAGAAGGCTGCTCAAATACAGGATTTGATTCTGGCCCAAAGCTCAGTTAGGAGCATAGCTGAGGATTTTCACATGGTTTCCATCTGCTCTCCAGCTAGTCCTCTCCAATAACTTGTGCAGCTGAATGGCTGCTGCCCTGGAAAGGACAGGATTGGAGTGGCCAGTGATTTACTTTAGCCCAAAGACTTAGGGTGTCTGAATATATTCACCAGAGGTATAGGAAAACATTAACAACCTCAGTACAATTCCAAAGAAGACACTTCCCTCCAGGAGATGGTTTGAAGTGCAATATTTTCTTATTCCCAAGTACTAAGTGCAGAGAGTTAAAAGAACTGGAACATTTTTGGGTCAAAATAGCGGCAGGAGGTGGAAAAGAAGAGTTAAGGTAGGAAACCCAGCACTGAGCAGATCAGCAATGTGATCTCATTTGAAGACCCTAACTCCAGGGTGTCCTGGCAGCATTTTTTGCACTAATCTTCTTTCAGTCTTCAGAAGCTAACAGGGTAATCTGATCCCCCATATACTTCCACTCTGACCGCAACTCCAGACTCATCTCTACAGGACACTGTAAACCCATGATCTCAGCACCAACCCCAGCAAAAATGGGTTCGTTTCTCCTCTCCATTCATTACCTAAAGGCAATGTGGCTTCCCAGTATCCTGCTTCTCCTCCATCATTAACTCAGAAGCCTATCTTATCAGATCCAGAATGCCCAGATCTTGAACACATTTCAAAAACGTAAGGGATTCACATTTTTCTTCTTTTTCACTAATACTGGCAGAGAGGTCCTTATGAGCATCAGGATGGCCCATTTAGGGTCAATGATACATATGAAGCATCTGAGTGGGGCCTGAAGACAGTCACACCAGTTTCCCTCTGTGCTCAAGGAAGAGGCATTTCCAGATAACATTCAGGCAACTGAAGATATAAACCATGCACTGGAGGCTCCTGTCATTCTTCATAAAGAAATCCCAGAGCAACTGCACTAAGGTGGGACACAAACAGGATGCAAGGAGGGTGCTGATGCCATAGTGACATACTCTGTGTTTTGGGCATGTGGTTAGTACTGAAGGCAAAGCCCTTGCTTCCTACTTTCCTTTATCAATCACTTGGAAATCAGAAAGGTTCCAAAGTCATGGCTTGAAAACAAAAATTCCAGCACCCAGCTGAATGTTTGAGGCAGGAAAGCATCCTGAAGTTCATGTTCAGAATAACAGGAACTGGAATTCCGGGAGTAGAGTTACTCCAGGAAGGGCTCCCAGATGCCTCATTTTACATGTCTCAAACCTGTAGGTGACTACAATTATCAGTGTTGCTCGGCTGTGAGAAAACCAAGGAAACAAGCATGTACAGTGAGATTGTGCACCACCTACTACCACTGGTGAGTATTACCATGAGTAATTCCAGTGGAGCCAAAGAGGCTACAAGTGTGAGTAGTGTTGGTTGTCCTGGAGAATGAGGCTCCCAGCCTGGCCTTGAGAATTATTTTAAGCCTTTGAAAGGTCTCTGCAAATCAGCCTGCCGTGTCTCTGCTCAAAAGCATGCACGTTCTAAGTTTTGCTCTGCACCTAATGGCTTCCCATTTAATGTTTCCATGAATTAAAAATGTGTGCACTGCACTGTATTATGTCCGTGTACACATGTGTAATAGCAAAGTAATGCAGGCACCATAATACACAGTTTGCTAGACACACAGTCATAAGATCAGATAGTTTCAGTGGCATTTTGGTTTCCATTTTTCACCTGAGTGACATGCTTATCAGTTTTGGTATATAAACTTCTACAAGGTCATGTAGGATGTTGTGTTTTACCTTGATTGATAGCACAGCGCAAAGAAGTGTGACTGATCCATGAAATCCAGCCTCAACCTACTTTTCTTCAGATCTCCAAGGGTTGGAATCCCTCATTAAAAAATAAAAGAAGAAAAAAGGAATTAAAAGCCCAGGCAAACTCAAAAGACTAGAGCAGTCAAAGCTGAAGTACCCATCCTGTCTGTTAATAACTTGCAAAAGATTTTACTGCAAGATTTGGAACGTGATGGTAAAATTCTGCATCACGCATGTAGTGTGGGAGGAATAGAAATTACATTTAGAGTTTGAGTCTGGAAATTTGTGCCTGAACAGGAAAAAAGCAAGGGATGTGTTTAATCAACAGGCTCAAGCATTCCCTTCTTGTAAGACAGAAAAAGAAAGCACTTAAACTTGAACACTTGGAAATAACAAGCTAAGAACATGGATCGGACGTCAGCAATGCTCACTGGAGAGAAGTAACACAAAATGGAGTTAGAATTAACATGTCCTTTACACACGCGTGCACCATGCATTGCAGAGTAATTTGTTCAGTGGTTTCTCTATCTGCACTCCTGGATGGATTGCCAATGCCTTATCTCTGTGCCCTGCAGTGCACCCTTTTATATGCCATGTACTCTATTCACCAGGGAGGCTGGGAGATTCAGCTGACACTAGGGTTCTCCAGTGGGAGCAGTTAGATGCTCCTCAAACTCTTAGTAATACAGCAGCATTGCAGTGAACAAAAGGAAGGAAACCGAAGCACTGAAAAGGGAATATGTTTACTAAATATCCTTCAGGAAAGTTAGGAACTGCAGTCGGGTGTCTGACCAGCTACTGTCTGTCTGCTACTGCGTTCTCAGTAGCAGAAATCAGTCCAGCAAGGTCGTTCTTGTGTCCTGCCAGGCTAGTGCAACAAGAGCCACTGTGAAATGCCCAGTTTTTTGGTTTTAATGCAAACAAAAGGGACAGAATAATGACAAGCCAGCAACTTCTTCCCTCCCTCCAACTGGACATCAGGCATGACTGTATTCTTCACCAAGAGGAAATTCCTCTTCAGTCACCAACTGCTCCTCTCCTTCTCTTCAGCGCTTGGGCACCAGGCCCCAGACTTTTTGCCTGATTCCCAGGCATCACTATGTTTTTCTATGGAAAACAGAGCCATTTACAAGGCTCCCAGGCAGTGCCAAACACTTTTCCAAGCTGATACCAGTGCTGTTGGAAGTGGGTGTGGAGAAATGAAGCCATCCCATGGACCAGGGCTTCTGTGCAAAGGTGTCCCACTAGGAATAATGTCATTCAAATGACACTATCCATAGCACAAATGTTCTGGAAAGTGTTCCCAGCACAGGCAGATCTGGTAGGCTTGGACTTTAAAGGCCACAGGTATCAGTCTGAGCATTGTACACAACCCTACTGTGATAGACCCAGAAATGCACTCCATGCTTCTTGCATCAAACACTCACACCTTGTGATTGAGTTCAAGCTTCTTCTCAAAAGGCATCCAAATCTTGATTAATGTGGTTAATTAACTTCATTGCAAAAGGCCCTGCTATCCTCTTTGACTGATTTTATACTAACTGTTAATTTCAGGCTTCGAATGGTTACTGAAGTGCTTACTTGCACAAAGAGGGGCTTCCCAAGAAAGACACCTTTCAACTGGGATACACCATTTTATCAAAGCAAAAAAGAATTTTCTCTCTCAATAGGGAAAAATGAGGTTCTGACTACAGTAGTGTCACTCACTGAAATGACAGGTTAAGGATAAGTGCATATGATTGCAAACTGCAAGATGGGAAAGTATATGCAAACCCCTTTCAAATGTCAGAACTTATATTACTGTCTTTTCATCTGGGAGAAAAAAATCTTTTTTGCCATTTAAAATTACTTCATCGTGGCTCTTAAGGCTTTGGCCAAGAACTGGCAGAGCCCCAAAACCATACCATAGTTTATTAAACCACGCTTTATCTTATTGTTTTGAATCTCTGAAATCTTGTGAAGCAGTCATGTGAGCACCTTGCATCTTCAAGTCAGTGTGACTGTGCCCACCCTTGTAATCCTGTACAAAGACAGAAGGTTAATTAAACCTGTGTTTGATTTATAAATGTTATCCCTTCTAGGGAGCAAAGTGCAACTCCAGCTAAAAGGTAATACTGTGTTTGTTTTACTTCTCACTGGCTGCTCCCTACATGCAGTAGTTTATGGCTATAAATAATGTTTTAGAGTAGGGAGCGGTTGTGGTGAAAACTAAGCCAAAGTTTCGAACAAGCCGTGAAAGAGAGTAACTTGAATCATGCAATGATTTCTAGGAAGCTGAAGCAATTAATTCTTTCACGGGTAAAATATAAGCCAAAAAAATAAAATTTCAGTGTCCCTTGGTGACAGCAAAATTTAAAACTATGATATTAAAGAAGGCAGAATTCCGCACTAGTATATGAAAACAATGTTTTCATTTAGGCCAGCGGAAATCTGGACCAGTTCCATTTGGATCACTGAATTTTCTCTGCATTTACCCCAGGGTAAATGAGAACAGAAGACAGTCCTCCCAGGTTTTCTTTTTTGCTTCTTTCCTTTTCTTTTGAAAGAAGAATCAGGGACAGATCCAAGTAGATAGTATCAGTGCAGCTCCAGCACATGACCTCTTCATCACCACTGGTATCTGTGTGGATGTAAACATTTGTGCTCCTTACTGTCTTGAGAGGGGTCCCTTCTAAAAGCACACCCTCCCCACCAGCTCAGATCCTGTAATGTTACCAGCTGCTTGGCAAAGCTTGGATCTAACCCTAAATAATTGCAAGAAGCATTTTGATAGGGAAAAAAAAAATCTAAAAACATTACACATAGGTTGTTGTGGGAAACATCAATTCAGGCAGCAAAACATCCATTGTAAAATGTACACCAGTGTACACCATTTCTGAGTAAGGATGGTTATTTAAAAAACACCTATAAAAAACAAATAAACAAACAAACAAAAAAGACATTAAGCCAGATCTGTTTTCACAATGCTGCATTCAAAATATAGCCACCAGTATTTCAGTTCCTGTTAGTAGCTCTACTACCTTCAGACACTCATGAATCTATGAGAACAAATGCTATCTGTGCTATTTGCATGTCCCATGCCTGATACAAGGAATCAAACCAGCCTGGAAGATTTCTAGGCCAAAGACCATCCTTTCATACTGCACAGTGGAAGATCAGTCTAAGCCAAGTACTAACACTAAGCCAAGCTAACACAAAATTATAGGACAATCACACAGTATTTGCTACCTTTTGCCATGGTACTGGTGACGTCTCTTGAGAGTTCCAGGAAGTAATGGCAAGATCAAAGAGATTGGAACAGAGGGATGTGTCCCAAAGACAACTACAATTTATGACCCTATTCAGCAGAACACTTGCAAGCTTAAATTTAACTATGAGCATAAACCCCATCAACATATCTCCTCTGGCTGCTAAGAGAAGCCCTAAGGCTGCTTAAAAACCAGACGGTGCTCACAGTGAATTTGCAGGTGTCAGCTTAGACACTGCCAGAGCACATTTTCTAAAGGGTGCAGTATAGGCAATGTTGTTGGTTTCAGCTGGACTGAAAGAAGTGTTTCAGTGGTGGTATTATCAAGATCCTGAACAGAGCTAACAGAGGAAGGCAGGTAAGTAAACTCAGACCTGGCTGACACGTTTTGCACCCATAAAGGGAACCTTGGTTAGGTTTGTGTTGCAAAGCCAACCCAGCTGCTGCTCAAAATTCAGCCTAATGTTTGCTCTAAGTTCCTGCAGCGGTGGTTTATGCTACTGTAGGAAAAGTATTTTAAACACTTTAATGGCCTGCTTTATATCCATCCTCTCCTTCAGTGGGTGCAAATAATTGCCAGTGCAATTTTGTACCTCCAGTTATTTGCGGTTATGGTGCGTGTCATTGACGTGTCTAACTAGCTGATAAGATACGTGGGCGCAATCAGATGCTGTAATTAGAAGTCTAAATGACACGAACTGCACCCACACATAAGTGCAAAACGGTATCCATAACATCTTGGAAGCAACAAAGAGAGGAAGGACTTAGAAATTTGCCCCCCCAAATGTTGATTTGCATGGCAATAAGCTTGAGCCTATTAGGCAAATACACTTTCATTACACAAGATTTAAGCCAATTGATTCTAAACAACCTGAGAGTGTTCAGACACTTGGCATTAGACACAGCATTCTGAAAGATTATACTAGTCTGTTGAGCTAAGGCAAGGAACTTCTCTTTAGTTAGGTAACGTGTAATTCATGTCTTTGTTACTGCCTCCACTGTGGTTAGAGTAAGCAAGAGTCTTCGCTTGCAATGACAGATTTTTATAATGATTTCTCAAGGCTGTAGCACAGTGTAAGTGCATTTCGTATTTCATGATAAGCAAATGGTGTGCAACAAATAAGAAGGTTCTCGCTCTGGAGTTTCTCTTGATGCCATAATCATATAACATACAATCATAGATTCCAGTCTAACACAAGACTGAAATTTTAACCTGACTCCTCTTCATAAACATTACCCAAAATTCTGGGAACCTTAGAGGAGTTTTCAGTGGGTTTACTGGGAAGATACAGATGCATTTTGAGGTTAAATCAGAATCACTGGTGTTTCCCTTATTCCTCCCTTGTTTTAGCCCCAAGGCTCCGTTCTCTGTGCACCACAGAGTGTGCAACACAACTGCAAATATTTCCTTAAGCTGTTTGTTATTTCCCCCTCTCTTCTGGCCAATGGGGACTAGGGCTAAAACTGAACCAAATAAGACTGCGCAAGCCAAAGAAAAGCACAGTGGAACGGAGCATAGAAGGATAAAACAAAAATGCTGAGAGATCACATCCTTTCTTCTCTGCTCCAGTGTCTTGGCTCAGCAGTGCAGTCTTTCCCCTTCTGAGAGAGGAGACCATGGCAAAGCAACCCAGCATGGGCTGCTTGCTGTGCCTTGGGGTGGTACACCTCGCAAGCCCTGAAAGTGATGCTTGGCCTGCTGAGGGCAGGAAAGCAATTTTCAGATGAGGAATATAATTTTAGCTCTCTAGGGGAGCCAAAACACAGCAGTGCCTGCTCTGAACCCTCCCCAGTCTCTCCAGAGCCACAGTGCCCTTTATCTGACCTGTGCCTGCTTCTGCAGTTGAGATATTCCTGCACCCAAGTGTCACAAGAGTTTTGAAGCTTCAGGAGATGCTCATCCCGAGTTCAGGAAATTTTCTTTTCATCAGACCCCATCAAGTGTCAGCTGTCTCAGCTTGGGAGCCAGCACCTCCTGTGCATTTTGAAGCAGCACAAACCAAGGCAGCTTCCTGCTGCATCCAGCTCACTTCCCCGCCTCCCGTCTCTACTTCAAATGCTTTGCAGCTGACCCTAAAAAAAAACAAGCCAAAATCCCAGCTACCCCAGAAGCAGTCCCTGGAGAGCATGACTTGCTAATGGCAAACAGCTGCAGTCGTTAATGTTATCTCAGGGGATGTGGGCTTTAACAGTGAAGGTCCCAGGTTCAGATCTTGTTGACAGACTGTAAGATTAATACTAATAATCTTGCCTAGCAAGATACAGTGGGGATCACCTTCTCTGAGGCCCTGTTCCTGGGAGATGATGTCTGAGCCACCACGTTGTCCTCTTGGCTGGACAAATAGAACAGTGCTCTGGTAGCTTTACATTTATTTTTTTTTCTACTTTTTTTTCCATTCTCTGTTAGACTTTTCTCCAAGTATCAGGCACTGTGGCTGTCCATAGACCAACTGTTTCACATCACCTGAATCAAATGTCTCCTCTCCATTAGGTGTATGGAATTTCCATATGCCATAGTTGCTTCTACTGCCATCTCTTGCTCTTGAACCTGTGGAGATATTGGCTGTATCATCCAAGACATCCTACTCAGCTCCTTACATTTACTAGCTAATAGAGCAGACTGATCCAAAAAGATTACAAAATGGCAAGTTCTTGGATTAGCCTGGGACTAGTACATGACAAGCAATAATCAGCCACAGTTTTTGCCTTCCAGGGGGCAGAGTAAGGCAGAGTCTGCACTGCTGATGGATGACTCGAAAATGGGGTGAGATGATCTCACTAAAACAAAACTGGTAAGATTAAAACTGTTACGTAACATCAGCCTTGTCAAATGAGCTGGAGAGAGTTCTTGGCCCAGCTTTCAGTGGACATCTGTCTACTTGGTGCTGCCTTGGTAGCTCAAGTCTTCAACTCCATCCTCTGGGACAGGGAGAGGGCAGAGGAGCCATCATCTGTGTATAAAGTTTGGGATTGGTAATAAGAAGGCCACTGCAGCCATGAATAATCTGTTTTCCACAGTTTCCACAAGCCATGTGGTGTGAAAAGCTGGACAAGGATTTGTAAATGAATTGAGCCCAAGAGTAATTACACGTTCCTGCACATTACTTGGTGCCATAATTGCACTTAGTATTTACCATGTGACCTAAGCCAGAAATAATCATGTATTTACTTTATATTTATATTGTAACGTGCCATGTACTGTAATTATACTGCCACTCCATGGTACTTAACACATCATCGAATGTTCCACAATTACCATGTTAGTAAATAGCACTTACTGAGATTTGTGGCCTGTAATTTCAAACATTACCTGCTAAAGATTTAGTCTAGCAATGTCAAAAAACCTGTTTAATGACAATGCTATTTCATATAAAAAATGTCAAATCCTAGAACAAACAGAAATCAGGTTTTAAAAATTCAAAATTCAAAAATACAAAGGAAAAGCTAGATTTCAGATTAAGAGCTTTCCCAGTAAAGTAATAATCAATTCCATGAAGAATTCTCTGAATTCTTCTGAATTATCCTACTCAAGATTGCAGAATATTAAAAATGAAAGCTTTCAAACTCCAGTGATTAGATGAAGGTATTAAATCCACCTTGAGACTCTTAAAGAAAAATGGTTTCAAATAATTTAATATCCACTTGACCTCTCATTTAATTCTGATCAGATCTCCGAGTAGCTAAAACCAAACCTTGGATTTTCTGAATGCACTTATGCTTACATATACATTTGTAAGAAATGTCTATATATCATAGAAGTATTCTTATTGATTTCAGTAGAGTTACTCATGCGATTATAGTCAAGCATGTGCTCAAGCGCTTTTCTGGTCTAAAACCAAGGTATAAGTATGGAAGTCTTAAAATGCTGGTCAAAGTAAGCTCATTTAAACAGGAAAGCTTTAGAATATTGTCAAATTTTCATTATTCCTCCTTCCATGGGATATTTCCGTATTGTAACACAGATGAATGTCTGGATATCACTTAACTCTTGCTAAAAATATGTTAAGACCCAAGATTTCCAGCTAAGGCCAACCCCCCATATTAAATAACTCCCAAAATATTTATACAAGCCACCCCAAGCTTCCCTTCCCTGCTGATGTTTTCTTTCTCGGTTTCATTGCAAGCCCCATAGAATGGCATATAATGTAGAGATCCAAACCTGGAATTAGGAATAAATTATTTTGTTCCTCTGATTCAAGAGCGCAGACAATGTTCAAATCGAAGGATGAAATCCTGGTTGCACATCTAGTTAGTAGTTCTGCTGTTGAACTCTGTGGAGCCCAGGCTATTCTCCCAAAACCTCATCTCTTACTTCAGCTTTGATTGGCCCAATATATACAAATGAGCTTAACTTTAAACACTGATAGTACTATTTACCTCATTAACTGGAGCTGGATGAATAATTCATAATGCATAATTTATCCAATGAATCTCACTTCTTTTTTGTGTTTGTGAATTGTCTGCAAATAGATTCTTGATTGAACTCAATCTAAAATTATTTTCAGGTTCCTTCAGTGAATCATAATCAATCTGCAGATTGTTTAAGCGGTATGCTGCGAGCAGTCACAGTTTGCAGCTCATGCTGTGTGGGATCGCTGTAGGAATGTCAAGGTAAAGCTCCTGTTCCCTCCCTGGAAAGCCTTATGTAACTAACCAACAGGAGGATGAATTTCAGACTGTGCATCTGAACATAAAACTTGGAGATTCACACTCTTGCTGAGTGCTGTTGTCAAATTCAGAATCTCCCCTCAGTGAGTGGTCTAACAGTGCTACAGGAATGTAAATACCAAAGCTGCATGTGCACCTGTAGCAAATGCAGGGGCTTGGAAACATGAGGAAAGTTACTGAGGGTGACAAATTTCAGCCTAACAGCAGATCCATAATAGCTGCCCCTTGAACAATCCAGGCAACATGGATTAATTGAGCCTTTCCTCAGTGGAGATTAAACTAGCACTTTACCTTGCTCTTGCTGTGGGCTAAGAGCTCTTATATGGATGTAAACTAGCGATCACAGGGTGACTTGTTCCTGTGTCTGAGGCTGGAAGGGCTTTTCCACCTATCTACCCTATTTGCTATAGTGAAGATCTCATCCTGGCAGAATATGTTCTGCAAGGGCAATGCAACTACTTGCAAAGTGCTCAGATCCACTGTATGCATTAAAGCTGGTGGGACAACAGCCGGTGGGACTGGGAGAAGTCTTGTCAAGCCTTCACCACCAATACTGCACTGGCTTCTATGAGCAGAGACAAGAAGCCAGCCTGCTTTTGATCACCACAGTTTTCACCACCACTTTCACTGCACCTAAGCGACCTAAATTTGGTGATGAAAGTAGACAAGTTTTCGTCTTTCACTCTCTCTACCCTGCTCAGCAGAACTCCCTGTGAAAATCCTTCAAGGCTGTTGACCCTATCACAATTTAAGCACATGTGTGCTTCCATGCTTTGCTGAACGGATTTGGTTTGCTAAACTAAGATTTGGTTCTAGGTGACGAGATTTTGTCTGATTAAATTAGTCTTTGCTACAAACTAACGTAATAACCCTTCAAAAAACAGAAGCATGAAAGCCCCAAAATGATGTGCTGTAGCCCAGGGCCACGTTCTATATGTAAAGATTAATACAGTTTGGAAAAAAACTCTCTATGATAAATCAGTCCCCAAAGTGGTCAGATGTGGACTAGACTTTCAAGTACATCATTTTGCAGTGAAAGAGGCAGCGATGAATATGCAGAAGAGGATGGGAGCTGTCAGGAGCATGTAGATGAAACCACATGACCAGTCACCCCTTTGACCTGTGTATCAGATTTTGAAGGGAAAAGGCTAGTTTTAAGTGCTGCCTCAGAATATAAAGCAACCGTGTCTCCCATCACTTCATGTACTGCTGAACAAAGAGGCGAGTTTTGCAGGAGGAAGATCACAAACTCAGAGAGGATCTCCCAGGCTCAACATTTGTTCAAACGTGAGGGAAAAAATAAGTCAAAGAATTTTTTTTAATGAGTACCAGCCTACATGTTCCTCCAAAGAGACCATGGGAGACCAGAATTTTATACTTTTCAGAAGAACAGATGCTGTGATTATCATCAGCCAAGATAATGGATTTAGCGTCCCAGCTTTGCCATGCCTGTCAATTTTGGCAGAATAGTTTGACATGAAAAGCACAAATGGGAAAAGATGGCAGTGGACAACTTCTGTAAAGTTAGGGTGGGTGAGACCCCATGGTTAAGTGATATATTTTCTCCATGCCTGAGGAAATATTTGGCCTTGGCAGGTGTATCATTAACTGCATTGTACAAGAATGTAGGTAAAGGTAATTACAGGCGTAGCATGGAAACTTATTCCTGGCCTTGATCTGCCATCATTTTTAAAGAAAACTCTCTTTGAGGTAGTTGTAGTAACTGCATTGAGCTTGTCAAGGGAAAAGATCTTCCTGTGTATTCCGGTCCAAGCTAGCAGACATATTTAAAAGACAAGGGATGTGTAGGTACTGCACTGTTGCCTCCTGTACTGGCTAGCTGCCTTGGATATCTGCTCCAGCTTGTAAAAGAATAACTAAAAAGTTATGATCCAGAATATGGACACCAGTTAGAACCACATGGTTTGTGGTATCAGCAGGCTGCATCTCAGCCTCAAGACAAGGAGCTGAACATGAGTCCTCAGCTTGCAAAGGGGGGTTAATGCATGAGAAATAGATTAACTTATTCCCTGCAAATTCAGTGACAACTTTAGTGTAATCTCTTTCACCCCGCAAATAAGACGAGCAAACTTCATGACTCCTTTTTGTTTGCCAACCCTGCCTGAAAACATCACCATGTAATGAGTCCTGAATCCAGAACCTGCAGTGCCACAGCAATGACTCTGGCACTTACAGCAATTCCTTCAGCCAGTAGCTGCAGTAGCCTCATCTTTGCTGGACCAGCCACCAGACAGGACAAGTATGACAGAGTACACAGTGGGGCATGTGTCCTACCAAGTTTGGAGAATACTGAGCCACTTGCTCTCACTCATAAATTCCTTCCTGCAGCACAACAGTCTGATCTAATGAACATTTTACACTAGCCATGAGCTTCTAGCTTTTGCTGTTATGCATGTGCCATTGATTAGAGTGGTTGCAGATGGTTTTATTTTGGGTAATCAAGCTTGCTGAGGTTTTCCAGCATCAGAACAAAGGCATAGTTTCCCTGCTCACCAACCAAATTTGCAGCCAAGACACATGAATTGATATCAGCTCTGATAGATGGTGAGAAAGCAGGGAGTGGGGAGAGAGCAGCTTGCACATATACCTCAAGCCAGACGGCTCATACTCTGTGCACCATGTTTCACCTCCACCTCAAAGGGATTGTATTCCCTTTTGCTCCTAAAAAGAAGGGCAGGAGAACACTTTTTTCTTTTTGTTTTTTTAAACAACCCTCATGCTGACTTACTGTATTATAGCAAAAAGCTGAGCTGCAGAAAACAAAGATGAAAACAACAGCAGCCACAACAACCCACACAAACACAAAAGCCTCTGGAGCTGGAATTCCTCCTGTGAGACATCCCCTCTGAAGTCTCCAAGCCATACTGCAGTGTGCTGCTTCACATGTCACTCGACCAGTGCTCCCCTGCCATCCCCACACAGCTGGAAAATCTCTGCAGACTCCTTCCCTGGGGAAGTAGGTGAGGGAAAAGATGAAACAGTCATATGATGCTATGGGCCGCGGAGTCATTCAAACTAGATGGCAGCTGCACGAAAGCTTCTAAAGCTCCCTGTCATTGAACCATTCATGTTGGTCTCAAAAGAGCCCATTTTTATGGGATACTTACTAATTTTCAGTCTCAGTGAAGCCAGTAGAAGGGTATACAGCAGCATTCAAGGTCTGGTGGCTTGACCTTTTGGAGTCTATGAGACGTGGAAGGCAAGGGCGGTGGTGGTAGGACAGGTATGGCTGGAAATGCCCCAGCTCCTTCCCACATTCAAGGGGATGGATAGAAGCAATGGAAGCATATATGTGGGATGATACCCACCTCTTGCTCAGCCTCTGTGCTGAATATCCCTTGTTGGAACAATGCAAATGCACCTGCTTCCCAAGGTGTTGCCAGCTCAGACAACAGAAAAAGCTGTGATCTTCCAAACAGTCGCTCTGGCCTTTGTTTAGAGCTATGCATTGTACCATTGAACAAGTGGACTGAATGGAAGGGAAGGGAAAAAAAAAAAAAGAAAAGAAAAGAAAGAAAAACAGGGGAAAAAGATTGCAAGAGAGAAATCAATAGAAAGCATTTAGCAGCTGGGGTGACAAAGACAAAGTGCATTTAGAACCACAGACACTTGACTTCAGTGCTGGGGGGTGGTGGTGTTTTATTTTGTGCTTTACTCCTTCATATTTTTCAGATTAACAGTTTGCAGTTCTCTGCTGAGCTGTAAGGTCTCAGAGGCACTGCCTGCTGGAACGTTTTGATCAGTGTAAGCCGGGGCATTTTCAACAGACAGGTTTATTAACTGATTTACTGACCACATGAATTTTGCATAGCTGAAACTGTTTAGCTGGCCTCATTCTCTCCTCTTGCCCCACACCTCCCAGTTATTAATCACAGTATCATAGAATCATAGAAACATAGAATTGTTTAGATTGGAAAAGACCTTTAAGATCACCAAGTCCAACTGTTAACCCAGGACTGCCAAGTCCACCACTAAACCATCTAAGTAAGTGCCACATTACTCCTCTTTCAAATACCTCCACAGATGGTGACTCCACCACTTCCCTGGGCAGCCTGTCCCAATGCCTGACTACCCTTTCGGTGCAGCTTGAGGCCATTTCCTCTTGTCCTATTGATTGCTACTTGGGACAAGAGATAGACATTCACCTCATTCCATCCTCCTTTCAGGTAGCTGTAGAGAGCAATAAAGTCTCCCCTGGGCCACCTTTTCTCCAGGTTTAACAACACCAGTTCTTTCAGTTGCTCCTCATAAGACTTGGGCTCTAGACCGCTCATCAGCTTCATGGCTCTTCTCTGGACATGTTCCAGCACTTCAATGGCTTTCTTGTAGTGAGAAGCCCAGAACTGAACACAGGATTTGAAGCGTGGCCTCACCAGTGCTGGTTACAGAGGGATGATCACCTCCTTAGTCCTGCTGGCCACACTATTTCTGATACAGGCCAGGATGCCATCAGCCTTCTTGACTGCCTGGACACAAGCTGGCTCATATTCAGTAGGCTGTCTACCAGCACCCTCAGGTCCTTTTCCAAGCACCTTTCCAGCCACTCTTCCCTGAGCCTGTAGCATTGCATGGGGTTGTTGTGGCCCAGTTGCAGGACCCAGCACTTTGCCTTGTTGAACCTCGTACCACTGGCCACAGCCCATCAATCCAGCCTGTCCAGATCTCTCTGTGGAGACTTCCCACCCTCAAGCAGATCAACAAGCCTGCTCAGCTTGGTGTTGTCTCCAAACAATCATTAGGGAACTTCTTTGCTTTTGCATGAAAATAGCCCCCAGAGAGTGCTTCATTGCCTCTAATCACATAAAACATGACAGATCCCCTACATTGCCAAAATTTTCCTCTGTAGAAAACTGTGATATAGGGTAAATGAGGCATATCCCATGCATGGGAGATGTTTTGAAAGGGAGACATAATGCTGTCAAATACACTTTCTGGACCTACTGAAGACAGTTCTTGTAACTGCTGTCTTCTCAGAGAACTACCACTTTGGCTTAAGTGGCACAGAGCCATCAAATGTCTTACAGTCTTATTCTGTTAGGGCTGGACCCAGAGCTTTCTCTGGAGGGTGTCTTTTACAGTCAAGAGAAGATTCATCCTCTAATTCAACAGCAATGTATGCAAGGTACCACCACTGTTTTTGTTTTTAATAAAGGCAATGTGCAGAACAAAACCAGCACGTTATGCAAAGATTACCCTGCCACTCAAGAGAATTAATTTGCCAGCTCAAGAGAAAAATCTCTTCTATAAAGAACACTATCCAGGTTTAATGATGAATTTACTTATCTGAAGGACTTGCTTTATGTACTTTGCACTAGAGCTAGTTAAAAAAAAGATGAGGAAAAAAGGAAAGCTTTGAAAGAAACATTTTGCATAAAAAGCTTTCAACATTTGAGTGAGAAATCTTCAAAAACTTGCATCTGTTCTCCAGCAAGTCAAACTGTGGATATTTTTCCTCTCAGTATTTTGGGTTTTTTTGAGCATTCGCATTTTCACGTTTGAAACATTTCTGCTTCTATTATTTTGCATTGCCTGTTGAAGCACAAAGTTTTCTTGGCACAAAACATCTTCAAGGAACCTAATCTAAACTGGTGAAAACACATACCCTCATGAGGTCCTGGTAATGATAGAAGATATAGTGGCCACTAAGTTTCATGCAAAAACTGAAGGAAAGAAAAACAAAGCCACTCCCTCCCTTAAGGTACCACAGTGAGAATTTATGCTGCCTAGACCTTCTCTTTGTGCTTTAGCTCCTGAGTCACTCCTTCCCAGGGACAGAAGGACATATAGAGCAGGTACTACAGTGACACCTTTCCATATAATTCACCAAAAAACTCCACAGATAAAACTAATGAAGCCATTTTCCCCACAAATTTGACATCTCTGGAGGCATTCTCTGGTGCCTGTGAAGAGCCATGCTAATGCTGCAACCTTTCTCTAGGGAAAGCCTTAAGAGAGCTTTCCTTCTCTACTGTTTTGATGAAACCTGTAGGAATGAAATACCTTGAGACCTGTGCCAAATTTGATTGGAGTAGACCATCAAGCTTAGAAAGTAGCAAGGGGATACATACATGGGCACAGAAATCATAGAAGTCTTATTTCCCATCATATAAGTCTTATTTTCTGAGGAAAATAAGTGAGAGATACACCTTCTATCTTTTCTTACCTGCACACACATACCTGTCGAAAGGTCAATGACCATTAAGTTCATATTTTTGTTTCTGTATGCAGAAACAAGTTTCCTAAACTACACTGATATCCAGTGTCCTGATGACGAGAAGAAAACTGTTTTCTAACTATTTTGGCCTCACTAGTGGAAGAAAAATGGATGCTGTTTACTAAAGGTCTATTTTTGCAATTTTGGCTGTCCAAGTTTGCAAACAGGCAGCAGCTACATGCCAAGGCAAGCCTTGGTTTTCATGGCACAGTCAGTTACCTTGCTGTGGAGCTATTTTTCCCAAATCAGTTTAAACACGTTTAGGTCTTTGCACAGATCTTTCAAGAAAAAGTGGACCTTACTAAATCACAAGACAAAAACCTCTTTCAGAGGCTTGCTAAAAGAATGAGACCTGTATGTAAAGTGATATCCTCATTGTGAGTATGTAATGGGATCTCCTTTGCAGTCAAACAGAGATCACTTGCTTCTTAAAGGGACTCTCTCAGAAGTGGGAAAAGTCTTTCACCAATCACTGAGCCATTCAAATCCAACTCAGAAGATCAACACTTGTCTTTACCTGACAGCTATCCAGTTACCTTCTTTGCAAATCCACTGAGAGAGGTTTTCAGCTGTGCTCCTGCTGAACAGACAATCCTATTAACAAAACTTCCTATGCCAGATTTAAAGCCAGAGTTCCCCATCCGAACAGCAGCAGAACCTAACAGGGCCATGGGGATCAGCTTATTCCCTCTTCCACCCAGGTTCTTAAGCCTAGGACAGAGCTAAGACACATCAGCAGCAGCCTGGGTTTATGCTGCCTCCGTACATGCTGTACCTGTTTTGTAGATAAAAAAGGAACTTCAATTTCCAGTGCTGTCAATGCAGTGACTTTTAATCAGTAAATTCCCTTTCTAAGACAGGCAGGAAAAAAAAAAGTCCTCATCTGAAAAAAATATCAAATGCATTTTCAGCCAGAAGACATAAATATAACCAGAAAGCCATTTGGAAATGCTTTCATCTGACAACTGACATGCTTAGATCATTTGCAGCCCACCCTGTGCTTTTCTCACTAGAGAAATTAAACACTAGGAGAACTGCTGCTGCTTTGAATACTCCCCTTAAATATTTTCTAGCACAGACTCTCCCAAAGGCAGCACTGGAATCCTCGCTGCTCAGGACATGCAAATCTTCCTCTACTTTTCATGAGACATGACACAGTGGGTACCCTGAGACATGGCTAGAAACAGGATAAGATTTAATAATTGTGGTTTTCTCATGGAAAAATACTTCCTTGAGAGGGCCTGGTGATTTTCTCCAGGGTGGGATTCATTGGTTCTACCTCACTTGTGTACCTGCTCTGATTCATTTTGGATCAGTGGCTTGGTTTTCAATCCGCAATTATGCCCAAAATTCCATTGTGTGTGTGTGTATTTGGAAAAATTTTTCCTCAGCTGATAACTCTGTCCATATGTCCATGCCACTCTGGACTCCTGATCCAAGCCCTGATATGCTCTGTGAAGGCTGAGTCCTGCCCAGTCATGCTGCAAGGCTCTTCACACAGAGAGCACCTCGATGTTATGTGTGGCTCCCCTTTCTCATCAAAAGTCCATTTGGGGTGGTAGAACATAATTGTAAACAAACCAATGTTTGAAGTCTATGTAGAAACCCCCATCCTCTGCGGGGATGACAGTGACCATAAGATATCATTCCTTGCAGAGGCTCTTGAGTCTGTTCTGGCTTCTTGCTCAAGGTGTAATTTAATGTATTCAAACTAAAATGTCATTCTTTGATGGGGGGGTTCACCCAGTTGCTTGTCACTTCAAGCCCCCGTACAAGGCATCAGAAGTTCTCAGTGACTTCCAGGAAAACTGCGAGCAGTAAGCAGGTGGCTCCAGTTGGGAGGGGGGCTAAATCCCAAAATTCTCTTGTTTTCTTGGTTCACCAGAGGACAACTTAACAGTGAGGGCATGGTGCAATGTTGAGTCATATCTACACATTGCAGCTGACTGAGGGATATATGCAGCTTTACTCCAAATCTCTGAAAATCCACGCAAAGTACAAATCCATGCAAAGGTCTTGCTATTAAGAGTTAACTGAAGCCTGGATGGGCTTCCACAGCTAGAAGAGTTGTTTAGAGCCCTGGACTTTGCAGGACAGAGAGAGGATGGGTATGCTATGGGCCAGTGCTGCTCCAGCATCCCTTTCAGAGTCACCTCCAGAGAACAGAACAACTTTTCCTGCAGCAGAAGCACCTGCTAGAGAAAGAGTCCTAGCTATTAGGGCTGCAAACTAGCAATCCTCCATGAAAACATCTTTCAGGACTGAAACATTTGTTGAAAGCTGGAGCCTCGCCAGAAACAAGCATTTGGTGAGTGCCTAAATTAAGTTAACATTTGCAGCCAAGATAGGCTTGGTCTAAAATACCAGGACAGAATCATTCAATTGAGTTACAGCAACTTAAACTGGCAAAGTAACTAATTGCTTCTTGTTGTAACATAAGCACAATAACTTATGTCTCAGTGAAAAAGGTGTAAGCTAAACTGCAGGTCTTGCAACAGAAAAAAGTGAATAATATACACAAGGATAGCCGAGTATCTCAGTTGACAGGTAGGAACCAGATAAGCCCATTACAACTTTTCATATTTCTGTGTGCTATATCCCTACACATATTTTGCAAATCTGTGTGATCCTTTCATTTAAAAGCTGTTACATTTCACTGGCATATGCCTTAGAGCAGATGGAGTTGCACAATTATAAAAATGTCCCATCCTTGATGCCAACATAGATGGGACATGGCTCAACCACTCAATAAACCGAGTTCTAGGGTATATCTCATCACCCATCAAAAGAAACATGGTCAGAGTACACAAATGCAACCCTAATTAAAAAATCACAACCCCACCCTCCCCCCTCCAAAAAAGCCCACAGCCAAACCCAGATTAAAATGCATCTATATCTATTCAAGGAAATTATCTAGTCCAGGAAGACATTATGCCAGATGTGGGGTTTTTTCCCATATTCTTCTATCCAGGTAAGGATCGTTGTCCTCTTGCGGCCAGCAGATGAGCAGCGTGAACATCAAGTTGTACACACTGGCTATGGAAACACAATTGTGTGCCCAAGTCACATCCAGCTATTTTGTATCAATATAATTGCCTGTGTACTTCAAAAGCCACACCATTTTTTCTCTACAATGAAAATAGGTAGACACACCAGGTACAATTTAAGTGTCTAAGTATTTGTGACCATCTGGGCTGTCTTAAATTATCCTGTCTGGACCTGACAGCCACTGCAAAGTGGATCACATCTGCCTGATCCGTGGGGATGTCTCAGCTAGCCATGGGCACTTCAAGTAGCATGAAAACTTGCCTAAATATGCTCGTGGTGATCACTGGTGATTCTGAGAAGGCTTCAGTCAGGTATACACGTCAGCAGCTGAACTAGGGGAATAGTTTTACTACTATTATCTATACACACCTCAGACCATCTGGCATGATGACATTTTTTCATAGATTTTTTTTTCTTTTAAATACTTTATTTCACAGTTCTGGCAAAGAGTGTAGCACAAGGAGGTGACTAGGTGCTGCCACATCAGCTGTAACCCCCCCAAGGAGTGGGGAGAGAAGCTGATGGAGCCAAGGGTAAGCGGTCCTGAAAGACATCTGTAGAAGACACGTTTGCAACTACAGCCCAACACACACACTGCCTCTGGCCAGATTTGCTTAACCAGAGATCAGGCCATCTCAAATCAGACAGGTTTATCTTACAGCACATTTTGTGTTTTCTTGTGGTTGTGAATGAGCAAGATTCATCCTGACAGTTTTTCTGTAGTCACACTTCTCTCTTTACTTTTAATGAAAAGTTGAGAGTCAGATTTAACTGTATGATTCCAAGAGATGGGAGTTTAAGTAAAGTGTAAATAAGTTGACAAGGTGACTGGGCTGAACTTGGTGTCTCAGCCTTGGACTAGCTCTTCACATTGCAAACTTTGTACTCAGGCATTAGATGAGAGCTGAACCAGGAGAGGTCAGGTCCATGGAGTACCAAAAAAGTTCTTGCCTCATACAAGGTGCTTGGACTCCATCAGTTAAATGCGAAGTACATCTGGTCTTGCAAGCCAAGACTGCATGACAATTTGAGATCAACTGGAGTAAGGAAAAAGATAGCCTCACAGCATCGCTCCACAGGAAAACGTTATCTTTCCCCAGAGCATCCTTTGTACAGAATTCTGTTTTTTGGAGTTTCCACCCTATTTCTAGACTATTCTTTCAAGATGACACGTCACCAACCAGCAACAAAGAGAGGAAACACATATTTAAAGACAAGAGCTCTATGACAGCTGCCTACATTTTGACCACCAACTACATTGTAAGTATCTTAGTAAGTTACCTCTAATACCAACCTTCACAGCTTTCTGGGATGGCTGTGAGCCACATAATTGGCCCTCTGGGACAAATTCAGGGTAACTGTGAATCACAGCAGGTGATGGAGTTACACCCAAGATGGTTCATATTGTCTGCTTTACATACATACAAGGGTTAGAAAAGTCACAAATAAGACAGGGAGAGCTGTGCAGTGAAAGCTGGGGTTCACACAACAAGGTTTCACAGTTCACAGCGCCAGTTCAACTGCAAAATGTCCTGGTACTTAAATGGTGAAGTTCACACTCCCTCTCTGGAGGGGACAGAAGATAATGGTACTCAGCTGTGACAATGACTATGCCAAATGCCATTTGCTCATCCAGGATGAGCACAGATGGTCATATTTCCCTCTGTTTATTTTTGCTGAATGGCCTTTTCAGCCTGCCTAGTCTGTGACCTTCTAAAAATGAGTAGATATGGTTTTGCTGCCATGCTGGGTTTCTTCCTTCTTCAGGAGGCAAATTAGAGGCTCTGCTGGTGTCAGTGGTGAGTATACAGGTGGACCACATAGTCTGTATGCTTCCAGTTTGTTCCTTGCATAAATGCAATTGTAGGAGCAACAAAAGCATCCACGTATACATGTGAAAAGTGTCCAACTCGTTGCTTCTCAAGCACAGGTTGTGCAGACTGTGAATAGCAAGACCCATGAGTTATTGCACTATAATTTAATACATGCCACTTTTCACCTTCAAGGTAAAACTGAGGTCTAATATAAAAAGATATTCTAATCACTACATTTAAATACAAAGTGGAGTAAATCACTAAACAACACTACAACATGCCAAAGGTAATAAAAAAAAAGGAATGAGTAATAATCAAACAGCACCTGCCATCTTAGCTACTGATGAAAAGGCATCCTTGGGGGCTGTGGTGGCTTCCAAGGGGCATTCAGACTACAGGGCAGAGAGCTGGTGGAGTCATGAAAGCTCTGCGCTGCTAACACAAGCAATAGCACTGTGCACTGCACCACTGCTTGGAGTTAAGTTCTGCTCCCCCTTTAATTTTTAGTTAATTTAATATGTTGTTGGCCTCATTATGGCAAAGTCAGTACTGAAAATCACGTCTGCTGTATCTGTTATTGAATACTTTGAGGATCTTTGTACCTGGTCATTCAGATGCACATAACAGGAGTCATATCAGATCAGACGCTGTTACATCAACATACATGTTGTACAAAGTAGTAAACATAAAGAGTGAGAAATAACCCTTGCCTCAAAAAGCCAACAATCTAAACAGAAAAGGGCAAAATAGTATCACCTTCATTTTAAAGGAGGAAAGAGCCATAGATGGTAGATCTATGTGATCTCTGTAGGACAAAAATTCCTTTCTTGACTGTTGTCCTTGTCCATGGAGACAGCAAACCCAAAAGGATTGTCTCAGCAGTTACTGAAGTTGCTGCCTGGAGCCTGCATCAGTCTGGACATGACTGGATGAACTGTCCATGCATACATATAGCATGCAAATGCAAGGGAACCAGCATTAAAAGCATGATTTTTAAGCCAAATCAACTTCTGAAGGTCTATGGGAGAGCCAAAGAGTGAAACTACTTTCACAGAGCTCAAACATCCTCCAAAATTTCCCCATTTCACTAGGATTTCAGAAAGCATGGCACCACATGGGATCTGACCCACCACATGCCAAGACACTCATTTATAATTTTTACCATTGTAAGGATTCTTGTTCCTTGATCCGTAACTCCCAGCATCTCATTGGAAGAAATGAGATGCTGGTTCCAGCAAAACCTGCCTCCTGTGTAAACAGTGGCTCTCCAGGGAGATGTCAATAGAGCAGTTGACTATAGTCTGTGTGGTTTGGATGACAACCAGCAGAATGGTCTCCAGGCACCCTGCTTCCCTCATTGCATCATTGATAGGCAGTCTCAGATGATCCCCCATGGGGGTGTGTTGACAACATAAAGTCCCATTGGCTTTGTGACAATCTGAACATCAGAAGCACAACCTTTAGCACTTTGTTCTGTAGGGCAAAGGTGATCAGATAACTTCCTGATGGACCTGTAAGTGATTAAACAGAGTCTCACAGTGGTCCTGTCTCCCTTTCTGGTGGCCATCAGCTCATTGCAAGGGCACCCTGAGCTCATCATCCAGATTATCTTGTTTAGACAATATGGAGCCCTACTGCCCATCTCTTTGCAGCCTGGAAACAATCCTTCAGCTCTACATCATCAGTTGCTCAGATAGCTACTTCCAGAGGTGCCTGGAGCTTTGGTTTCTCAACTAACTCTTAGAGTTGGGCAGTAACGCCAAAACACTGGTGAACTACAGGAATTTTCTGATACTAAACGCTTTCACTCCTAAGAAAGCACTGAAGATAATCAATTAGGAAAAACAAACATTCTTTGTGAACATTTCCCTCAATACAATCTCACCATCTGCAGGGGGATCTGGCCTGGACCTCCAGCCTGTCAGATTTTCTCAGGAGCTCAGGTGAGAAATTGCTGCCCTTGCCTCAGAGAAGCTGAGTGCCTCAGTGATCTCTCCCATCTCTTGTCAAAAGATCAAGCCATGATACTGCAAACCCCAAAACACACCATCTGTGGCCTTCTAGATATTCCTCAAAACATTTCTGCACAAAACCCATTCATTTCAACTGTCTTCAACAAAAGACCTAATATTTAGTAGGGAAAGATCCCTCAATGTCTCCTCTCTGGTAGCTCTTCAAAAGGTCTTCCACTCAGTTAGCACAAATGCATTATATCCTGGATGCCTCTGACCAGATATGGTGAGCCAAAAACTTCATGTTTTTCATTAATAAGGACTGGTGTCAATGATGAATATTTAAGTCCCTAACTTATAAAGCTGAACTCCATGTAAATTTTACTTAGAATCTCAAATTGCCCTATTCTTAGGCATTATGCTATATTTAGCATTTTTTATTTTAAAACCAATCCATCTTAGAATCATGCAACATCCATTCAACCATCAGATACATATTTATAGAGATGTTTTCTACAAAGAAAGTATTGCTTTATTGGGAGTGCCCTCAGCTCACTGTGGCTAGATGTAGGATCATCATGATTAACATCACATGAAAAGCTGCCTGCCAGGAGCTGCCATGGGGCTCAGTAACCACAATGTCATTCTAGTAGCAAACATGGCTTACACAATTGCTTACTGATAATTAACCAACATCCCACTGTTACACTATGACAGTCTTGTTTGTGTATTGGTATGAAGTGTGCTCCTCACTTAATGCCCAGGCCAAGACGGAGAGGAGAGGTAATAAGGATGGTTTAACTATTTGAGGTGTACTTCTCTTCAGTGGAAAGAAGAAAGAAAAAGCGTTGCTTGGTGGCAATGAGTGGTACAGGCAGTTTTCTCACATGCAGGTGAGTGATTTTATTTTCATGAAGAAGAAATCTTGATCTTTCTCATGAGACAGCCTAATTATTATAAAGGAAAATGAAGGCACTGCTCACTTCAGCCACTCGCCTCCTCTGAGACGGGTGGCAAATCCAGACAAAGAGTTATCAGCCACTTTTGCAATAAGCCTCACAAATATTAACCCTATATAAATAAACAAGTTGCAGAAGCCAAAGGCAGGGACTGGGAGAACGCAGAACCTCCTGACGAAGGAGAAGATCAGGTTTGAGGCCATCTAGGGAACCTGAAGGTGCACAAGTTCATGGGACATGATAGGATGCAGCTGCGGGTCCTGAGGTAACTGGCAGATGAAGTGGCTAAGCCACTCTCTGAGATGTTGTGCAAGACTAGAGAAGGCCCCACTGACTGGAAAAGGGGAAACGTAAGCCCTATTTTAAAAAAGGGAAAAAAATCAAAACCCAGGGAACTACAATCAGTCTCACCTCAGCCAAGATCATAGAGCAGATCCTCTTGGAAACTATGCTAAAGTACATGGAAAATAAGAAGGCAATTGATGACAGCCAACATGGCTCCACTAAGGGCAAATTGTGCCCAAAAAATTGGGTGGCCTTCTACAGTGGGGTTACTACACTGGTGGATAAGGGAAGAGTGATTGACATCATCTACCTGGACTTGTGCAAAGCATCTGACACTGTCTCACATGACATACATGTCTCTAAACTGGAGAGAAATAGGGGTGAAAGCAGCCCTGAGGAGAAGGACTTGGGGGTGTTGATTGACAAGAAGTTCACCATGAGCCATCAGTGTGCTCTTGCAGCCCAGAAACCAACCGTGTCCTGGGCTGCGTCACAAGAAGTGTGAGCAGCAGATCGAGGGAGGTGATTCTCTCCCTCTACTTCATTCTTGTGAGACCCCACCTGCAGTACTGCCTTCAGCTCTGGGACCCCAAATATGAGAAGGACTTGGACCTTCTTATAAGAAGGACGTGGACCTGCTTGAGCAAGTCCAGAGGAGAGCCATGAAGGTGATCAAGCTGGAGCACCTCTCCTATGGAGATAGGCTGAGAGAACCAGCCTTGTTCACCCTGGAGAAGAGAAGGCTTCAGGAGACCTTAGAGCAGTTTCCAGTGCCTAAAGGGGCTGACAAGAAATCTGGAGAGGGACTTTTAAGAACGGCATGTAGGGATACGACAAAGGGGTAAATGCTTTAAACTGAAAGAGGGGAGATTTAGATTAGATATAAGGAAGAAATTCTTCCCTGCGAGGATGGTGAGGCACTGGAATAAGTTGCCCAGAGAGGCTGTGGCTGCCCTATCCTTGGCAGTGTTCAAGGCCAGGTTGGACCGGGCTTTGAGCAACATGCTCTAGTGGAAGGTGCCCTTGTCCATGACAGGAGGGTTGGGCTAGATGACCTTTAAGGTCTCTTCTGACCTTAAACCACTCTATGATCCTGATTCTATGATCCTATACTGTCACAACCTTCTCTAATACTAGATAAGGTAGTCAGACCACATCTCTGGCCCAAATGATTCGCAGCATAGCCTAGGTTTGGGCAGGAAAATAGATGTTCACTCATCATGGCACTCCAGTATTTTCATTCGAGTCCTCTTAAGTGCCACTGATCTAGGCGCAGGGAGATACTCTGGGATGTTTTATCATCAACAACCCTGTTAACTGTGGTTCTCTATTTCTTTGTGGCATGCTGCACAATCATCCCCCTTTCTGTAACTTGCTACCTCCGTGTCTCTTCCCTGCCAAAAAGATGAAATACACCAAAGTGAATGCACCCCTCTTACCCAGCCCTTTTGAAACCAAAGCAGCACTGGGGACAGATCCAGTCTCACATGGCTGGAACTGGGGCTGGGTCTAAGCCAGAAGCCCATTAGATTAGCAAACATTCCCTTGTGCTCGCTCCACTGACACAGCAGGCAGAGAGTTAGCAGGCGTCTACTTTCACAGCATGTTTCTAGTTTGGGGGAAAAAAATATCTACACATCCAAAGCTATTACACCAAACATAAATGGAATGAAGGCTTCTACCAACTTGTTGAGCTCCTCACTGATTCCTGCAGCAGACAGAGAGGTTAAGCAAGGATAATGCATGGCTGAAGTGGCAAAAAAAATAGGAGTCAATGATTTCCCAGAGTAAAAAATAAATGGTGATACTCTCCCAGGCTCTCCATCTTGCTGTTGACTATGACAGCTCAATGTGCACGTCTTCATAGAAAAAATACAGAAAGTAAGATTGGAAGGAGAGATCTTGACCATTCCCATCCCAAAGATGGGGTCATTTGCACTCTACTTCTGTAGACAGTTTGATAAGTTACATAGCCCTTAATGTCAAGACCAACATGTATGTCACGGCATTGCAGCACTACCACCAAGTTGAAGATTGTTCTCTATTTCCCTGGAGCTCTCTGCAGGCTGTCTTCAGACTCAGGTAAGCAACACTATACAATTCATGTCTGTCAAGAGCAACAGTGGTAGGACTAGACTGTTTTTGTTTATTGTGGTGTAAAATCGTTTTCTAGAATTTCAAAAGACAGTCAAGGGAAGGGACAGCCTCATACGAACGCATCTATGCAGGTTTAAGGTACATGCAAAGGCACATGGCACCTTTTGGATTGTAACTCAGTTGAAATCCCTTGTCATCTGGATTTCATCTCCTCATCTTTTTCTTGTACTATGTATGTCCAACAAAAAGTTGTTTGGACACAGAAGATAGTAGAGATGGTGCCATGAGTGCCTTGAAGGCATGTTCTCCCATTCTGGGAACAGTCTAGTAGGGACACTGTCAGATCTACCTTAGCTATAAATCTGTAGGTATGTTCAAGAAAGAGTCTGGTTTTGCCCCAGGAAGTACAGGACAACACATGGTTTATGATCATGCTATTGCACCCATTTCTGGGAATCAGGCCAGGGAGTCACAGATGAAGTACTAAATTCATTGTTCCCCAAGTACTTAAATAATCCAAACCCACAGGACTATTCTTATGTGATTTGTTTGATGGATACTGTGAAATTCCCCTACTGAGAGACAAGGATTTTACTGGACCCAGAGAAGACCTTTTACTATTCCATTTACAAAAAGGTACATTTTTTTAATGGTTTGTTTCTGTGCCACGATCGTGCCTGAATGGATTATATTAAGGGCTTGTGATATGTACAAGTACAAATAGGCTTGCTTAAATGGAGCAATACTAATTAAATAATAATGCATCAGTTTGAGTCTCATTTAGTGACATGTCTAGCTGTGTTAAGCATTCCCTGCCTACATAATTGTCTTCCTTCATTTCAAAAACTTCACTAATTGAGTTTTATTTGCTCAGGAGTAAAATATGTATCAGGACCTCTACCACATCACCCTCCATTCATGCCTTGGAATTTGCCACACTTAAGCTACAAGATGTTGTCTGCAGGAACCCACAAAGATGCTTGTGATCCCAAAGTGTTATACCTCTCAATGGGACTGATTTCCTTTAGGAGACGTTCACAGTCATCTTGTGCTTGAAGCAAAACAGGAAATTTGCATTTAGTATTTTCCTTTGCCACTAACAACTTTCTCCTTCTCTTACTTCTTTAGCTGTAAAATAATAACACACATCTCTCTCCAAGCTCTCTCTTGTCTTCAGCTTACTAGAACAGTACATCTTTCCAGAAGGAGACTGTTTGCAGGCTGGCTAAAAACAGGAGACTGTAATATTCACCATGGCCTACAGGTGTGAGCTTTGTATGGGTGTACATTGCAGTGTCACTAGGTAATAACAAGCGTCTCCTGGCACCATCATTACCTGAAATATAAAGCAAGACATATTAAAGCAATGCACAACTTGGTATGGAAATCTCTGGGCTCCTTTCAAACTGGTGTAGTCTAATCATAACCAAGACTTCATATGAAGATAAATTCATCAGGTATTTTTTAAACAACAGAAAAATAGAATGCGGCTCATTTTACACTGCCTGATTTTGTTTATAGTCTAAGACAGAACTGATAATTTCATATATATAAACATGATTTCTTTGATGCTTCTTAGTCCTGGACCCCTTCTGTGCCTGAAGGGGTTATCAGTTACTCAGATCAGGTCTCAGTTACAGGTCAGACACCTGGAGACCACCATGCTACTAGATTATATTTAGCTGGCCTTTGAGAGTTGATGCATATTGCTGATCAGCTAATCTAGTCAGGATGACATTCATCTTATATCTTCAGGGGAATCAAGATTCTAATGTCAGCAAGCAGCCTAGGTTTATCCCCTGCATGCCTATGCACCTCCAGAGGATGGGCAGCCTAAAACCAGTATCTAAGATGGAGGTCTTGTCACTATAGCTGCCCTCACCTTTGCCTGAAGAGGCACCTGGTTAGTTTTCTAGGCTAGGACTCTTATTTTCATAAGGTGAAAGTTAGAGTAAGATTCATCTCACCTACATGGTATCTTCAAGCCCAGACATGGACACGACGTGCAGTCACGGATGTGAAGCCTAAATGGTTTCTCTAGGACTGGCATCTCAACTGCATATGTGTAGGATGGGAAACACATTCATCTCAGAGGAATGTGTGGAGCCAAGAGCTGCCATCAATGGAGGAAAAGGGAACACCAGCCTTGGGAACTCCAATCTTATGCTTCCCAGGTTACTGCGTCCACATTTTGGGAGTCCTTTACTACAGGCAAAAATTACAGATGAACATGTTGGCCTCCTGAGCTGCTGATGCTAATGTTTGCCTCTCCCACTGCACTTCCTGAGTCTTGCTCCATATGGAACCCAGAAACACAGAGCCTTTCCCAAGGGTGAAAAACAGCAGAGGAAAAGCCCTATTTATCGCCTCCTTCAGAATTTTGCTCCAAAATATGGCTGTGCTGAGCAGCTGCCAGTCACCTTCAGATACAGCCAAGGTCAGCAAGATTCATCTTAACAGGCCTGATTTTTGGAAGTGCTGAGCAACATCATCTCCCACAGGGAACAGGGCTACTCAGAACCTCCACAAAACAAAGTCCCAAATGCCAGCACGTAAAGCACAAGTAAAAAAATACCCAGTCATAGCATCAAACAGTTCTCCCCTGGGCCTGCCCTGGTGTCTATTACCATTACAGCTCAAGGCTTTGCCCCAGCATTTATCTGACAGAAAGAGCAAGTTACCCTGAGGAAACAGTATCCTCTCCTATTGACATTATCCCTTTACTGAGTTTTATATTAGGTATTTTGAAATTTTTACCAACCTGGTTAGGTATTATTGTCTTTTTTATAACTAAATAATGTTGAAAACAGAGAGGAAAAGGATGCATCTACAGCTATGGCACCAGACTTCAACACTGGAGGGCTGGGGTGTACCCTCTTTGCTTCTGCTTTCCTGTGTGTCCCCTGGGCATGATTTCTAGCCTTTCTTGGCTGATTTGCCACTGTAATGATGGGATAGAAAGGGAGGGGGTATTTCTCCCTGGGCCTTGCTGCCCAGTGGTGATCTGCTTCATCTCCTCACCACCACTGCTATCACGGTGGTAAGACAGAGGAGCAGAAACAAGTGTTAGAGAAATTTCAGCTTAGCTGATAATATTTTACAATAATGCAATAACAGCCACTCATAAAACAGTCCCTGCCCCATAAAATCTACAATGTAAAGCAGACATATAACAAAATGGGAATAATATAATGATGGAAACACATGGAGTAGGGAAGCTGTTGACTAAAGCTATCCAGCCATGCATGGGCAGAGGCAAGAACTGATCCCAGCCTGGGAATTTGCCATACCTGTCCGGCACCCTGCAGGAAACCTACCTTTCCAGCAGCTGTTTTCCAGGAACAGCTATCTGTCTATTGCCTGTAATGCTTCCGTATCCAATACAAGGTTCATCTAGCAGACAGCCGCTATCAACCAGAAAGGACTTGGTTTCTCCAGGATATCCAAGGTCTATATCCATGGCAATTTCAGTCAGCTGAGTGTAGACAATAGCCACACTTATCTGAAATGCTGCAACACTGGCAGCTAATGCACACTAAGTTAATCACTGGCATATTTGTAGACTGCCAAGTATATAATAGCGCGATAATGAATTTGTATGGCTGGGCCTATAAAAACTTTGCTTTTTATACTCAGGCATTTTAATTGACACAGAAATACATTTTAAAAGAGAAAGCAGGCTTGATGAGGTCAGCTTAAATTCCTTGGTATAATTACCAAGTCCATTGAACACAAATCTGAAATCATTTAGTTTAAGTTAATAACTTATGCCTTTAGTTTATAAGCAACACATTACATTTCAGGCAGCTCAGATCTTGGCTTTGCTAAAGTGGCCTGGCCTTTAATAAATTCCTCCTCACGTTTTTCATGTTATAGTTCTTTTACAATCATGGTTTTCAAATGGCAGTGCAGGTACAGTGTGTTTAAATCACCATAAATTAGATTTTTTTTTTCAGACTATAGCACCTTTATTGTAAGTTGTCAACTTTTCTTTCAGCCATAAAGATTATTACAGGCACAGATCGGAAATGAAAAATACACCATGTGCCATCTGTGAATGTCCCATGCCAGACCCCTCCTGGAGCAGAATCACTTTCAGAGTTTTCCAGGGGAGTTCAATCCAAGTAGGAATTTTTATCAGCTTGAATAGAATGACCTTCACGTTTACCGCCTCCTGTACCGGGCTTATGTGGCAAGGTTTTGGTAGTGGGGTATGGGGAGCTACCAGGGTGGCTTCTGTGAGAAGCTGCCAGAAGCTTCCTCTATGTCCAATAGAGCCAATGCCAGCCAGCTCCAAGACAGACCCACCACTACCCAAGGCCAAGCCCATCAGCAACAGTGGTAGCACCTCTGGGACAACACATTTAAGAAGGGGGAAAAAACTGCACAAGAGCAGTTGCATCCAGAGAAAGGAGTGAGAATATGTGTGAGGAACAGTTATACAGACACCAAGGTCAGTGCAGGAGGAGGGGAGGAGGTGCTCCAGGCACTGGAGCAGAAATTGCCCTGCAGCCCATGGTGCAGCCCATGGTGAGGCAGGCTGCAACCCTGAAGCCCATGGAGGTCCCCATGCTGGAGCAAGGGGATGCCTGAAGTTGAGAATGGGAGTGATAAAGCAGCTTGGCGGGCATCTGGCATTCAGCCAGTGCTGACCCACCACACCTCTGTAGACAAGCGGACTTACATTTAACATAGCTCTGCAGCATAGGGGTAATTCCACCCACAGGACAGTACTCAAGTTAGATCAGGCTTTCCTGCATCAGACAGGAATCTTGGTAAAGCTTGTAGGAGAGGAAAAAGTGACCATCACCCATTGTCCAAGACGGCATCACACATTTCTCAGGAGGCTGGTTACCATCATAGGGGTAAACAACTCTCCTGCTGCCTGCCACTTCTGTTGCTTTTCAGTTAAACTGGAGTGACACAGAAGGTCCAAAGCAGCCAAGCAACGATGATAATAAAGAGGAAGGAGCTTGTAGAGAGCCCTGTAACAGGAGAAAAGGATTTGCTTCTGCTAAGCAGCCTAGGGAGAGCGTGTGGGAGGTGTTGTTTTGGAAAAATTGCCTAAGCAAAGGACTTCGTGTGCAGGTGTCTTTGGGTTTGTCCATTCATGAAATGGGACGTAACTAATGCTGGACTGAGGGCAAGGGACAGGCCGTGAAAGCCTTTCCACAGCCCATGTCAGGATATGGGATCCATAAGAAGCTTTTTGGGATGCCAGGAGGCAACTGCCTCCTTACACCTCGACTCCTTTCCCCCCACTCCCTCCTTTTTCAGCCTCCCTCTTCTTGTGCAAGTTCATCTTTCCCAAGGATGTCAGAGGATCCCTGTGCATGGTGTTAAGATAAGCAGCAAATAATGCCTTGAGGAATTTGCTGAGCCAGCTGGTCTTTTGCACCCTGTAGGATGCACAGACCAAAGAGGCGTCTGCCACACATGTCACACAGATGAAGCCAACTTTGCATTCAACAACTTCACCAAACAAAAGATAAAAGCAGTTTCAGCATAATAGATCATTCAAGGGGGCTCCAAATCCAAGCTCCCTCCCCTCCTTTTGTACCCTCTCTCTGGGTAGCTTAGTAAAAGCTGATTTTTATTTCCAATTAAAGGATTTCAGAGAAGCTTTTATTTATTATTTATTATTATTATGGTGTGACCACTTTGAATCACACTGCTTCATTCTAGTTCTTTAATAAAAAACCTGCAGCACACACAGTCTCTTCCTGTGAAATGTTTCGGGGGGTTTTTTGTAATGGTTTGCATAGCTACACTCAGGTTTTTGGTGTATTTTTAAATGGCTCCACATTCACACCTGTATCAGCACTAGTCCCATCAGCAAAAAGGAGAGGGACAGAAGAAACAAAGGGCTCCTCTCCAGCCATGTTCCTGGAATACGCTTTTGTTAGAGACATATTGGTATCACAGAGAAATCTACAGAGCACTGTCATGTTTAATGTGTGCAGGCTGACACTAAGACAACAGCTTGAAATGCAAAAAAACACAAGTACAGTAATTGCAGCATCTTGCAGCAATGCTCAAAACACTGCCATTCTCCTGACAGCCAGCCAAGCGGAATTTCCCAGGAGGATGTACAGCGAAACCCTCTTCTCGCAGGGCCAGACAAAGTGACATTTTGTTACCCAGCAGTAATGAAGAAAATTCTTTTGCTCCTGTGCGATGTGAGGATTCAAATTCCAGCTCAGGGTTTGTGCTGTTTACATTAGGGATGAAATGAGCAGCAGGCACTGGAGCACTTGTGAAGTGCTATGGAGATGCTGTTTCCAGAGAAAGTAATTTTTTGGAAGATACCAATGGCAAAGCAATGCCCAAGTGCTACAGAGTAACTCATGCGAGTTTGTTTCTCCAGCCTAATTGGAACTTTTGAAATTCCAGTGGTGCTCTTGCCAAGGCTACGTATACGCTCACCGGGCTTGCTGTGCTTGAGCATCTTCTTATTTGAGACTCAAGAAAGAGTCTGCAAAAAATTAGTTAGTTCAGCCCCACAGCCATGTGGGTGGATGAAGTAACCCAAATGACAGTGGGTTTAAAGAACTCTGTGGGTGCTACAGTCAGTGCAGAAACAGCAAAGCAAGGTGATCTCTGCTCCTGGAGCATTCCTGAATGTGACTGACAAGAGGCAGCAGGAGAAAGCAGCACAAGAGGGAATGGTGAGCAGAAGGGTGCCCAAAGAAATGACAGAGGTCAGCACTACAAGAGAGGATGGCTCATTGTTAATCCTGTCGGACAGGAGAGACACTCTGTCTAGCAAGAGGCACAGAGCCGCCTTACATCAAAAAGCAATGTCAGCAATAACAAAGTGTTAAGAATTGGTCCTGTGCCCTTGCCTGTGCATCGCACATTGATGCAGGGTATCACACTCATTGGAAAGTGCCCTAGCGACTTGGAGTCATCAGTCCCAGGGTATCGGTCATGTGTCCCAAGTCACATGGAAACAAAACTCCCACTAGGAGCCACAGAGAGCAGGTCAGCTTGCCATACTCCTGTGCCTAACTCTAAAATGAGGCCAAAACCTAGACCTGCTCCCATTTGAGCTTTTTCAGAAGCAAACTCTTACCTCTCATTCCTGCAGTTAGATGAGGAAAAGCATTCTTCATTCAATTGCCCAGATGGGTACTGTGTCATTAATGCTTAAGTCATGTTTAGTGGGGAAGGGCACTGCTTTGATGGAGACATGTAAGGTGTAGTCCCATGGATGGGATTTTGCGGCACGGGTTTCAGAGGCTACATCCACCTACATCCCATTTTAGAAGAGCAGCCTAGGTAGCTGGGCTCAGGTTTCATGGCATTTAGATCCCAAATATTACAGAAATATTTTCAGAAATACTTCATGTGCCAAATTGCATGTTGGGACTGCAAAATACCAAACCTCGCCTCCCCTGGGATGCAGGGATCAGATACAGGAAAAGGCAGCCACATCATGAGTGATGTGTAAGACCGTGCCTGTGTCTTCATCCCACAGCAAACACAAGGCAATTTGGATGGGCTGAATTCGTGGCAACAGAGAGTCTGGCACCACCTCTATCTGGCAGAAATTGGCTACAACTGTCAGGAGGGAAATAAAGCCCTCTGGAACTGGGAAATTAAAATGCAATATTTTTCACAGCTGGATATATTCTTTAAGAGGGAAAAAAAAAAAAAGAAAAAGAAATCAACATTTTCAATTTCCAAACTTTTTCCGCAATCCCTTCGTGATCAGAAGAGAGTGGGCTGAATATGTTGCAGCAGATTACACTGCCATTATTTTAGGACCCATCAGAAATACTGTAATTTTCCTGAAGAATCTTGTTACCTCAAAATTGCAGCCTAATTTGGCACACTCAGAGATTTCCGTAGGTCAGATAAGATTTGAGTAAACATTTGAATCTTTGGCTACATATCTGAACTGTACTTGTCAAGTGCAGTTAAAATACAATTCATGATATGAAGAAAGTTCTCCCTCTGCCTTTCAGAACTCCTATTTCATATTGTGAAGAGTCTTCCCAAGTCTAGGTAATTCGTTTCTTCAGAAAAAGATTTCCAGAGGTGCATTTACAGACAGCTGGAATTGTGACAAGGTACAACCACTCATGCCAATGCCAATTAAGTTTTGGATTTTCTATTTCCTTTTCTTTTTTTTTGTAGGGTACTTAAAGTTCAAAGTGAAGTCTTATTGCAGTTCTTGTTACAAGCAAGCATTGCACAAAATATTCCAAGGTCCCCAGAATCCACATACTGGATTTTTTTAAGGGCCAGGAGGCATCATTACAATGATGTTTTCAGTTAACCTTTTCAATAGCCCAGGCCAGATGAATACCTTTGACTTCACCCTTCAAACATCCACAAGATCCATTTACAAAATTGCTCATTTGTTCTGAGACATACGAAGATGTTTCTCCACCAGCTGCCTCAAAACAGGAGATAGGGAGCAATAACAGGACAGGGAAGCCAACCCCTGGGTAAAATGGTGAGGATCCTATGACACTGCAATACTTTAAATTCTTTAAAGATAGCATCCTGGGATGGGTTTTTCACAGTTTCTTTTACAATTTTTTTTATAACTTATATGACACAATCAAATGGAAACTCAAGAGATAGGAGCTAATGGTGACTTCAACAGTGGTTTTCAAGGTGAGGCTGTCAGGAAAGGGGACACGCAAATACAGCTTTTTCGCTATTCAGTTCTCTTCTCTAGATAGGCTTTAGGCATTTAATACCATTTAATGAAGGACAATGGGCGATATTTCTTGTTGAATTTTTCTGTGGTGACTCAAAATACTGCTGCCCAAAGCATCCACCCAGTCGGTCCATGGGTAATGACAACCCTCCACAGTCTGCCTGCCCTTCTTTCTGCTGCTTTAGTTTACACACAGGCATCTTAGCACAAATCCACATTCCCTGGACTGGAGAGATGCTCAATCATAATGACATCTAAAATTCCAGCTGCAGGGTTTGTCAGAGACTAGCTGTCAGTGATCTGTGTTTCACAGCACCCCTTTTCTGCAGCTAAACAATGTTCTTCTCCCCATCTTATGGGGAGTAGAAGGACAGATGACCACACTGCACAACTCCTACAGTGACCATCCTCTTGCTCCATTCATCATTTCATGACTCCAAGTGTGAAAAACCTGTCCTTCCCCAAAACTGCTGTTGTAGATAGGAGCCCTGAGGTGCATATCTCCCTTTGAAATCCATGGGAGAATGGATCATGAGCTGCATGATGCAAAGAATGCAGACCAGCAGAGCCATTCATTGATGATAGAGTCCAAATAAAGACATTTAAATAACAGTGATTTTAAAAGAAACCCGTAAAACACCTTGATTTCATCTGCCTTAAACTCAGGAAGTTTTCTCAGATCTTCAATATATATTGTACTTCAATCCTTCTATTATCATAGTTACATCTCAGAGTCAGAATTATTCAACTACTTAACGACTTCGTGTTTGATCTACAATGAAAGCATGCAGATATATTCCCCAATCTGTGATAAGTCAAATAGCCAGCAAAAGGCATATCAAATTCCTATCTTATCAGAATTATTCTTTGCTTGCTTTCTAACAAAAAGAGCCATGCAGAAAATTCCACAGGGAATGCAGGGAAACCCTGCTTTCTGCATGTTGTTAACACATGAAAACATATCCATTTAATTAAGAATGAAATACATTGCAGTACTGCACTGAAGAAAAAATAAATATATAATTCTGGGAGTTGAAAGCCTACCTGTCTTCTCTTAGGAGACAATCCTTTTACAAAGCTGAAGAATTCATAAAACCCATAGCCGCTTTTGAAGTTTCAATTCTTCTCTTGTGAGATTCCATTCACACCAAGGAACAAGAAAAGGTCATGCTTGTTCTAGACAAGAGTCATTTTAAAGAAATTTGGCTGCTTTGGACATTCTGAAGTTGCCAGGAACAGCTCAAAACCAAACCAGTAGGAAGCATAGACAATATTTTGACAACTCTTACGCTCCATTTCTTTTTTAAATAATTGGCCAGAGAGGTCAAATTGCAACACCATAAACCAGGAGCCAACCCACCAAAGTCAGAGTTCCCCCAGCATTCAGACTCTGCTCAGTAAGGAGGACTCATGGTTACTCCATTTCTATACTCCATTTCCAGGGACTAACAGCCTGTGAATGGTGCCAGTCAAAAATGTGGTAACAATAGAGAGGGTAAAGCATGGAGACATTTTCTCAGCTAGTTGGTGTAAGCAAACAAACAAAAATACAAAGGGAGGCAAACAGTCTTGGCACAGATGGGCTCTTTTGCATGTTGCTTTCCACACATAGAGCAATTTAATCTTGAGTCAGCACGAGTTAGCAAAGGAATGACAGGTTGTTACAATTACAAGCTGCTTTAGAAGTATTACTATCAGTGCTGCATCTATTTATGTTTAGTATTGTTATTGATGCTATTAATACTGCTTGTACAAGCATTTAATGTTACTGTACTGATGTAAATAACATCTGGATTAACAGTTGAGAGAACAACATGATGCAAAACAGATTGATGGCTAAAGAAGCAGCATTTATTGGGTCACATTTCTGGGTTACATTCCTGCGGATGTTGTGCATTCATACTACAGGAGTCAACGGGAGGCTTTTCTAAATAGGCACCCCAGGATATGGCTTACGAAAACAGGACATGATGGTGTGACTTTTTTATTTTTCTTCCCCTGCCTCCACAAGACAGATCTGTTACCAGATCACAGTGGCAGAACTGACCACAGAAACTCTAAGCCTCAGTCCTTCTAAATTAGCCACCAGGAAGCATTATCCAAGAATTTAAACCAGACCTCACTTGGCATCTTGTTTGTATTATTTGTGGTCTATGACTTAACACCACAAGCCACTCTTTGTCCCATCTCCTTTAATCACAATCATAGCTAGGGGCTCAGCAGAGACCTGAGTCTCACAGTACTGAACACAGAAGAAAAGATGATACATGCTGCACAGATTGTGTACAGACTAAATAGATGACAGGAAAAAGGAGACTGCAATCTAACTTCTCTATATAGCAAACCCCTGAGGGACCTGGACAAATGTTCACTGTAACAGGATTTTCACTGCAATGAAGTTTTTGCAAGCCACTGCCTCAAATGTCTGAAGAACCATCCCATTTAAATTAGATACCATCACGGCACTCTGTTAGAAGCCCCCATCCAAACCCCTAGGGCTCTCCCCACCAGCTGCCTCCCAAGCTGCCTGATTCCAGCAGCCTGATCTGGCTCCCATGCTATGTGATGGCACAAGCAGAAATGCAGTCTGGCCCCTTCTTGGTGACCTGTAAATGCACTGGGACACTGGCCACAGAGGACAGGATGCACCTGCTTCAATGCAGGCACCTAACATCATTTTAGGTGCTGGAGTCCAGCCTTTTGCTCCCACCTCATATGGGTGCAGGCATCCACAAAGTCCTGTACCATAGCTGTATTTAGGCAGTTGAATTCCACTCTAAGGGAAGGACCCAGCACTCTAGGTTTAAGGATCACTGCACCCTCCATCAAGGTGCCTGGGGGCAACTGACATCAGCATCTTAGTCTGCAGCAGACATGTACTTAGGAAGTGAACACTCTTACAGTCCTTGCTTACTATGCATTCATTAACATCATGGTGTAGGCACAAAGCACTCTAACGGGATTCCTTCTCAACTAAATGCCTCTGGAAGATGCTCTTTGGAACACATCTAATAAAGTCCTACCACTAATGGATATTTAGGGGTGATTCTGGTGTAAAATACAAAACCACAGTGAGGATTATTTGCCCTTTTCATCAAGTGCCTTCTTTCACAGCTGTTTTCCCCCTCTGCTCCTGAAGCACTACATTAAGAGAGTTTGTGTTGCCTATAAAGGTTGCTAAAGTCATAAGTAATAGAAAGTAAAGAAAACAGCACTGATTTGAGCTGCACTGATTTGGGCTGTTGCCAAGTGAGTACACTCTTAGTCCAGAGCCAGAAGCCCTGTTCCTCAACCTGCTGAAGGGACATAGACTCTTCCCTAAAATATAACCCCTGGCCCAGGTTGCATTCCCCATTGGGATGGCACTGCTTCAATTTACTTAGGGTTTATTCAAGGTCAGATGTCCCCAGAACATGTTCTTTGTTTCCAGTCAACAATACACCAGGGCTGCCCACAGGAGCTGATCCTACTCATAAAAAAACAAAGGTTGGTTCTCTAAAGGTAAAGCTCTCTTTCCTGCCTGTGAGTTGCAGACTGTAGAGAAAAGCCTTTCCACATGTTGAATCTTGCATTAATATGCCTTATACTAACATGTAGATGAAGTTCATCCCTGGCCTGTCACTGTGACCAGGTATGACCAACAGTGCACTATTTTTGAGCCATGGGTGGTTTTGGCTGTTAGGTTCCCATGGTGTCTATGAAGGACAAGCAGAGATAGAAAAAGCTTTATTTAGCCAATATTTAAATTACAGTTTTAAAAGAAATAAGTAAAATGCTAAAAAGCCTGCTTGTTAAATATAGTATGCATTAAGAAAAAAACAGATAAAATACAGCTGCTCTTTGCAAGCTGCTCTTCAAGAAGGTTTCCTCTGATCACAAGAGAGAAAAAATGGTCTTTTGCTGATGAGATTGTAGTAAACAGGAGCTTGTAAAAGTGCATTAAAACTGCTTTGTTCCTTTGGCTTATAAATGGGAAGCACAGCCCCAGGTAACTGCCCTCAGTCACAGGAAGTCTGTGGGAGTTTGCAAGTGAAGCCAACTATTTGGAGTTGAAATGCAGCACCTGAAACCAGGGCCATCTCTCATGTCTTTTCTGATCACTTCAAGTTCCACTAAGTGTCCCCTTTATTTATGGAGCATTTATCCTGGCCATGTTTCTAGGGAATGGAAAACTCCTCTGGAGAGGCTTTTTCAAGCAATCAACATTAAAAGTTAAACATCTTAACTTCATATAGCAGAGTTGTCCCCATGAACTGAGTGCACATGCTAAACCATTTTATTCTTTGGTGTACACTGACTATGTTCACTTCAGTGGCAAAAGGTAAAAAACATAATTTCTAGCCATACTTGCCCAACCCTTATGATATTTTATGCCTATCACAAAAAAACACAGAATGACCCATTTAATTTTACTTTACAAGGCATTTCAACGGCTATCATCACCAGATTGTGTGATTACATAATCAAAATTACCCATTAAAGAGGGAAAGTTGCTTCTTAAAACGTGAAATCTGCAGGCAACGCAGAAAGCCACCTTACATATTTGAAAAAGGGAAATTTTAAACTTCTCTGGGTTCTGTAGCATTAATAGGCAGGTTTTACTGAGATAAGGGAATAACGCATTCTTGGCCTGAAAAGCAATTGGAGATGAACTGTACGGTTTTGAATAGGTACAAAAGAAGTACTGAAGCATCTCAGTGAAATATCTAGTCTAGCGTATGGTCTTCCACAGCAGTTACAATCAGGGGCTTTGGAGGAAAGCAATCAGTGCAAGGTAACAGACCAATGTGTACATGACTAATTCAGCATGTATGAGCTGTTTATTGCCAGCATCCCAGCCATGTAAATCCCTCTTCATGGACACATCTTCCCATTCAGAAGCAACCTGACAAAGCTTCTTTAAGACCAGGTATTTCCCCTATATTTAAAGGTGATCTTCTTGGTTCTCTGTGGTTTCTCTGTGGTTTTCCTGCTTTCAAAGCATTTCTTCTCATTTTTGAGTTGCTTGTTCTGGTGAAATATTCAGAGCCTGGTGATATGCGACTGCATGCCAACAAATTACCCCACAGAGCACCTGGCATTGGCATCAGGTAGAGGAATGGGCTGATGCCAGAGAAGATCTATTACCTGGCATCTACATGAGTCTCTTAACATTTACATGAAGCAGCCACTACTCACAGGATAAAGTCTTATGTTAGGCTGCTGTGAAATGTGGTGCATGTGCTTCAGAGTCCGGAGTACAAAGAAAGGAAATACATTTGCCCTCGCTAGTGAGGAGAAGGAAGCCTTGGAAGGAATCTGGGAAGGGCTGTTTGCTCAGACTACTGAGTTGAGAGGAGAATATTAGCCATTGAATTTCACAGGGATAGGCTTAGAGGAGAAGAAGAAGAAGTAGGAGTCAGTCCTGGATGATGGTGAGAATATGATAATCCTTTTACATCAGACCAGTTCCCAACAGTGGTTTTGTTTTATGGCACCCAAATAAAGACTCCTAATTTCAGTAAAGCCATGATGTGCCACTGGAAGTTCAGCTGGTTTCTCCACCCTAAGAAAAACCAGTGTGAATCCCTCTAATATATATAACATATGGTCACTTGTGGAATTTAAAATTTTAACATTTTTATTTCTACTATTCCCTGAACAAATGAGTTTCTCTTGAAAATCCTACACCTATGGCAGCAGAAAACTCTGAAATCTCAGTGGATTAGGCCGCTGTTTACTTTCTGGAATACGAATAGTTCATGTTCCAGGTGATGCACATATGGCTACTAAAACAACTGCATCAACAGATATCAATTGTTCACACTTCTTCATCAGTTTTCTTTTTCTTTAAAAAAAACAACACAAACAAACCCCAACATAAAACCGCATGGGCAAGGACAATGACAAAAGTGAGAAGGCTATTCCAAATCCTCTATTCCACTGATGTCTAGAAACAAAGATCTACTGATATAGCATATTTCAATGTCCTTTGTTTAACCTTCCTTCTTGAAAGATCCAAACACAAAGCCTTTGTGTTCTAGTGCTTTGTAGGCTAACTTACAAGTTATGCTTTGATAAATATCCAACAAGCTAAGGAAACATCAAGGCTTTTCCTTAAGATGTGTAGTTGCTATTTTGTCTGTCATCTTTTATTCTTATTAGACATTATCATAAGTATTTAGAAGGCCCTGCTGCCTCTGAAGCTCCTGTTTGCTGTTAACATAGCATGCTTAAGTACCCAGTGCTGTTATTTTATCTGTTTTAGCTACTTAGGACCTTATAGGATCCTTTAGAATTTACACTTCTGACTTCATCTCAGGAGCGGAGCCAGTGAGTTTCATTTTTACAAACAGTCACATCCCTGGGGCTTGACACACACTTTAAAACAAAAAAAGAAACCCAATAGGTGTTAGGTTGAGGTGCTCTGGAAATAGGAGGCTGGTAGCAGATGACTGCTTTGGCATAACATAAATCAGCTCACGGCAAAGTTCTTAGCTCAGCCGTGTCTATGCATATTATTCCTGATATAGAGCAGAATGTGTATGTTAGTCCAGTCTTAAGATCAGAAATGCCAATTTGGTGAGTTCATCAGCAGTCACAGACCCCATACTTCAAAGTTAGGACAGTGCTGATACAGGTTGTTATTAAGGCTACCTCCTAGGAAAGGTAGTGTAGGTTTGTTTAGTTTGTAGGTAGTGTCTGCTTTAGCGTAGGTTTGAAAAGCAAGACCATTAACGTCATCACTGCTGACATACAAAAAACTTTGAAAGAGAAACTGTCGGAATAAACCTGTGTGATAACACAGAAGGAGAGGAATAGCTGCTGTAGGGACTGCTTACTGTGTGCTCTGTGCTTTACTTCAGATCTCACTTATTGAGATACTAGGTGCACTTTTCTCCAAGATTATAAAATGCCTTAAGCGTTTTTCCTTTTGAGAGCCTTCCCTTGAGTAACCTTTCCTTTCTGAGGTTAACCTCACTACTTCATGAGGTCAGATGATTTTGGATTTGTACAGTGGAGTTTAAGGTAAAAATCAGGACAACAGGTAGTCCCTGTCAACTCCCAAGTGTCTAGGACAAAGACTTCTGTAAACAGCTTTATCTACCTTCTTTCCCCACAGATAAAAGCATGCAATGCATTACTTACTATAGAAATCAGAAGACAGCATCAACACTTCTCAGAAGACAGAACTGTCTTCCAGTAGGAATAGAGGAGAAAACGACTTCCACATCTCCAAGATGAAGCATGGTCCATTCCTGGGAGGAATTTGCATCCCTTGCTGGATATTTGGTGAGCCAAACATGTGCTTAGTTGCCTATGAGAAGCTACCTGTTTGAATTTGATGCCCTATCCTTCAGGTCCCATCAAAATTGGTCATCTGAAGCATGCCAGGCTGCTTGGATCGCTCCCATTCAGATTCCATATGTTTCCCATGACCAATTTTGGTCATTATTTGACCATAGTAAGGGCTATCAAAGGGCCAGAGGAAGTTGCAGGTTCAAGGCTAGTTTCATGGTCAGCGGGAGCCCATTAAGTGCTGTGTTGTTACTGAAAGCAACATTCACCCATGGTCCCCTTGCCTCCTTGCCCAGCCATCCACTTCTGATGCTCTACCAGCTGCAATGGTAGGGTTCACCTGTAAGTTTTCAGCCAGATGAGAAAGTGAGGCTGACCCTTCAGATGGCAGCACAATTACTGGTGCCAGGGCAAAGAAGGAGGCAAGAGTACACCAGGCTGGTGAAAGGGTGGAGATGCCTCTTTCAGCTAGTAGCAGTCTTCAAATTAAGGTGATCAGGAAACCATACCTTTAAAGATGGTGAACTCTGACAGGGCTTTTCTCTCACATGAGATGTAAAAACAAAAGCCCTGACCTCTTGTGGTCATTAAACACTGCAAAACCAGTAAATTGCAGTTTTCCTAATTCCTTAATCTTCACTCTGAGCATTTTCTACCATAAATGGTCACGCTCCAGTGGTTGAGTATGTTGGATTCCCAGCAGTCACATCTTTTTGGGATGGCACAAACCGTAATTATCAGCATTTTGACAAGCCCTCTGGAAACCTCTGAAAGGTAGTTCTGTCCAACCTACAGTCCAAGCAATCTTCCTTCTACAAACGTTAAGAGAGGTGCTGGGGCCACATAATAATTTTGGATTTCAGGGTTGTTTAAAAGACATTTAACAAACTATGTAAGTAGTTCATGGCACATTTGGGACAACTTAAAGATGAGCTTACACTTAAAAGATTCATACCTGCTTCAGGTGCCTGGGGCTGGAACCAAATAAAATAGTCTCCTGGTTTATTGTACATGGTGAATGATGAATGGTTGTTTTAATGGTAAGGGACTCACTGTGACAGAACTTAAACCAGTAGTGCCAGAGTGTGAAGTTAATACATATCAAGAAGCTGCTATGCTATGCAGAAAAATGCTTAAACCGGAAGGCTGTTCCACCTGGGCAAGTGCAGAAGGCAAAGGGAAGGCTACAAGCACCTGTACCATTCTAAGCAGACATAACCAAAGATTTTCTGATAGGTAAATGTACAAGATTCTGTCCCCTTTCTATATGCTGATTCCCTCAGCACAAGAAGTGCACAGCTAAAATAGCACAGAGCATCTTGCTGTGCCTCCTGCAGCCAGAGCAGCCTCCTCAGGGTAAGCTCCCACCACAGGCTATCGCTGAGATAATTATTATTTGTGACAAAGTGGAAAACTGTACTCTATCCCTTCAGGGAGATGGAATAAGCTGTAATGGGGACAGCAAACACATGCTGCATACCCAGGAGTGCTTCATGTCAGTGCGGTGCACACACACTGCCTCTTCTCCTCCCCAGAGAGGCTCAAACCCCAAAGAGTAACTGGGGCTGCTCCTCTGTGGTAGGTGACTCCAACCAGGACACAACAATTGTCACCTCTGCAAATGTGTCACCTGCAGTGACATCCCACTCACATGTCAGCAGGTCACATAAGCCCCAGACCCTCAGGAAAACCAAGCTAACCAAAACAGCAATCAGAGGTTTTGTCAGCATTTACCCTTGTGGTTTCATCTGCCCTTCAGCCATTCATGTTAGTGTTTGTGCAGTGCCACAGAGGAACCTGAGCCAGGATGAGGCCATCTTGCACTCCAGGAGCAGTATATGTAATATTAAAAACACAAAACGTGGTGGTACTTTCTTCAATTCTGCAAACACTGGAAAGAACCCTGATGATAGTACATTTCATCATAAAGCTATTAGATAACATACATTTTGGAATCATCTAATTTTATATGTTCCTCATTAAAAGTATTTCCTTCCGCATCTTTTTTCTTCCTAAAGAACACTGAGCACATTTATAACTAAATCTCATTTCAGCTGTTTTTCCTGAGAGTAAGCAAAACATGCTGTTCCTCAGCACGCTGTGATGTTTCTCCCCACCAAGCTGTGTGAAGGAACACGGTGAAGCCACACACTTGCAGCTCTACACGATGAAGGTCCCCTCCATTCCCTGAGCTGCTCATCTTTCCTCTGCACAAGTACCCTTTGCATGTGCCCCATCAGGCTCAGGCCAGGCTGTGCATGCGCTCACAGAAATACGCACATGTTGTGTTTCTCAGCCAGTTGTTTTCAAGCACACACAAAGCCCTCTTTCTTCACATAAAAGAAAAGGCATGCAAAAGAAAGAGCCTCCAGGGCCAGGGCAGTGGCCTCCCTTGTGTTTATGCTTGATTTCCATACAGCACTTTTCTGCTGTAGTTCTTCAGGAGTCCCAACATTTTAGATATGGGTAACTGAGGCACAGACCTTGTGAAGGATGAAGTAAGAGGACTGCACTAAGCTCTTCCACTCACACAACTACATGCTGGCAAACCTCCAGTGTCAGTGCAGGTGACGGTATTAAAGATTTGCCCCTTGCAGATATGTCACTGTTGTTGCAAGCCCCCATGAAGGCCATGTAACTGGAGAGAGAGGTCCCTTCATAGGGAAATGACCACTGATCCTCTCAAAACTCTGAATAAATAAAAGATACACTCTTGTGGGGTTTCTTTATTCCTGATCCCTGACAATGTTTGGCCAACACAAATCCCTTATTAATTTCCCAAAGACCTTTTCCACCATGGGGGATCATTGCAGGTTTGTATTAAATGTCTTTTGTCATTTGCAAAACCCAAGAATACTTTTATGCATTTATGAAGGCCACTTGGCTGTCAGTGAGGAACACAACAGCTCACAGGAGCCCTAATTAGTGCCAATTACTTTTCTGAATGAGCTGCCTGACTCTGAGGGGCATGTAGTCACTGTGGAGTGAGGCAGAAGATGCCATTAGGGAACTCACCCTGGTGTGGACCAACCCTATGACACCAACCCTGGGATGATGTTGGGCCATGGGAGGCTGTGGGTCCCCCAGGACCCCTCTCGAACAACTCTCAGTTGCACCCCACTGAGAGTTCTTACAGAGCTCCCCATGTCCTCTGGCCATGCAGGATGGTCAAAGGAAGGTATCAAACAGTCAAGATATGAGTGTTGCAGCTTGTGTCCATGCTCTAAAATAGCCTGAGGTGCTGTAAAGCTTTCCGCAGTATTGCAGGAAAAAGTAAATAACCAGTTTGTGGTGCACAAATGCACCCAAGAGCAAGCTGGGTGCAAGTGTGTGGACATGCACATGAACAAAGAGGGGTAGAGAACAGAAAAACAACACAAACCTTACCCCGAAAATTAAAGCAAAGTCCTTTTCCTGGGGGCAGCTCTGTTCTGTGGTCTGCTATGGGGGGAGAAGTGGGACTGGTGCTTTGGACAACCAGTGTGTACAGCATGAGAGAGATGCTCCTATGCATCCAAACATATTCTGCAACGTTTTCCAGGTGGCAGAAGGGCAGCGCATCAGCATTTCAGCTTCTGCATTGTAATGCACGGCTCTCACTGGACTCTCTCTGGAACATATGATGCACTAATGACGCCACCCAGGGAAGACAAGGAGCTTAAGAGCTGGCTCTACCCTCTGAACACCTGGTACATTAAACCACGTAGCAAGCAGCATGTGCTGGCTTGGGAAAAAGCCATTACCACTTTGGATAGCCACTGAGCCCAACTGTTAATCCACTGCCCTCACCTCCCCTATTGCTATTAATATAAGAAAAGAAAGGAAAAAAATCCAGGAGGAGGAATTGACTCAGACACTGAAGCAGTTATTAAGGTACTGATTTGAACTTCAAATGATAAATCATGATAGGATAGAGTAAAATAATAGTGAATTAATCCAAGCTCAAGGAAAGCTCATGCAATGTCTAATCATTATAGAATAACTATATCCGTTCCTAAGTCAGCTCAAGCTTTCTTTTTTGACTTAAGGATCAAATCCTATCATAATGCATAGGAAAAGCCCAGCACACAGCACCCAAACTTGGACACTTCTGATGAGGAGCTGCTGCAGCAGATCAGTGTTGGGTCTGCCAGCCACGGGGCAGAAGGACCCGGATACATGAGAGTGTCCCCCAAAAAAGCTCTCCTTTAGCTCCCACCAGAGCTGTAAACGTTTCCTCCTCATACATGAAGGCTTATGTCTTTTGTATTGCCCTTATTTTCACAGTCCTGATTTAGTGTTCAATTGGCTGTTGTTGCAAACAGGCTTCCAGAAGGATTCAAAAACTAGACAAGGTTCAAGAAGTGCTGTTAGGAAGTCCCTTCTTGGACACGGAGGGTCACAAACTTAGATTAGCTTGGATTGTTCCTCAGTGAGGATGGTAAAATCCTTTGTTATTTCCAAAGAAGACCGACACCTCAACATTGCATCACTTTACCTGCAGAGGGAATTGGCTCCTGCAGAACTTCAGGGCTGCAGAAAAGATGATGAGGAAAAGTCACCTCACCCAGTCAGGCAGAGAAAGGAGGGGAAGGTGGAGGAGGACAATCCTTACACTGTTGCCTACTTGAAACAGAGCCACAGATCTCTGGGACATCTTTGTTCCTTAATCATACAGCTATCCCTCCTCCTCCTCAGCAAACCTCTGGGGTCTGCATTCAGACTGTTTCTGTAGAGCCACCCAGAGACATCATGCACTGAAGTGATAAAGAGCAAAGGCTGCATATTCATCAGAGGTGGTTTTTTGACAAGGAGTGTAATTGCAAGGATCCTCAGCTTTTATATTTAGCTCCTACCTACCCACAGAGAGGACAAAGCTGCTCTGTGTGGCTGCTTAGGCAGCCTCAGAGCTAATCCTCTTGTGTCACCAAAGCTGTCCGTGCTTGTGCAGCTGTCCACAGAAGAAGTGTCAATACCTGCTCTCAACTCCACCCAACTACAAAAGTGCTGCAGTCTCCAGCACACAGACCAACCATGAGCTATTAGGAGTCTAAAATAAAATACTACCACATACTGTGAAAAAATAAATAAAACAAAGCCTTTTTCTAATTAAATAGATGATGAAAGGGAAAGCTAAGAAGCAGTGCAGCTGGGAACCCTTTGAAATAATTAGATCTACCTACTTGGCTCTAAAGATTTTTACTATCAGGAACATCAAGAAGGGTGTCAGCAAGAGACCTTCTCATTTCTTAGGTGAACAGCACTGAGGGATTTAAAATCTATTGAGAGAAGCCTGGGATTCTTTAAGTTCACTGAAGCCAAAGTAATTCACCCTGAATGCAGGCCCTGAAGGTGACTATGGAGCTTAGAGTAAGGATGTCAACATAGTGCTTTCATCGTTTGCTGGAGGAGCTGGTACTGCACATGGAGCTTGCCTTGACCATTTAATTAATAAAGGGACCCACGCAGCTGGAATTAATGTGAACTTTCAAAGCATCAAAAAGTCCAGCAAAGGATCAAGCTGATATTTTCATTTATATATATTAGCTTATTCTGGACCATTGTTGTGCTCCTCATTCACATGATACAGCAGCCTCCTACTCACACACACACCCTTACATATTTCCTTTCATTTTACCTCCACAGTGTTTCTGTGTGATGGGGGCTATCACCAATTAACACTGACAATGGGAGTTGGAAGGGAATTTCAGCAAGCACAGCAGGGTTTTTTTCTCCCCTAAATCTTTGAGGAAAGGGATTATTTCCCCTAGCCCTCCTCCCCCCAAAAATGGTGAGCTCCATGCCAAAGTTTTTCTCTGATCTTTTTCCCTATTCTTGGTTTTACTCTGTCTCTTTTCCTTTTTTCTTTCATTTAACACCAAACAATAGCAAGAACAATCCTTCAAAAACATTTTCATTGTAGCGTATTGAACAGAATTGGCTTCAACCCTGCCAGGTCAATATATTCACTGCACTCCTCAGCACTCCACAGGGTCCTATAAATTAGCCCGTGAGAATCCAGCATTTATTACTACCTCCAGTCAATGTAAACACTGTGTTTCCCCTTCTTCCTATGCAAAGGGGCAAAGGTCTCAATTAATATGATCACAAAATAATATTTGATAGCACATTGCTGTATTTATAGACTCAACAGTTGCAATTTCACTCCAGTAATTCTCAAGCAAGACGGGACTTCTGGTTAAAACAGTCTGCAAATAGGGTTAATGGGGATTTTAAATGGACGCAGATGGTCTAATCAAACTTAAGACCTTGGGCTCAAAGCAGCCATCACTGGATGACATTTTCTACCTTGTATGTTCATAAGAACAGAACATAATAATCTAATAGTCTCTACTAGCTTTTAATCCTACTCATCTTTGGTACCATGAGTTCGTCAGCTGTCCTGATGGTTAAGTTCTGTGGATCACTGTGGTTAATCCACGGTGGATCACTATCCCAGGTGCTGAGGAAACATGCACTTTAATGATCTATTCATCTTCTAGTTAGGTGGCAAAGCAAGCAGAAATGATGTCATATAAGTTCCTTGTTCTAAGGAATGTTACCTCTTTAAAATACATGTCTTCTCCTATTTTCAATGAAACACCCACTGAGACCTTTGCAAAGATTTCTTTTGGTGGCCTCACTGGGTATTTGATACAGCTTTACAGAGCAAGAAACTGCTTTCCATCCAGTCCTTATCAAAGATCTGCGCTTTGGATGAGACATAAACCTGAGACTGTAAGCAACTGTGAGCACAGCAGAACACAGACATTTTCTCAAGAGCAGGAGAGCTATCTTTAGCATCCTCACCAATGTGCTTGTATTGCGTTCCTCTTGGCTTTTCAGGCGGAGCTTCATTTCTACTGCTCCAAAGGCATTAGCCCTACCTCAAGGATATGCCACATACCTACTGCAGTCTGTTTATTCACCAGAGTGGCTACATTCCACCGAGGAGGAGTAAAGTCATTGTTAGTAACTCCTGTCCTTATTTTGGGAGTCATCTTAAACATTAGGATAGCAGAGGAGTTAGGGAAGAATCTATTTACTGGGCAAGTAGTTGACACCAAGAGTTCAAACATGAGTTCTGGAGGAGTTAGGAAAAATATGATGTCTGTGATATGTGAGTGCGGTAGCATCTGTCTGTGAGTGGCAGAGGGAGCAATTAAACATCACTAAAATGACAGGAATCAAGAAGATCAAAAATCAGCTCTGATTTTCTATGATCTTTGGGCCACCCCTAAAAAGGGATACAGTCCGTTAAGTATTGGTTCTTCCAAATCCAGCTTTCACCAAAACATTCCAGACATACATGGCATGGCCAAAGCTCCTGAGACCTGGAAAATAGCTGGGGGAGGTGAAGCAATTCAGAGCAGGATGCAGAACAGCCACTCTGTGGAGCTGATGGGACTGATGTTACAAAAATGGCCACAAAGTTGCTCTGAGGATGGCTGGAGCACCTCTCCTATGAAGACGGGCTGAGAGAACTGCAGTTGTTCAGCCTGGAGAAAAGAAGGCTCCGGAGAGATCTTATTGCAGCCTTTCAGTGGTTAAAGGGAGCTTATAAGACTGATGGGGACAAACTTTTAGCAGGGCCTGTTGCAATAGGGCAAGGGGTAATGTCTTTAAACTAAAAGATTTAGGTTAGATATAAGGAAGAAAGTTTTTTATTATGAAGGCAGTGAAACACTGGAAAAGGTTGCCCACAGAGACTGTACATGCCTTATCCCAGGTCAGGTTGGATGGAGCTCTGAGCAACCTGACCTAGTTTAAGATGTCCCTGTTCATTTTAGTGGGGGGGAATTGAACTGCAAGACCTTTAAAGGTCCCTTCCAACACAAAGTATTCTATGATTCTATGGTGGGAATGGAAATTGGACCTCTTATCTTTCAGTGGCTTACACTGTACTGCAGAAATATGCCTCTCCTGATGCCATGCCCACAACCTCTGCTACTGGAACCTAGGCTGGGTTGCTCCTCTTTCCCAGTTCTTCCTCAGTGGGGCAGAGGAGGGATGACGGTTACTAGAGCTCAGTAAGGACCATGCTGCTTGTTATGGGAGGTCTGCTGCTGTCTACAGAGATGTGACACATTTTCTTGCCTCCCCAAGAGACTGTCTTAAGAACCAAACCACAGACTTTCTGGGGAGTTCCCATCACATCTGCTCAACCTCTTCTACGTTACAGAAATTAGTGAGATCCACTTGCCGGTTAGCACATTCTCCTGTGGTGGAGGTGAATGGGGTCTCTTCTTCAGGGCTGTCTCAGAATTGTATGTTTCATTCAGAAACTCAGAAAAAATTGCATGTTTCATTCATGGAGTGAGGGCTGGACATTCACAGAAAGTGTGGAGTTGCCTTTCTTTCAGGCAACCACTGTGAATTGATGTGAAGCCTGGAGAACAAGGTGACAGACCCAGGTTTAATGACTTTCTTTGCCTCAAAGAATTCAGATCCATGTCTTCCACCTCCCAGGAGAGGGAGCCAACCACAGTCTAGGGGTGGTATTAGATCATTGGGGATCTAGAGGTGACAATACTGACAGCAGCTGGGGAAACAAACAGAAATATAAATAAAAATTCTTTGAAACAGATTAGAAAAACCAAAGAGCAAAAAGAAACCAAAAGAGTGAATGTAACTTGTTTAACCCACTGACTTACATTGATAAGCATTACCACATGCTTCCAAAATATAGCCATTTAATGAAGTACTGACAACACCGAACAATGTCAAGATTGAGACGCTTTGCAAAGGCCAGGTCCTGGTGGGAGCAGATTTAACCTCTAACATCAGGCATTAAACTACCCCCACCTGCTCATTCCTTCCACCTCTTCCACATACCTTTGAAGGTTGTTCCTGCCCAGGCTATTGTCAGGTCAGAGCCACCAATGAACTGGGAACCTAATTTGGGTCTTCAGTGACTCATCCTTCTCTAGGCAATCAGGGGAGAGCATGAAAGTAGGCTGATTCACCCTCTGTAGGGGGTTTATTTGCTCTTGGGGAATACTTTCAGGGCAGAAACTGAGGTGGGCACTGATTTTAGCACACCTGGATGAAACAAAAACTTGCTGGAGGAGAGCTTGCAAATTGCAGTGCTGGAATTGAAAAACCTAAACCCAGCTGGAGCTGGCCTCCAGCCTCCTCATAGCACAATGCTGTGCCCTGAGCATTAAATACCTTGCAACTCTCAGGATACCTCACAATGATGTATTTCTGAAGTGGAAACTCAAGGAAGTTTCTGGATAAAACATTACTCAGTGCTGAATGCCACTTCAGTATCTTTTAGTAGAAAGCTAATGTCTCTCTGAGAGTCTCAGTTAAATATTTTGGTAGCTCCTCTAGTTGTTCCTCTCTACAGCCTGACAAACATTTCATGCTGGTTGAACAGCTTTTAGTTGGAAGAAATCCCAGCTTTGTTGACACTGACTTCAGTCAACTTCAGAGGGCCTGTTAAGTCTGCTTTTGGGCTTGTCAACACGCAGCGGACTGAGACACACTGCCAGCAGGCAGCTCCTTCTAGAAAACATAATTTGAATCCAAATTGTCTCCCAGGCAATTTTTTCTAGAAACTTCATATTGTGCTATTTACATGCTTGTCAGAATGGAAAATCTGTGTTAGTCCTTCAATGTTCGCATTTACAGCAGATAATCTCCCCGTTCCTGCCCCACCAAGCCCAAAATATCACATCCTGATCAAACAGCTTCTACACAGCAATGTACAAGCAAACTTAACTTGGTGCTGCTGAGTAACAACAAAGCCCAAAGACAGTTACTTCAGAAAGGTTGGCCTAGACACACACAAGGGTGGGAATGTCCTTGAAGGGCTGGGACTGCACAGTAGTGTCCTTAGCAACTTCTCAAGCTCTGCTTGGTATGTTTAAAGAGTCATGGAATCATAGAACAGTTTGGTTTAGAAGGGACCTTAAAGATCATCCAGTTCCAACCTTCCACTAGACCAGGTTGCTCAAAGCCCTGTCCAACCTGGCCTTGAACACTGCCAGGGATGGGGCAGCCACAGCTTTAGGGGGCAACCTGTTCCAGTGCCTCTCCACCCTCACAGAAAAGAATTTCTTTCTCATACCTAATGTAAATCTTCCTTCTTTCAGTTTAAAGCCTTTACCCCACGTCCTATCCCTACATGCCCTTGTTAAAAGTCCCTCTCCAAACTTCTTGTCAGCCCTTTTAGGCACTGGAAACTGCTCTAAGGTCTCCCCCAGAGCCTTCTCTTCTCCAGGCTGAACAAGCCCAGCTCTCTCAGCCTCTCTCCAGAGCAGAGGTGCTCCAGCCTTTGTGGCTGCTCATCTCTGTGGCCTCCTTTGGACTTGCTGAAGCAGGTCCATATCCTCCTTACGTTGCAGGCTCCAGAGCTGGGTGCAGGACTACAGGTGGAGTCTCACAGGAGCAGAGAGGGAGGACCCCCTCCCTAGACCTGCTGGTCACTCTGCTGGTGATGAAGGCCCGGATACGGTTGGTTTCTGGGCTGCAAATACACACTGATGGCTCATGTTGAGCTTCTCGTTAACCAGCACTCCCCAGCCCTTCTCCTCAGAGCTGCTTTCAATCCAGTCTCCACCCAGTTTGTATTTGTGCTTGGGATTGCCCCCACCCAGGTGCAGGACCTTGCACTTGGCTTTATTGAACTTCATGAAGTTGTCATTGGCCCACCTCTCAAGCCTGTCAAGGTCCCTCTGGATGACATCCCTTCCCTCCAGCATGTCATGCTCATCACACAGCTTGGTTCTCAAGTCAGATCTCTTTAAAAATATCCTACTGCTTGCAAAACAACAAACTCTCTGTACAAGAAGCAGCCCTTGTACATCCTTCAGATATCTTCCACCTTATTTGTAGGGGAAAGTAGCGAAATAATATCAAAGAGAGACGTTTCCTTGTCACTCAGTGAGCTTAAGACCAAAGCCTAATTTTATTACGAGATGTATTTTACCAGAAAAGACTTATGAAGACCTAACTGAAGAATGTGTAGAAATTATCAAAATTTACTTTTATTAAAGGAAAACCTACAGGCTTCAGGAAGGTTAAAGCTCCATGGTACTAGGCTTTGTACTAATGAAGACATACTGTTTTTTGATAAGTTTCTGCTCCAAATAGTCCAGACATGAGAATATGATCTCAGAAGAAACAAGTTCCATAGCTCTTATTAGGTAGAAAATACTTCTTTTTGTTTGTTTCAGCTATATGACCTGATCATTTCATTGGATCAAGGTAAGTCTTGCTTTTTGAGAAAATGTGAATAATTGTTCATCACAAACAGTTTCAACCCATGGGTTTGGCTTTGAGCCCAGCCATGGAGAATGGAGGTCCTGGAGGTAAATGTAAACCAGACTCGGGTAGCAGGACAAAAAGAGTTTGAAAGAATGGAGAGCTCTGAATGTTGTGTCTGCTTCAGATGCAAAAGCCCTTCAAGTTATCAAATGGGGGAAAAAAAAGTGATTAAAAAGGTAAATATTACTTGCTTTTATGATGGGAAACCAAAGCCTCAATGTTTTTATGATAGGAAACCAAAGCTTCAATGTTTTTGTCTATCGCGAATAAACAGAAAATGGGATTGCAGCTTGCAGTGTTTTGAAATTTTCTAATTATTTTTCATTAAACAAGGTCTGGAATAGACTGCTGTGGTTTTCCCCCACACTTCAATTTCCCTTATGTTGGCTTCATTTTTGTCTCCCTTTTTCCTAGTCATTTCAAAAATATCTGAAGATCAAGTAGCTGAAATTGAAAATGAAAAGGAGAGGATGAAAGAGAGAAGAAGCAAAAAGGGAAAAGAAGAGAGGGAAAAAAAGCTTGAAAAGAATTTCTCCAGAATGCAGATGACAGTTATTTTTGGGCTTTGTTGGAAAGGTCCCATCAGGTTGCCACCTCAGCAATGATGGCTGCACTCAGGGAGCACTTCCCTTTTTCCCTTTGTTTGCAGCTTGTCAGACTCAAAACACCATATGGAGAGGACTCACACTGCTCTTTCTGCAGATTTGGGCCATGACCACTCCTCTCTAAGCCTCATTGGAGACCAGGAAAAAAACTTCTTTCTGTGAGTGCCAGCAACAGTCACTACCTACAAAGCAAACACGAAATGCTGGGACAATGGGCAAATGTCCAATTATGTAAGACAACCCTCATTAAAAGTTTTCTTATGAAAAGCTGGAGATTATTTATAAAGAAATGCTGAGGTGGGAAAAACCTTCAACACTGCTAAGCTAAGTGTACAGTATCATTAAGACACGCAGAAGTACATTTAAGTTGCCAAATGGCAAGGTTACAGCATAATCTGTGATTAACTTGCCTTGCATTGTCAGAGACTACCAGTCAGTTCAGAAAATTCTGATTTCTGCCTCTTGCCTTCTGTCTGGCAAAGCATCACATCTGGAAGCTGTTCGCACCCCAAACAGCTCTCAAATTTCCAGCTTCTCTTAGCAGAACTGTGGGACCCTGGATCCAGGCTGTCCAAAGACAGCAACTACTTGGCTCTCCACAGTCCACGGATCTCTCTGCAAAGAAAAATGTAGTTTAAAACATGCAATTTGTTATTTTCTCACTGAAGACAGCTCCCCCAGCTCTCAGAGATCTGTGCTGAAATGGATTTTTTGCTCCAATGGACTTCATTATCTTTTTTCCATGATTTTGCTCACCTCTGCCAATGGATGTGGTTTTTTACTAGAATTATTCAGTGTGCAGGGTGTGCTGATGAGTGTTTTTGGTCTCAGGGCATTTCCCTCTTAATTTGGAGTCAGTCAAGGCCTGAAGACATTGATAAAGGTCTGGGGACAGAAACCCAGGTATAAGAAAACTGAGTGGAAGGAAAAGCTTCTGGGTTACTGAGAACGATGGTGTAATGTTGCAAAAATCTCCATCTGCATCTTCAGATGCTCATGCAGGAGCAGTGAGCGATATAAATGTGCCCGAGTGAGCCGCCGCTCAGAAGAGCCCAGTTTAAACATTAGAAATGCACAGATATTGGGACTGTTTTTAAAGACTGTTTTTGACAGGATAAGAAATAAAGCCCTTGAAATATTAAATGCTTTTTACAAGCTTCAGGCTGGTATTATACAGACATAGGATGATATACAAGTTACCCTTTAGTGTGATTCAGTGATCAGAGGAGAGGACTGGGAGTCGAGACTTCCCATTTATTCTTCTATTTACCTTTAAACAAATCCCTGATGGGATCTCTGCTTTCCACAGACATCAAATACCCACAGCTCTTCCAGACTTCAATTCAAAGTGTCCATGTTCAGCATCTCTACAGTGTGGACCTTCTATCTCTCTGGACATTAAATTAGCCAGTACTGAAATAGGGTTAATGCTACTGACCTTCTTCAGTAGATTTTATATCTTTGCTTGCAGAGCAATTTGAGATCTTCAAATTGGTTGTTCCACAGGTCCAAAATTATTGTAGTGCTCCTCCTAAACTAACACTGTGCGATAATTATTATGCAGAGAGCACTGCCAGCTCCAGAGCTGAAAGAGCAAATGTTTCCACAGCCATGGCGTCAGGCAGCCTGGTGGGTGAGTTTGTGACACAACCAGAAATGCTTTTTTAGCATTGCTTTATCCCCAGATCAATAAAGAAACCGTTTCAAAATTGCAGATGAAGAAGCACAGTCCTTTGCTCTGTCTCTGTGCCCTTTCCACAATTCGTGCCAGCAGAGGTAGAGCCTATACTCTCATAAGCAGGTGACAGAAAAACACAGATTTAATTCTTGCCACAAAATGTCAACCCTAATAGATTTTAAACCAACAGCAAAAGGATTATGGTGTCTTCTGTGGGGCAAAAAATGTGGAACAAAATTATCAGCAAGTCAAACATAAATGATGCAGGGGACAGAGCTAGGGCTTGTGTGAGTTGTCTAGACAAAAGGGATGCGGATGGAGAATGGAAGGGGGACAGACAACAAGAAGTTTTAGATGGTTGCTTTTCATTGGTGTAACTAGCAATAAAAGCAAATTGGGCAAGCTCCCGAGAATTGCTCTTGGATAATCAATCACAGATAACAGAATTAGGCAGAGGCACCAAGCAAGTGGCAGGATGTTAATTCAAGCTACATTTTTAACAGCCCTGGGTGAATAATTCCCAACAAAGTATTTCCTGGCTAAAGCTTCTGCACTTCTCTTTTTTTTTTTATTTTATTTCTTAACCTTTTCTTGCCACCTGGACAAATGCAGAATGCAGCCATCTCCAAAATTATTCATTACTTGGGATTCTGCCCTGGATTTCTTCTGTTGCATATTCAGGATAGGTAACAAAAGGTAACATCTCAGCAAAGAGGTTGCTTAGTCCAGAGCTCCAGGCAGCCAGTAAAGCAAACGCTGCTGTGCAAAAGGAAAACATACTAGGTGGCAGGTATTTCAGGAGAGAAGCTACTCCCCCATGCACTCATATTACCTGCCTTGCACAGGTGCTGTGGGGCTGGTGAAAGAGCAGTGCCACGAAGGGCAGTAAAAGCAGAGCAGCTTCTCCTCAGTATTACTAAATTCAGATATCCAGCTCCTAGAGTGTGCTCATCCCTGCTTCTAACCCATTCAAATAGACCTTGGTGGAATAATAGGAGAGCTGAGTTCTTTATCTGTGCCATTCATGCCATTAAGGCAGCAGATTGACCATATCAGCTAAAAACCCTCTCCCATACGGATTTGCCCCAAGTCTTACTTTGTGTGTACTCACTCAACAGCATCCTGCTCCTGGCAAGCTTCTGGCAGTGCTGTTGTAATAAATAGTACAGCACACAAATGTTGTTGTACTCATACTAACATTTATTCTCTGCAGTTGGAGAAAGTCTGATCTTAAAATTAGGTTTCTGCTGGGAATAAAAATAGTCACTCTGAATATTCAGTGTTTGTTTATATCTCACTGCTTCCACTAACATTCCTGCTATTTAATTTGTTTGAAAGACAGGAAACTAATATGTGGCATGAAGACGGGAAGAGCTATAAGATGCTGAAATCTGAGCACACATTCAGTGATGTTTTCCACATTATTTGGCTTGCTCTACTCTTGAAAGTTCAAGTCAAAGGGGAAGTTTTGTATTTAAAATCAAAGACCTGCTCATGTATGTGCTGCATCTCCTTTCCTCAGAAGCTCAGCTTGGATTAGACAGGTTCAATAATCTGCATAAAAATGAAGAGTAGCAATATTGCACTTGCAATTAGGCAGATTTAGCCCTGATGCCAGCACAATTCCCTGGCTTCAGTGAGAGTTGTAGCTGTTTATTCCAGATCTGTAGATGCTTCTAAGTTTGTTAGCTTGTGAGTGTTATCAAAGTTTTCTTTTTCTTTTCTTTCCTTTTCTTTTCTTTTTCTAACAGCTGCTTTTGGAAATACTGACTTGCATCTGAGTTTCCAGCTTCTGAGATTTTAGGCAGGTAGCGGTTTTGAATATAAGATCACTGCTATAGTCTCAAACAGAACAAAGAAAAGTCAAGTTTTGACCTAAGTCAAATATAAAAGCTTAAGCACAAACACTAGGGAAAAAACTTTATGCAACAATGTTTATACACGATACAGAACATTTCCATTAAATTTACTGCTCTGAGTGGGATACAGAGGTTTCTGTGGATTATTTGAAACATTAAAAGACACGCCATTAATATTACATGACCTTTCCTCAGAGAGAGTAAGTACACGAAGCATCTGAGCTTCAAGTATCTGTTATTCCTGATTGGCTTGTTATAAAAATTCCCTTTTAGAACTGAAATGGTCAAATCAAAGTAATTTTGCTGTGAAGAATGTGTGTACTAACAAAAAGTAGATTACCTGCACAGTGTATACATAAATACAAGAGATTTAGCCTAACCTTCTGGTCTCAACTTTTGTATCTCTACAGTAGTTGCTCAGAATGGGCACTTTCTATTGTGAATATTAACTGGAGTGGCTAAGGCAGGCCTGGGGCTGATAATTATAATTTGGTCCCCTGAATGATTGAGAATCCTTGCACAGGCTTGCACAGCCCAACTTTAACAGCCCTTCCTGATGCCTAACTAGAAAATCTGTTTCAAAGGGGCTCCATGAATTGTAGGGTACAGTCAATTAACTTGAATATTAATTATCTATAATGAATGTACCCTTCTTCAGGGCTTGAAAAGAAGCAAATTACTTGGAGAGGGACTAATTAAGATGATGTAATCTTGACCATGAAGAATAATTCCTTCCTAGTGACAGAAATGATCTAATTGAAGTATCTCATTAATTAATGTCTCATGAAATTGACTGATAAAATGCCTCTATGAATGCCTCCTGAACTCGGGGCCAGCAGAGCATTGTAGCACATCCACTCCTGTTCCAGACCCTATCACTGACAATATAATTAGGCCTTGGAAGCATGCTGTGCTCAGAAGGATTTATAACTCCGCAGTGTGGATAATCTACAAATGCAAAGTTAAGACAATGCAGCTTGCCACTGCAAGATTTCTGAAGTCAATGAGCAAAACCATAAATCGCATATAATCCAATGGATGACAACCAAATTCTTCCTCCTGGCAGCTTTGTCAGCCTGATCCTCAAATAGTCCCGCGACATGCCAATAACCCTGTACCAGGTACTCTCAGCTCCAAAATGCTACTTAACAGTCCTATGCCCAAGCACTCTGTGTGTTAGTTCCCAGGTAACTGAAGTCAGATTACAGGCATCTTATTTTCCCTTTTTCATCAGATTAGCACATACTGTGGATTTTAGCTAATGATGCTATAAATCATCTGAGAGTCAGACCAGGGAAAAGACTCTTCCCGCAGCTAAACAGAAGGCCTTGTTTGGGAGATTGCTGTGTGTGTGATAAGCAAAGCCTTACCAAGAAGAAAGACATTGAGGTTCTGGAGCATGTCTAAAGAAGTGCAAAGAAGCTGGTGAAGGGCCTACAGACAAGTCTTATGATGAGTGGTTGGGGCATCTAGGGTTGTTTAGCCTGGAGAAAAAGAGGCTTAGGGGAGACCATAGTCTAAAAGGAGGTTGTAGGAAGGAGGGGGTAGGTCTCTTCTCCTAAGTAAGAAGCAATAGGACAAGAGGAAATGGCCTCAAGCTACACCAAAGGGAGGTTTAGATTGGATATTAGGAAAAATTCCTTCACTAGAAGGGTTGTCAAGCATTGGAACAGGCTATCCAGGGCAGTCATGGAGTCACCATCTGTAGAGGTATTTAAAGGAGGAGTACATGTGGCACTTGGAAACATGGCCATTACTCCACCAGGAGTACATGGTGGACTTAGCAGGGTTAGGTTTATGGTTGGACACAATGATCTAAAAGGTCTTTTCCAACCTACATGATTCTGTGATTCTATGACTCTGAAGTAAGACTTAATGGAGAGACCAACACTCAGGACCAAGCTTAGTGTCTTTTTGGAAATTAAACCTATCCTTGAAGAATACGATTCCTATTACTGAGGAGTTACAGAGATGTTTGCATGATTCATCCACGCAAGTAGAAGATGTCCACCACTGAGACCTCATAGTGAGGGAGATGTCATACCTGCAAGTGGCCATGGCCTGATCATAAGAATCCAGGACACTCACTTTAAAAGGTCTTAGACCCAAACCTACCTCTGGTCCTGTGAGCGACTGCAGAAAGTGGAATGAAGCCCAAAAGAAATGCAGAGTTCATCTCACTCAATAAAAGCTTCTCTCTGAGTGGCTAAAGTCTTCTCCTGGAAGGTGCAGGTTTTCTCAGCCTGAAACAATATCTGATTTGGGTCTCCAACATCTTCTACAAGTCTTCTGAAATATCTGCTGTTTTCGAAAGTTGCTAGTCTTTGAGCCCTTTGTTTTCTGGACAAATGACCAAACAAAAGGCATTCCTCCAGGATCAAGGGAACATTTTGATTCACATAAAATGGCACTTGGGGTTGTTTATTTTGGCCAGATAACTTGAAGGAAAATACAATTTAATTTGATCCAAATGGTATATATTTCATTTTGATTGCCAAATGGAAAACAAACAAACAGACAAACAAAAAACAGTCCTTTGAATGCTTTGGTGATAGTATTTTTCCAATTTCATTTGTTCTGCTCTTCTTGGAGTCTTGAGCAAAGACCTCTAAAACTGGCAGAGGTTCCTAGGTTCCAGTGAAATGTGATAAACAGTAATAAATGGTCTGCGGATGGTATAAAGGGAAATTTGAATTTCAGAACTAACAATGAGCAACTTACTACAAGCCTGTGGGAGCTAAAAATCATATAAGGAAACTGTAGAAACACAAACACAACAGCCAGGCAGACAAACAAGATGAAACTAGGCCAGTCCAAGGTTCCAATATCGTTATTTGTTTATGTCTTTTCTGTTAAAGTGAATTAAATGCCCACAGCTGATAAAAGGTTCATCTACTAGTGCCAGGCTCCTGGGTATCTCATGTTATTCCAGCACTAATTACATTTCATAAAGCTACCAAATATACCATAACTAACATTTATTGGCCAATGAAATGTTGCTGTAAGTTAATAATTAGAGATATATGTAGACAATAAAAAGTGGAGCATCAGTGGATGCAGGGTAGGAGATTAAATTCTTCTGCTCTTATTGAGTGCTGCTGAGAGGCTAAATTTAAGACCAGAGGCTACTGTAGCCCAGGAAAGCCTGTGGATAGACTAAAAACCCCAAAACCACAACTCTGGGGAGTTATGTAGGAGAGTGTTATTTAGTGCACCCATCTGAAATATGCCCAATGCTCTGAGACTATGGATCCTTTTCTGTCTCTGAAAGAAGAGCTCAGATGGAGGTACTGGAACTTCTGCCTCCAGAGGTTTACACCCAAGTAGAAAATCCCACAACCCCAATGACAGGCAGATTTCCCATTTAGCTGTGAACACATAATTCCAAAACTCCTTTCAGAGCACTCAGGTCTATACTCTGCACACACAAACATCTCTTACCTGCATTCCCAGTGCATCCCCACCACCTCTGCTGGTTATGTGGAGATGGATGGTCTCCCGTTTTGGGGCAGGTTGGGAGTGGGAAGGAGCCTGAACAAAGCGGATCTGCCATTCTTCTTTTGTGAACCCAAAGCAAATGTTAGACTTGCTAAAAACTCTGCCATGAGCCAACCCAGCCTTCAGCAGTCCCCTATGGAAACAGAAGGTCACCTGCTCTATGGTGTTTCACCAGAACAAGGATGAAATCTGCTTCTCAAACCACATTCAGGAAAAGCCCAGACGTAGTGGCTGACTGTTGCTATTACTTTTTTTTTACCCAGATGAATTAGGTAAAGTCAGGTTAAAACAAAAGGGAAGCAAAGGGAGGAATCAGCCTCCTTCTAAGTATTTTTGTCACTTGGCTGCCGGGTCACATCTTCACTCCTGTTGATTCATGCAGCCAGTAACCAGATAGTGGGTTTTTTTCATCCTACAGTGCTTAGAGCTTTATCTAAGCTAGCCTGCTTGTGTACAGATTCTCCCTCTAAGACTCTTACTTCCTTATGTAATGAGATTAAAGCAGACTTAAAAGAGCAGCAAAGAGATGACGAAGGTCAAAAATGCCAAAATGCCATTAACGATAAATACATGCTCTGTTAGTGAAGGCACAATATCATCACGGTTCAGGCAAACCTTCACCTGGCTGAAGGGATAGCATTCAGCAGGCTGTCACTCCTTGCAAACATGTCACCATGGGTGGGAAGGAAGGCTGGGAGAAGAGGGAGAATCTGTAGGCTACTGATAGTGTAGGATGATGTTTTCTTGCTGTAGCAACTTTCTGCAGGTAGAGATGGGATCTCTGAGTAGCAGGCCAGGGTTGATTAACATCACAACCCCTGTGGTCTTTAACATTTTGGATAGAGTAGATGGACATTCTTGCCAGCCCCTATCACTAGAGCACTAACAACTGCCAGCAAAAGGCAACCTAGATGGTCTACGTCAGAAAAGCACAAAGTGCTGCAAAGCACCATGACAATGCAGCCCCAAAATTTATGGGCATTTTGAAGCTTAAAAGATCACACCCATGACCTGATCAAGAATGTCAGGGAGAAAAACAAACTCAGGAGAATACAAAATAAGTAAGATTCAAAAATGTTTAGGGAACAGCATTAGAGGATTACAAGGAATCATCCTACTTTCACTGATTTTGTCCACTGTCAGAATACTAAATTATTGAGAGCTACATCTAGAGCTGTAATGATGATGTTGAAGGGAACAAAATGTGGGATCTGCCTTAAATGGACCGTTGCATAGTTATAAATACACATATGCATAAGCCTAGAAGGAGACATATTGGGCATATCTACGCTATTGCCCTGACTGAGGCTAGGCCATGTGCCTTGTATGATACACTCTCCACAAGACACCACGCAAGTCTCCACCCTGTATGTATGTCTCCCTGGTCAACAGGACAGGCAGGATGCTTCACTCAAGGCAAAATGAAACCACATGTAGGCACTCTGAGGCTCAACTAAGCCCCAGCTATGGAGCCATGTAGCTATGGCTACAGGAGTAACGTATTCACCATTCACCAAGTCCTCCTCTTACATTGCCTTTCAAGGCTTGCTGAAAGAAGTCTTTTCTTCAGTTCCACCTTGTTTTTTTGTTTTTTCACACCTTTGCTGTGGTCATGATGCTTTTTCTGCTTCCAACCAACCTCCCTTCCAGAGTCAATGAAAGCACAAGACATCAGCACTCCTGAAGAAAAGAAAGGTGTTAGTCACTGATTTTTGCTTATAGCATATATATATTCATAACTTCTCTGTGGTACAGCTCTGTTATCCACAGTTCATGTCTCCTTCATCAAGGAGAAAGTACACAGGAATTCCAGAGGGCTCACCCTGATGTACCATGACGAAGATCCCATTTTTTCATATCCTACCGCACTACTGCTGAGACAGGTAAAGTCTCTTCAGATGCTTCTAGCTCTGTACACATTTCAGTTCCCAAAGTGATAAGATTTCCTCTCTTAGAGGTTGTTCCATGGGATGATACATGTGACAATATAAAGCGTGACCTAATATTCAAACTAAACTCCCCCACCCCCTCAATTTTATCCCATTACTGCTAATTAATCCCCCTTGCAGGAACTGCTCTTCTTCCCTGGCATATATGATTGCTGATTGTTGCCATAGGGCTAATTCCTTTTTGTGTAGAGTTGGCATAAATCTGTTCCATAGAGCTGTCAAAGCATTTGGGAGGTTAAGGTTTGTCTTATTTTAATTCCATGAAGAAAACATTGTAAAACTATCTGGAAGTTGTCCTACTAGCAACGAGAGAACAAAGATGCCCTGGGCCAGGCACAGTTTTGATGTAAGAGAGAGGGGTTCTCTGGTCTATATGTAACCATGGCACAACTCCAGTGTATGGGCGTTTACTCCTGACTCCTACAATTTGCAGTTCATTGCAGTACCATAAATGATGAAACAAGATGTCAGGCATTAGGGAATAGCCTTCTGTGGATGTAAGCACATAATTCCCATTAACATGAACAGGAGTTATGCACACGCATTGAGCTGAGGATGCATTCTTTGGTCTGCAGAGCACACTTGGCAAGCCTGAGTAATGTGTGGTTGATTTTAGTTTTCTCCCCAGAGCTCCACGTGAAGAAGGATGCATGAAAAAAACAGTGTACAAGGCATTAGCATGAAGGCACAAGTGAAAGAATGCTCAACGGGATTATCAGTGCTTATGCAGCAGAAGGAAAGATGGTGTCCTATAGAAATACTTCAGATTCAGGAGTCAAGAGCCCAGACCTTCTTTTCAGTGTAAATCACAAGTAGTGGTTAAAGCAAAAGGGAACAAAGCTAAAAACAGAGAAAGAGCTTTTTTCCTGTTCCTTTTTATAGTCAGGAGATGCTCTTTCTTGCTTCCTTTTTCATTTAACAATTGAGAGCTGCTCAGGTTGCCTGCATGCTTTGCACACTCACATAGTTTTCTGTCGGCAAAACCCTTCTCCTTGCTCACTTGCTGCTACTCCAGCTCACCATCAGTGCTCCAGCAGGATCTGGTCATCACCCTCATGGAGAAATGAGAGATTCATGTAGCAAAAGGGGAGAGAACCACTGGAGATGAATCCTCACCCATGCGGGATGAGCAGTTGCAGCAGAGGATGATTGATGTATTGAGCCTACACTGGGACACTCAGAAAATTTAATTCATTTTCTGTTCACACTTTAAGTTAATTTGGATTATTTAATCCACATTAAGCTCCTTTATGCACACTCTTTTTCAGAATAGAAGTGTCGCTAATTCAGTTTACAAAATAAATTAAGCTCAGCCAAATTAATGTTATGTTAAACTTGAATGAGGATCTATGAAGAGATTTAATGTGGTTTAATTATCCACTTTACATATCAAAAAATGCATAAAATATCATGTTAAATGACAAAAAAACAGTCCCTGGAGCAGGAGGAACTGGAAGCTGAAGCTCCTCCTCCCAGAAAAGGGCACTGGATGACAGTCAAATGCCTTCTCCTTGACTTGGGGGATCTTCAGTTAAACAGGAAGTGTAGAAGCCTTTCAGCAGCTGGAATAGAGGAAGTTGACTCCTCTTCCCTGATCCTCATCATGAGACAACTCTTCAGAGACACAATGGATCAAAATCTCCCGGCCGCTGAGAGGTGTTCCAACAGTTAAGTAAGATCATTCACCCCTTTAGGATACAGACTCTGAATATCTGCTCTATGCATCCCCCAAGGAGGGCTAAAAGATTTCAGAGCCTCTGGGAAGGCTCCTATGGATCACCTGCAGGATGGTGGTGATACACAGAACTGGAAAACAGACATTGCACAAAGAAGGGAAAGATTGGAAAGGCAATTTAACTTCAATTTTATAAAAATACAAGCACAAAAGATGAAACTGTTTGTAAACATCTAAGACATACCCTGGGACACTGAACAACACTCAAGTTTGGAATTTTTTTTAGATCAAAGAATTTCTAAACCAATGTGATACACTTTGGCAGAGTGAATGGAAGAGGAGCGGTAGATATCATACCTCAGCTTCAGCAGCTTATGTCTTTTCAAAACAAGGTGCAGAAATATGATCTAGGTGAAACTGCTATTGGAGTATGCAAAACTATTGGGGAAAAAAACATGAATTAGTATAGTAGTAATCAGCAGCTTACTTGCAAGAAGGAGGTATATATCAAGAAAAATTCTTCAAGGTTCTGACTGGGATGTCACACTATGCAATATTTTCCTTAACAATTTGGATGACAGCATAACCTTTATGTTTACATATTCACACACACCACCGCACAGGGAGGGGCTACCAGCACACCAGAAAACACAGGGCTAGAGTTCAAAATTATCCTGGCAAATGATAGAAGTGGTCTGAAAAAAAAGAATGCAAATGAGGTTTTGTCCTTAACAAATATCAAGTTCAGAGAGGAACAACAACTGCATGACGACAAGCCAGGAACAACAGACTGGGTGGCAGCTCTGCAGAGAAGGACTCGAGGGTTAGAGTGGATCAGCAGATAGATGTGAATCAACAGGGTTACGCTGAAAAAAGCAAACACCATGCTGAGGCAGGCAAAGAGCACCATCATATTTGAGATGTGTGAAGAAAGCCTTCTGCTCTGTTTGTTGCTGGTAAAGGCTTTACTGGAGCACTTTTTCATGCTTTGGCCACTGCATGTCAGGAGAAGTTTAATTATTGGGAAAAGCAGACTTAAATTGTAAAAAAAAAAGCCAAAACAGCAAAACACAAAGCAAACCCCAGACCATTATCAGAAAGCCAGAAAACATGATTTGCGTAGAACAAGAACACAACATGGAAAAGTGACTCCAAACGCATACACAGCAGCTACAAAGACAAAGGGACAAACCTTTTCCCATAAGCACAGTGGGTAGGAGACAGAACCACAGGCCAGAATGAATTAAGGGGGTTTTAGCTTGGGTAACAGGGTAACTTTCTTATTCAGCAAGTGCAGGGGTAATCTTTGAAATTAGCTTTACTAGAGGATTTTAAAAACAAGATAGAGCATTTAGTTTGAATTGAAAGGGCATCTTAATGGAGGAACAGGCTAGATCATTGGTTGGGACCCTTCACAGTCTTTTTACAACAGAGGGTTTTTAGGTTTGCTCCCATTTTTGGTGGGCCAATGTGAGTTTGGCCAAATGACCATGTCCCTCTACTTATCAGTGTTTCCATATGTAAATGCACAGAAATAAAATTCTCATGCCTTCCTGGGAGGAGGGGGTAAGAAAGGGCACCTAGAAGATATGTGAAAATCTGTCTAATTATGGATCTTCTGGGATGGTGCTGACTTCTGAAAACAGAAGCTGATCAATCCTGCTATACATGGAGATAATATGAAGCAGGATCCTTCATTTTACCTTGTTTTACCTATCTGCAGTAACCTTAGAAGAGAGGCTTAGCAGCCTAAACAATTGCCTGGTTTTAGCTTTAAAGCCTCATTTCCTGGGCTTGAACAGATATAGTTCCTATAAGAACTCCAATTTAACATCAATTTAACATTGAACCTGCACCAACTGCTTCTTGCTCAAAGGACAGGGGAAAAAAAGTGTGTAAACACAACGAAAGGAGGATTGCTTGTGTGCTACCCCCATAGCATCAACCATGAACTCTGGCTGATTTTGCTTATCATCCATTAAGGGAAACAGCCATAGGTCATCTCTGTGATTACCTAACACTCAGGAGAAGCAATAAAACTTAGCTGGAGGTGTCACACTGCAGCAAAAAGTAAAGCAAGCTCAACTCTCATTTTTGTTTGTCACTGCATTACTTCAGTTAACATAGTGCACTGTTAACATTAACTCCTGGCCATATATTCCTTTATAGATAGACAATCAATACTGCAACTGAAATATGATTTTGTTAAAACATCTAGGGGGCTGTATGCATTTAGCTTTCACACTATTTTCAGAAAATGAACATCAATATAAAAATAATGAGCCTCATAAAGTAAAGCCTAGTTCGTGTGGCTGAGCTGGCTTTTAAGAAGGGGGAAGAGATTTATACTAAAGGCATCACAAAAGAAACACCTAAGAACTACATTCAGCATTCCTTTCAACCCCAGTCGAAGGACGTTCAAGGCCAGCATCAAAATGCAGTTCGCCTTTGCTCACTAGGGCATCCACTGGGATGGCAACACTTGGCAGGAACACTTGGAAACACTAGCAAGAGGAAACTGTAGCAGAGCTTTTGACAGGAATACAAAATCACCTCTTAACTTGAAGATTGTCTTAATAAGCCACATGCCTCATTTTTGCAGTCGAGCTGCTTACAAAAGAAGAGCTTAAGAAGTTCAGCAGAGTCCAACCTGGTTACTGCAGGGCCAGCAAAAGGACTGGAAAGTCTGTGGGTCGATAAGGGTACTGATGTTAGCAGTGGCAACAGAGGGAAAGTCCTGCCCCGCAAAGTGAACCAGAGCCTTGGACAGCTGTAAGCACTGTTGTCTTATCATCTGCAATTTTTGTTTGATTTTCCCCAGGGCAAAAATACTGGGAGTATGGCTGGGCTTGAAATGAGATAAAAGAGAGCATTTCATCTCTTTGATAGCCAAGCGATGTAACATGAACCTTCACATGCTGCATCTCAAAAAATAAGGACTGTCGTCATGAAAGTGTGAGTGCCACATGCACAAGATAGTCAAATGCTAAACTTCTTAAGACACAAGCTATATATCAAAGCCAAGAGGAATTAGGACATGTACACTGAAAATGACGCCCTCTCCTTCCCATGCCTGTGTTTGTCAGGATTTCATACTTCTTTTTAAACCTTTCTGAAACATTTGTAGTGAATGAAGAGGTGACAGCATTCCAGAAAGTGATGTTGAAGCCTCTACAACAGCTGAATGGCAGGAACCTGAATCAAAGCAGACAGGGGACAGGTCCCTTTAGAATCAGATCTCTTTTAATTTATCTAAAGCAAGTTGTCTTCCAGCACCTTCAGCTCTTTTCACAGGATGTCTTTATTCAGAAATGAAGGTACCAAAACACTTTCCTTAGCTGTGAACAATCTTCTGTTCATGGCTTTCTCTTTTGACTCAGGAGACATTACAGTCTCAGATGTCCTCAAGGAAAAGATGACCAAACATGGAATTCAGTTGTGACATTTCGAAGTTACACCTCTGATGCAGCTTTGCTCAGATCTAAATGAGTACCAGCCCATCCGTGTTTCCTGTAGCAGAAAAACAGAGGTTAAACATGCGCACATATCAAGAATCAGCAGAAGGTTCTTTAGATCAGAAAAGCTTGAAGCAAATTGATCATATCTACTATACTGTAGATGTTCACTTGAGCCTGGTGTTTTCTTTCTTGTGTGGGTGGCTGATATGAATTTACAGAAACTTCCATTTGTTTCAAACCCAATAAAACGTGCTCTGGTATTTAAAAAAAAAACCAATTAATCATTTTGAGTTTTCAATTAGGGATGTGCATAAACTGAACAACTTGCCACCCCAGCCAGGCAGGAGGAGATGATTAAAAACCTTCTTTTTTTGCAGGTGTTGTACAGTTCCAGATGGATTCTGCTTGCCTCAGGGAAAGTCGTTTCATCTATCACATGTTGTGTTACGGGTGGATTATGTCATATCAAATCCAATTACCTCATCTCATGTCAGCTCCTGACATAATGCAACAGAACATACTTGTGAGGTGCAGCTCAATGTAGCAGGACGCATCTGAAATACTTAAAAGACACAGCATTGCCTGCACCCGTAGGCTGGTTTTGGGTGTTAAAGTGCCTCTCAGAGCCTATCTTGCTCGTGTCCTTCACAAGAGCAAACTCTGACCTAACTACCTCTGCATGGACTCAAAAGGTGTTCTGAATAATCAAACATCATCTCCAATTCCATTTGGAGAGGAACTCAACAGCAAAAGCCCTCCTCTGACTTAGAAATTTTCAGTTCACTGCACAGCTCATGCACAAGGAGAAACAGTGATGGGTACAGAGATAAAGATGGAGGGAGGCTGCAGAAAGGCTGACGCAAACAGAAGTAAGCACAGAAACATAGGCACGCATATCTCCTTCAAAAGGCAAGCCAAGCAACAGCCCAGAGCCTGATGAAATCTCGGAGGCTGGTCTGTTTAATATTTGTTTACATGTTTTCTTTCCTTTTTTCATTTGTCCCAGAAAGGCAAGCTCCCAGGGAAGGAATTTAATCACTACCCTCTCTCATTTAGGAGTGTGTCTGAGAAGAAAATCCTGAGAGGATGACAAGACTGCTCTCCTTTCCTGCTGTGAGCACAGCAAATGGATTCTCTTTAATCCTCAGTCCTGCTACTCCACAACATGTTCACCAGGTGCACAGGCACTGTGAACACAAAGCTCTGCCTCTGCCTACTCCCACGTTTGCCAGCTCAAAAATTACCCTTTTCCAGCTCCAAAATCAGACACTCTGCATGTTCTTTCCCAAAACACAAAAAGTGGGGGGGACTAAGCAGAACTGTACAGACCTCAGCCTGTTTCCAGTAAGGTCTAACTCAACACATATCCTTCACTTTCTCCCTTCGCTACCCAGAGCTGGGTCCAGGGTGCAAGTTGCTGCCTCCTTCCTATCTGGGAGGAGACACTAGATCATTGCTAGCCCAGCTGCATATAGGATTTGGGCACCAGCAGATTCTGTGGGAAACTGGTGATCTCCATGCAAAGACTTAAGCAATTTGCTCTTGGCTGAGGTGAGATAGCAATGGTAGGAGAGTAATAGTGGAGGCAGGCACAAAAAGGCATGCACCATTTTGGAATAATCTCAGGGTACTTTATCTCTCATCCCTTTAGTATTAGGGAACTTGACACGCTTGTGAGGTGGGCTGATGCCAACCTCATGAAGTTTAACCGTGCCAAGTGCAAGGTCCTACACCTGGGTCAGAGCAATCCCAGGCACAGCTACAGGTTGGGCAGAGAAGAGATTCAGAGCAGCCCTGCGGAGAAGGACTTGGGGGTGCTGGTCGATGAGAAAATGAACATGAGCCATCTTCAGTGTGCGCTCGCAGCCCAGAAAGCCAACCGTATCCTGGGCTGCATCAAAAGGAGCGTGACCAGCAGGTCGAAGGAGGTGACCCTGCCCCCTCTACTCTGCTCTTGTGAGACCTCACCTGGAGTATTGTGTGCAGTTCTGGTGTCCTCAACATAAAAAGGACATGGAACTGCTGGAACAAGTCCAGAGGAGGGCCACGAGGATGATCAGGGGACTGGAGCACCTCCCGTATGAAGATAGGCTGAGAAAGTTGGGGCTGTTCAGCCTGGAGAAGAGAAGGCTGCGTGGAGACCTCATAGCAGCCTTCCAGTATCTGAAGGGGGCCTATAGGGATGCTGGGGATGGACTCTTTATTAGGGACTGTAGTGACAGGACAAGGGGTAACAGGTTAAAACTTAAACAGGGGAAGTTTAGATTGGATATAAGGAAGAAGTTCTTTCCTGTTAGGGTGGTGAGGCACTGGAATGGGTTGCCCAGGGAAGTTGTGAATGCCCCATCCCTTGTGGTGTTCAAGTCCGGGTTGGACAGAACCTTTGGTGACATGGCTTAGGGTGAGGTGTCCCTGCCCATGGGATGGGGGTTGGAACTAGATGATCTTAAGGTCCTTTCCAGCCCTAACTATTCTATGATTCTACTATTCTATGAATGATTTTCTTTCAGTGGTTTGTAGTACATCTTGTCTACAAGGATCTTTGGTTTTGGGTCCAGAACCAGCACTGACCTACTGGCTCCTTGTTGCTCAACTTGCATATAGTAACCTTTATTCCCATAAAAGCTACTTCAAAATTCTGAATGTGGTTCTGCTGGTTTAGGGAGATGAGAAGGGTGCCCCAAGATGGGAAAATGTCATTGTTTTCCATGGAGGTTCTCCCTTCCGAGCCAGCAACCTTTACCATGACTTACATGCCTTTCACATCTTATAAATTCTCTGGATCAGGAGATGCAACTTCACTTATTTGTGCAATGTATAACACAACATGGCCCAATTGTTCCTGATTTAGTCTGCAACATAAATATTAAGTAGTGATGTTACGACCTTTTGTTCATGACACCAGAAGGGTGAGGAGGATCTTGGCACAGGACTCATCCTGTGTCCTGGGAGATTTTCATTATACCCCTGATATTCAATCACTCTACAAATGGCCAGCTGAAGAAATCTGATTGAAGATCTGGACCCTTACCAAAGAGACTGAGTCTCCTTCCTATATCACACATAACTTAAACACTCATGTCCTGTTCTGGCTGTTTTACAGCCACCACTAGCACAGCTCCAGAGAGGAAACGTAAGGCCTCCAGCAATGACTCAACTGTGTTATCAAAGCCATTCTCTAGGTCAGCGCTGCTGGCTAAAATCTGACCAGGCAGAAGCTGAGTTGGGCTGAGAACAGCAGAGACAAGAGCCTGGTTAGTAAGTGATGCTGTTGTGCAAAGGTTAATAACAAAGCTTCTCCCCACAGGCAGAACAAATACACCTGAAGTTTCTGCCACCTTGAAGTGCCTTGAGGTGTATGTCAGCTCTTACATAACATGCAAGGCAGTTTTATGCATATGTTCAAGAGAGCTCCTGAAGAGGAGCAGTGTGGTGAAGTTAGCATGAGCCCATACCTGAACTAATTTTGTATGGTGATAACTTACTCAATCATTCTTCATGATACCTGTCTCCTACTGTTGCCTACACATGACGAAATAGTCTTGAGTGCAGAGGTTCACAAGACTTACCATTCCATAAATCACATCCTTTCTGGCATACATTGGATTATTGCTGCCTTGTTAGCTTTGGCCAGCAGGGTTCCAAAATAGGGGACTTTATGAGAGAAGATGAACTGGAGGTGGAGCACACAAGAGATGAATATAGGTCGTGGCAGGTTTAGGGATAATGGTGAGAATACAGTAAGCTCATAAGATTTACAGTTTTGGCCTGATATCCAAACTCATCTGACCTTGCTAATCTTCTGCATTTCCACTATCACTTATGATAAAGGGGCCCATGAATTAGAGGGAATAGTTTTACACACCTTTCAGTAGAAAAAGGTACTGTAATTTACGGAGTCTTTTCTTTCTAGTGGAACAGTAAGTGGCAAGACTATGGGGCTTTGACAGCTTCCATATAACATTAAAGCAAACAGTGAGATAATAGAAATCACATTTAACTGCCAATGAAGAAGAGAAAAGCCCTGCAGTTCTTATCTCAGCTTTATTGGTCCCTGTGCAATGCTGTTAGCTTTTACTGTTGTTGATGCACCCAATGACCATTCCCATAATTTGTGTTGCATTGCTTATCACCTGAATGAGAAGGTGAGAGGAATCTAGATGCATCTGAGGCACAGAAATTAAAGCATTTGGAAAGAGAGAGCATCACCACACACAAGCTCTTGCTGTGTATTAGAACTGCAGTAAAATCTAGTGACACCCTTACATGGAAGGCAGGGTCCCTTGCACTTGACTTTGGGTACAAATCTAATCTATACATGTGTTCTCCTCTCAGTGAACAACAAAACTCTGTTGTAATTTTCATGAAGACCCTCCAAACACTCATATGTACTTTGAATTCCTGGCCTATCAAAATCGTAGTTATAACTCAAGGTCCTTTTCAGGCAAGAAGTCTCGATGGTCTTGCAAGAGAACATATATAAAAAAATCCTCTGGTGAACACTGAGTGAGCAACCTCAGAGCCAAAAGCCATAGCTAGACCATTGCAAGCATGCAAAATAGTCCTGCTGAGAAATGGGGCTTGTTAGATAATACACAGCACCTCACTAACGTGCCCTTGGATGTCAGGTGAATCCCAAAGGTGGTCCAGTTATTGAATTTCCTTGTACTAATCAGGCCATTCTGGTGTGGTCAAAAGTTAAACAGGTAAATAGGACAGGTAGCATTTCAGAGCAAATACATCAGAAATGGCAAGACAGCACAGCTCTCTTCTACCACAGTGTCACAAGCGACAAAGGCAAATGGAGTAAGTTTTGAGCCCTCACATAACAAAACCAATAAAACCCACCACATCAGCAGGATCAGTAGGATATTTAAATAAAGACTATCCTGCCCATCTAAGACAGGGCTAATATCTCTCCACAAGGCCCCTTTTAACCTTTATAGCAACCGGCTTAGTTCAAACAATAATCTTGCAGATGGTCTCCTGAGGAGTCCCAGCTGATGGACTCATTTCCATTTAGATGCCAAAGCAGCAAAGCATCTATGAACTTCATAATTTTGATCATCTTCAGCCCAGGGAGCCGGAGACAATTGTTTCTGTTCAAGCAAGTAAAACACTTGAAACACCAACACAGGGAAAACCACTTAACTCTTTAAACTCCCAATCAATGCCCAATGGCAGCAGTCATGTTTCACACTCTGTTTTTAGAAACAATAGACTGAAAGGTACTTTCCTTAGTCTAGGAACAACTTTAGTGTAGAAAGTGCTGAAGCACTGAACAAAGAAACCTTTATTTTCATGCATACAGGACATTGAAGAAAAAACAGACTGTAACAGCACTAGTCATCCCAAGAAGATCCAATTGTATGAAAGACTTTCCCCATTCCCACCTCTTCCCAGGCCATGTGCCCAACCATGCCCTGGGAGAGCTTTTTATTCTGCTTACTGCAGAAGTCATCTGAGACAAAGCAGGGTTTTGTAGTCCATGCTGTGGACTACTTCTCATGGTGTCTCCCATCATCCATTACTAATGAAGTGACTAAAGCTACTGGAAGCTTAACTAACTGCATTTGTGTTCCAGAGGTTTCTGACTCACTAGGGACCATTTCACTTACAGCCTTCAGCTACACAGTACATACAAATGAGAACTAGGGCAACCATATGACCAGCCCCCAAAAAGAAACCTGGGGCCAGGATTTTAACCCCAGTCATATTCCTTCACCCTTGGATACTCTTGTCTGCCTGGCTCTTCCTTACTCACAGAAGCAACAGCCCAAATAGTTTTGCTGGATTTTGAGACTTGATGACCCACAGCAGCATTTGGCTCAAGGATTCAGTTTTCTGGATTAGCAAAGAGCCTACTGTGAGTCACCATACACACTAGACAGTACAGACCCAAAGTGTCACCATGGGATATTTTTCCAGACCCAGTTGTCACACAGACTCTTAGAAGCCTGAAGAGTCAATCTGTACAGCACATACATGCATATTTTTAGTATCTAATAAAAGCTCTTACTTGGAGAGGCGCTGAGTTGTCTCAGCTCTCAATAGTGTTCAAGGCTTTGAAAAATCAAGTGAAAGGGCTGCTCGAATGGCTGATGTATGTGTGCAAGTTTATACTTTTGGGTGCCTAGTTTTAGAAGTGGAAGTAGAGTTGGAGGCATCAACATAAGGCAGCTTTGCAGTATCTCAGCATCTCTTTATTCTAACCCTACAGCTGGGCCACCATGCAACCTGTCATTTAATGCTGGGCCTAGGCATTTTGAACAGTTACCTCCAGGTTAGCAGGAGTTTACCAGCTCCGTATTGATCATTTGTCAAATATCATGCACATGGATCTGCAGCTGGTTAAGAAGCATTTCCTCTAAAAGTCAATATTTATTCATTAACAACCTTTTAGCTGGTTAATTGAAAGTGACAGGATGCATTTTGCCTAACAGATTGCATTTTACTGAGTAATTTCTAATTTACAGTAAATATGATGGAAAATAAAAGTTCATTTCTGGTATCAGTTTAAAAACGGTTTGTGTTTCCAACAATTGTGCCGTAGGGAACTGCTGGGTATGGATTTATCCGTGTGTGTGTGCATGTTTTTTGAATTGCAGCAACTTAGACGAGTTTGTCTCTTAATTCTGGGTATCAGAGCAAAGGGACCTTGTGGTGAAGGTGACAGCAAATTGTGTTAAAGAGTGATTAATCTTCTATTTCACCTTCTGGCCCTCTTTTAAGCAGGATTAGATTTTTTTTTTTTTCTTCCCTCTTCCTCCTTCTGGCATTTCTTTTACATTTAAAAACCTAAGCACCTAGGGGTTAATATGCTCCAGATAATAGTATCACAGAGATTGAAAAAACAAGTCAGATGCAGAGAACTCTGAACAACACTACTTGCATTGTGGAAACACTTACAAATGGGCACAGAAATGAATAATAGGTGCAAAGAGATTTTACTCCCTCAGTAACAAAGGCATGTGGCTTGTTAGCATGCTGAGTTCCTGCCTTCCCCTCATCTCTTCTCACTCTTGAAGGTGAAGAGCATGATCCCTTTTGCTTGAAGTGTGCATCATAGAGCAGAAGAGAGACTGAAGCCTCCCAGAATGTATTCCCAGCTCAGCCAGACTCTTGTGGGGTGGGGAAGCTGCTCTGAAGGCTCACTCTGTAAGGTACCCCTACAAACTCCGTTTTATTGTTATACCCAACAATAAGGGGGCAGCGTTTCCCCTGCATCTGCCACCCACATTGCAAACTCACCCTCAGTTTTGGGTGTCCAGTGGCTCATGTATCAAGGAACAAAAAAGTGTCTAGAGTTTAATCACAGGAAAAAAGCCCTCCAAGGAGGCAGGTACCAGCTGAGAGCACACTCACTCCCCAGTGGGCAGCAGGAGAGTCCTATGGCCCAACACTCACGGATGGCCACAGCAGAGTGCAGCCCACCTACCCTAATTTAAGTATCCAAAAGTCTAACTGAGACATATTCACCCTTGGCCTCACAGCCAACAGTGAGACGGGAAGTGATCTCATCCTAAAATAAACATCTAAGAGAGGTCAGAAGAACCGCCCTCTTGAAAGGGCTGTTTTTCTCCACCAAGAAAATGTAAAAGGATCCTGGAGTGATTGTTCCAGCGAACATAAAAGGAACCCGCAATCGCCAACTTTAAAATTTAGCACCTCTAAACTTTGCCATCGAAAGTGTATCTAAAGCAGATTAAACGACTCCTGCTTTTAATGGATCAGTTATCCCACTGAAGTCCTTTGAAGACGAGAATAAATTCATCAGGCAGTTCCCATGCGAGGCGAGGCTCCAGAGGCAGAAGCTACCCCCAGCTGATGGAGTGGGCAGATGTACCTTTGACTACAAGAAGTTAGCAGATCAGTGCAACAAAAAGATTGCATTTTTAACTGAGATGTTCCTGGGAGTCACAGCCATGCTTTTTGATCTCCATAGGAATGGATAATGAACTACGAAGATAATCCATCCACAACATTTAAATACCAGGCAGATTTTTTTTTTTTTTTTTTTTTTTTTTTTTTTTTTGCCATTTAGTTAATAACTGTTTTGCAGTGTGGGAGGGAAGACATAATACAGTTGCAACAGCCTTACATTTCAGCAGAGATTGCTTAGGAATCACTTCTTAACAATTTTACCCATGCTAAGACAGCAAGCATGGATCTACCAGGGAACCCAAGGGGGTTAGTCCACTACAAGACACCTTGCCCTCTCCTTTCTGCCCAGGCTTCTAGGAGTTCCCTTTCTTCTAAGAGAAAGAGACAGAGGGAGAAAGTTGTACTATGCAAATCCTAGGAGCATTTTACCCATCCATATCCACTCCCATGTCCCCATCGCATGACCACTAATATCAGGAATGTACCATAACAAGTACTTTCTATGTATCAGTCATACAACAAGGTAACATTTACCAAGCAGAGTTTCGTCCTTCTTTATCTAGGTCCTATTATGTTTCACCATCAATCTCTGTGATTTTATGGTGGATTTGTCAAGAAATAAAATTAAAAATGCCAAGTTGTTGTTTTGTTTTTGTTTGGTTTTTTTTTTACCAGTGTTTTATTTCCTCTATTATTTTTCTAAGACAGTCATGGAAACATAGAATATCTCAAGCTGGAAGAGTTCCATAATGATCATTGAGTCCAACTCTCTGCTCCTTCCAGGACTACCTAAAACTAAAACATATGACTAAAAGTGTTGTCCAGACACTCCTTGAACTCTGACAGGAAAGGTTTTCATTAGTTGTGATCTCAAAAGAAAAGAAACCATATTGGCATTCAGTCCAAGGTATCTCTTTTCCTTCTATTCCAGTCACTCACACCAGCAGAAAACAAACATCAGCTCTGCCTGGCTGCAACCTGGACACAGCCACAGTTCACATTTCCTGCAGTACAGCTGATGTTTTCACCCTTCACCTAAGACAGAAGTATCCATCAAGTTGCTGCTATGAATGGGTGGAGGGAAGAGCTAGATGCTCCTCCTTTGACATTTTGGGGCCTTACAGAGGAAGAAGAAGAAGTACTGGCACTACAGACTTTCAAAACAACTCTCTCAGGACCTTCAACAATAGCTAGGAACTTACAAGTGTTGTTTATCCAAATTTTTTTGTGAACATTGTCTGTTACAGTAATCTGCTTTTCTTCCACTGACACATACCTTCTGCCCTGTCACCAGCTCTACCCATCACAAAACCAATATCCAGAGGTGTTCCCTCCAGGTAGCAGAGGACATATGTCAGCTTTTGGGGTTGAAGATGTGTACCTTTTAGAACTGTTTCCACCATGTGAATCCCAGAGATGGGCAAAGAAATCCTTCCACCTTCCTGGGCAGCCAACCTTTTCAACCCACCTCTTAATTTATGACCCTACCTAATACAATACGGGGACAGTAACAGGGATAAATATGTCAGTCCTATAACCCATTTTTTTCAATACTGAGAGAGTCTATTTCAGTATTTTTTTTGTGGAACAATCCCCCTGAAATCGTGGTAATTCTCACAGTACAAGGGCTTGTGTGGACTGATAAGCTCATTCAAGGACACCGATAACTTGAATAGTTCATGCAGTATCTTTTATGGATCAGAAGACAAGCAATGCCATCCCTCCAGCATGACACTACAGGGCGGGGAGCGGTATGTTAAAACAGCATGTTGGGGTCAGCAGAGAGTAGTATTGCTGCCAAGTACCACAGCTCAGCCTGGAGACAGACTACTTTTGTTTTAAATCTCTCTGGCTACACTTCGTTCAGGATGATGCAATCCTCAAAGCAAATTAGCACGCACAGGAATCTCCATTGCATTGGAATATGTCATTAGAAACAGCTATTTGTAACAGTGTTTTACCAGGGCTATGACAGAGCCAGTAAGTCACCTGAATACAGAGATGCTGTTCCTCCGCAGTATCTAGAGCAGTGCCAGAAATCCAGACCCTGAGAATAGCCTTTGAGTCTTTGTTGCTCTTTAAATGCCCTCAGTATGGAAGTGGAAAAAGAAAGAGAGCACAGGGAAAGGCTGCTCTGATTGCAGACCAACCTGATTTGAAGGTTACTGTTATTTTTGCCCTGACTAGATTGGTCCCATTGCACAAGCAAGATTAAGCTCTAGAGCCTTCTAAGAGGTCTGAAGAAGTGAGGTTTTTTTCTTGGAAATTGCAACCTTTCTTCTCTCCAATTCCTACAGAAGAGACTACTGATAATCCTCCGTTTAGGGCACTAGCGTGGGACTTGGAAGACCCAAGTTCAGTTGTCATGGCCACAAATGTCTTGGGTGACCACTGGCAAGCTATTAAGGCTTTAAGCTAAACCTAAGGCTGATTTTAACAGAAGAATATGTTTGAAGACCTGAGCTTCAGCTGATGCCTCAGTTGGTCATCTACAAATGCCTTGTACTTTCTCTGGCTGCAAAATGTATAATTAAGGTATGATGGTCCTCAACAGGAATCTCAGCAGTCAGGTAAGAAGCAGCCCTAATGGGGATGCTAGTAGCCAACACAGACTTTGAAAATATCAGCATAAGGAAAACAGTAGACATACAAGTTGTCAGCTCATGAGAGGTGGTAATTCACTCTGTTTTGCGTCTAACAGATCCTCTCCAGGGTTTTCTTAAACAGGACAAACTGTTTCACCAGCAAGCAGCCAAAAAGGGCGTTTTTCCTTTTGATATTGATTACTCTCTCTAGAGCTAGGAGAGGAGTCATCATATCCAGAGGAAATTAGAGGGAGGTGGGAATGTGTTGTCAACAGAGCTGTAAGACATTAGGAAAAACTGCCTGAGGAAAAAAGCTGACTTGTATTTCTTCTTAGAAAGGTCATCAAGATTAGGAGTCTTGGGAAAGCTTCATTAAAGTCAGTAGGAAAAATTACAAGTGGGGAAATTAATTTGGGCAGTAAGAAATTAAACACACGCAGAAAGAGACCTTAAAGTCAGTCAAAAAGACTCCAAGAAAGAGATGCTGGTACTGTTCACCCCAACTGAAGGGGTGCAAGAAGTCAAGGGCTGGGAACGTCTCTGTTACGTTGAATAATGAGAGGCATGCCCTCACTTCTGGTGCACACCTTTCACTATGCAGACATACAGACAGCTGTGGCACTTGGAAATGAACCTGAGGATCAGGAACCAGGGGAAGGCAACTCTGCCCCATACTTTGGATGAGGTGTGCAGTGCTTAATTGGACACCTGGACACCATGGGTCAAGGCTGCTTGCAAAATTGATCTTGCCAAGATACAAAACAGTATCTTTGGAGGATAAATCTCTCTTCCAGAGTGGGGCTACACAAGATTGTTTGGAAGCAAAACTGCAGTAAGTGGGTCAAGATATGGGTCTTACCAAGTGAAACTTACTGATGAACACAGTGAAAACACAGGGGAAGCCGGATCTTGAACATATAAACATTTAACTTGGGAAAGTACTGTCTGAATTGAGTGATGGGGCAGGGGGTTGTTTAAAAGTCAGACAGACCAAAGAAATGCTGACTGACTTGCTCTTCTTCATGAAACTACTGAAAAAGTCAGAGGTTAAGAAGCTGGATTTGTGACACCTCACAACCCAGAACAGGGTCCTGAATGTAATCCTTGCAGGTCTAAGCCAAGTGTCTTATCTGTATTATTTCTTAGTTGGCAGGAGTCAGTATTCACGTGTTCCTTTCCTATTTTCTGTCATCTTTGCCTCAGGAAAGTCACCCTTCGAAGGTCTCATTGACGTTTATTTGTTTGTGGGAAAGACATCCTTTTGAAAGATGGGTGTCTCCCAAACAGTAATTTCTTTGAAAGATTCCCATTAAGATCAGATCATAACAGAAGTGGAGAAGAAACTGCAGTTTTAAAGCACAGATCCACTGTGTGCCTCCAGAGAACCCTTGAAGATGCATATTTCTCCTGGGTTTTCACAGCACAAAATGAGAGAGGACTGAAACCTTGGACCAATGCACCACTGCATGTTACTGAGGACACATTTTAGCTGGATTTTCTTCCTAAGCCTATAGCAGCTTCATGAAGTTAGGTGGAGCTTAAAGTAGCAAAAAATGTAAGAATAGAAAATGACCTTAGGAACCTCCTGACCATTTTCTCAGGGGATTAACAGTTATAAATAGAGCATCTCTACTAGGAAATACCAAAGAGGCCTTTTCTCCCCAAGAAGGGCAGGAGAAGAAGTGCTCATGCCAGCGCAGGACCAGGCTGGACACAGTGACTGACACCAGTGGAGCTGGCTTAGACCAGCTTTTGAGCCACATCTGTGTGATGCTCTAAGAAAAGGCACGGGTCAGACGACTCCCCTCGTCTCATCTTTGTAATTTCCAGCACTACCTAAAAAAGAATTTGACACCAAAGAGGTGTGAGACAGCACGTCAGAACAGAGGCTAATTTAGGCTAATTTGGGGCTGGTTTTTGCATATTCAGAATGAAAAAAATAAAAATAAAAAAGGAGTTCATCCTGGTCTGTTAAGTTTCTAGGTAGCTCTGTTCTGGCATGGCACCATAAATCGCCCGGCACCCAGTGCAGTGCCGGGAAAGCACTGGCATCTCAACGCCCTCTCCACCACTTAGCAGGATCAAAGAGCCATATGCTCTGTCACCTTCCACTTCCAGATTCACATACTCAAAAAAGAATGGGGCAAGCCTGGCAGAATAAACTGAAGATTTCCACTTGCACCACAGGTTTGATGGCTTCTTGTGAAGAGATGCCAACTCTCTTCTTGGGCAAATCAGGTACTTCCTCAAATGCTTTCTGTACATTTTTGCCACACATATGCATGGGAAGTGACGCCTGTGAGCATGCACAGCTAGGAATGGACACTAAAAAGCCTTTCCTCCGAGGGCTCACTCCTTGCATCATTTTTCTGGCCTGACTCCTACCTGCCTTGCGCTCTCCAGCCAGCCCTTACCTCTGTGTAGGCATATGGAAAGTTGCCAGGCAGCTCCCCTATGTTCATAGCAAATCCCAGCTCTGATCCTGGAGATCTACAAGGGAGCTTTGCCCTCTGTTTTGCAGGACACCAAGAAACCCAAGTTACACAGAGCTGGGCAACATGGTTTCTTGCCAGTTCCCCCTTGCAAGGCTGCTGCATGCTACAGAGAGATTAAGAAGAAAAAAAGTACAGGTAGCTTTGTTTAAAAAAGAGAACAAACAAGCAAAACTGTCTGCAAAAGCTACATTTGTCATGAAAGAGGAACATAATTAACTGCCCTTTATGCAGCACTGAATATGGAGTGTAAATGAGCGCCCTCTGATCTCCAGACTGCTGTGTTTCTCTATTTTGTTACTACTGGGGACAAGAGTTGCATTTCCCAACAAGCAGGGCCTCTCACAATAGCAGATAATTAGTCAAGGGGCCCAAAAGGATCCAATCTTGTCAAGGAGAATTCATTTATACAGTCAGGTGATTAAGCCACATGGTAGCAGCTGAACACTGCAGCAGCCTATTGAGATACAACTGCATGCTTGTCACATGCCCTCGGTATTGTTGGGAAATCACTATTTTCAGACATTCCCTTTCCCCTGCAAGCAACTAGAAAGTGCAGCAAGTAAGTCTGCAGGAATTGCGTGCTGGGTTTGGGGTGCGATGAGGAGACTGGCACTCGCCTGCTGCAGGGAAGTGATGCTGCACAGTCCCTGCCTGGGAGGGGGAAAGGGTTTGTGCAGCAACTTTCCCCGTGATGGCTCTCGGAATAATTGCCATGACGTGTCTCGCTTTAAGAGACCTTTTCCTGGTAAGACTGCGCATCTGTTTATAAATATTACCTATAAATAACCCTCATGCTACCCCATGTGAGCTGCCCATGAGCTATAATTAGGGCTGTGATGAATCCACATTGTTATGGACATGCCGGACACCAAATATCAGGCCTTAAATTTCCAAGGATGCCAAATGCAAATGTGGCAGATCAGACACCCTATCCTATTTGTTGAAAATAAATGTCTTATTTACATTGCCCTGGTTGTAATCTCTATCCCCAAGCCGCTATTATTAACTAACACAAGTTTTCTCACTGGGCTGCATCAGAGAGACACAGAGGAGACAAAGATCTTCAGAGTGGCAGGAATGTCATGGAAGAGGCAGGATTAGGAGCACGCTTTATTCAGAGAATTATTTTCAAAGCCTGTGGATGTTTAGGCTTTTATTATCTCTTAAAGAGCTGCACAGTTTCTCTCTGGCTTTAGACACCAAGGTGCAACCAGCTGCTATTGCACTGTAATTCCCCATATACAGAAAGCACAGGCAGTTTTCACATGCTGAAATGGAGACAGTATTCTGCAGCACACAGCACTGATATAACCCAGTTCCCTCCATCACAGCTGGTCCACCTCCACCACTTCTGAGCCCACCCTCCAGTCCACATTTAACACAGCACCGGTCTGGTCTGCACGCAGTCCTGCACTTACTAAGCTCTGCTCCAGTGGGCTCTGGCAGCGGAAAAGCACAGACCCAAAATCCCATCCATACAGGCTGGACAAAGAAAACCCAAGCACAGCATTCCATAAGCTTCACAGACATGTTGAATTTAAGCCACCTACCGCTGGTGACATGGACTGAAGTTGGAAGAGTCAGGAGTATTGTCATGGCTTGTAGCTGCCCGCGGGTGCAACCATTGTCTCACAACACAGACACCAGCCCTGAGCTTTACTCCAGGGCTGAAGTAAGGATAATTTTGAGCATTTTCCCAGGAGCCACTTTTACCTGCTGACATCAGGAACCATAGCTGTAGCATCAAATGGGAAGTGAGAATCTGTGCTGCAGGCACCTTCCCACTGTGTGCCAAAGAGACTTTCCTCTGAGATAATTTAAAACTCAGGGCTGATTATTCTTTGCTTTGGGAACCATCCCAGTTAAAATGGTCTGTATGAAAGTAAGCCATGAGCTTAAAGCCTTCCCATCTGCAGACATGGCTTGAGCTCTTCCTTACAAACACAGATCCTAGGGTAGCATTCCTGGCCAGAGAAGAGTACTGCTAAGTACAGTCATAAAGATGGAGAAAGCCAGGGTTTGAACTTGCCTTTGCCTTTGTGTCTGCAAAATGTCTAACTGCATGCATAAGCACCTTGTTTGCGCAGGCAAATATGGATTTAACATGCACAGCCAGGCTCAGTGAAGTAATTTTACAGTCAGTATGTACGTGCCAACCTCTGAAAATCTGTCCTCAAACATCCTTTAGATTCCTGAGTTTATCCGTCCAGAAGTCAAAGCAACTTCTGTATTTGCACTTGTCATGAAGTGCCTCCTCGGCAGAAATGAGGCAGAACCAATTTCATCCTTTCCTTTTTTATCTGGCTGGACTTGGAAAGGCTTAGAGCTGGAAAAGCTGGTCACCCGGGAACTCCAAGCTCTGGATGAAATGTTGCCCTAACACACATGACAGCAAGTAGCTTTGAGAAGCTGACTTAAAACCTGCCTTGCCAGCCTGGGGCTCTGTCCACAGCTGGAGGTATGCAGGTATTCCAGTGGGACGTGCAGAAATGTAGGGTATCAGAAGCCATGCAGGCTGGGGGATGGCAGGTCAGGCTGAGGGCATGGGGAAAGTTTTCTCTGCAGCTCATTCTTAAAATGCCTTGTCATGCACAACCACCCTCTGGCTGTGGTAACAAGTCCCCAGAGGCTGTGAGAGTCCAGAGCAGCAGGTAGGTATTTAGGTTAAACCTATATGGCATGTATTCATAAAGTCTGTACTTCTGTCCTTTATGGTCTTCTTTCCTTCCCTTCACGTAACCTTCCTCCCACTCTCATCATCCTCCATCCCATTTGGGTGAGAGCCTGAGAGGCTCAGGCTTCACCTCCCCTCTTCCTTTCCCAGCTGCCGCAAAGACTCAGAACAAGAACCCTAAATGCAGCTCGAGTTGCCCTTGCAGTAATACTGATGAGCCAAAGGCAACAGCCTCATGGTGGAGGCTGTTGGGTAATCAAAGCCCAGTCCAGCTTGTGGTTGCTGTAGTGCGACCTCACTGACTTCTGTGCAAGCAGATCATGACCTTCAACATAAAGGTTGCACAGCCATGTGTATATTCTCCCAGGCTAACCGAGAAGAGAAGAGACAGCAGATCCTATATTGATGACCAGTTATTGACACTGAAACACTGACATCACCAGAGCATGTTATTTAGGATATTCAAGCTCTGGACAACTAGCAAAAGGGATGGTAATAGCCCGTTCTGAATTGATACAGTCTGTTTAGTCAATGCTAACATAAAGCCAAATTCAATAAGGCTGCTTTCTTCAGCATGACTAAAGCTTACATCAGGCAAGGCACTACACTCTGAAAAGTAAAACACCCAGGATAGAAAGGGTAGATAAATCTGACTGGCCTGAGTCATTACATTGAGAGATGAAGTACACTGCTCTGTACCTGGCACAGCTTCAGATCCTAGCTGAAGACCACAGTCAGCTGAGGTACCAGAGTCAGGCAGCACAGGGAAGTCCTCACCCTCCTGAAGTCGGTGGTGTATCTACCATTAATGTTAGCAGAGGCAGGATTTCATCCTTCTTCTCCTAAGGGTTGCATAAAGTGTTCACAATCATCTGTTGGAAACCCCCTCATATAGATTTATTCTTTCAACTGCCGGAGTCAGGGCAATCCAGCCTGAAACATCTAGAGAGGGTTTAACTCCAGAAAGCACAAAACTCCTCTACTGGGACAGTACCTTTAACAGGCCATCTGAAAATTAATACCACCCTGAAATTACTGACCACCGTGGACTGCATTTTTCCTAACCCTTCTCAGATCGACTGCCCAATTTGAAGCAAATGATCGAATTCTAGAAGCCAGCACATTTTTCTCATTCCCTTGAAGATCATACCGTCTGTGTTCAAACTGTGGCTGGTGGGAGTTTTTGCATTTAAAAATACCCATCCCCATCCTCTCTCACATACATGCACGGTTTGTGCATGATGATCATTTATTAAAACTCCTCACTCGGAGGCGAGTGGCTGTTCCAGACAAATTGTTGCAGAAGAGCTGGTGACAGAGGAGGTGAGCGCATACCCACGCCACCGTTGGAGGTGTCTGCTGAGCTGTGCATGGCGGGTGGGCTTTCTCTCCCTCCTGGGCCCCCATTTCTTGGAGCAGCGGCAGCAGGAACCTCACTGGGGTTTCATCATTGGTCCTTATGCTCTTCTCCCAGTTACCACCTTGTTTGCGCACGTTATTCTGCCTCTTAGTTAATGATGAGCTCTGATGTGGTTAAACAGTGACACAGCCAGTGATACTGACTACAGTGATATATTTCTATTATTTCTTTTGTACAGCGCTTCAGTTACTGTCGTTCATATTCTACCAGGAATCAGTTTAAAAAACACTCCAGGGTCTCTTCTTCCTATTCACTACATCCCATTAACGCATCCTGAAAAGGATTCTCATATGCACACACTTTCTGTGGTTACTATTTTTTGCTCTTTCTTCCCTTTACCAATCTGCATCTCTGCATCCTGCCGGGGGATTAGGGCCATTGTTGCTATTTAAAACAGTTTCTCTTTGCTGTGTGCTCTGAAGGCTGGATGCTGGCCCGTCACCTTCCCACCTGCTTGGATAGTCTCTGCTTGGGACTGAAATCCCTCATTATGTCCTTCACTTCAATGACATGGATCTGCCAGGGAATCAGGGCCATAAATAATAGGTAACCTGTGTGGTCCTGCCTCTGTAAGCACCAAATCACTGCAGCCTTTGAACCAGTCCAGAACCAACCCACTGAAGCTGAGAAATGATAGCTTTGTTTCCACTATTGCATAGAGGGTGTGCTTGGTTTCTCCACTGTCTTACAGCACAGGTCCTAAACTACATAGGTACAAACACAGCAACTCCACTGACTGAGCCACATCTTCACTTCCAGCTGTGCTCAACCTAGTGCAAGATCTGAGATGGGAGTTTGAGGGTTGGGTGGGTAAGTGAAGAACAATCAAGAGAAAAGTTTCAGCCTTTTCTATATCTCTATATTATATATATAAGACATAGGGAGGAAATCTGCTTCTGTGCAAGTTCAGCAAGACTAACCTCCACCAGCTGTGACTCCTCTCTCATTCAGCTTGCTCCAGCCTGCACACATAGGAGATGCAAATAGAGGCTGCCTCATCTTTATGCTACCTGAACATTAAGATGACAAGGCAATCTCTGATTTCAAGACTAAATCAGCTTTCCAGCCTTTTAGTGTTGCTGGAGCAGTTTAAAAGACAGATCTAGGTGCTTGGGTCCAGCCCATTATGTTCAATGGAGCTGCATCCATTTGCAGCCGTGCTGCATTTGACTCCTGTAAAACACATCGACATGGGGAATAAATGAGTTTCTATAGGTCTTAGAGTTGTACACAAATGCACAATGATCTCAGATCCATCTGCTCCCCAAGGCCTGAAAGTGAAATCTGCTTCCAATCTTATGTTTTATGCTTATTGCTGTCATGCTGTTTATACACCCGAATGCTGCACATTCTCGTTTTGTTTAACATAAACAACAACTATGCACCGTCTGCTGAAACTTTGTCAACTGCCTCTTCCTTCTGTCTGGATAATGAAAAGACACAATCTAACAAATGCATCTTATTCTAACTGTTTGCTTCCAGACATAATACATCAAGCCTGAACATAAGAAGTAAGGGAAAAAATTAGATGGATTTGGTTTCAGTAGATGTAATTCAGCTTAGCCTCATGGAAGTCAGTAGAACAACACCAAGCAAGCACCAGCCAACAACCTAAACCAGCTCTGCATCATTTTTAATTCCATCCCAGAGCTTACCGTCATGCCAAGCCAGAGATATTCACTCCTAGTTTTATGCCTCATGTACAGACATTGGATTCACTGGGACAATGTTCACTTTTAAGAAGCTGTTCACTTTAAAGAAGCTAAAGCAAGATGTATGTGTGGGACAGCCTTCCCTCACCTGCAGTGTTAGACCCTCCTCTGATATATCCAGTTGTGGCCTGCATGGATCTTGTCCAGTGCAGAAATACAGGATACTGTGAACCTTTTAGTTACATGATGTTTGAAGCTTTGAATGCACATAGATATTCTGCCCTGTGATGCATCCAGTCAACACATCTGCAGTGGCCAGCATCTCTAGGGGAGCAGAAGCTATTGTTCTTTACAAAGTCCCTATTACATCCAAATGTGCCATGTGCTGTGCTAGGCATTCTGCTCATAATTAGACTTAGCTGCAGTAATTCCTCTCTAAAAGTGATTTTTTTTTCTAAATGAATGCTCTTATGACCATGGCCAGGATTTGAGAAATGGTGTGCAGGGAAAAAAAAGGAAAAAGAAAAAAAATCCCTGTTTGGCTTTTATTTTCTTCTGGACATCATAAATGAAAGAATGTCAGTCCCATCCAAACAAAATGCCATTGCTGTTCCCTCAACAAAATGATATCCAGTTCCTCAGCTGAGGCTGTAGAACTTTCATGAAGAACAACAGAAAATACAGAGAAAGAAAAAAAGCAGAAGGGAGAAGAGACATTGATAAACAGATTTTAAACTCACAACGTGCACTCCTGTTATAAAACATATGTATCATCTTAGCTTCTGTCATTCTAACTGTGCCAGATTCAGGGAAAAAAAAAAAAATCCATTAAAAAGCTCAGCAAAGCCCCATCCAAAAATACAGAGCCTGAAAACTTTTGATTTGGCTTTTTTTTACTTTCTTAACTCACATAGCTGTGTAGTTGCAACAAAACCAGTTGCCTAAAATTATTTTCACCCTGCGTTTATGTATCTTCTGATGGCTGAAACTGGCAAAAAGACACGGATTTATGCAGGCCCAGTCCTTTACTTACCCATAACCTTCTTTCCTGCAGGACTTGCTCTGAAGCTACCCTCTGTTATCAAAGACCAACCCTTAGGTCTCAGGTTCCCCCTGCTACACCCTACCAATCACACTAGTTCTACCATCCAGAGTCTAGAAACCAGAGCATCACTGTGACCAGAGATACTTAAAGGACATAAGGATGCTCCCTGGTAGCTGACCATGAGTCAAATGCACACCTCCACTGAGGAAAGTAAGAGCAAGCTTGGTGCCCTGCTGTCTCAGCATCCCCAGTACCACCTCTGTGTACGGATCCGGATTCCTGCTTTGACAGTGCACTGCACAAGTCACTGTCTTTGGCTTACCACAGCCTCTAGGCAGATTGCAGCAGAATTTAAACATCTGCAACGGTTGGAAAACAAACAGGAATGGGCTATCAAAATGTTTCACAAACATAGAAAGACTCAGGAGTGAAGGAGAAAGGAACAGCATAGAGTCATAGTAATAATTACTGTTATTGATATCTACTAAATAATCAGTAAAAAATACAGCATTACACATAGCTCTCATCTGAGCTCTTTGATCACTTCATTTCCATTTTTGAATACAGAAAAGCTTATTTTGCTATTTCAGCTCTGAACCAATCCAAGACATATGCAGGGATGCCACACGCACAAAATAAAACACACACACACATCCTCCACCAGAGACAACCTGACATTTTCCAAACCTTAAAAAAAAAAAAGACAAACCGTGAGTTTATCCTGAACGTGGGCGAGTTCTCTTTTCTCTAAGGCAACTTTCTGGTGAAGATGGCTAAATAATCAGCTGAGAAACTAAAGCCATGAAAAATCAGCTCACTGAGGGATTTTGGAGGTCCTAAATTTAACATAATGCACAATATATCCATGCAGTTCACTGATCTGGTACATAATTTGGTGAAGCATTTGAAAAAGTTGCCCAAGGAAGTGGTGAATGCTCCATCCCTCGCAGTGTTCAAGACCAGGTTGGATAGAGCCTCGGGCGACATGCTCTAGTGGGAGATGTTCCTGCCCAAGATGATCTTCAGGTCCTTTCCAACCTTAACCATTCTATGGTTCTATGACCTCTACAAGCCACATGTTCAAGGCAGAGTAGGACATTTCAATAATAAGAACAGCAAGAGCAATAAGAGCAAGGAGTTAAAAAAGACCTAGGAGCTTAGCAGGGATATAAAACCCCTTGTGTGGAGGGGTGGGGGAAGGAGAAGAAAGCAAAACAAGGATTTTGTAGAAAAGTTTCTCTCTGAGAAACTCGATTTTGTAACAGCAGGGCTTTTGGCATCTACAATGAATCAGAAAGGACCAGTCATGTTGTGGGATGGGTATTAAGCTGGACTGGATGACAGATTTTACATCCAGTTTGCTGCCTTTCATATTCATCTCAAAAGAGAAAAATAATGTAGGTGGAAGCCAGGAGCCTGTCTCGGTCCTTCCAATTCTATTTCCAGGTATGTGTAAGACTTGACCCTTCTTTTGGCTAAAACCTCTGTCTGCTGAGGCCACCACAGAAGCTCAGTCTGTGGCACGGGGTGCTGGTTCACACACACAGGGACAGGCTGATGGGAGGACTCAGGCAGGATGTGCTCACCAGGATGCTAAGGTTTTACAACAACCGCCGCTGTGCATGCACGTTCCCCGTGCCCCGCATCTTGAGCTCAGAGTCAGAAAGCGATGAGGTCACTTCCTGAGACAGCAGCCACGGGGCTGGAAAAGAAGTGGCAATAAAAGAGCTGATATTATCATAAAAGCTCCTGTTGAGGGCTGTGTTTGCTGGCAGCAGTGCGGTTGCATTGCTCATGTCTGGGAGTGTTGGGAATGACAAATTTTCTGCAACAGAAACTCAGCCTGAGCCAACACGAAGAGCAGGAGAGGGGCCGTAGGTCCAGTCTGGCAGCACACCCACCTGGAGAAGACCTCAGTTCAACGGCAGAGTTCAGAGAGGGGAGTGGGGGACGTGATAATCAGGCCCCATGTGACAAAAGAGAAGCACTGGGGGGGATTGCTGCACTGAGACAAAGCAGTCATGAGATAAAGCCCAGCTCATCCTTTCCCTGTTCGTTACAAGGAACAATAGGCTGACCAAGGTGAGGTGAGTGTGGAGGGATGAAGGAAATGCACCATGGGAGCCCCGCTGTGGTGAGCAGGCATCAGTTTGTTATCTGGGGTGAAGCAGTCACTGAAAACTCCCTTGTGTTTGTGGCATTTTGTCACAATGAATATTTAATCAGGCCAAAGCATGCCTGGCAGTTTGCAGGCACGTTCCCCCTGTCATGGGGCTGCTTGAGAGCCTCCACCAAGACAGGGGGGATGCACAAAGTTGTCTATAACACAAGGCCATCACTTCCCTCCTATAGGCAGTTAAACCCTTGACCACCTACTTGAATACTTGACTTACAGGTCAGAAATGCTACAAGCACAAGTGAGTAGCAAAACAGGGGCTTTCTTATACTTGAGCATCGCCAAGACTCAGAAATACCTTTTTTTTTCCCCTGAAACTAACATGTGGGTGCCTATTTTATGTGTGAAAGGGCCCTGTGAATGTATGTCTGTAAGCATGAAGTTTGAGATACTGCTTAGTCTGGAAGAAAGCCCTTGGGAAGCTTCATTACATAGAAAACCTCATTAGTCTTTCTGGTCCTATGGTGGGGAAGGTGGCAGCCTGTGCAGAGCCAAGGTTAACATTGTCCTGCAGAACTAGAAGTGTCTATGGGGATCAAACATCAATATTCCCAGTAATCAGAATCCAAATCTGGCCACAGTGGGGCTGGTTTTGTCTCAAACACATTAATGCCAGCTTTTCACATCTATCAGCCACATCCAGCCTTTTCAAACCAGGATCTTCAGAAACATGAGTCTCTCATTGTCCTCCTGCTGTCCTGAAATGCATCCAGCCCTGAACCTCCCAGCACTGGGAAGAGCAAACAGCACGCGTCTGCAGCCAGCAAAATTGCATCTGCCAACACTAGCCTAGCTGAATCCTGTGCCAAGGGCAGCCATCATCCCAAGGATGGAGGGCTTGAAGCCTCTGCTGGGACCTGAGCACTGTCTAGGCTTCCAGAGAAATTCACCCATAGTAAATCTGGCAGCACAGGATGAATAACTTGACTCCAGGTGACTGCAGTCACTCTCAGGAATCACCACCTCTGGACCAGCTGTCATAGAGGGGTAAATTTCAGGCTGCCCTTTTGCTTTCTCTCATTCCTTTTCTGGAATTAGAGATGAAGGGAAACATCTTCTTCAGTGGAAAAATATATTAAGAAATAGGCCTGATCTTTTTCTCTTGGGCTCACATCTTTCCCATGAGCACATAAACCTCAATCATTCTGACATTTTCATTGATCCCAATGAAAGGACAAATTAAAAGCTGATCATTAATTCACAGGCTCACTCTGCCCCTCTCCCAGAGAGGAACATTGGCTTATTTATGTCAAATATTCACTTTGTGCTCCGTCCATAAACGTGCCATTATGTCCCAGAAGTTTAAGAAAACCCTCTGAAATGTGGGGACTGAGTTGGGAATTACCTGGCCTACAACAGATCCTGCTGGAGGCCTCCCCTCAACCACCCCATGATCCCCATTACAGTGAGTTTCTCCTTTTCCAAACATTTAACCCTATGATGTCCCTTCATGCCATTTTGGCTTGGTTGTGAATTCACAGCAGGTTTCCAAAGGACAAAATCAGTCTTACAAATCTGCCTGTGGCTTTGCTTTTGTATGGGTTTTCCAGGCAGACAACATGGGATGTGTTATGGACCCCAGAGCTGTAGCAGGAGGAGGTCAGATAAATTAGACAAAGTCACAGAGGAAGTCAGGAGAAGAGCAGCTAAAAGAGGCCGTGGTCCATCTAAGGCTTCCCATCCCTGCACATTAACCACAGACATCTCTGCTTATATCTCATTTTATCCTCTAAATGCTGGAGGCTGTTTAGTGTCTTTTTTTTCCCTCTTCTTTTTTCTGCTCAAATATTTTACTAGCTGCACTGAAAAGAGAGCCACAAACAGTAGGGGAGAATCTCTCATAGCCAGAATACAATGAAGCGCATAAGTGCGAGGGATTGCTCCTTACAATGCTTGAATCAAAGATAAACATGAAAAGAGCTGCCTCCTTAGAGCATAAAACAGAAGAATACACCATTCCCAAGGGGAGCAGTAATGTCTTTTAAAAATAAACCAGCCGCCTCAGAGGTCAGAGCAATGTGGGGAAGAACACTTTTTCATCCAACAACTCACCTGAATTTCAAATCCAGGCAATTTGCTGGCAAACAGCTACTGGGAACAACGCTGGGATGCAGGACTTGCTGCAGACAGAGCCCCTCTTCCAAGAACCCCAAAGCAACCTGCAGTCCTTAATTAAGGGAACTTCTCAACATCCCTAGGTGCTGGCTAGAAAGTTCTTGTCCTTAAAATGATGTCATGCCTGTATCGGGCTGACAGATCACTCCTGGGCAGCTGCAGGCACAGTGTTTTCCAGCCCAGAATTCCCTTCCAGAGTTGGGGGCTACCATGGCAGCCAGAACTAGTTGTCCAGGGAAGTTGGCAGACTCATTCCCAAAAGCAAGAGCTGTCTTGGGTGCTCCTGGCAGACCCTCTGAAGAGCAGGGGTAAGGCAACGTTGTCAGCTGCTTTAAGAAACTGAGCACTCAAAATATTAAAGATTCCCGAAAACATGCAACCTCATGAAATTAGAAGCCATGGAGACAGGGACAGGAATTCTTAAATCACTAAGGCTGAACATAAGGTGGATCTCACAGAGCCAGCCTGGGGCAAGTCCAGCTGAAGCCCCTGCAGCATCATGGTGCAGCATCCAGGAGGGGAGAGCAGCCTGACTTGTGATTCACTTTTACAGGCCCCAGTCACTCTTAACCTCAGCTGGGATCAGCATCCCCAGGCTCCAGGTTCAGCAATGCAGAAGTCACCCTTCAGCCCTTGGGCTGGGATGAATCTGTTCCCTAATAGCATGGCTTTAGGAGGTGACTGAGGACCACTACCAGAGCTGCAAGAGGATGAGATCTTTGTTCTGCTTGAATTTGCCAGCCAAGTTATCCAAGCAGTGAGACAATGGCATGAGGAAAAGAAAAGCAAGCTTGAGGTGTCTTCGAAAGGAACCCCCTCCTCTTCTGCTTGCCTGCAAGGAAGGAGCAACACGTTTCACATGACTCTGCCTGATAAACCCATGCAACATCCCAAAATACAAAAGCTTTTATTCAGCCATGTAGAAAAAAGAGAAACTGGTGTCATAGGGGTTAAACCCCAGGCTGAGGTGGGGTAGCACTGTATGAAAAGCAGTACAGCCTGAAAGCATCAGGGTGCTTTTGGAGCCCACCTCATTCATTGTCAGCTGTCAGCCACCATAGTGAATTGCTGCTGTGTCCAGGGGAGATGGAGGGCTGCTGAATATTTATTGCCCTTTGAGAAAAGCTACCCATTGCTGACTAGTCTTATGCACCATGTCAGGGCTCTGCCTTGTAGATGTCAAATTGTTCTGCACTTACACCTAGAGTATAGCTCTGCAACTGCCTTCCAGCAGGGTCTACACACCTGGACTTTGTTGCTGCTATCGACAGTTTTATTCTGCAAATGATGCAAAGATGCAGGAATCAGCGTGACCGGGGGAGGGACAGGGATAGGCAGCTGTCCAGGACAGACACTGGAGCATGCTAAGCTGCTGCAGGTACAGTCTCAGCAGCACCAGTTCTTACTGAAGATGTTTTGAGGAGAAGAGAAGAATGAACAGAGAGGAAGCATGCATGCAAAATAAAATGAGCAGGCACAGAAGGACTGAAACAAAGCAGAGTTCCTTTCAATGGTATTCCCCTCTCACCAAGAGGCAGCCAAAAAGTTGGGGGAAGAAGGGAGTGGTGTGTTTCAGTGACTAATCCTTTGAAGGAGAAAATCAAATGGATGTATTGCCCAGGGAAATTAGGAGCCCAGCACTAGCACCAGAAGAATTTGATCATATGAGGGCTCAGTGAAGAAAATGCTTTTGTTCTTTTACTTGATTTGAGGACATGTCTTTTCCTGAGAAACAGAGGGAGATCCCCTTGTTAAGCTACACCAATGCTCTCCGTAAGTCCTGGGAAAGCCTTCTGCCAACATCCATGGCTTTGTGCACAGTCACTTGGGGGTATGTTACAGCCAAGGAGAGCTCTCCTTGCCGGATACGTGCCAGACATGCCTGGGTGCCCCTTGGGACCCCTGTGCTTTACATTTAAAGTCTGAGGAAGCTTAGCCTGCATGGTGACCATGCGGCTATTTTGGACAAATTGTTGTCTTTTGGGGGAAATGGAAACTTCTTGTCTTTTTCCCAGAGGCCAAGGTTCCTTCACTCTTTGACACATTCTCAGTCACCTTGGCACTTTTTTCTCAGCACTCCATCATTGCATGAGCTACAATTTGCTGTTTATATTTCCTCTGATACATGATGGATGAGGTGCATAAGACTGTTTCACCAAGGTGTGTATCACAGTTACTCTAGTTAACGCAAGAAACGGCCTGATTTAGAGAAGAGCAAAGAACCCCACCTGTATATTTTCACCTGCCACAAACTCCAGCTTTTGAAACACAAGTCAGACACCAAAGGACAACCTTTAGCAGTTGCTAGCCTACCTGAAAAACAACTCTATTTCCACCTGGCGCCAGAAGAAAGCTGCTCCTGAAGCTTGCTCTTGCAATATGGGCAAGTAACACAACAGAAAGCTGAACCAGCACTGAAATGTGATAAAAAGGACAAGGTCCAACGTGGGCTCAAGAAGGGGTAAAAGAATGTTTTGGCTCTAGTGACACTGGACTGGTATGAATCCATAGAAATGGCTGCAAAGATAATTTAAGCCAGCCCACCAGACCACTCATCCCTTACCTCATGCTTCTTTACCTTCAAGAGATAAAAAGAAAAATCAGTTTAACAGTATTTATGGCAAATTCATGGCTCTTATGAGACCTTTAGCAGCCAAACAGGCCAAGCACAGCAGCTGTTACCCCTGGCTAAAACATAAAGCTGCAGGTCAGACTCCTTACGTGCTGCAAGACTAGCTTTTCATGCAAGGTCTGTCCTCAGTGTTTGGTTCCAAGAAATAATAATTTGCCTTTGTGCCCTTTCTATGTGTATACACCCCACTGGGATGGAGGGAACCACTGGGCTAGAAGTTTTCATATTCTGGTTTGCACTTCAGTTTTGCTTAAATGGGTCTATTTTAAAGGCAACCTGGGACCAAGCGTGTGTCACAGGCACATTTTTAGTGATGGCATCATTGTTTGGAAAGAGCACTGGGGAAACTCAGCCACAAAACACACATTCACCCAGCATCAAGGATGCCTCATACTAAAAGCAAAGTAGCTCCCAAAAGGCAGCAAACTCAGTTGCTGAAGGCCACCCATTTGGGCTGCTCCAGGCAGCCGAGTTCCCAAGCAAACAAGCACGGGGCTGGGGGAATAGAAAGGATTTTGCATGGTTCATGTGTCAGGCACAGCTCGGAAAGGTCAATCAGTTTTGCAGCAGGAGCCAAAGGAGAGGGAAAACTGTAGCTGATTAGGAGGAAGGGGGGAAGGGGAGAAGGAATCCCTGGCCGTGCCAAAACCTTTGTAAACAAACTTCTCTGCAATGTTGCAGATGAAAGAGCGACGCCCGACAAGCAGGATCCAGTTCTTAGGCATAAATCAGGAGCTGCTCCAGTAAAATCAAGGAAGTCACGCTGGCATAAGTGGGAGGGGAATCACCCCCTCCTGCTCCCAAACAGTAGCCTGGGCCCCCAAACACAATTCCCCCCTCCCACATACAAGCAGCTCGCTTGGGTGCTAGCACAGCCAAGTGTTTGGTGTTGGAAGAGCCCCCAAATGCCGGTCCCTGCAAGGGTTTGGGAAGCGAGGGTGCATCCACGGAGCCACAGCCGGTGCAGGGGAGAGGGCGGTGGTTTCACCTCCAGCTTCTGGATTTCCTTTGTTCCTTCCTCGCGGCAGGTCTCTCCAACATGTGTGCACACGCAGGCAGCTGCTCTCCCTGATGGGGAAAGGGCAGCTGTCCCAAAAGGAGACGAGCAGTGACACAGACCGCAGCTCGCTGACAACACGCTGAGCCACAAGCCACTTTTTACACCCTTTCACAATAAATATTAGCTGGAGGGGGCACTGCTTTTCCCACTCTCCCGCCAGCACGGCCTCTTATTGTTTACTCTCCCCCAGCAGTCCAGGCGCTCTTGTTAATGTGCTGTGATTGAGTACTTTGGAGAGGATGGGGTTTGGGGTTAGCTCCCGGCTCCCTTTGGAGAGCTGTTTACTCTTCAGTGGTGCCTATGGCCCGCTCAAGACAGTGCTCCTTCACCCCTGCTGGGTCCATCTGCTTTGTCTGCCTGTTTTCCTGCTGCCACCGGCAGGCAGCTGGCCTGCGCATTTCAGCTAGCTGTTCGTAAACCCCTGGAGGAAAACATAAAATTAACCCCGTAAAGAAGGGGGCTGGGAAGGATGGGAGGGGAGGAAGGAGAGAGCGGAGCAGCTCTGCCTCCCGAGGCTGCTCCCCCTCCACAGCTGCCAGCTTTCCTCCCGTGCAGGAAAAGCCTGCAAGGACAGGCGCCAGCACAGGGCTGAGCCCCAGCTGACATCAGGATGCTGCTGGCACAAGGTGAGGATGTGGCTGAGGTTTTTCTTTTGTTCTGTGTTTTTTACCTGCAGTGGGCAGCGTGCAAGCAGAAGGTATTAACTCTTCACACATCCTGATGTCTCTGCCCCACAGCATGGGCAAGACAAGAGGGTCTCAGACCTCATTTCTCCTGCGCTTGATGTGTGCGTGGGTCTCCACTGGTTCCCCAGTGTTTCTCCACCACATCTGGCCCAAGCCACCAGCAGCCACATTCCCCATCTTTTTCCCACAAAAACCCCAACACAAGAACATGACTATCAGACATCATGATTACAGCCATGGGGCCAGGTGTGCTCCCACACACTGTCACCCCAACTGTGCCTCTGTCACTGCTCTGCTAAAATACTACACATTGGTTGCAGCCAGTGATCCCTTGGAATCCATGTTTGGTCTCAGGGCTCCAAAAAAGATTTAAGGAGAGTTATGACCAGAGTTGGCACAAGCCATGGGGTCACATTACATGAGAACAGAGATATCCCTATTGATGCCTCCTGAAAATCTTGCTCTGCATCCTTCCATGAACCAGACCCTTTGCAGTTCAAGTGAAGGCCAAAGTGTCTCCATGGTTTGCAGCATTACCAGACACACCAGTCCCTCCAGGACCGTGTGCTGCCAGCAGCCTCAGGGGTCACCCACTGACCCACAGGGACTCTCTGCGGCAAAGCCAGGAGTCACACAGAGATGATGGCTACATCCTGACCCCATGGGGAAGAAAAGAGACATCTGGCATAAAGCTGGAGCAGAGCTGGGAGAGCGCAGACTCCCGTAAGGGGGTGACCTTCGGGTACAGTGAGGGGCTGGGCTCCAGGCTCACTCTCTGCCAACAGAGTATCCAGACCCTTTGGTCTATCCCCAAGCTCTCTAAAACAGTTCTTGCTTATGCACAGACTGACCTGACTTAGGAAGTGTTTGGCCCCCAAAAGATCCAACTGTTAAGTGAGCTAAACAGTTAATATGTTGGGTGCCTGCAAACAGATGTAAACACATACCTGTGTCCATAGTCCCACCATGCAAACACAGCAACTGTATGCAGAAATGTACATATGCATATGTACATATGCCTGTGTTTCACAGGCATACATACACCCCCACAGCACTCTCCAGCTGGGGGTTATTCACACAGAGTTTTCGCCAAACCTCTCCAGCTCCAAGTGGAAACTGGGGCTGTTCCTGGTTTGCCTTTGTCCTCCCTCAGATCTGCAGGCGTAAATGGATCTGCTCCTCTTCACACACAATGCTCCCAGCTAATAGGAAAAGTAAGTGGAACCAGAAGTTAGCTACAGTTGTCAAGCAAATATTATATGCTGGGGAAACCAGAAAAAGTCACTAATCTCCAGGGAAAACTGTAAGCCTGCGTGAATACAGACTCCTATGGATAAAATAGGTATATAGGATCTAGCATCCCCCAGAGACCTCAGCTACTAAGCCTGCTCTCTGGGAAGTCTTCAAAGCACCTTTTCTTCTCCTTCACACCACCTACTAAATCCACGGGATGCTGTGGCTTTAGTCACTGCTCAGTGACACCTTTCCTGCATGGCAAGCCAGCCCTGGCAGGGGGAGCAGGCAGCGCTCACTCCAGCAGCGCTGCGCTTGGCACAGGTAGAAGCAGATGCCAGGTGCATATCAGTGGGGAATCGCACCTCAAAGTCTCACATGTGCACACCGCTGCTCGCTGGAGCTGCAACCAAGCCCCTTTACAAAGCATGCCCCCCCACCCCTCATGCCATATCTACAACAGCAGCTGGGCAAGCGAAACTGCATTGTCTGCCTGACACATTGGCCCTTATAACCATCTCTCCACATGTGCATTGCTCTTGCTTGCATTAAAGAGATGCTCTGGTGCTTTCAGTGGAAAATAGATACCCTTCATTGTTTGAGACTGTGTTTATAATAGTCGAAGCCTCCATAAATTACAATTATGTGGATGTTCTGCTGTTGGTCTGAGTCCGTTAGAGACACTTGCTTTTCTTACCTTCATTTCCTCGCTCTTCTTCCAAGTAATAGGTTTTGTCGGTGCCCGTTCCATACTACTGCCCATTGGAAATAACTGCCAGTGGGAGAGGCTGAGGATATTGGCTCCCAAAAGCCTTTGACTGCACAGCAAGGAAAAAAAATGCCACCTTCTATCTGATGAGGACTAATTTGCTACCAGGAAAAGCTGGTTGCTAAACATCTGGCCTGACAGGCTAGTGAGCTTATTTCCAGCAGAGCTGGGGAAGGCAGCAGAATATGCTCACACTGGACTGGAGTACCTGGCTGCAGTTCAGCAGTACCAGGGTGCCCGTGGCAATACCAACAACAGGAAAACCTGATTCATACTAAACCTTTGGTTACTAGAATCGTCTGCAAACAGTGAGCAGGGAGCACAAAAACACCTGTATTTAGTGGAATGTACTACCACAGGAGTATTTTGTGCACGTCAGGACCTCAAGCTCCAGAGGACTGCAGGAGTTTAGCCTGATCCCACATATGAGATGGATGTACCTAGGTTTTTCAGTATTACCCCATAGCTGGTATAGTAACAGCTACGTGTACCCTGTCAGCAATGCAATCAACCACTGACCTGGAGAGGAGGTACTTCTCTCTGGAGCCCTTTGAGTGCTGACAACTTTACAGGGTTACTGATTCCCTTTCTGCATGGGATCTGGGGTCCTACTTTCACCCCAGGCTCTGTCCAGGTTGTTTCTAGAAGCCCAGGCCTGATCCCACACATCAAAGGGCACACAGCAGCCAAGGATTTGTGAGCTGATACGGTGAAATAGCCTAGAAATAAATCACACCTTCTGCATTCAGAGGAGTTCAACACATTTCCAAAGGTAAGCCCAAGACTTACTTATGGGATCTTTCACACAAGAGAGCTAGTAGCAGACCTGGATGATAGAATTCTACTTTCTTGGGGTGGGGAATGAGAGAAACTTCAGTTTTGAAATGGTGGGGAAATGTCCAGGGAACAGAAACGCCAGCAGTGACGGGACATACCCGAAAACCGCAGGGTAGGACTGTTGTGCAGAACCGGTATCATCATGGTAGTCTGTATTTTGCAATGCAGCTGCACACTGAGAAATGGATAATCTTGAATTATGATTTTGTTGGTTTTTTTTTTTTGTAAGCAGGAGATTGTGACACTTCAGGATACAGGGAAGATAACAGAGCTCTGTACATGGCCACAGAAGTGGGACAGCGGGAGGACCTCTTGGTGTTGCAGCTCAGGCTCCTGTCTCTATTTGTTCTCCTAAGGCAGAGCACCATAACAAGAGTCATAACCTGTGTCCAGGCTTCAGACATCGATGTGATTTTACCCATTCTTTTAGTACTTGGATGAAACTGAATGAGCTTTTTTAGCATTCTGACAACAGAGGCTTGGCATTGTCACCATGAAGCATGAGAAAAACCATGAGCCAGGTTTGGAAAATTGTGAGCTTGGCTTGAAAAGCAGAATACTTTTATTTTTTTTAATTTATTTTTGCATCTGTTTAGAAACAATGCTCATTCTTTGTGTTCAGCACCAGTTCTCTGAAATGTCACGGTCTGGGCTTTTAAGGAGATTTATCTTTTTCAGCCAGAAGGAATAAGAACTTCTGTTTTTTTCTCATTAGTTATTCTTGTGCAGTTGCATGACACTAAACTCTGGGCTTTGGGGTGGGGAAAGAAAGCTCCCAGCGACTTTCACAGGGCTCACCATCAAATTAATCAGTGAAATGCCTGGTCATTGGCATGCATATAAGCGCATGCCTGACCCGCGCTCTCACCATGTGCGCGTGTCCACTCACAGAGTTCACCTCCCATGCTGCGTGTCTACGTGAGACAAGAGCATCCACCCAGCTGCAAGCACATACACAGCATATATGAAAAATCAGAGTCTGCCTTTGTATTTGTCTGCAGCGTTCACTGAGGTTATCTGCCTAATATATGACCTCAAATTTCTGCTAAGGTTTGGCAGACCTGAGCCTTTGGATGTGGGCACCCAATCAGGGTGCTCAACAGTTTCGAACACTAGGTGGTAAAAATCTTCTTATTGCCTTGATGCAAGTTTCTTTCCATTGAAAGCCATTTCCCTTTGTCCTATCCCTGCATGTCCTTGTCAAAGTTCCCTCTCAAGCTTTTTTGTGGGCCCCTTTAGGCACTGGAAGCTGCTCTAAGGTCTCCAAGAGCCTTCTCTTCTCCAGGCTGAACAAGCCCAGTGCTCTTAGCCTGTCTCCATAGCAGAGGTGCTCCAGCCCTCTGATCATCTTTCTTTGTGGCATCCTCTGGACCCACTCCAACAGTTCCACGTCCCTCTTGTGCTCAGGGCCCCAGAGCTGTATGCAGTACTGCAGGTGGGGTCTCATGAGAACAGAGTAAAGGGGAAGAACCCCCTCCCTCAAACTGGTAGTCACGCTTCCATGCTTCTTTTGATGCAGCCTGGGATACAGTTGGCTTTCTGGGCTGCAGGCGCACACTGGTGGCTCATAGGCATTGGGTCATGCTAAAAATAAATCCAGAACACTTCTTTGCTCAAGAAAAGCCCTACTGTAGTTCTGGCATTAGGTAGAGCCTATACCCGATGCTAGCTCCTGCACATCTGGTGCAAGCAAGACCAGAATCAGGCCTTTTACCAAAGAAATGGGCAGTTTTCCCCAAGTCTTGCAGTAAAAAAATGGCCATCAATTTGCATTAAAAAGAAAACCAAAACTTCATATGAAGTATTCAGCCATGGAAACGTGCTTATGTGGCTCTTGTGATCTCTTTCTTTTCATCAGAATTCACATGAAAAGCCCTTTCTCTGATTTCTGTGTCAGCATTAACTCTTCCAAAATGATTGGCATCAAAGGTAGCAAACACTCCTTCCTGACAAAAGCCTCCCTCCGCCTCCTTCCAGCAGCCCCTCAGCCGCCACCGTCCCGTTCCCAGTACTGACAGGTCCCATTGTGCCTCCTTCCCAAAGCAGCTGCACAATGAACAAAAACATCAATGCACAGGGGCTAAGGCTTGTTGAAGTTGTGGAAGGAAATACAAGCAAAGGAGGAAAGTAAAGCTGAAGAGAAGGGATCAACAGTTGTTGACTTACGAGCACACTCAGGAACAGGCAAGAAACAGCTAAAACCTAAAGGTTTCCTGCAAATGTACCTGCACAGGCATTTCTGCCTCTGAACATCCACTACACTGGGCTTTCAATAGCATCGAAATCACAGAGCTAATTGCACTGTAAAAGTAACGGCCTATGAAATTTTTAATGGAGCAGATTGCACTTCTCATTTTTTTCTTCTGTGGTTCAATATACTTCAATATCTTTTCTCTCTTCCAGCGTTTGATTCAGGCTGACAGTGTATTTATACAATTGCCTTTCTCCGCACCATAAAGACTGAACTGCAGGACAGCGCTGGTCTGTTTTCCAGCTGGATCCAGGCAGCCAAGGGCCACAGCTGGTTACTCAAATGTTTTAAGGAACATCTAAATATATGTCCTCACCACCAAATCATTGATACATAGATAGATGGAGCAATCACTTATCACTGGTCACAGGTGCTGGGCCTCCCTCTGCCATGACACAGAAGAGGGTGAAGACAGAAGGCAGTGGCCCTCACACAGCAAGAAATGGCTGCTGGGCTTCTACTGTTCCTCCAGGGAAAATATAACTAGGAAAGGGAAAAGAAGAAAATATTTTAAGAGATAGTGTCAGTTATGAATGTAAAGCAGCATTTAAGACATGGATAAGTTCTAAAGGCAATATGAACCACTGTGCTAGAATGCAGTAACAAGAGTACTGGTCAGGGGAGAGCTCAAGAGGAGACTGCGCGCCAGGCATCTTTCTGCACACAGCCTGAGTCCAAAGCTGTCACATCTCACAAGCACTGCTAAGCCCCAAAGCTGAAACCAACCTGCTATCAGCAGATGGTTGGTTCATGTCTTGCAGTCACACCTCTTGAGCAGAAATGGTTCAGCCTGTGATGATGCTGATGTCCAAGAGAGGAAGAGAAATCCAGCTACAATCAGATCCTACAGACTCATCTTACCTACTGCCACGTTCACAGAATTGAGGATATAAGCATCCGTCTCCCTCCAAAGTTGATCAGTCATCCAGGACCCAGGCATCCCATTGTCCAAGTTTGCTGATGAACATACTCCATTTTCAGTACTTGCCTCATGCATGCAAAAGGCAACAAGTCCTGCACAAAGCACAGCACTCAGGGTCACACAAATACAAAAACATGGCTAATGGAGGAGAAGAAGGAAGAGAATAATGCAATGCATTGAAGCATATGGAGCAGGAAAAGCCAAGAAGCACAGGGACTCGCAGATGTTTTTCATAAGACATCAAAATGAAACATCCTCTCAGCTGTTTCATATCAGTATCATGAAATTCCTATTCCATCGGAGATAACAAAATGGTCCACTTTCCATGCTGTCTCAGAACATTCCTGGGTGGAAAAATTCCAGCTCTAGTCAGTCCTAAATATTAAGCAGACAGGCCAGGAAGTGTCTACAGACCATAGCCCAACTGGGCTAAATCCCATCAGAAAAGATGGGATCCCCTCAGTGGATTGTGTTGCATGAGATAAAGAGCACAAAGAGAAAACAGAAGAAATGGGGAAATATGCCCAAACCCCAAAATTAACAAGGACCCCAGGGTTCCAGAACTAACTCGGCTTCATGACTGATCCCACCCTAAAAATGATCAGCCAGTTTGTGCTGAACAAATCATTGTCAGATGATGAAACAACCAGTGCTGCACGGATGCCACCCGCTTTCACATCTGTGGAGAGTATCAATTTTAACAGCATTAGTGGGAAACCTGCATTGCTACCTCACACAAACACACACACAATTTAGATACATTCTAATTGACAGCCCTGGCCCATGACATTCCTGCAGGTCAAAATTAAAATAAAAGGCAGGGACGCAGTGTGCACCTCTGGTTACACTGTCAGCTGGCTCGGCGCAGAGGCAGCCTGCGGTTAATCAGCCTTCTTTCTCCACTAACTGTCACTGCAAACAAAGGAATTAGCAGAAGGTCTGTAGGGAGCATTGAGATAATTTGGCTGGCTGAAGAAAAGAGAAAGAAAAGAAAAGCAAAACAAAATTACTGAGAAATTTACTTGCACTGACCTCTCCATAAATATTTAGATATAATCATCATTACCTTGGAGTAAATTAAGTTATAAACAGTCTCCACAATTGCACATGATGAATGCGTATCGGCATCAGAGAGCACTTTATTGCAAGTTAATGTGGAAACAGAGCACCTCAATCAATCAGGATGCAGAAGTGCTGTCTGATGATATCAGCCTATCTCAACCTATTCATAGTGGACGCAGTATATTTGCTCATCCACCCACACCCACCCCCCACTCTTATTATATTAACAAATACAAATCGAACCATGGTAAATGGTAAGATACATGCTTGTGGAGCTGGAATAACGAGGGACATAGAGTACATGTCTGCTGTCATGCTAGTAGTATTATTTACACTTTGGTAACATCTACAGCGACTGAGGATATGGCCCCCCTGTGCTGAGCTCTGTATGCAAACACAGCCAAAAGCCATCCGACTAGACACAGACATCCAAAACAGAGATGTTGAGCTAATCACCGTCAGTTTCTTTCACAGCCAGCTGAGAGAAATCGGCACTTTCTGAGCCCAACTTCCCAGACCTGTTTTAGATGTCTAATTTAAGAGGAGATGAATCATGTCCTGGACTCCTTCAGCTGCCTTGGCTCAATCCCCACAGACCCTTCGGGAGCCCCGGGTGACTTCTGCTAAAGTCAGCATCTATGCTGCAGATGCCAATTTGATGAGATGAGTTCCTTCGACTCTGGCCGAGAGACTTGAGGGTGTAGAAAAGCAGACAACCACATAACAAGCAAAAGGGAATCATATCTGAATTGCATTTTTGGACATGAAATCCACGCAGTCTCCCAGGGCTGATGACTTCTTTGACTTTAGAGCTGTCAAAGATGAGAGCAGAAAGGGAGTGTGTTGCAGAGACTTGTACTGCTTGCACCTCACCTACCCCTTCACTTTCAATGTGAGAGATGAAAGAGGACAGATCATGAGCTTTGCCTCCCCTTCAAGCCATAGAGGCTCATTCTCTGCCCCTGTCTGGCCCTTCACCTCAACCTCCTGCCCACCCCAACCTGGGGCAGTTGCAAGTACACATCAGGTTATCACGTGAGCTCTGACATGGCACTCCACCATACCTTACTATTGCCACCACCCAACATGTCCAAGAAACAGACACACTGCACACACAAGACTAATAAGGGGTTTCTATGCTGCAAAGAAGGAAAGAAAGTGGTCTAATGAGACAACCAATGATGAAAGTGTTTCTAAAAAAAGGAACATGATCAGAGATTTTATTAAGGCTCAACTTCAGCAAGGTAATGAATCTTGCAAGAGAACAAAGATTTTAACTGGATGGTACATGTGCCTAAGCCTCTTAAGAAAGTCACTGAAATAGCCCCTTATACTGTAAAGTGAATTCAAGACATCAGTGCATCATGGTGTGCTAATGGTCTTAGGAAAAACTGTCTTCATCCAGTTTTTCAATTCAGGGTTTTCTCTTAAGGAAAACACTTTAATACGCATTTTTCCACATAAACTGGGACTTCCAGTTCACAATAATACTCAAATTTACCATTGCAGAACAACAACAACAATAGACAACTCAACGGATTAAAAGTGCCAGACAGAGAAAATAATTAAAATGCAATCCAAGTGGGCTGAAAAGATCCTTCATGCAAACAGGTATTTATAGCAATAGGTGAAAGAGAGACAACATAGCACTGACTGTCTCTACCCTGTTACAAGGTGAAATAAAAATATTCTTCTGACCGTCCTTGGATATAAGCCTAAATAGGATAAAATAAATCTCAGCCTGTAGCTGCCTTGTTCCCTAAGCTGTGGGAGCTTTCTAAAAGAGGTATCACAGATGCCTTCACTGCTTTTGCACCAGCCCAGCCGGTTTCTTCTGACAAGAGCCTATCTTCTGTCAGTGCTGCCCCTCAGTGCTTCAACACTGACCCTTAATCCAATAATTACCCAGCCCAGTAAATTATTGCAATTAAGCCCACTTCCCAGCTGCAGCCAAGGACAGCCTCCCAACGGGGCTCCTTCCGCCTCGACACAGCCCAGCAGAGTGGTGAAGCCCCTTTTGCCAAACAGTGTCTCATCCCTACAGAGCCTTAGTCTGGAGGGAAAGAAAGAAATCGCTAAATCTTTCAACACAAGGCAAAGATTTCTATAGATACCAAAAACCTATTGGCAGGCTCAGATCAAGGGGTTTTTAATTGAGTGAAGAACGTTAATTAGTAAATCTACTGACTTCTAAACACAGCAAGACCTAAGGCTTCAGATTACCATTGTGTAAGGACAAAGCAGCTTTCAAGGTCTAGAGAGCATTTTCCCTTTGCTGCCCTACCCCCAAACACCAAAATCTATTGCAGCTAATTGTGGAGATATTTGGGATGGTCCAGTGGCAATCAGACATTGCTTCTCTTTAGCTGAAGGAAGTGCTCAAAGGAGTCATCTAGGATGGTTATCTCTGAGAGGTGAAGAAGCCTAAAAAAAACAGAAGGTGTTGCTAGAAACCAGAAAGATCAAAGTTAAAAGCATTTGGATGGATAAAATGGTTACAAAGATTATTACTTCTTAACATATAAATTACTCAAATCACTGCCATCTGTCTGCCTCCACAGCCATATGAAAGAGGAGACCAAAGGCTTAGCTCCCAATACATTAAATCCTAAAAAATCCACCCATGTTTTAAGTTGTAATACATTAAGCACTCTTCCTGGAAAAACTGTCTGCAAACCAGCAGCAAAGGCTTTAAAACATGTTTGTTATGGAATCAGAAAAAGAAGAGATCAAACTGCAGCAGCTCAGCAGTGAAGGATTGCTGGAAAAGCAGAAACTAAAAATGTAATAACAGGAAGATGAAGGCAGGAGGAAGCAGCTTACCAAAGGGAATGGTCTTGCTGGGGAAAGGCAGCAGAGTTTATGGCCCCAGTCTTTATTAGCTGAGGAAGTCAATGCAGGCTTCTGGGGAAAAAAAAAAAAGTAGGAAAGGAAATAAAAAGGATTTTAAGGTCATTTTAATGGTTTGAGGCCAGATTCATAGCCCTGAGTTGTGTCTGGGGATCTCACCTCCATTTCTAACGTTCCCTGATGTTTTCCCATGAAATGATGCCATGAGCTTGACAAGCACCATGTTTCCCCAAAGCCATTCTACATCCTTTGCTCTGCATGCACCCTAACAGCCCAGCAGCACTTAGCAAATGTCCAAACCATCCTCCACTTTCACAGGTCCTAACCCACTTTCAGAGATGTGGGGAGCCCTTTCCTCAGCTGGTGACCACGGCAGTAGATGACACACCATGGGTATTCTTACAGTACCACATTTCCCTGCCCAGAGACAACACTTCAGCCCAACTGTGGTGTCTTTGTGGAGCAGGGACACATCTCCTCATCCCACCTTGTAAGGCAGCTACAGTTTTTGACTGGATACGCAAGAAGGCTGGGAGGGTGCAAGGAGTCTGGGCTGCAGAATAGGGCCTTCAGCCCTGGTGTCACACACATACACCACCCAGACAGCTCCTTTCCTGGGAGGAACAGGGTGATATTTTGAGAGATTTTAGCACCCAGAGAATGCTATAAATTACCTACCTTCAATAGGCAGCTTCTGGCTAAGTGCAGCAACATCCAGCTTACACAGTTTGCCCACATTTGTTCAGAAGAGGCCAGGAGTATCTTGACATGAAACTCGTACAGGGATTTGGATAGGTGGGAGCCATGTTTCAGCACCTAACTGCAGATGATGGCAACTTGAGAATCTTTAATGGTCTCAAATGGCGAGAAAACATCTGTATTTCACTTTATAGACCCAACAATAGAGCAGGGCACTTGGCAAGATACTTGCTTATATTTCTTTGCATGGCTACAACACATTTGGGCCCTGAAACCTGGAAAGTCAGCAGTTACAGAGCACAGCAAACAACAGTCCCACAAGTGACACCTGTCCTAGGTGTAGCTCTTGCAGCAACCCATTTCTGCCTTGGCAAAGTCAAACCCAAAGCTAAGTCAAGCTACCTCCTAAATTATGGGCAATTTGCAACCTCTGGTGACAGGGTGGCACATCAGCAAGATGTGAAAGCATTATTTTATTTAAATTCTTCCTACAGGGATTTATTTTCTTGAGCAGAAGAACAGACACTGGCACAGCAAAAGGTTCTGCTGGACTGTTTAACATAATCTAGAGTTAAAACACAGAGGCAGTATTTCCTACGTCAGCTCACTGCTTCAAATCTTACCTGACATCCTGCATCATGTATGAGACATCTGTGCTACATGCTGGTGGAACAAATCTGTCAGCAGAATGAACGTGCAGGGACAAATCCCTCCCTGTTGCAGCAGCAATGGTGTTAGCCCAGGGGGCTGGTTTCGGCCCTCTGCAGTCAGATGGGATTCAGAGTAAGTAGGTCCTTATATGCATCTTGGAAGACAAATGAACGACTGAAATAGCATTAGTGAAAGCAGGAGTGCCTGTTCAGTATGCTGAGATACACTGGCTCAACCATGGCTATGGCAGTCACACTACGTTTGGATTCAAATTACCACCAATCAGTTATGCCCTATACAAATCCATCCCTTGGTTGAAAAAAATAAAAAAAACACCCTTCTTAAAACCTATCTTGTGTTATGCCTTCAGGGCAAATTTGCTTTTATGAGCATGAATAATTCATGCATGTTCATTTATTATTAATTAATATTCCATGAACATGCATGGTTTATTCACCCAAACAAAGCACTGCACCCTGCAAACTCTCCTTGCAGTCTGGCGTTAGCTGCTTGCTGCAGCCCAGCTGACCAAGGCATTAGTTCAGTATCATTTGTCACCTCTTTCTCCCCAGAAGCTACTAAGAACATTTTGACTGTTCTTGCTGGTCACTGGCTTTCTATATTTCCAGTGCTGGAATAGGGCAGTTCAACTCTTCTGAGCTTAAACATCTGGAAGAATTTGAAAACAGGGTTGCAAGAGGGAGGCAAGAAGAGGAGTTTGACTCCAGTGCCAGGCTGCACTCATTTCCGTTTTGGAGAAGCAATGCCAGGCACCCTACAAAATGCTGGCCTCCCTGGGCCATCACATGGGTGAGCAGGGTTGTTGGGGGGACTCATTTCTCATTTCCCACATGGAAGTCCCTCCAAAGAGATTTTGTTGCTTAGTGCAGCCCATGCCAACCACATGTCCCTGCTGTGCAGGGAGTTTGCTGAGAGTGCACAGGTTTTCCCCAGCAAAGCCAAGAAACTAATGGAAATCTCTTCCATTTCAATATAGATCCTGATGTGTATTGACTTTGGCATCAGTCCACACCAGGGGAGGACAGCTGGATTTTTCTTCTCAGAGTCTATCCTCTGAAAAGCCCACACTTCTTGTATTTGCTCACTGGATCTGCCCCTGACACATGAGCAGTGCCAGCAGAGCCAGTAAAATTCATGATCCATCACCATTCACAGGTAGCTCCAGAGGAACCCCAGCTGAGCCCCTTCAAGCAAGGTCAGACCTGCCACTTGTAGCTCTCCGCAACTGTCACCATCTAAAGTCTAGCAAAGCTCCACGTTCTTATGGGATGGGCAGAGCAGGACTACCAACTGCTCCTTAAAAACATCACCCACAACGCCATCTTCGTCATTGCCTCCACACAGGCCCAGGAGGACCTCAGGTGCAAGCAGACTTCCTTGGGTCAAGCCACCACTTGGATCTTTGCCCTCCCAGATGGACCCACAAAACCCCACACAAAGGGATGTTCAGCTTTTCAACCTTCACCTGATAGGTTGAAAGCAGCCCTGTCACTCCTGGATGCTCCATTCATGTCTCAGATCTCAAAACAAGCACCTCACCTGAATCCGCTGTGTTACAGTCTTAAGGATGCAGGATCAAGAGCTGGATTTTATTTATTTGGGCTAAAACATTGCAATCTCTTTATATGGTCATATGCGAGTCCTGATTTCAAGCACAGGAATGCTGAGAAGAGATAGTAGAAAAATCCCTGTGCTGGAACACTTTCAAATCAGGAGTTAGCTAAAGCAAACAGAGGAGACACGATTTTGGCATTTACTCAGGGTTGAAGTACAGCACACATAGGGAGGGAAAGAGCAGAGCATCACTTATACGAGATGTTCACATGGTGCTCAGCACAACAGGGTAACAACCAGAACGATGGCAGGTCCTTTGATATTCCTGAAGTGGAACATGTAGGAAGATTAAAATGAAAAGTAACAGAAATCTAACCTATTTTAAATAATGTTGGGTCCAAGTCACAGGTGTAGAGCCAGATAACCCATCTGTGATCACCTGGAGAGGGGAGTGGACACCAGGAGTGACGCACACCAGTTCCCTTGTTTCCCTGTAATGGTTTGAACCAAAGGACTGGGTCCAAATTCACCCAACCATGGCGTGTTTCAGATCTGGATCTGAAGTGCTTGATTCTCATAAATACCCCGGGCACCATCCTATTGACTCAAATTGTTTTACAAATAGAGATAAGTTCAGAAACCCTTTGAGAATTACAGAGGCTTTAATACGCAGGGACTGCTCTGGGAAAACTTAAAACTGTCATAATTCATCCTCCCCTTCCCCTGGTCCAGAAATGAAAGTTTAAACCCAGGAAGATTTATTAAACTGACATTTTAATAGAATTTTTGGACTTTCCCTGTTAATAGCTTAAATAGAATTGAATTCTATGAAAGGGAGGAATAAGGGATGGAGACAGTGTCCCCCAACAATAAGAATGCTTTAGACACTGGGGCATATCGGTAATGCATAATTTAGTCTTATTTGCATGGCCCTTAGAACTGGGAGTAACGAAAACACAAATCTAATTAACAGAGTGAAAGAAATGCCTCCACCAGCAAACTTCATCACCGGCTCCACTACCACACACCCACCCTCCCCAAGTTACAAACATGAAGCAGATGGCAAGGAGGAGAAAAAAATAAAAGGCATCACATGTCAGCTCTTGGAGAGGAAGGAGCGGGGGGAAGAGAGAGAAAGCAGAAGGGACAGGATGGATAACTGTGCTACTTGACGATGCAGCAATTAACTTGCTGAGGGTGGAATAATTCTTGCAGTGCCTCTCTTTGGTTGGAGCACTCTCACAACTTAGCTAAGGAGTAGATGTATTGAGTGCAGTGGCGAGTACACCGGTTTCATAAATCCCAGCAAGAGTCCGTTTCGCTTTATGAGATTCATGTGAAAAATTGAAAATTCAGGTTTTTCCAAATGCATCTGTAATCAGCAGCCTGAGCTGCGCAGGTCCCATGGGGTAACTGATCACAGCACAAAGTTGGGTTTCACAATCACACCGAGCTTCTCCGCTGCATTTTTAAAGGTTAGACGTTAATTCCTGATCAATACAGTGAACAGCAGGCTACCCCTACCCCCGCTCCTCAGCTGTCTTACATTATTAACTGAGCCTTGGTTTTGTACTGGAATTACTTTGAAACACAACTTGGGGCTGTAAGCTGCAGAGTTCCTCCAGATCCAGAGCAGACAGGGGTGAGAAAGGCCTTCCCCAGTACCTAGTTCTGACTGGCATTTACTTTTTTTCTTGCCCCCTTTTAATTTTTTGCCCCCATTAGCAAACTTGCTAAAAAGAGTGGCTGGTCTGGGTAGGGGCCTCCCTCGCTCATCAGGAACAAAACCTGCTACAGGTTCATGGAGGTAACTGGTGGTTTTTGACTTCCTTACTCCAGTGGTATTTCTCTTGCTGGACAGTTGCAAACAGACAAGGCTTGATACGCTTGGCATGGCTGTCATCTGGTTAAACACAGACAGCAACGAAGACTTCTAGAGCTCAGCCATTCACACAGTCCTCCTTCTTGTCAGTGTTAAAACAGCCATGAAACAGAAGGCACAACGCATCCAATCCTTAAAGAAATGGCTAAGTTGGACCAGATTAATCACCCCAAAGAGGTTTACATTTCTTCCATTTCTGACACATTTGGGCCAAATATTGGAAAGCTTTCTAATTCAGTCTCTAGAGTACATACACACACGGGCTTGCACTTCCATACACACATAAATCATATTTCATGTATTTCAGAAATAAATACCAGAATCTGAAGCTTCTCCACACCTGGCTGGACTATGTAGAAACAAGTAATTCCAGATTGATCTTCATGTTTTAATATCCCTGCCTTAACAAGGAGACACACTAAACTTATTTTTCCCAGGTTCCGCTGTACCATTACAAGACAACTCTCTTGAGCTCTGAAAACAAACTCATTCTGTCCCAAGCATCAAGTTTTCCAGCATATTAAAGAGAGGAGAAATAAATAAATAGATAAATAAATGAAACTCATGCTCCTCAATAGCATTTGGTGATCAAAAAATTTCTGGTCTTCACACTTGCACATTGGGCTGTCATTTGCTTTCCATTCATGCAGCAGGCAGTGGCTGCTCTTAGGTGAAGAACTGATGCAGTTTGACACAGTCTAGGTCAGTGGCAGGAGGGATGCAAGCTGGTCAATCAATCAGATTTAGGATAAACGTCTGATTGTTGGTCATGCTGGTTCCTCCCCTGCCTCCCTTTCCTATGTGGTAACACTCCTGCAGTTTTGAAGGTTTCAGCTGCTATCTGGAGGAGGTTCTTGGACTTCAGGCAGCATTTTGGGGAGGTTTTGGAAATCTTCACAGTTAGGCAGGCCTGGGTTCATTAGCATGCACTCATGGTCTCATATTTTTTATTGCCTCTCTTCAGGGCTCATTTACTCCACTGAAATCAAACAGAAGAATTCCCCCAAGGCATCCTTGTCAGATATGAAGTGACTGGGCTACACGACACACTCTTTCCAGGTACTGCAGCAGGTACAGGAAGGCTTACAATGGTTTTCAGTGTCGTATCAATTCATTATCAAAGTGAAATTGATGAATATCCACTTTTGCTGAGTTAGAGAGACTCCTGATGGTTAATGAGCGTGAATAAAATGTTATGCAAATTAGTAGCTGAGAAGGGAATTCTGGAACTGAACTTGAATATGAAATAGGTCATTAATACAATACGTTTTAAACATCTGTTGAATGTTTCTAGTGTTACATTTGTGTTAAAAATGTCTATATTGAGAATCAGGGAGAAGAATGCAAGATGACCCTGCACTCATGCACACACCCTCTGAACCCTGTGCCACACTTGATGTAAGAAAGCAGGAGTCATTCCGGATGAACAAACAGGTCCCTACCCCTGGTGAAGAAACACAATTTATGGCCCAGATTGCTGTTTTTCACCTGTTCAGGACACATCAGTATTGTGTGTGCCTAGCTGGCTGTGCAGAGTTCCTCATAAAATATGAATACTTCTTCCAGATACGCATGGTGCTTAACTTGCGTTTACTGTATGAACAGTTATAGGTTTCTATTATTATTTATAAGCCTGTAGAAAGGGAAGCTTTTCTCTAGTGCCCAAGAAGTGGCAGCTTCTTTCTTGCCAAGGACATACAGAAAAGAAGACACAGCAAGAGGAAGGCAAACAACAAACAAGAGATGTGTAGGCAAGGCAAACTAGATTTTCTCTAAGTTGTACAGGCCATCTAGGTGTTTAAAGACGATTAACATTGGAATGGATTTGGACTTTGTGGGTTGGTAGCACAAGATACGGTCTGTGCAAGACGTAAACTGTACCTTACAACCCAGTCTGTCTGGGTTCCTGTGTATGATGGGAATGTTTGAGGGGAGGGGGAGGGTGGCGGCATTTTTTCCAAGGCTGAAGAAAGAGTGATGAAAGCCAGAAGGTAAAACAGGAAAAACCCAGTTTCTTTGAAGGCAATCTATGGTGCCTGTAGCTGTCCCAAAGGGTCTCCAACACATCAGTTGGTCTCCAACGCTCCAGGAGGAGTGGCAAGTTAATGTTTGGAGGGAGTGTGTCAATGGTCTTTAGAAATGAAAAATTAATTCTGTGACAAAAACCCCAGTGTCAGAATAACTGAAATGTTCCTTTGAAGGAAACAGGCATTAGTACACACAGACATACTCTCAGCCCTCACCTCCCTTGCAGCAGGATTGAGACCTTCCAGGAGAGCTAGGTCTGGGTAGGAAACAGTGATCATTACAGGGCATATTTTCAGTCTGGTTCTGCAAATCAGCAACCTTACGGTCCTATAGACATTCAAAGGGGAGAGGGAAGGAGAGAGGAAAGGAAGGAAATCTCTTTCCCACCTTCCTGCCCAATGGTTATTGAACTGCCTATACAAAGTAAAAAAAGTCCAAGAGAAGAAAAACAACCCATCTGCAGCAGCCAATAAACTGTGAACAGGGCAATACACATGCAGGACACAGCACAGTGAGTTTCAAGCCATAGTAGGGATACAACCTTCAGATACTCACTTTAAGAGTGACCACCAAAATCATCTTCAGATACTTCAGTAGAGGATATTTCTCTGTCAGAAATTCTACCCTTCTGACAAAGTTTCAAATTCCATTAACTGCTTCCTACCATCCCATCATAAAATTCTACACAAGCTCTACATAGGACGCTAAGAGAAGCTTCTTCATTCTCAGCCATTGTCTACAAAAAGGAAAATCAAACCAAGCCTCTTGGCAAAAGCCAATAAAAGCTGGTACAAGTGGCCCATCCAGTCCATGGTCTAGAGTTTTGGTCAGCAATACGAGAAGAGCAAAATGCAATGATCACTTCTGGTTGAGGCACATAACCAAGAACAAGGCAACAGTGAAAGAGAAGACCAGGACGTGCTTCTTCAGAGACACAGGCATGGAATGGGGATGACTGCCAAAAAATTAAGGGAGGACAAAGGAAAGAGTACACCATCTTACAGTTTCTGTTGAAGGGCTCTGCCTACTACAGCCAGGCTCTGTGTAATGTCTACACTTGCTTCCTAGGTGTGAAGCCTCAATCACTGCCTGATGTAGGAGCTTTGATCCAATAGATTCATGCCTCAGGTGGTGCAATGCGCCAAAGCCTCCTGCCCCACAAAACAAGGATCACAAAACAAAGATTACTAAACATGTCCTTTACCAGAGCAAGTCACAGGGCAGAAAAATAGCAATGCAAATATTCAGGTTTTAGAGTCCTCCAAGCAGAGGACTCAAGTTGTAGAGACCCTCATCAAAAGCCAGGGCAGTGATCTCAAAGCCCTTATTCCAGGAGGGCAAGAAAAGGCAGTTACAGAGCTTCTCCATCCAGTGCCCATTGCAAACCTCTGGATTGAAACAGCAAGTTGGTATAAGGAACAAGTTATGGTGGGGTAATGAAAACTGGAAGTCCAGCCCAAGGACTGGAGTTGCCAGGACATCAGGGAACCAAGAATCACCTAAATTCTTGAATAAGGACCCACAGCCCAGTTTCAATGATCCTTACCAGTCCCCTATAGCTTTCATTCATTGCCTGCTCATAAGTGCTAGCAGTCACCTCAACAACTTCCCCTCCATTCCACAAACCACAGTGGTGGGCTACTATATTTATTATCCCATCACAATTAACCACCTCTGATTAGTTCAACTAATTACTGGGTGCTAGCAATTACTCACTGACAGGCCTCCTCAGAGCCTTTAATAGCTGTTCCCACAAGATCAAACAGGTGAAGGCCAAAAGAAGAAAGCAAAACAACTACACAAGTGGGAAATGAGGGAAAGAATTAAGAAATCCCTGAACAGACCCAGGTCCTTTGAGACCCAGAGGAGCAAACAGCCCAGCTAATTAGCAAGCCTGTTGCCTTGCCAGCATGCATGGAAATTTTCCCTCCAGCCCTTTTTCTTGCAGAAGTTCATGATTTGGGATTCTTCCACAATACAAGAACAAGACAAGTTGCATTTGCACATTCTCATTTCAACACTGCAATGACCCTCCAAAATATTAAATTATGTCTGGGTATTTTTATTTAGAGGGTGGATTTTGGATCCTAGGTCTCCAAGTGGAGGGATTTTCTTTGCAGCTGTCAGAAGATCTCTGACAATGGGAGGGATTAGGGGAGAATGAAAATGCTGACAAAAGGACAGCCTTAACTGATGGGAAACATGCTTCTTTTATGGATCTCAGAGGCAAAAAAAAACCTTAGGAGAATGCTCTACATGTTGTAACAGCAACTGTCTGTTTTCTGTTTCAGATCTGCCAACAGACCTGAATAGAAAATAAATTGCTAGACACTCATAGAAGTGATCTTGATCTGTATTAAATTCTACAGGGTGCAGAAAAAAAAATACAGAATTTTATCTCTTGCTTACAGAATGCTTTTACTGTTATTGCCACTGAATTTACGGAATTTTCCTAAACAGGAGAGCATCCAAATAGTATCTTTTATTTCCAGGTGTGTCTTTTTCCACCTGTGGTGGGGTTTTCAGATGGCTTATGAGGTCAGCTGAGGTGCCAGCATCATCTTTGACTATGGCTTAGTCATTTTTATTTGAACAAACTTGTCCATGGCTACCATGGACATGATAGTTTCTTCCTTGTGATGCAGGTGTTTGCTTTTCCCAGCTGTGTTCTCAGCTTGCATAAGAGCAGGGCTGGTTAGAGGTAAAGCATGAAAGTTTCTGAAGAGTGAAACAGTTAATTCTCTTTTTCCTGCCTTTTCTCTCCTCCTGCCCTCAGCTCCTTGCTTGGCTGCATGCTTCACCCCTGTGGCTATAGCACTTGAAAGATCATAGAATCACAGAATGGTTTGGGTTGGAACGGACCTTAAAGCTCATCCATTTCCAACCCCCTGCCATGGGCAGGGGCACCTTCCACTAGACCAGGTTGCTCAAATTCGCATCCTGCTTCCAGACATCCTACTCCAAAGCCTGTTGTCTTGAATGAAACTCATCTGACAGGTTTTAAGGGAGAATTTCAAGTTGTCCATAAAACACTTCTGTTGACTTCCAGGTGGCTTTTTAACCAGGAGCCAGCTAGCTACAGACAGCGTGGCCATGGATCCTGAAGCATCTCAGCATCCCAGAACCAGCCTCCAAGCACAGCTAACATTACCAGAAGGACTGTAATCCTGGCAAAGCTTCTGGAGAGCAGACATTAAGCAGCCTGACAATTTATAAGCTTGGTTCAGCACCTTCCTTCAAACATGATTTTCCAAAATGATGAATGATTGTTTTGCAAATAATGGATTTGCATTAGAAACACACCTTACTTCCTGAATTGACAGTCCAACCTGGAAAGACTGTTGCCAGCACAGGGGGATGCGTTCAACACTTTGAGGTACAGGTGATGATGGAAGGACGGGAATGCTGACATGGGACAGGTTGTCTGAAGGAAGCTGGTGGAAAACATGACCCCCTACACTGACAACAAGCTTCCTGAGCACAACCCCTTGTCCCTGGGGGTGGGCATCGGGGTTTGGCATCTGTGTGGGGTGGATGAATCCTACTCAAAGCCAACAAATATAGACAGGATCTTCTGCAGACCACAGGTGGAAGAAACACCTATCCCACATGCACATGACATTATTACCCAATGCACTCCCTGCTTGAATGGGAAGGGACAGCGAGCTGGCAGGAAGACCTCTCACACCCTGACAAACAGCACCATGCAGGTCTTTTCCCTTTTTGAAGAAAAACGAGGGGGAGAGAGGGAAGGTATACAGCTAAAGCTAAATTGCCCCATAAAACATTTCACTACAACAAACCAATTAACATCTGACTCTGCTATAGAACCCAAACAATACTACAGGCTGCAAAATGCCTGCCAGAAAAGGCGATGCAAAACAATACAGTCACACAAAGAGCTCTTGCCGAGGCAGGAAGGGTCCCCATACAGCTCCCCTGCTCAGCCACCGGGTGTTTTTGTGCTCATGCTAGCTACCCATGCTGAAAAGGCTCGGGAAAGGTGTTTTGTTTCAAGGTACAATCTATCCAAAGGAAGTGTGCGCTGCAGAATGCAGGGCACGCAAGGACTTTCCCCTTGTACAGGAATTACAAGAGCCCTCTGCTCTTGCAAATCAAAAGTACTCCTCAGGTTCTGCTTTCTGCCCCCAAGGCACTTTCCACCCATGCACAAACCACAGCAGGTTCATCCAGGAGTTCCCTCCCATGCTGCTTGCGGGGAGGTGGGAAGGACGTAGGGAACCAGAGCAGCCAGCCATGCAGCCACCACCTGAACTCAGCCAAGCTGTTGCTAACTGTAGTTATCCATTTCTGCAGGTACATTCAACTTACACAACTTACATTCTTCTAGAATACTGGATGGGCTTTCCAGACCTAATGAGATTATCATGTGAACTGGATTGGAGAAGACTAAGTTTTAACTCATATGCTTTTGCTAATAAATTAAACTCTGGAAATCAGCTAAGGTTCAAGCAGCCAGGAGCACCTCAAAGGTTAATTTGCTGCTTTTACTCAGCTATAAACAATACTTTTCCCTACAGACACACATAACAGTTTGTCCTGATGGTTCTTAGTTACTGGCTGGGTTTAAACCACGACAGCTTTTTTCCTTAAAACTCTTTTCATACCTTTTCACTTTCTTTTTCTGCCTGCTTTTTATGATCAGAGCTGCCAGAACATCTTCTTGCAGAAAGGCTTGGGGAGATCTTGAGAGCAACATCCCACAGGGCCAATTCCTGCACAGTTACCTCCAGCAGCAGAGGCAGAACTGCAGGTGGGCTCCAACACTTGGGGACCCAATGGGAAAGCAAGAGGAGCTGATGCACTGCCATCTCAACCACCCTCCAAAGTACAATGGGTTTTGGTGTCCCAGGCTAAAAGGTGAGAAGGGCTGGCACATGGGAGTAGCAAGCCATGGCTTGAGGAAAATGAGTGCAGGAATTTCCATGAGGGGTTGCTGTCAGTAAGGAGCCTCCTGGGTGAGAAAACATCAGCTTGTCAGCCAGAGGGTAACAACTGATGAAGGCAAGGTTCTTGCTGTGCCTTACAGGGGCTTTTTCTTTTCACCCGCAAGCAGAAATTCTGGCTCTCCCACATTCACAGTGAGACACGTCTTACAAAGCATTCTCCATGCTCAACCAGGCAGGTAGCAGCACAGCAAGTGCTCAGGTTCAACCTAACACTCCAGCTTCACTGAAAAGCAACCACTGGCTGTCATGGGTAGGTCAAGCAGCACTGGATAGGGGCCCATTTTTAGGGCTCTGTCTGCATAAGGGGGGGCTCTATTGTTCAGAAGGGAGATGTGCCCACGGGAAGCCCCACTGCTCCTCTCCATCAACCCCGGCAAACAAGTGGCCACAGCATGAATATCCATGCTGTTCTGGGATATTTAATATCAAACAGAGAGGGCATGAAGGTGCTTGGGTCTGTGACTGCTTTACACGTTAACTCTGGACAGGATGAAAACATAACCCACTGGTTTTGCCTTTATAAGCAATACTTGGCTTATTCTGTTCCCAAGCTTGTCTCCTGTGCAGTGTATTTATTTTGCTGATAAATATTTATGCTCCATGATTTTGATTTATATAAGGGGCTTAAATATTGTAAAGCTGGATATAACCAGCATGAAACAACATAAAACAAAGCGCTAGTATTCAGAATGGGGTGGACTAAAAAGGCATGGCTCCTACAGCAGCCAGATTTTACCCTGGAAATGACCTCTTTCCCCTCTAGGAGTGGCACAAATTGGCAGCTTCCCCCTCTGCTTTACAGTTGAGATTCCCAAACTGTGTGTATCAAACAGGAGAGGTGTTTGCAGTATTGCCAAGGTTACTAGAGTGAAAACATTGCAAATGGCATTTGCATGATTGTACTTTCAAATCCTAACTTGTAGCAACAGTGCATTTTAAATGAAGGGGATTTATAACTCAAACCAGAACACTAATCATATTCTGGAGTAATAGGATTTATTTGTTGGTTGTTTGGTGGTTGCGTTTTTTTTTAAGCTCAGAGGCAACAAGCTATGTTCATGAAAAGGGAAATGCCTGGGCTTAAACCCTACTCCAACAACATTTTGAAAGGATTAGAAAATAAACATGAATGTACTCCATTTTCAATATGCAGTTCAGAGCCTGTGTAGTCTTTAATGCCTCCCTGCTATGAGAACATCCTAAATTGCTAAGCAAGTTCAGACAATTGCCATTTAAAATGAAGAACTCAGATTAGCACAAAAAAAGGAGTCATCTAGGGATCAAGAATGGATGTTTAACAGCACCCAGCTGTTCTCCAGCTATGAAACTCCTTACCCAAAGCATATTGGGCATGTTATGAAGCAATGCTCAGTCCTCCTCCAAGACTAGGATTTACAGCCCAATATCTTGACCAACTAATGCTGGAAGCAGTTGCCATGTTCCCATGACATTGGATTTCTGGGATTGACTGTTAAGGTCCTGGGGCACCTAACTTAAAGTCATGCAATATTTATGGGGAGAAAGAGCTCGTTTAGGCCGTAATTTAGGAGGCACACTAAATCTCATGGCTGTATCCTTACATGGAATAAATGGATTAAGTCAATATACACCACCCAAAGAGCTTGATTTTAACCTACATGCTCTGAATACAGCAGGCTTATGAGAACAAGGTGTTCCATAGGGGACTAGAGGTTATCAGAAATAGTTCCAACAAATTCCCTGGGGTTTTTTCCAAAAAAAATGAATTTTTCCAGACATTTCTGAAATATCTCTGTAAAACACACATTAAAGCCACCTTCGAGGGCTTGTTTTAATATAACTATTCTCAGTGATGGTCTTTTAAGCTAACCTGTCAGACATGGAAAACCAAGAGTACTCATGTGGTCTGTTACTGCAGCAATCTGAAGAGATGATGACCAGTGAGAACTCCATATAACACACACTAACATGGTCATTTACATCATATGATCATATACTTGCTGGTGATTGACTTTGGGCTAGTTAAAGGGATGTCAAGTGAGACACCTAAAAACAGCACCTAAAAATTTTGGCCTTAAGTATGTTCATATACACACTGATTTTATGCAGTGTGTATGTATATATATATGTATGTATAATTTCACACACACGTATACATACATCTATATATGAAAAAATTAATGTAAAATATGTCGCCCAGCAATCTGTCAAATAAAGCTGATATAATAAATATGTCACTTTATTTAACAACTGATGCTGAAGAGAACTAGGCGGAATGAAAGAAATCAAGACAGGGCTTAGTAAAAACACTGAGGAAGGCAGAAATTAAAGCAATCAATCACATTCTCATGGAACGTCTACACCACTCGAAATAATATTTTATTGTCTGCTATTGATTGGATGCCACTGAACAAAATTGCAAACAATGAATCTGGTGTTATAAACAAGAATCACAATAAGAATAACTTATTTCAAAGCCTTGGCCGCACAATAGTTGTACTCTGCAGGGCCACGCATGGAGAACCAGCCATCTACTTGCTCTGCCCCTGTAACATAAGAAAACATCCCTGCTTGTCAACAACAGAAAGGTTTGCATGCGACTGCCTGAAATAAGGGCACACTCCCCTTTTGACTTCCTTTGCATTTTATGCATGAACATTTAAAGCTTGCAAACTTCGGTAGGACTACAGAGAAGGACAAGGATACAAAAGAGACGTGGCACTGTTTTTTTTCAAAAGACAAAACCTCAGTTCAGGCATTGGAAGAAGAATACATTGATTCAGTCATGAGAAAAACCAAGGAAATTATGCTACATCGGAGAGCAAAGCCTGGTTGTGGTACCCAGCAGCCAGACCCAGGCAACTTTGTGGAACTGAGAAAATGTAGGTCCCTTCCCAGGTCCTTTGCCCTTGCTCGGGTGGCACACTGCCACCCTGACCTGTTCAGGGACAAGGGAGACAGGTCAGAACTCAAGCTGAGCCTGATGGAGAGAACCGGGCACAGGACAAGTCATAAGAGGCTACGTCCTCTTGCTGCTAACCAAGCCACAACTAACACCATCAGGACAACCTGAGAATAAAAGTGTTACTCATGCTGAACACTGGTCTGAAAGATTCACTTCCAGGAAGGGCTAGTTGCCACAATTCCTTACAGCAATGTAATAATCAGACCCACAGCTGACTCCCAAACACTTCTGAGCTTGGCTTGTTGTAAGGAGCAGTGAATATCTGGCAAGTTCTTTGTGTAACTGAGAGGAAGTCCTACTTCTTTCTCACCCTTCTAAAGTTCAGAGGATGATAAAACACCACTACTAACAGCTCTAGGTAAATCAAATGGGACAGTGTTTGGATGTTACAATATATCCAGTGTCTAAAATAAAAGTGGGCAAATATGAATGCAAAAGGCTGGATGAAGGAGCAAGCAGTCAGGCTACATCAGAGGCCACATTTCCTCTTCCTGGGTTGTCTTATGATGCCACCAGGTTTACACACGTTAGCCTTTTACAGGCACTTATGAGTGGCATGAAAACACTGGGCTAAATCTATCCACAGTGCAGATTCATTGAGTTCCAGCAGATCCACACTGTGTTCTAATTTGGCTTAGTATGTATAACTGAACATAATTCTAATTGACAGGTTTGATTACGCCTCACATCACTTCTGCTCTAATTTACCCATGTGAGGAGAGAAAGAAGTAGCACACAGACTGAAGTCTGGCTCCAAGGGTGACAGCAACAGGATGAAGAAGGGAAAACATCCCTGGACCTGTGCACAATGGCAAGGGATGGAGGCGAAGGCATTCCCTCACTAGAGAAACAGTTACCCTGCTGGTGTTCAGGAATCAGCTTGTTTCTGATTTACCATTATGCACCTTTACCTACCTGACAGTTTTCTACCCACCCCTCCAATATCCAATCTCTACTATTACTACAGATTTTATGGAGTGGGTGTCCCTGTAGGTATTTTAGGGGTAACACCACTGCTTGGTATGCTTGAAGATCCATAAGAATCATGGAACGGTTTGAAACCTTAAAGATCTTGTATTTCCATCCCCCTGCCATGGGCAGGGACACCTTCCACCAGACCAGGTTGCTCAAAGCCCCAGACTGGCCTAGAACACTGCCAGGGATGGAGCAGCCACAGCTTCTTTGGGCAACCTGTGCCAGGGCCTCACCACCCTCACAGGGAAGAATTTCTTCTTAATATCTAATCTGAGTCTACCCTCTTTTAGTTGTGAGGAAGGGTGTGTTTATACATGGACGGGATTACAGTCCAGGGGATTCGGAGTTTATAATTATTTTCTCCCATCTGTCTCGTACATTCACCCTTCTCTTACAGACTTTTCATGTCTCACATTAGGAGCCAATTTCAAACCCACAGGGACCAGCGGTGCCAGCTGGACCTTTCTGAGGAGGAGACACATTTCCAGTGGGGATTCCAGTTAGTGTGGACAAGAGTCTGGTACACTGGACACATTCATCAACCCATTTGGAAGGAAAAGCTCTTGTTCTAGTGAATTATAATTGCTTCAGAAAGGTGGGCCTAGATCCCCAGCAGGGTGGAAGCATCCTTGCAGGGCTGGTACTGCACAATAGTGTCCATGGACAGATCTATGGATCTTGGTGAATTCATACTATTAATGCTTTGGGCCCAGAAAGCCCAGCTGATAGCCCCAGGGTATAGGAAAAGGTAAGGAGGAAAGACAAGCATGCAAGGTGGTTAGTGATGCTTCACTCCAAAACCTGCAGAGGCTTGCTTCAGATCTGGGCCTGGCCAGTGTCTAGATTGATGCCTTTGATGAAAGGTTGAGAACATGCTTGTGAAATGCATGCTGGGACCAAGCTTGAAAGGGGCACAGGTGCTCCAGAGGGGAGGACCAGAATTCAGATAGACCGCAACCTGAAACGCAACTATCTGAAAGAAGGAGGAATGAAATCCAGAGAGGTGAGTTCAACCTCCTGCCTTGTAAAGGACATCCCTGGAGCACAAGCACAAGAGGTGCTGGCAAGGGAAAAGGGCCACAGAGTCAGCAATGAGAGCAGCATCCCGTCAAAGCTGTGGGCTGTGCTAGCTGGAGGGGCTACCCAGGGAGCATGTTCAGGGACATTTCCTGTTACCAGGTCAAGGTATGTCCCACAGTCAACCCAATTTGCTGTTTGGCCACTGCTGAGTTTCAAGAAGCAGCTCTGGCTTTGTGACCAAGCCAGCCAGTGCAGAAGAGGACACCACACATCCATGGCACGGATTTTGAGGTGATCAGTGCTCTTCCACCTGGTTGGCAGCAAGGCTGTGAGCATACAGAGAGCATTCAGAGGAGTGGAAGGAGCCATCAAGATGTACAAAGCCAAATCTGTCCAAATCTGTCCAAACCTGTACGCGGGAAGGCAACAGTGTGGAGGAAAGCAATCTGGCACCCTCTAGTGTGATGCTCTGAGAAAAACTCGTCCCTCCCGCACCCTTCTCTCTACTCAGCCACGTCTTTCCTCACAACCACACAGGCCGTCCGTGCCCACAGGCTTAGTCTCGTCAGCCCCCTTTAATTGCCATCCACTGTAACAAGACACGAAACTCATTAGCTCGAGCAGCAACACTTCACAGTGAGCCTGTCTAGCCGTTTGCATCCCATTCTGTGTGTGCAAGCCTGATCTGTGGCACATGTGCAGCCCGGCAAGGATTTAAAAGAGATTTCCAAAGCTTTGGAGATGTGGCATGGCTGAGACCAAAGAAGTGCCGATGCCAAGATGCTGGGGCCACCATCACATGTTGCACCGCATGTGTGGAGTTCAGCTTAAAGGCAGATATGTCCCGGTGCCCATGCTGGTAAACAAGATAAGTTGCTGTTTGACAGCGTTAAGCCAGAAGAGAGCAGAAGTCTGCGTAACATCTGGAGTGGGACATTTGCATTAAAAGAGACTGAGTTACAGCAAAACCAACCCCAAGAACCAGCCTGGCCCCAGCAGTGCAGACATAGCTACAGCCGCCCAAGAGCATTTCACTTTTTATGAGTTGGCTCTCAAGCCATTGGAAGGAAAGCAGCTTTCTCCCTTTCCTAATCCCCTTCACCGTCCTCCAGTGAACTTTTGGGTAATGTATGCTGTGTCATCAGAGCAGCGCTGCTCCACAGATAGTAAACAGGCACCCATATATTTCTCAGGATGACAGTTCACATTATCATTGAACCCAAGGGGCCAATGCAGAGCACAGGCCAGAGGAAATAATATATCCCAATTTCCCCCAAGCCAGAGACCACCTTCGCCTTGCAGGGGGGTCTGGGACCACTTACACAAATGCTACTGAACAAAACGTCCTCCTCTTCTAGGGCTGTGCAAACAGAAGAGTTTTGGGGTCAGACCATGCATGCATGGGACAGCAGGTGGTAGCCTGGCCATCAGCATCTGGGATGGCATCAGTGGGACGACTGTCCTAGCAGCAACTGGATTGCCAACCATCAGAGGCAGGACAAGGCCAAGTCCCAAAAGGCTGTGATGGATATTGTGACTGGTACTGCAAACACATTAATGTGAGTATCCCTATCAACCCTGGAGAGCTGGCATCTAACCAACCTCCGTGCCACTGAAGGTTACCCCTTCTTGTCACATCATTGCTGGCATTTTTACAGGTCAGAGGTCTGCATGATCTGCATATACTTTTGTGTTTGGTTTAGGGCAAGCTTGTCCCCTCAGAACAGTCCTCTACCCTCACGCCTTGTGCTCTTCCTTGTCCTTTTAGTTCAATACCCGAGGACCCTGCTCAGGTAGGGGGCAACCCAGGGCCATGTGTCTCCTTCACCACCTTTTACATCCCCAACTGCTCTCCTCCATGGTCTTTGCTCCTCTGCACTAGCCAGCTATACCCCATGAAAACCATCTGCTGATAATGCAAGCCATGGATTTGGCTAAGCTCTGGGTAAAGCTGGAACCAATTTTACAAACCCCATCTCACAAGCAAGTTCACCTCCTATAAATAAACACAAAACCTGGAACATTTGCCTGGCCCCTCAAACAAAAGGATTTTTTGCTACACAGCTTAAATTTTTATTGCTAGTTAGTGTAAGAGAGGGGGAAATATAAAATCATGGGCTGAGCCAGGATCTACGCAAGCTTTTGCAGGCAGATCAGCCAGTGTATCCCTTAATGACCTTTAAAACGCCTATTGCCTGTCATGCTAAATCATATGGTCATATTGTGATGTAGATACATGTTCACAGAAGACTGAGACCATCCATGAGACAGATTACTCTCAATTGATACACATATTCTAGAAAGTGAGATTTTTCTCCCTTAAAGATGCAAGATTCTTCTTAAAATCAACTTTATTTTCAAACCATAGATTCACCAAAAATGAATACACTGAATCCAGAAAGAAAAAGTTATTAAAGTGGTGACTCAAGCCATGTTCAAGACATTAGAGTTATGACCAGATCACCAGCCCCTATCAGAAACAGGGCAGGAGGATAAATGTTAAAGTAATTCCCTTACAAGGGCATTTCCACTTGCAAACCAAGGTTTCCTTGACATGCGCAATGCTTGAACCCTTTTGGTAAATCACAGAAAGATACATCCTTGCCATAAGAACGTTACAGAAGCTGTGCTTCATAGGACATCACTTTAAAAACAGGTATTGGCAAAATGCAATGAGAGCAAGTACTGCCCTTCTCACTGCAAAGCAGGCTGATGCTGCTCTGTATCTTGCCTGCCACAACAGATGCCTGAGGAACAGTAGCACATGACTCTGAATGTATAACATTGGGTTGTGTTTTCTAGTTATGCACTTACAGAAGACACAAAAGGAAGATAAACAAGGACCGAAGCATTGTACTTCATCTACTTTTGTACAACAGTGCAACATCACATTTGTCCATGCCTACAGCTGTTCAGCACTACCGAAGCAAGAAAACTAATGCAATAATACCAAAACCAAATGAGACATCTTTCATCTTCCCCACAGCCTTCCTAAAAGTTTTGAATAAGAACCATTAAAAGACAGCTATAGGTCAATCTAGCCATCTCCTTTACTGTCAGAGAAATTGCATCAGGCAAGGGCTCAGCCACAGGGACTCAGGGAGGTTTGGACAGGGATTGTGCTGGTGAGAGCAGAGTGAAATCACTGACAAGAGCAACAGCCTGAGCTGTTGTAAAATTAAGGAGCTGAAACCAGCTATCATCTAGAAATAGACTAGACTATTTCAGTTGGAAGGGACCTACAGCAATCATCCTGTTCAATTGTCTGACTGATTCAGGGCTGACCAATGGGCATTGTCCAAACACCTCTTAAACACTGACAGGCTTGGAGCATGGACCACCTCTCTACAAAGCCTCTTCCAGGGTTTGAACGCTCTCTTGGTAAAAAAATGCTTCCTACTGTCCAGTCTGATCCTCCACTGGTGCAGCTTTGAACCATTCCCATATGTCCTATCACTGGATCTCAGGGAGAAGAGAGAAGTACCTCCATCTCCACCTCCCCTCATCAGGGGGCTGTAGAGAGCAATGAAGTCTCCCCTAAGCCTCCTTTTCTCCAGAGTAGACAAGCCCAAATTCCTTAGCTGCTCTTCATAGGACATTCCTTCCAGCCCTGCCACCAGCTTTGTTGCCCTCCCCTGGATGCATTCAAGGACCTTCATATCCTTCTTAAACTGTGGGGCCCAGCACTGCAAACAGCACTCCAAGTGAGGCTGCACCAAAGCTTGATACAGTGGGATAATCACCTCTTTTGACTTGCCAGGTCATGCTGTGTTTGATGCATCCAGGACGCAGTTTGCCTGGGCACACTGCTGACAACCAGCACTTCACTGTCCGTACTTTTCAGGTGGGAAAAGAGATGAGTGCACAAGCAATGACAAATATCTGTCTTTGTGCCATTAGGGAAAAAGCTTTAAAGTTAACACATTGTTTCTTGGTTTACAAAGATCATTGAAACAGAGAGAGATTTTTTTCAATATCCCTATTGCCTCATTTTTCTTGCTTGTTCTTTAGCCATTACTTAGTTCAACTCAAACTTATCGTTAAATGTATTCCCATCAATGCTGGTCAACAAAGCATTTAGGCATGTGCTTAACTCAAAGCAGATAACTAAGGTGCATTCAGCAAAACTCACACATATGCCTCACTTTTTTTTCTTTGAATAGGGGCCCTCCATCGTTTTAAAGGCTGTATTTCTTTTCAGCATAAAGCACTACAGCCACAAAAATCAATGCACTATGCTCCATCAGTGTGCATCTGTCACTCAGCTCACAGCATGGGAAAAAGAAGAGGCATGCCTAGAAAACACTCACCCAGTCCCCTTCCTTTAAGAACAGCCAAGAGTAAAAAGATGCATAATTTAGCAGAGCAGTTTTATTTGTGTATCGGGTTATTTCAACCGTCAGCTAAGGCTATGTTCTTGTCTTCAGGTGCTGCTGGGTGTTTCTTCAAAGTCATTCTGAGTCACTGCTCTCCATCTTCATCTGCTGATGGGCCCCCTGGTACTGATGGAAACATAACTTCCCCTGGCACGGATAACCTCTAATAAAGGAGGGACTTCCCTTTTGACATGGTGATTAGAATAAATGAGGGGAGGTGTAAAGGAAGAAGAAAGGGACCACAGCTCATGAAAGGCAAAGAAAATCGGTCATATCCTGCTCTCTGCTTTTGTGGCATCAGATTCACTCCAAGCTATTTGCAAAGCAGCAAGAAACTCATTAGACTGCTGCTAGGGCTATTGATGGAAATGTAAATCTTTACCTACAGTACCTTATTCCACAGCAAATGAACAGCAGGCTGGGGAAAACCAGAAAGCTATAGTCTCAGGTCTGTGAGTTTGGCAGACTGAAGCATCATCTCTGCTTTTCAGATCTCATTCCAAACAGAAAAACCCAAGGTCTGACTTCACTCAGATTTTCCATTAGTTGCATCAGCACTGACTTTAAAGACATTCCTTCAGGTTTACATGAACCTGAATAAGGTAAGGATCAGAGCCTGCGTGTTCAGTAAATCAGCCTCAGCCCGGTGCAATATGAAAGGGCTGTGCTTAAAGGGATACAGTCTGGCTGGCACTTTGCAAGATCAAGGAAAGCCTTCCCCAGAGTCAAGCTGTTGTTTTGGCCTGTCACAAGACTTGCCAACGTCACTAATTCTTTCCATTATCTTCCATGGGCTTTGGATTAGGTTGTTTATAGTATATGCAGCTTTGGCTGGCCAAAGTGATACTTTGTGAGATCATCTAGCTCAGAAACCAGGTAGAAGATATCCAGAAAAATCCTGTCCTGGTCTTCCAAGGGGTCCCACTGAGACAATGACTAAGTCATTGCACTGGTCCCAGTAAGGCTACTTGCAACTGGATCAGACCGCCAGGGACTTCTGCTCTCTAAGAAAAAGCATTAACACCCCCCATCTCGAACCCCTCAGTAGGGTCTGCACTCATTGTCACATGCACATTTTCCACAGAGCACCAAACATTGTCATTTACACCCATAAAAGCTGAATTCAGCACTCTTTCCATAAAACGGATCGTGAACCCTTAACACCACTTGCCTCTCCTTGGAATAATAAATTATGAGGACAAATGGCAGAATCATTATCAGTTTCAATATCCAGTCATAAATAGTCTTGTAAGAACACTCAAATGATGGTGTTTTATTGCATTAGATATCACTTGCCATTAATTACAGCATGAAACTTTTGTACTTTGATGAAAAGCATTTTAGCCAGCTCAGTTATAAATTTAAGAGTCTTAAAACAAAAGTCACCTCAAGTTGTAGAGTTTTTTTCCCCTCTATAGATCTGAACACAAAATAGCATTTTTGGCTTGGAATGACACAAAAGCAAGGTTTTGTAAAAGCTATTTTATTGCACACACATTCAGCTTTAGTGCTTACAGCAAACTAATAGTCCCCATGGCTATTTTTTATGATAACATTGTTGGCAGATGGATTTCACTGCTACAGATACTTCATAGTTCATTTGGTTTAGTGGGGGTTTTCTCACTAATGATCAAGTGCTGTTATGAATCAACGTGATCTAGTTTATGTTTCTGCCCTGTTTCTTTTGTTTGGATCATTTCTCCTTCCTTCTGTTGCTGTAACTCTCCTCACAGGACAGAAATATAGCTGGCTGCAGACCATCAACAGGAGCAGTCCCTAGCAAATGTGGGATACCCACAAAACCTCACATAGAGAAGTAAACCTCAGTTTAACTTCAGTGGGATGACCCACAGGAGTGATGCCAAGTTCTAAATTTTCATGTAATTGTAGGATCAATCTTCAAATCTCCAGGCTGAAGGGATTCAGGCTGTAGCAATTTAAGTTGCTGCTGCTCCTAGGGAACAGGGTACCATGGCATTGATCACATTCTGCATTCGTTTGCAAAAGGGATTAAAGGGATTATTCCACTGCCACTCTGGGCACAGTAAATTTACAACCACTGCAGCCCAATCCCCCAGACACAAGGATTCAGAGGCTCTGCTCAGGTGAACAGCGTCTATTATTAAATCCAGAGGGATTGCTAACATCCATACATGAATGTACAGTTCCAAACCCAGATGCACAGCACCAGCTGTACTGGCTCCCATAGATTTTTAAATAGATTCTGAGAAGACATTTTGCTTTCCTTTTCCAACTGTCCAGGAGGAATTATGAGTGGTCCAGTATTTAAATTATTCTCATGAGGCCTTGGAGACCAAGGTTTGGTTCCTGTCCTGCCAGGGACACAGGAAAAACACCCAGCTTCCCAGAAATATGGTGGGAATCTTAACATTAGCCTCCTCCCAGTGACTGGAGACCTTCCACTATCATCACCACCTTTCAGAGATGTTAGAGAGCAGTCTCACAACAACATCAACCAGATTCCTCAGCACCCTCGAACACATCCCATCTGGTCCCATGCAGTCATGTATGACCATTTTGCTTCAGTAGTCCCTAAACTGATCCTCCACTTCTATAGGTAGTATCTATCTCCCCTAAATTCTGCCGCTAGGTACAAAGAGACTTGACAGCAGATCTTGCCAGTAACGACAAAAGCAAAGAGCGCCTCAGCTTTTACCATGCCCTTTGTCACTAGGTTAGCCAACCCATTCAGCAGCAAATCAATCTGTTCCCGTTTTCTCTTTCTTTGGTAATTTACTTTGAAATCCTTTTTCTTGCCCTTCACACCCCTCACCATTTTCATCTCCCTTTTGACTCCTTGAATTTCATCCATGTTGGACCATATCTGAGATCTGAGGACAAATGACATTTCCCAGGACTCATCAGCACCTGTAAAAACAGATGTCATTGTCGCAACCCAACTGTTACTTGAAATGGTGACCATTTGCTTTTTGACACAAAAGTGAGAAATTGAAGAACAGTCTAACTGCTCATTTAAGACAGCCTGCTCTTTCCCTTCTGCTTAGCCAGTTAAAACCTCATTCAACAATCTGAGAGTTTAGCTCCCAGTGCTCTTGCTTAAAATATAACAGATGGCCTCTAATAAGTAGATTGAAAAGTGCAAATAAGGTTAAAATGATTTTTCTTTATTGAATATCATTAACTTCAAGGCTGTCCACTTTAAAATGCTAATTAAACCTCACTTCCTTTTGCAGGGCTCCAGTGAAGAAAGATTGCCATGGGGTAAATTTCTCTTGTTTGTAGAGGACTAGCCCAACAAACTGATAGCAAACAGGGCTATTATATGTTCCAAGCTTAAGAATTAGAGTTGGAAGCTTTCCATTTATTTGTCCCTTCCATACTAGTTCCTTCCCACAAACCAAACACAGTCAAGAAGGAAATTCAAAAGAGATCAAGTGTGAAACCCCACTCTGTCCACATGGCAAACAACAGCTTCTCTAAAGGTCACTACTAGTCCAAACTAAATGCTGTTTTCAGCACAGGATTTCTGCCACCATGTTATAGCCTTGCAAAATGTCATGCTGCAGGTATGGGGCTCTATATTCCTGGCGCCACACACAGAGTACAAATAGATGCTTCGGCACCTCACCCCCACCTTACTCCAAACTTCCAGATCAAATTTATTCCCAATCAGTATGTGCCAGTTGCTCGTGTGCCAACACTGTTCTTTGGATTGAATAGCTTCTCACCTGCTCTTTACACCCCTAAACTGAAGGGGTTTTACTGAGAGATGGGCTCATCTCACAGTTTCCACTTGCCACGCAAAGCAAGCTAGGCTTTTAGTCTCCTCTTCTAGGACAGCCTTTCTTTTTCCCTGTTCAACGTTATCAGCCCTCTTCCTCACCTGATCCAGTTTTAATTCTTCATTCTTGAGCACAAGTGAACAGATTTGCAAATCCCTCCCAGGCTGGGTCTTACCAAAGTCTTGCATGAGGCAGTGTTCACCTCTCAACAAGAAAGGCACAGCGGTAGGCTCAAGGATAACATTCACCTTCTTCATGGCCAGGTCATACTCAGAGTTTCTAATAATCACAACTCAGCCCCCAAAGAGCCTCATGTTCAACTAAAAGCAATGGGTGCAAAGCTGCCAGCTTTTTAGGCAACAGCCTCAGAACGGCAGCACATCATCTGGAGCAGAGAGCTCTGGGTGCTACCTCTGCATGGTGGGTTTGACCCCAGGTCCCAGTTTGCAGGCCAGTGCTGGCAGGCTGGAGGAAGCTAGAGAGTTTCCATACCTCCCATGATCCTGGGTTGCTGTAGAGGAAAAAAAAGCAAGATACATCAGATCAGAAAAGAAGGGAGCCTGACTGAGTACCTGGGTCCCCTCACCAAGCAATTCACAAGCCCATATGCATTCTTCCTCCCCCTCTAAACACATGGTTTTCACTCATCTAAGAAAGTTAATTCACTCTGTCACTTAAAGATTCAGTGTATAAATTACAAATGCAGAACTTGATATAAATCACCTGTCCAGTATCACCTCAGTGATTTCTTACAGAGGCAATCTGGCTCAACATCAGCAATCCTTACCCCAAAATACTCATACTATTGACAATCCAGCACTGCCTGTCCAGTGAATCGGAGATACAGCAATGTTTCTGGGCCAAGAGAAAAAGAGTTTCTTGACATTTACTCTGGCCTTTACAGGAAGCAGTTGCCCATGGTGGCTCATGGCGAACAATGAGGGTTGACTACCAATAGGCAGGGGCAGTTGTTAGCAACACTTGTTTAACCGGTCCATTTATAAAGCATGCCAAAACCGCACACAACACAGATCCAAATGAAAAATCTGTATTCACTGGGTAAACAGCAAAATGAGTCTCTGCTGAAAGGCTTCTGGGAGAGTCTGCTGTGCTGCAAACACAGCGAGATGGAACAAACGAAAAACAATGGCTGCACCTTCTGAGGCAAGAGTCACTCTGAAAAAAACACAATCACAGCAAGGAAGGCCTTGAAATACAGCTTATTTGCTTATTCATTCAGTTGAACTGTCTGACTAAGTCACATATTGAATTAGCTGCATTCAGTGTCTTCCCTCTGCTTGAGTAGGCATTTATTCTAAGGGACAACAATAAGAGAGACCAGAACAATTAGGATCAGAAATGGAAATCTGCAAAACATATTGTTGACTTTCAACAGCTTCTTTCTTGATCAAAAGGGTATTTCTGCTATATACAACTGTCCTCAAGTAGGGCAGGAATCTTATGTAGAAATGGTACCAGGAGTGACAGGGGAATGTCCCAGCCTAACCTAACAATCTATGGCAGCAGTGTGAAGAGATGTTCTCAAGAGGCATAAGTTGTGATACCGAAGTTGTGTGAGAATCCTTTGCTTCTTACTTGTTTTCTGCAATGTATTTCATTTTAAGATAAAAGTCCTCAGCTAAGAAGCAGCTCCATTTCTGCTCTGTTTCTCTGTCTAAACCCTGTTATACAGCATGGCTTAGGCTATTTTTTTAAGAACTCCATCTTCCAATTCACTAGTCAGATCTTGAACAGAGTTAAGGTTTCACGAGGGTAGTGCATACATGTCAGTCAAAGAGTAAATATTGTCTCCAAACAGCAAGTTGAGCAGACCTTTGTTTTCCTGTGCAATGCTTGTCTAAGTCTTAAGGGAGCTGTCTTTCACTGAACCAGGGTACTGAGCTTGCGGGCATAACACAAATGCCTGAAAGAGTCCAGCTCGAAGGGATAAACACAAGCAAGGGCATGCAACACAAGGACAAAAAGCAAGAATGTTAAGTAACAAAGCTCCCGACCTATGTCTGCTGGATCTCTCCATGCAGGTGTATGGAGAGGACTGTCTGAAGGAAGTTGGGGAGGTCAGTCTCATGAATTTGACAGTAAAAACAGAGCAGTCCTGGAACAAGAAAGCTTTCTCAGCCGTACGATGGTAACTGGGGACAAACCTTCCCTCCCAAGTTGAGACCAGCTTTCAATCATGTCTTCAGGAGTTTTGGCACAAGAAGTAAAACTGTCTTTTTCTGTCCTCTTCTCTAAACCACTGCCTTTCTACTCAGCAGGGAGAAATGGCTCACTCAAGAGACAAATCATCTAATCTGTTGTAGACATCTGCCATAAGATAAAATAAATAACAGAAAGAAGCTCCTCTCCCTTGTGGTTCTCTCTGATTATAAAAGGAGCCCGTATGATAGCAGACACAGATGTCTACACTGGTCAGATGAATCCCACACCTGAGTGACCAAAGACTTCTGTTTGGCTGAAAAGAGAAATGACAACCAGATGGATGCATTACAGACTACTAAGGCACAACATACCAAACAAAAGCAGAGCTAATCAGAGCATCGTAAGAAATAACATATCACTAATACCTGTCATCTAAAAATTTTAGAGCAAGAAATATTGTATGCAATTAAAAATATTGCCAGTTGTCCTAATGGGCAGGCTGACACATCAATGGATGAAGCAACTTAGTAAAAGACTAAAATCAGAGATCATAGGAATATCCATAAGCAGCAATAGCTGTTCCTTTACCCTTACACCTCAGGGATACGCTTCAAGAATATTGAACAAAATCATCAAGTTCCCACAATGGTTGATACATATCCTGAAGTCTGGGATCACTGCAGAAGCATCATTCCGTTTGTCAAGGCCAACTTTAAGAAGCAACAGAGGAGCAGAAGAACAAGTAAAGCAAATGACTCTTGGGGCTGGATTTCATGAGGAGACAAGTTCACTCAGGGAAGTGTCATGTAAGAGAAGTTCTTAACATCCCACAGAAGTGGAAACAGCTAACAAGGCAAAGCATGTACAATAAAAGGTCACATCTGCCGCAGGAGAGGTAAAAAATGTTCCAAGGGGGAAAAATAATCTACAAGTCATACATTCTGGTAATGTAAGCTTTGGTGACTCAAAGCTAAACCCCTCGAGGTGCCTAACCAAAGAGGCTTGACCTGGGCTGTAATAAAAGCACAGAAGGTGAGCAGGGGCTGTAACTACTCTAAATATCCCAGTCAAAGATGTCCTACTCACACACTTCAGAGACAAGCTCAGGAAAAAGCGGGTTACCAGAAAAATTCATCCCAAGTTAAATTCTTTTACCTTGCACATCACTCTCTGATTTTGACCTGTACAAGATGAGCGTAAAGTAGTAACAAGGTAAGATCCTTTGGTCCAGGTATGATTTTGTACCCAACTTGCACAAAAGTAGAACACTACTAAAATTTCAAGCCATGTGGAATCAGTCACCTTCAGAGAAGCTTCCTAAGAGAACGCTCCTTAGGGGATAATGATTCCCTGGTGTCTGAGTGAATGTCCACCCACCTGCTTTTCATCCTTAGCCATATGTTTGTTTTCAACCCAATTTAACATGAGGGTTGAGATCTCACAAAAATCAGAGAGGTCATATGAAAAATCAGCAGCTGAGGAGAAGAAAAATCCAAATAGCATCCTTCTGTTAGGGAAGGGGCTATAATTTGGCCCCATATTCATAACAAGTACCAACAGCAGACAGTTTACTTCTCTAAAATGTTACTCTTCCCTACCCTCAGCCACTAACCTGCATGCAGCAGTCTAGTGACCAAAGTAATAGAAATACAGATAAAACAAATGATTTGTTCAGAGTTCTGCTCTGTCTTTTTGTGGGTTTAGATACACATCCTTCACTGCACTGCTCTGTGATCTGTGGTGGTAGCTGCAACTCCAAAGGAAAATAAAGCTGAAAAACAGAAAGGTCCCACTGGGATCACACATGGCAGCATTCAGCTCAATTACTTATTAAAGCACTGACAGAGCATAGACTTTTTTCAGTACATTACTTATTCAATCAGAGCTCCAGTTCTCAGTCTGATCCCTTAAGAAAAAGCAAACATTTTTCCCTGTTTGTTTCCAGCTGCATCACAAAAGACTTTAAAGACTTCAGGCTGCAATGAAAACTGTTTGTCTTTGGGTCATGGTACACCAGGAGCTTGTGGGTGAATCCAGTGCAGCTCTGATTGATGGGTGAGGGCACAAGGCCATTGATCTAAGGAAGCTGCTTGGATTTTTCCATGTAACTTCCTGGCCCATCTCCAACCTAGAGTGGCTTTAGTTGTGCAAGACAGGAGCTGTGAGGTTCGACAGCGATGAACAACCTCCTTGCGGCAGTCAAGATGATATCAATTTTTCAGCAGATTAGTTTAGACTGGGAATAGCTCATCAGGTCTTTAAACACAGAAGCTAACCTTCCACCCAGACAAGATGGGGATGCCATGTTGTTCACCTTGAAGAACAGTAAGGTCACTTATGGGGAAGGGAGGGAATCAACCCCCATCAAATACATTGAGGTAGAAGACAGTGTCTTTCCTTTAGACTCCTGTTAGCTAAGATGTTAATTCAGTAATCTCTCTGCTCCAGAGAACCAGAATAACATAAGGTAGGCAAGCTGGCAGAAAAACCTACATGATTTTGGAAACCAAAGGGCACCGGATCCTTCTATCACTGGGGGATGTGCAAAAAAGCCTGTGGCTCCTTGGCAAGCTGATGTGCATTCCTGGAAAGACAAAAAGAAAAGAGTGGTGGGAGTCTTACAGCAGCATTTCTTCAAAGGACCTTTCAAGGAGAAGATTTATTGAGTCTTATTCTATTTGACACTAGTCAGTGAACATTTGAAACTTTGGAGAGCTGGGAAAAAAAAAGAGCTTGTCTATAAATTCTTACACACCAGACACCATTCCTCAGAGGCCAGCCCTAATAAACCCATCACCACAGCAATACTATAATTCAGTGGTGTTCAACTTCTGGCCCTTCGGAGCCATGCATCTGAGTCTTTTCTCAGAGACTCCAGCTCCAAGTACACGGTGCATCAGCTACCTTGAGGAAACAGTGTTTTAATACTAACATGGAACGCATCAGAGAGCCCCAACCCAGCTCAAAAGAAAAGGACATGTATCTTTCCTCCTATCCAGAAGAGAGCTCAGGCCCAGAAAGTCATTAAACCATCTAAACAACATCCTACTAGCACCACGTAACATTTTGCTATTATCTAGAACAATAGAATCGCAGCATGGTTTGGGTTGGAAGGGACCTTAAAGATGATCTAGATCCAACCCTAGAAACCATCTAGAAGTGTTCTAACATGTGGTATGAGCTGGGAAATATAAGCTTTAACCTCCTTCGGCTGAGTAAGAAATTGACCCCATGTCTCCCATTTCAGGGACAAATAAAGCCACAAGGCTACAAGGCACATCAGTCTTCTCACTCTGATAAGCCAAATGAGCTACTCAAGAAGTTGTCACCAAAACTGCACAAAGCTGAAACACCCCTCTGAATCCCTTCCTTGTGTGGTTACCCTTGATGTCAAACCAGTAACCAGGCAGAGCGAAAGACTAATGATGATGATAATGCTGCTTAAACTAGTAGGCATTGTTTAAGTTGAATTAATGAATCCTGCTGTACCTTTCTACAGCCGGGCTCAACAATGACAAAGCAACTGCTGACAGTGAAGGCCTGTGAGAAGTATTATACATTTTAGCACTGTACCCTGGGACCTAGAGTAATAAGCACATAAAAGAGATATATGTGTATTTCTAATGCTGCCTTTTAAAGCAATTGCTTAAAAGAAGCCTGCTTTAGAAACTCGGAAATGTAATTCTTGACCTTCCTGAGTAATCATGCTAATAACAAGAGAAATTATAATTATTCAGTTGTGAACAAAAAGAAAAGGCACTGTTCATTCTTGCAAATGAAGCACATAAAAGGGAGAGCAAAGGGGAACATGCCCATTTCCCTGCCACTTCAGAGGTGAATCATGGCAAGGGGTTCCCACCCTCATCACAGAGGTCAGGTAGGGACAGGGAGAGTGCTCCTGTGCCACTTTAATATGAAGAATACAAATCTGAGTCACCCAGCTCCATAATCCAGCTCTCAAATACTCAGTAGAGATCCTCTATTCCCTGCAATTCCCTGGCTTATTTCCTAGGCACATTTCTACAAGAAGGGAAGAAAGGATTCAGTCACTTTCATTAAATAAGTCTGGTTTACTCCCAGAAGAAATTTTATCCTAAGGGAAAGATACTGGCACTGCAGAATGGTACAGAAAAACCTTCCCACATGCACAGGGTGAACTAGGATGTTCACTCCAATTCTGCGACTTCCATACATCTCTGTTGAAAAATGTCCTGGCTTGTATTTTCTCTTTAGATTTTCTCAGCTAGATGCTGCTTAATCTGGACTACAACATTTAAAGTGTAGCAACAGAGTAAGACAGCCAGCAGTTCTGTTCAGTATCTCCAAGAAAGAAATGGGATATTAGTGATGCCAGAGCCCTATTTCTGCAGTTGAACTCAGGATAACACAAACTGTTCCACAGCCATGACACCTGAAGGAGAAAAGGAAAAAGGAATAACCCTAAACCAGTGCACTGATGAACTGATTCTGCTCTTTGGAACAGGAAGGAAACACGTAACACTTCCCACTTTTGATCCCTTATTTTCTTTTTTTACAGAACTGATGCCAGGTGAAACACTGCGCAATGACATCTGTATCATAAGGCCTCTGTGCTATCCACAATTTATAAAATCCAACTACGTCATGTGTTATCACACAACAGACTTTCCATATTGTCATGTAACAAGAATTCACCTTCTATGAGGATCCCAGGGAGTCTTTAGAGACTTTAATCAGCCTTCACACCACAAATATCCCACATATTAAAGATGGAATTAAGTCGGTATACTACTGCTTTCTGTTGGTTTCATGGAGGCAAAGACACAAACATCGATGAGTTACAGATGTACAAAAAGATAGTCTCAAATGATTTAAGCAGAAGTTGTGGAACTAAGATACTGTGCTAGAACCTCATGCAGGGGCTGCCATGCTGAACGCATGAAATCAAAGCCGACAGAGGTGGATAGAGTGATTCATCTATACAAGGAACTTGACTTTGTCATCCAGCTAAACAGCAAAGATGATGTGAAAAGTACCTAGGAAAAATTGAAGTCACAAACACACAGAGCAATATGATGCTTTTTTAATCAGGTTTTCAATCACAATGTAATTTTTTCCACCAACACAAACACAGACACTTAAAAATTATTTGTCTACAAAGAGGAACAAAATGATTTAAACAACTCCAGTAAATTCTGAGCAAATCTTCTATGATCTTCTCCTTGGGAGTCCACTCCAGCCAGCTTATAAATTTTGTCTGCTTCTATTTCACAAGACAAGAGGAGGTTGGGTTGTAGATAACCTTCTGTTCAAGTTCAGCATATCTTTTCAGAAGTGGACGATACAGCTAAATAGAAAAAAGAAATAAATATGTCTAGGTTGAAAAATTAGACTTCTGAATCATGCCACAGTTAAAAAAAACATCTTCAGACCTGAAAAATGCAGCATCTTCATAGGTACCTAGGGGTCTGTGGGTTTTTTTTCCTCAATTTGCTTAGAAAATGCACAGATTCTTCCTTCTTCAAATATCACAGTCATTTTTACCATCTCCTTGCAGATTGATTTTATGACACACACAGGTTCTTATTGTGACTGCATTCTTGCTATAAGGAGAAGTCATTACTTCCAGTGGAAGCAGCTCGGTTGAAGTCACCTCTCCCAGTCCGACATACCCCCACTGTAATAGCTGTCCTAATCACCCAGGCAGAAATCCTGTCCTTGCCTCCCTCCACTGTCTCACGATGGATCAGTTTCTCTGTCCCATCCTCTTTGGCCTTGCTAGGAAGTACACTGCCACCCTCTAGCACAAACACTGCTGTCAAAAAAGAAAGGTCCTCCTTGGCTAATATGCTGACCAAATCATTCTAAAATACACTTCATGCTCTCTTTCCTGCCACTCTCATACTTCCTTATCTATTTGAGCTTCTCTTTCACACATCTACCACAGCCATGAATTTGCCCATCTACAGTCTGCTCCATGACCAGACTCATCAATCCCTGATCCCACACTCTGGAGGACAAATGGAGACACAACTTCTTTCCACAACTAAACCTGAGTAGCTTTTTTGTATTTCATTAGCTAGAATTCTTCAGGAATTAATTATTACAACCATAAAAAGAAGAATTAAGACTCAGAGGTATTCAAAACCCCAGATTCAAATACACTCTATGCTTTTGGATATTGGCAAAATCCATGTAGGGATTTGTTTCATTCATTACTTTTGTCTTTTTTTCTCCTTTGCTTCAAATTCATCACAGGATGCATCATAGAAGATGAGCTGCTAGTATGTGACCAGGTTACATAGCAGAAAGCCTGAACAGAGCCTAGCCCTACTGCTGGCTCCAACCTAAAACTGTGCTTCATCTACATCTTAGAGATACACCTTCTTCCTTATCTCCTCTTTCTGAATTGTCCATCTAATAAAATCAGTAGTTTGACAAGCCATACCAGAACAGATTCACTCATTTGCTAGCTTGAGCACAAAGAAGGGACTGCCAGGAGCCAGTGTGGGGTCTGGTATAGGCATGAGCAGTCCTTAAGAGGATGCCATAAGGTCGTGCCGCAATGAATCCTAGGGGCCGCCAGTCTAGTCTACAAGCCCTCTGCACTGATGTTATTCATAATCAGGGCAGTCTAGCTTCTGGCTCCAGGTTCACAGAGGTTACAGAGCCATAATGAATCATACCCAGTAAACTGAATTACTGCTCTCATCAATAAGTGAGATCCAGCATTTAAGTGCAATTTAAGTGCATTTTATCCGGGTAAGATCCACAGCCAACAACCGGGTATGTATTTGTGTGAAAAACTCAGGAGGAAAATATTTCAAGTGTAAACTATGAGGCTGTAGGAAGAGATAGAGTTGTTCTTGCTCAGTTTTATGTACAGTCCTGCATCAGCAAGTCACACTTTCTCAGATGAATTTAAAAAAATAAAAATCCCACTTTTTGCTAACCTAGGAGATAAAAAAAAATTGTGTCTTTTAGTTTTGTGTTTCAGTTAATGGCAAAATATCCAGTTTCTGTGTTTCACTCTTCCTGAATGATGGTTTCAGTCTGACCAGTGAAACCTGGAAATACCTCTTCATTCTCACTTCCACCTTCCACAAGGGCATGTGACAGAGAGTTAATGGACAAATTCTGCAGGAGCCTGTTTAGATCAACTCCTTCCTATTACAATCAGATGTTACAGAAGTTAAAGTACATTTCCACAACAGATTAAGTATATGGAGGGGAAGAAGAGAAGGAGCATCTACAGCAAAGGGAAGGAGACACTGTTTGCTAGCCAAGGCATCATTATGACAGTTTTAAAATCCATCTCACGGTGACTAGTGAGATGGTGCAAGATCCATTTCACAGTGACAGAACTGTAAGACTGACTGGTTTTACAGTATCTTTCACTGATTAAAACACAGAAAACTACTTGTTTCTTATTCTGCAGCAGACTTGTTCAGTGACCCCGGGCAACTTATTTAACATGTATGTGCCCCAACTCCACTTCTCCACAGGACAGCGATATGAGATCCATGAAGATTTATGCAGATTTATGGTGTTAGACAATAAAATGAGCTCCTATTATGAAATACCACTTGTCTCAGCATGGTATTTTTAACTAACTAACTGCATGAGGGCCTTGCAAGCTCAGTGAAGTACATATATATATATATATATATATATATATTCTTGTCATGTTCCCAAAGGGTATTATTGCTCCCATTTCTCCTAAATATGCACATCAGAGTACAAAAAATATTGGCCAGGCAACTACAGCTATAACTGGCAGTATCAGTATGCCAAACAAAACCAGCACCTTTATTCACTGAATCATCTATAACCAAGCCTCTCTATTCCTTACTTTGCTGTTCAGTAATCTGATAAACCCTAAGCACTTCTCAGCAAAGATTCAGCACAACAAAGCTGCATTGGTAAGTGAGCTCAGAGAAAACAGGCTCTGTATTATTTACCCAGCAGTATTTCTACAAAATACACAACAGCATATTTATTAGGACGCTGGGAAGCATTATTGTTAATACATCATTCTAAATTAAAATGTGTCAAAATAAATGAACAACATCATTTACTGATACAGTTTCTTTTCCTGTTTATTGGACTTAAGCACTTAGCTTGCTAATTGACAAAATTCAGGCATTTGCAATAAGCTTCTCGGCCATTAGTGTAAATGAATGCTGCATTATGGACCATCTGAAAGAAATGCAAACAGAAAATTAAGAATATTCCTTGTACTCTATTTTTTTTTCCTTTGGGGTAAAAAGCAATGCAGTTCAGAGGGCTAAGCCAAAGTCCTAAATTCCTCTCCTCGGGGAATCTGGCAGTGTTACCACCAGTACATCATGGCTGATAAGTGCACCACTTCTACGAGCTTTTCACAAGCAATATTTTACATGCCAGCTTGACACCAGCTGAAGTTTGGGGCCAAAGCAGAGCAGCTCTCATGAAGTATGGAGAAGAAAAGCCCAATTGCACTGACTGAGAATATGGCCTGAGAGTGCACACAGCTATGTCTGTGAAAGATGCTTCACTGTCTCTGCCACAACTGAACTGCCCCTGCAGAACCTCAGGCAAATCCTCCTAAGTGATACCAGGGGTCTTTATCTTGAGGCAATTATATAGATTTATTTTTATAATTGAGGTCCAAAGGGAATAAAGACCTCTCGATGCATAAAAACTCAAGAACATAAATTCCCTGTCTGTCATAGCCTCAAACCTAATGTATCAAACCATGATATTTAACAAAAGCAATTACATGTATCACAACATGAACCTTATTATTGTCCATAATTTAATTGTCCTTGCTATATTATGGCTTCTTCTCCTGCTTATCTCCGTAGCCTACTCCACAACATCAGCAGTACTCAGATGGCTCTGCATTACTGTGATGGCTTCATTTACCAAACTTCTCTCCTGAGATAATCTGGCCCCACTCTGACAGTCCCACAAATAACTAAGAAAATGCTAATGATAAATACTGCATTATAATAAGGAATAACTTAACCTGCCCTGCCTGGAAAACACTTTCAAATAAGCGTTACCTTGTGCTCTAGTGCAAATCAAATATGTCATCCTCATGCCACCTCTCACCATGGCACCAGCCTATGACTTAAGTCAGCAAATAGACAACTCTTTGAGAGACTAACAAAAGAATCACTTCAAGCTAAATTTGAGTTGGAGATTGTTGTCTTGCCTGTGTTGGCTCAACAGCAGAGTAGAGGTTTCTGTATGTAGCAGTCTTATCTCAATACTGCAGAGAAGATTGCTCTTCTGGCAGCTTGAATAATCGTTTCTTCACTACCAGCTCTTCAGCCTTCTGCTTTGGTACCAGAGCAGTGCTTGGGACCAAATGCAAAAATCAACAAAACCTGTTGGTTTTTCATTAGGGCTCTGAGCCATTGGTAAAACTTGCTTTAAACTTCCCATTTCCTTTTTCCATTTGGTGTAGTTGATAACAGAGGAAATAAAACCCCCTGAAATACAAAGACATGATGCACAGGGAAGTTGTGAATGCTCCATCCCTAGCAGTGCTCAAGGCCGGGTTGGAGAGAGCCCTAGATGGCATGGTCTAGTGCAAAGAGTCCCTACCCATGACAGGGCGGTTGGAACTAGATGATCTTAAGGTCTTTTCCAAGACTAACTATTCTATGATTTTATAAATTAAACAGGGCTTTTACTTTTGTCCTGCCACTCTCTAAAAGCAAAACCAGCTACAAATTATTACAACAAGCAACAATCCATGTGGATCCTTCTATCTCCTGCAATGGTATGTTAGCCAATGATTAGAGCAAGTCAAAATTTACAAATTACAAAGGTTATGCTGGTGATTATCTAATTTTAATTTACCCTAGTACGTTTAATCTACCCTGAATTGGTTAAAATTAATCAGTCTCTTACAAATACTAACTACTTCTGATAGGTCCCTTTCTTAAAAAAAAAACAAAAACAAAACCAAACTCAAATTACTCAAGAGATTTGCCTAAGAAATCAAGAGTTACAGGTGTTTTATTTTTAAGTCATAGCAGTTGTTCACCTTTCTTAACACAGAAAGAATACTTGTAAAGCAGAAAGAATATGACGGTGTGCTGAAATACTCTGAAGACTCCTCCAAGGAACCATACCTCCAACAATTAATTTATTTACTTCAGATAGTCATTCTGCAAGCCTATCTTAATCAGTTTAATAGGTTAAAAAAAATATTGGCTACACAAATCACCTTAATCAAACTCCCATCAATACCTATTATATTTTGGTGGTTGTATTATTATTACCTACTTTGCAATAAATTAGCAACCTAAACCAATACTGGAAAATAACCTCCCCCCTCAAAAATCTAACTCAACAAAAATATAATTATTTTAAATCAATAACTAAGTCATTATAACCTTCCTGGGTAATGGGGTCACTTCTATAAATCCCCCTACTTACAAGGCAATTTACCAAAGTCAAGAAAACCAGTTAGGTCTACATTTTCCCTTCTTGAATTTTTGCAGGATTAATATGTCTCAGTAGAGTCAATAATGCAATCAAAAATACACATCCAGAGGTCGTGTGCTATGTGTTCTCCCTAAAAAACCCTTCAGGACAATATCCCAATAAATCTAACACTAGGCACATGGAATGTGTAAGCACAAGTGATCCAACTCCAGATAATCATGTTCTCTCCCATGCTTTTTTGCTTAATTAACCCACTAGCCAACCATCTCTGTTTTAATAGATTACTAAAATAAATCTGAATTCTAATGCTGGAATAATAGATTCTTTCTGTCCGTAAAATATACTTATTGCTTAAGAATCTCCTGGTTATTTCTGGTCATGCTTAGCGGTTCTGATTAGTCTTTCTCCACGGGAGGGGGTGGAGAGGAGGCTCCAAAGAGATGAGATGACTCTTTAATTTTTGTTATTCTTAAAATAGGGAAGAAGGATTAACCCACAGATGACTGACTTCAGCTACCCCGGTTGAGTAACTGACCAAAGACTATCACCACAGTGACTCCCACCAGAATATCTTATGACAGAATTAGACAGAATTAGAAACAAGCCCAAGTGAGACCCCACACCCTACAAATTTACTGTGAAATCAGGTTCAGGTAAGAGACTTGTGGTCATAGCCAGAGAAAGGGATTTACCCTCTCTGAAATGGTCTCTTCAAGGCAGGATGGTCTGCTACAGGATAAAGTCACATTTTTGCCAGACAAGGTGGAGCTTATGTGACTTCAGTTTCCAATAACTACTAATTCATCACCCATCACAAGCTCTATGCTCCCCATTTTGAGACTTTATTCTATTTTACTTGCCCATCAGTTTAATTGAACCAGAAGAGCGGTTTTGTGTGCCCTGCCCTTCCTTTCTGAACTCACATTCATTATCACAAACGATCCCTCAGCAATCAAAGAAATACTTTTTGCATTTTTGGTTCCTGGAAACCCCTACTGCGTGCATAAGCCTTGGCAATGAAGAGTAAGCTACATCAAACTGTCGCGTTTGACCTTTTTCTATAGGAGGTTTTCCTCTCTCCAATGATCTAACACATGTTGTCTCCTACCTATACCAGGAAGAAAGGATGAAATCAGAGCAGATTGCTGTGTTATGACCTGTTTTTTCTCCACCCTGCCAAGATTTAGCTGTAGCTGTCCAAAAAATGTAGGAAAGTGGTCCGGGGAATTTCACATTGGTTAGCCAGACCCTCTCAGATGAGCTCCTCAGTGAGACAGAATTTAACCTCAGGACGACTTTGAAGTTTATAAAAAGAACCATCATTTAACTGAAAGGCTCTAACCTCAACAGAATGAAATTGGATGGACAGGGCAATGCAGCTCTGTAAAAAACAGAATCAAACTGACTCATCCCATTATGAATTTTTACTGCACTGTTCATGCTAACACACTGTATTACTGACAGGCCCTCTGGCTTTCTGCAGTTTCACAGCCATGAAACTGGCCAGGGAATCCACCATCAACTGCAAAATTATAAGACAGGAAAGGAAAAAAAAAAAATGGTGTGGAATATGTAATTGCAAGAAGCTGCTTTTAATGGAATGAAGCTGGCAAGCTAAGCTAACGTGCAGGAACAGTTATTTCTTCACATGCCGTTTGGCCACTACTTTCTCTGTCATTCAGTCTTATCTACTGGGGCAATAATTCAGTGCTGTACATCATTTAAAACCAATAAAGATGTGCTATGAGAGCCAGGTCTAACCAAGTGGAAAAGGAGAAGAAAAGTAGCAGGAGAGAGATAATTAACTCTTTTAGCTTCCAGGCCATTTTATGCAGACGGTAAAGGAGAAAGAGGTAAATGAATTCCCCACTGATCTCCACAGCTAGGTCAGCTTGGCTGCTGCAGGGGTACAAGGTGCTTGCTGTTCTTGCAAGGCCCCTGTGAGTGACAGCTGTATTCCCTGCCCTTGAGTTTTTATAGCTGAAGCAGCACTGGGGGGTCAAAAGCAGGTCTCTGAGCGCTCTCCAGCTCCACACAAGACTGCCTGGTAGCTTTTCAGCAGACAGCATTTTTGGGGGGAACAGGGCAGCAGCATGAGGTCGAATCATACACCAGGGATCTGCTCCTGAAGTGTATTCCCTGCAGAAGGTTTCAGCTGCAGAAGGCTTCAGCTGCAGAACACATGACATAGGTCATTGCTGTTAATTATTTTATCTTTTAAAATGAGGGGGGAAGGTTGAGTAAATGAGATCAGATCAATCAAGTTTAAATTATTCAATGTCTTAATATTTCTGAAGGGGACTTCTATTCGATTACTGAGCTCCTCCATCTCAGTTAATAATTAAATAATATGCTGGCAGGCACAATGCAGCATGATCATTTCTGTTACTACTCATGATGATATCTAGTGCTCCACTACACATGTAGCTGGGAGTTAGTAGTTTTGGCAGATCATTAATTTCCCAGTTTAAATAAAAGCTTTAAAACCTTGTTGCCTGTAGTTAGGGCACATCCAAATCTCATAAATGGAAAGTGTAAGGCTGTGTTGATGTAAAAGTTTCTGCACAGCTGAAGACAGAGTTAGATTCACTTTTGGTTATTTAAACTTGTGTTCTCTAGTAATCTTGCTGTATTGTATTGTTTATTACTGGACGTGCTATTTCAGAAGGTGTTGTAAACTAAGGCTTTTGACATCTGAAGTACAGGGCTGCACTGGTCTTACAGGTGCTGGAACCACAGTTAGCAACAATGACTGTTTCTTTTGCTTTATCTATGTGGTCCCACAAAGCACAAGTTTCACCTTGAGATGAGCACAGTACTGAAGCTGTGCCTACTGAATCCTCCCAGTTGGAACTCCTTCCAACTGGGAACTACAAGTAAAGATATAGAATTGCTCTTTCAGTGCTTAAGATCAGGAAGGATTTGTTGGGGATGTTTTCCAAGAGGCCAGAAAGCACTATCAGCATGACTTTTTCCATGCTGCTTGCTGCAAACTATCAGTCAAGACTATGTTGTCAATATTGTCAGTTACAACCTGACCGACCTGTATCCAAATTCAACCTGTAACTTTTTCTGTCCCTTAACAAACAGATTTTGCTCTCTGATAGTACCTACTTGGAAAAATCAGTCTCACAGACCTGGATGGAGTGATCGGATCATTGCATCATTACAGCACTAAAGATCTCTCCAAATCAAATCTATCTTTCCAACAAGGAACAAGAACTGTGTAACCAAATGTTTTTTTAAGTTAATCTATTTTACTAGAAGAGTTAGTAAAACACTACATTTTGAAGCAGACAGGAAATTAAAAGAAAAATGGTATTCCCAAGCTTGCTCACCTCCTCAGCCCCAGCAGCTGGCGTAACAGCCAATTTAGGCTCTGGTGCTAATTTCACGACATCAGCCAAGGACACATTCGTTTCAGCTACAAACCCTGCAATGAGAATCACAACCCTGATCAATGCAAAAAGCACGATGAGGGACTGGAAATTAATACATTATATTGATCTTCCCTGGTCAGGTCACCATTCAGGACTGAAGGATAAATGGCAGAAGATCTTACATTCCTGCGCACTAGCCCAGGAAACTGGGACTCTGTGATTGAGTTTTTGCCACTCACTCAATTTGTACCCTGGGGAATACGTAAGCAGCAGAAATGCTGCTCAACAATATCAGTAATTATTTATGGTTACAACAATACAGTAAACAGCAGTGAAAATATGTGGAAGCAAGGGATTCAAGGACAAAATGTGACTAAACAAAAAGCAGGAAGAGAAATGAAAACACTGTCAAGAAAATATCCTGCAAAGTATTAAATATATTTATATATAAGGAAGCAGAATAATAGGGGAGTTCTGGTACTACAAAGCATTTTGCTTTGCAAGTGACTCGCAATTTCAGGAGTTCTATGTACGCCTACTAAGTACCCCAGGCTAACTGTGGAACACCCTACTTGTACACGGTAATATTATTAAGAAACCCTTGCCATCAATATTTCATTTATATTAGCAAGTCTTCACTTTTACTCAATTCCTTTGCCTGGCCAAGAGTGAGTCAGCTGAAAGCATCAATCAAAAATGCCATTTAGAAACACACACTGCAAACCCCTGGGGCTTGGCTGGCAGAATATCTGAGCTAAGGAGTCCCTCCATCGGCATGGCATCTGAAATCTTCTCTGAAACGCTCTGTCAACCAAGCCTCAAGATTTCATATGCCAAACTGGCAGAGGGAATACTCATCTTCCATACACAGGAAATATATGTGTACAAACTTTAACGACAGATTCGCATTTTACATGCATTCATGGACAAGGAATTTGCCTGCAGCATTAGGTGCTGGGAAGCTTCTGCTGGCTTCTGAAGGAGTGGGCAAAGTTTGAGTACAGAGAAAAACAGTTTGGAAACCTGGCCCCCAAGGTGGAAAAACGGTCTTATTATGGCTTCAAACATACGGATAATCTAACAGGACTGTTTCTGCTGTCCTGCAAAAGCATACTTTGCTTGTCAAAACCCTTGTGTATTTTTTGGAAATAAACAGAAGAGCATGCTGAGTGTATTAAACACATTGACTCAAGTTTTTTGCTGTGTGATTTTCTGTGCTGTTTTCAAATGCAAGAGAGCATGTAGTGTTTAGATGCTATAACGTGACAGCAGAATTTGCTTCTAAAATTAAAACCTGGCTGATTTCTTCTGATGGCTGATGTTATCTTTTCCATGCTTGTTGAAATCCCATGATTTCACATGAATTTGTGCTGAAGCTGTCCATGTCTTCAGGTCCAAATCCTAAAGTTTCTAATCAAAAAACTAAGGCTAATAAAATTCGACCTAAATAAGGATTTAAGAATTTGATACACATTCCTTGACTTGTTTAGTTGTAAGATACTAGGAACTGTTTTAAAAATAGGAATAAAATCTCCTGCCTGGGATTCAACTCTTAAATGGCTGAGGGCCCACCTTAACATACATCTGCATGCATTAATAGATGTAAGTTAATTAACACTTTAAATCTGGGACTTGGACTGTTACATTACAAGGAGTGATGTAGTACAGTGAGCAAAACGACTGGTCAACCTAAGAGTATCCCAGGCTTTATGCTTTTACAAGAGAAAGCGCATGGAGCCCATGACACCTTGCTTATCCTTCATCTTGACATTTAAAATCTGGAAGATACATACAGGTTGAAAAACATTTACTTGGCCAGCAATATGCCTGGTTATGTCGTCCCTGCCCTCTCTGGTCTTCTTTGCTTGCACTGATCTTTTGTCTGGTTTGACATTTTAGCAAGCTGGTTCACAGCCTGGTCCACAAAGCAGGGCAGCAAGCTACACCAGCACCTTCAGTTGGCTGTATTCCCCTAAGAGTGGCACATCAAAGTAGTCACTCAACACATTAAGGTCCTAGACCTTCCTCTGTAAGTACCAACAGTTTTCAGGCCCTATCCCTTGGCTCAGAAGCAGCCACCAGATTTGAATTATAACGTAAGTGTTATTCTTGGGCCTGATCCAAGTGTGCTAAGAGCAAAAAACCCTCTTTGACCTGAGCGACCTTCCAGTCAGATCCACACAGCTTTATTCTCCTTTTTCAGTAATGTTAATCCCAAGTATTAATCAACTGAAATTAAATGCCCAGACCACTCAGAAGTATCTCCTCACAGTCTTACCGTGAATTGCCCTGTAAGCACTTCCTAAACAAGCAGAGTTGGTGGTATCGATAGTATACACTGGTGCATTGAACACGTCAGACAGGACCTGAGAAGTATCAAAGCATCAGTTACATATGTTCATGAACAATGAGGGACCAGCAAACCCCTATCACTGCTCAGGAAAACAAATAACTACCATACACACCAGACAAGCATTTGGGTAGCCAGGGAAAGAAGCGCTGCAGGAAATGATGAGTTCTGAACTTGTCACACAAGACGGTACTGGTAAATCTGAACTAGAGTTGTAACTGCAGCCAGGAAATCAAGTCCCATATCTCTCTAGATCTCTTTATTGCAAGTTCAGAGGAGTCTGGGTTTAAGCACTTCCTCCCTCATAAGCCCACACAACCAGCCCATGGCAAAGACTTACATCAAGGAGATGTAATCAAGGAGATCTGCTCAGGAATCCACAACTGGTGCCTGTTTTCTTCCATCACATTTATGGCTGAGCCAAGCAGGCAGGAAGGAGAGAGGAACCAGTCATGGGTCCTCAGTTCTTAATTTTGATAAAACAGAAGTTCCAGCAGAATGAAGGCCTGCTAAGCCTGTCTTCCTCACCTCCACCATTCCCATCATATTAGGGTTAGCAGGAAGAATGACATGGGAGTTGGTTACAGACTACATTTAGCAGGAATTTTCCTGTATTCAAGGGATCCTGAGCTATGAAGATGTACCGAGACACTTCTCAACTTGGCTTGAGCTATACAAAGAAAATGTTACAGGCAAAGAATTTGTCATGGTATCAGACACTAAAGATATTTGACCACACATTGCTCTGCACTGAAATAAATACCAGGCATTGTGCATTCACTGAGTACATATGCTTTTCCCCACAGTGTAGGTTTAGGAAAATAGATATAAAAGGGAAAAAATTAAGACATATTTGGATAGGGACAGAGGAGGCTCAATAACACTTTTCCAAAAATATTGTCAACAAACTCCATCCATTTCAGTTTCATCTTCTCTAGGATTGCAAGTGTCTCTCAGGCTGAGCACTGTAAAAAGCAGGTAACAATTCAGATGTAACTTGTGCTGGTCTTATTATTTTTGCCAAAGGGAACAAAGAATCACCTGATTTACATCTGGACAATTAAGTCTAAATAAAGCCAGAGTGCCCAGGAATCCAAACCATTTGAATCAGTGATATACAACCCTGACCCAGGGATTCACAGCTCCACTGATCATGGGCCCCATGGCTTCATAAAAGACGACTAAGAAATTCAGTTCGTATGTGCTACAGAAAAGAATAGCATGTGAGGTTTTTTAAAGGCTTTTGCCTCTTTCTCTGAATGTTTGTGGGGAATCTGCAAATCAAAACCTTTGAAAATCACTAATTATAATATTAAACAAAGGTGGCTGGCTGCTCACTAGAATCCAGTGAAAGGCCGAGATTATACACTTAAAACACTCTTCTGGTAAGATAGCCAGGTCAGTAATGTCTAACTTCACTTGCACGCAAGTATTGAGCAGTACATGAGCTTCAATGCTAGAAGACAAATGGAAAATTAATCACGGTACCTATTAAGAAACCCTCTGGAAATTATAAGGTCACAGAATGCTGGTTCCACTGCCCATCCTCCCAGGCAATACTACTGTAGTGTTTCAGCACATTCCCCATCTGCTTCTTCATCCCAACTCTGATAGGTATTTCTTTTCTTAAGCTTGAATTGTACATTCCTTTGGACAACACAGGTCTATTCTGCATCTCCGCAGAGCCTTATACATTGCAGCTCTATACTGAATGCTAATAAGTGCTCTAATACTACAAATAACAGCTACCTTTTGTGTCACATCATTATAAAGTTAAAATTATTCAAAGTTCATATATTCAGGAAGTCATTTGAAACTGTGGTATCTCCCATTGATAACTTTTAAAGAAACCGTTAAAGGTTTTACTGTTAAAAATATTTCAGTGTTTCATGTGGTCATTAATCAAGGACCACATCTGTTATAAAAAGCTTCCCAGAACTGCAGAGAAACTGCCCTACTATATTTTTTCTTTTTAACAGATTTTCCTAAATTGCCTCCTTTGCAGTGTAAAATATAGGAGTTACTGAATGTTAATTAAATGATAGCCTTTCGTAGCCCTCGAACAAATTATCCAAAATTGACCATGATAAGGGTGGAAGCTGTTATTCTTCACGCAACTTATATGGTTTCTGAGGTTCTGATTAAATTAAAAAGAAGGATCCAATTAACCAGTGATTGAATTAAGTGGATGACACTGTATTGATCATATTATTTTAAGACACTTCTAAGGAGTTTTAAAAGCAGCTGTATTGTTACATGTGAAGAGCAAGCACCACTCCCCCATCCCCACAATTTTTCAGCTGTGCTGCAGAATTACATGCTGTAAGACCATTCTGTTCTCTGTCTATATTCCACAGCAAGGAGATACTCCTGGGACCTGAATTGGAAATGCAGCTTTAAAAACAAACTCATCTATTAATCCAATCTCTTTCCTGACATATTCTTAGTAGAATTACCCCAGTAGGGACCAATGTTTTAAGCAATTAACCTATCAGTTAATTTTCTAACGTCAGGTTCTTAAGCAAAATAACCAAAGCAGATGAAGAGAAGTGACATCTACAGGCAAAACATGCCAAATTTGCTGTGTCCTAATCAGCTGTACAACCAGTGGTTATACAAACATGTTTTAGATGGTTTAAACCACGACAGGAGAAAAACAGTTTTTCACTCTTTGCTCTTTAACATCCATTTGGTCCAGCTCAGGTTTTGCAGAGCAGATGACCTTCCTTTCATATGGTTATTACTGTCAGAGTATGGTATCAGTTAAAGCTGGCCTCTAGACTTTCTTTAGCTCATGGAAAGGGATTAGCATCTCTGGAAAACAATTCACCCTGTGCTGATCAACTCCAGTGCCAGTACTTAGCCCAAGATTAAGACAGGTACTTTTTGGTGTAAATGTCTACCTCCAGGCTCAATGTTGGAACCTGTAGTCAAAGGGGAGCTTGTCAAGGCAGTCAGTGGAGTGCAGAAAGCTCTCAGGTTCACTCAGAGGGAGACATCTACATTTGGTAAGTCAAGACACCATCCGGTTTCCTTTATAATGTAACTGACTGGATCTCTCCTGACTATTACAGGATTGACAGATCATATACGCAACATCACAGATGACTGGATTTGGGCAAGATGAATCCCAATCCAGATGTCTAGCTTTGAGCTAGTAAAAGCCAGGTGAGAGGCCTCTTACTATGTGTCAGTAAGGCTTTGCCAAATCTCAACAGGTAGAACCACCTGGTAGTCTGCTCCCAAAAAGATGGATGAAGGATCTTAACAATGCCTGGATGTGCAGCAACAGCAGCAGAAGGGGAAGGTGAGAAGAGGGAGGACGGACTATGCAGAGTAGCCTCCCCTCAGTATGTGACATGATGCTAATAAGTAACAAATACTCAGAACAGCAAGGGCAGGGTTTTGAAGTTTGTATGGGGGATTTTGTTTGTTTGGATTTTTTTGAGTGTTCAACACCAGCATAACCACACCCCAGTTTAAACCCATAGTCCAACTTTGATCTGAATAACAAAAACCACAAAAAACCTCAAGATTTTGTATCAAGTCTCTTATTGATTTCTTTGTTGATTGATTTAAGTAATGAGACCAGGAAATCACAGGGCTTCAGATACACACATTCATAGAACTAGTCAAATGTAAGAAGCACTGGGCTAACAGTTTCCACACTAAACCTGAAGAAAAGCCCCAAAGACCTGCAGCAGATTCACAGTCCCATTTCCACACATTCCTGTGCAGCTGCACTGATTTGGATTCAGTATAGCAAAATAAAAACAGAAATGAAAATGTAACTGCAAGTTAAAGCAAAGTATTCAATTTTCTTCTTACCTGTAAGATCTTTTTATTGTGTGATGCACCACCAGTAGCCAAAATCCTTGTTCTCGGCACTGCAATGTAATACAACATACAGATCAGACTGAAAGCCTGTATTGTCAAGATTAGTACTACTGAACCAAGCAATGAGAACAAGGAGAGGGGAGGCAGATGGTCTGGGTTCTCTCCCTGTACCTCTGATTTACCTTCTGTAAAAAAGGAGATAAGACTAATTACCCACCTTTCCAAGGCACATTAGAACACTTCCTGAGAAGAGGCAACATAAATATTGCAGATCTATTACTATTATAGTGCTATCAAAGTCAGGGAGATTTACAAAAGAGATATACAGTAAGAAAGGCAGAGTGTTATCATAGTACAGAGCTCTGGTTTGAGGTCAGATTGGTTTGGCTCATAGCTGTACATATACAAACTGACAGATAACCTTTAAAATCAGCAATACTTTTAAACTTATCTCCTTGTGACGTTTACAGTCAGAGCTCACTAAATCTGAGCAATCCCTATCTGCTTGAATGACAAGGAAGTGTGTCGAAAGGTAATTAGAAATGGTCTAAGTCACTTCAATAAAATAAAAAGTATCTGAATCTTCATCCAGTGCAAACCCACAGCTTTGGGGATGATAAAAAGAAATTATCCTATGTTCTTTAGTCTCTAAAGAAACCCACCTTTCCTTCTCATATTCCTGAATGTCTGTCCTGTGCCTCATCATTTACTTGTGTGCATGCTCCTCTGGAGCACAGAATGTGATAAGCCATACATTTATCCATAACTGCACTTCAGCAAGGCATTATGAATGTGAGTAGTCCAAATGATCTCACTGAAATTCTTCAAAGGCTTAAAACAAAATACATGCATAAATACTTTGATACCATACATTAAAAAAAAATAATAAAAAAATCTAAACAATTAACCTGATTTATGACAATAGGAAATGATACTATCATGTATACCCTCCCAAAAGCAGAATTTTACTGTGGTTATTGTTTTGTTATCTTAATCTCCTTTTTAATAAAAGTTAATCTATTTCTCACAAGGCAAGGTTGGTCAATTTATACTGATACCCTAAACAACTTCTTGTCATTTATCCTTTCAAGTATCTTAATGAGAAAAGCCCTGAAGACAGAACTAGAAATAAACAACAGACAGCTCACTATGCCAGATCTAGACATAGAGCGAGGTGTTCAGGTGGAGTCTAAGACCCAGACAAAGCCTTGCATGGGGAACCCTATTTTGCTGATAAATCTAATTTTATTTTCCTCTTTGGAGGATATTCAGTGATGCACAAATTGGGTTTTAAAAGCCATTAGGATCTCTGTCAATGTCAGTAAACAAATAAAACAAACAGCAGAGTGATTCCTCAGGGAAAACAAGTTTCAATTATGCCAACGCAGAGTGACAGATCCCTGCCAAGATTATCACAACAGCATAATAGCACAGAAACCAGTGAAAAATAACTAGTAAGCCTGTGTTCCTAGAAACCAAACTGAACTCTAAATGATTTGTTGCAAATACAAATTCTTGAAGAGCTACAGTATCCAACATGAAAACACCACATTTCAGAGACAGCCAGCAAGGCAGAATGAGAAACAAACACGTTTGCTACACTTCACAGCAGCTAAAACTGAAGAATAAGGCTTGTTTGTGCTTCCTTGCCTCTGCAAAGGGGCTTCGTAAACTGTTAGGCTATTACCATCAGGGAAGAAGGGTGGACAATGTATAAGTGGTAAAGCCGAACAGCAACCACTCCCGTGAAAACTGCAAACATACGTTAGCTCAACTGCTTCTTAGGCTTCCACCTGCATGCCAGCTCTCTCTCTTTTAGGGCTCCACAGCTTTCCAAATGTTTCAGAGCTCTGTCAGCATATACTGCCACCTGCTTGGGCTGAGGCCAACAGGGCTGATTTGTGCCTTTCACCTGACTCAGTGGCCCTGTAACACATAACATGCTTGCTTTGGGAATCGAGGACTGGACAGGAGACTTACTCCTTGCTAGGTCAGAAGTTTCAAGTTTTGGCTATGTTATCAATTTATGCCATAAGTATAACAGATCTCAACTCTAAAAGTGTTTAACACCCTGATTACCTGCACACCCATCTTAATCGAGACTAACCCTTTCACAGAAAAATACTAAAACATTATTTCAGTATGTAGCTAACCTGCATGATAAAATATACTAACCCAATTTACACTGCAAAGTTTGTAATGTTGGGATATCTCAGGTTCTAAATTGGATCAGTTCATGAATCATAGAATCATAGAATCATAGAATCGTTAGGGTTGGAAAGGACCTTAAGATCATCTAGTTCCAACCCCCCTGCCGTGGGCAGGGACACCTTATGCTAAATCATATCACCCAAGGCCTCATCCAACCTGGTCTTGAGCACTGCCAGGGATGGAGCATTCGCAACCTCCTGTGCACACAGAGTAAAAAAACCCAACAAAATCCTATGCTGAAGCTACGTGAACATCAAAACCATTCATTCCCCTCCATTTCAAATAATTGGGCTCACTTCATCAAAACATATCCCAGTAGATAACAGCCCAGTGAGCCTCAGCCATCACTGTATGACAACGGAATCAGACCTCTCCATCAGTGGGACTGATCCATCCAGGCCATGTGGAAGAGTGCTCTTAAGGTGAAGCCAGCGCACCAGAGCAGAGACAACAGCTTCCCTGGTTGAGTTTCAGTCACTTCTTACAGATAAGGAGTAGGTTGCAAAAGAAGAACTTACTTGAATTTGCTGAATTTTAGGTCTACCTTTTATTTCCCTCTCTCTCTGGAGAGTGAGGAAAATGCATTGATCACTGATTTCAGGGGTTGTCTTTTTAATGCCAATATTATGTGCTTTACTGAAGGGTAGATATTTGCTCCGAGGTGTGTAATTGGATACATCTCATAAATAAATAAATAAAGCCCATCATTTATGTATACAGGGGCATTAACAAAGACATCGTTCATCCATCACTAGCAGTGTTCTCAGCCAGCTGTGTTTGAATCTGTCAGGAGCTACCATCTATCCCCCAGGGCAGTGCACAGAAAATACAGTGTTACTAAAAAAATAAACAACTGTAGCAAACATAATTCATGAATTCAATTCTTTGACAGCTGAATCAGATTTAAACGTCTTTTAATTAAAAGCTCCCTGCGTAGTACCTAACCAACCAGTTTATTTCCTTCCTATTTAAAAACTAATGATTTTTAGAGAGCTGATACAGAATTTTAACCCTATCTGGAAAGTGCTCGCAGCTGCACATGGCATAGTGTCATCCTGCAATATACACATCTTCTACAGATCTGTTATCTGCTGTGGAACATGGCTATAGATCTAACAAAACTCTGTGAAAATAATAATTCCCACTGGACTGGAGGAGTAGGGAAGATCCAAGTAATGATGTTCACTTATGTGGGAAGACACAGCAAAAGGCACCTTTTCACACAAGGCTGAGAAGTCAGCCCACTCTATGTATGTTACTCCTCACACAGGAGTCCCCATTTTGCCTTTCAGAGAGATCCAGCAACAAATGAGTGATCAAGAATTAAAGTTCATCTCCTGACTAGTTTTTAGCCAAAACATTTCTTTCATTGAAAGGCACGTAGGGTAAAAAATACAAAACAACTGCCACTGAGAAATTACTCTTATTTGCATTTAGACATTGAGACTGGTCCCAAAAAGATTGAAGTCCTGCATCACCATACATTTAGAAACACAGAATTGATGCCTTCCCAAGAAAGAAAGCAGTTTAAGCAGATTAAGACAAAAGGCAGAGGCAAAACCAAAGATTTTAGGAAGTGCAGACTCAAAGAGCGTTGCCCAGGTGGATTCAGCAGGTGAGACAGTAGAACCAGTAACGCAGGGCAGCTGTTCCCTGAGCAGTCCGACATCCCCTCTAATAGCCTTGGCACAAAACCATAGCTATTAAGGAAAATAATAATATAAGCAAACTTGCATCATCAGAAGGTTAGTGCTGATAATCAGCACCAAAAGTCCGCTGCCACATCATTTGTGCAAGGAAACTGGAGGTAGAAATTCAGCTTCCTGTACCACCAGGAGCGGGGTCAGATCAGACTGCTAACGGGTCCGGATGCTGAAATCAACGGGATGACCTTATGGCTTTTGCATCTGGCTGTATTTCAACTGGGTGGCAATAATGTGCCTGTGTCAGTCCAGAATTTTGCTGGCTCATGTGCTGCAAAGTCTGAAAGCAGAATTTGACCTTCCATTTTGCCAGTGAAAACTCAACTTTATAATCTAAATTTCCAGTGCTGCTCACAGCCCTGGTTTGTATCCCAAACTCCAAGCACTCACTGACATTCAAAACTCCTAAAAGACATTTCCAAGGCTTCATCCAAACAACTTCATAACATCTTTCTCATCACAACTGAATACATAAATAAAACAGAACAATAAAACAGGCATTCAAAAAGCAGCTGATTATGTGCATGAACCCACGCCAGCTATAAGCATGATTGCGAATAACTGCAATTTACAATTTGCAAGCAACAAGAAAAGGATCAGCCCCTCCTTTATTTCTCTGATTAACTCCAAACACTATAATTTAAAAAAAAAAAAAAGTATTTTCTAGCTTTTCATTAAAAAAAAAAAAAGTATGATTATTTTTTCCCATTTAGAAAACAAATCTAAAATCATCCTACTTGCACATTAGCTCTTCCAAAATTCATGCTAATCTTTCATATTCAGATAAAGCTCGTGAAATTAAACTCCAGCTATACTAAAAGGTTTTTCATCTATACCCTTTTAAAATATGAAAACCTTCAAGGTCCTGAGCACCCCTTCTGCCCGTGTGAGGTCTGGGGCTGGGTCCAAAGGCACTTGTTTATCTGCCTCATTGTGCTGCATCACTTCTGACATCTCCAAGTATTTCACAGCAGAGAAAAAAAGACTGCCACAAACGAGCCTTCAGCATGTTAGACAATATCTACCTGATTGAGACAAAAGTAACGTGAACTAGGACACACTCTTTTTTTTCCCTTTTTCATTTAGACCAATACAATCACCAAGCAGACAAAACTAAAAGCCAAATACTGAAACCAAATACTCAAATTCAGCTATTCTTACAATTCTAAAAACAATACAGTAATTCATACAAGCTATTAAAAAACTATTTTTAGAAGTGTTTCTGACTTTCACTTTGAAGTATGAGCCAATTTATTACAGAGAAAAGCAAGCCATATTTGCCATATATTGGCTGGTTTCTTGCTTATAAGCAAAGACACTTTCATATTTTGTAACATGCTTTAATTTCACTGAGGGTTTCAATTGCTCAAATGTATGAGAAATTTTCCAGATGCAGAATTTATTCTTATTTTTTAAATGCAGTGCCTGTGGAAGAAAAATAACTTTTAAGGATAGAATTGATCATCAGCCTCTAAGGCTGCTGTAGCAGAGCTACCATCATATCAGCTGTAATTCAATAGGGGGGAAAAGCTTCAATTTTCTCAGCAGCAATGACAAATATGCCTAATATTCTCGACATTTATGCTACTTACATAGATAAAGTCTGTACAATGATATAGGGGAGAACAAGCATGATTCTTCTTGCTCACACTGCTCTAAGGCAAGAATAATACCACTAAAATAAGCAGATGCTCACACACCTAAGTAAAACAGAGTAGGACTGGTATCCATAGTCAAAACTTATATGCTACTTATAGCCTAGGTCACCTTACGTCCTCAAGCAACTTCTAATAGCAGAAATTGTTCTTCATGAGGATGCCAAATTTGGTTTTCTTAAGCTCTTGCTGTACTAAAGACAAAACTTTGTATTTTGCAGCCTGAAGCTTAAAGACGCCAAACTGCCTCATTCTGAAAATTCTCTTAGTCTAGATCACGTCAGATATGAATTTAAAATTTAATGTTGACTCAAGGCCTTCCCCTTTCTGATGGATTTCAGAAAAAAAAAACATACAAAAACCTGTACATAAATTTCTCCTTAACAGCACCTTAAATTATTGCAGATCACCTGAAAAATGCACACGGATGCACTATAGGAAACAAAATCTACTCAAGATACAACCCCACTGAAAATTCAACTTCATTGACTTTTGCAGAGCTATACAGCAAGGGAAACTTTGGAACATGACCGGCAAAGACTTACTTGGGAACAAGCAGATCAATAGTCATAACACTGTTAAAACACATACGCTGACACACTCATGACAAGACCTCTGAAATATTTGCCCTTCTTGTAGAAATACTGCAGAGCTGCAATTGCTTATCAATTCACTGGGATTTTCTTTTTCATTGAGACACAGACCTCTATTTGACAGAATATTTTGATAAAGCCTGGGATAAATATCAGTGGTAATATAGAAAGAAATTCTACAACTCAGCACTGGAGTTTACAGCAAGGGAGGAGGAGAGGGAAGTAGGGGAGGGACAGGGAAATATCAGATTCAGACCAAAAGCTTTGCAGATAAAGGCTGAATATTTATTTTTCAAAAATATTCCTGTGAAAGCTTTTAAAGGAAAGAAATGGAAGACAAATTAGAAGGAGCACTTCAAATCTGTTTGGTCAAGACTGAAAATATAGTTGGGGAAAAGTCCTCTCCTGAAGACACTATTACTAGATGGAATTTAATAAACCGTTGCTACCTCTAACTTGTGTAAATCCTTGGTTCAGAATTAATTCCTTAAAAATTAGGTAATATTTTTAGTGAATAGCTAAGTTAAAATGGGTTCATGTACCAATGGAACTGCCTTATATCAGGTTTATTTTTTATTTTTTGGCTACTTAAAATTTTCCTCTTTTGTTACACAGTTTGGTTATGGCAAGAACTATAAAACTTAGAAATAGTGTGTGTTGAGGAAAACTTATCACAAAAGCCATTCACAGCAGTTGTCCAAACAACCATAAAGTAGCAAAGGCTCCAAGTAAACGTTCCAGCTTTGATTTACTCAATGCTTCCACAATTACTCAGAGACTCCTGGCAACACCTCTCCCTTCACCCTCCACTTCAGAATTCCTGTCATCTAGTGAATAAACACAAAATCTGGAACCAATGTAACAAACCAACTGACTTTCCAAAAATATTCTAAAACAGGTGATACCAGTCTAAAAACAAAACTGACCATTTGAAACCTAGCCATCACCTACAGCTGCATAATAACCACATGCAGAAAGCTCCAAAAACATAAAAGGTCAGAATGGACCTTCTGCTTAAACAATATGACACAACTTCCAGACCATCCCAAGATCCCATTATCCAGCCTTCCTCTGTATTCACTGAACTACAGTAATTTGAAGAAGACACAGAACGTCAGCTGAAGGACTCAAAGTGACAGAGAATTTACTGCAACTATTGGCTGTTTTCATGTTTAATACCTTTAAACATTTGCACTTTTACCAAAATTCAGGTTTTTATTCTTTAAAATTCTAGCCACTTGAACTTTCTGGCTTTAGCCTTCCAGTTAAAATATTACTATAGAAATGGGTTTCCCCTTCATGTGTTGGCACTTACAGACCACAATTAAATTGCATCTTGTCTTTCTTTTTGATAAGCTGAGAATATTAAGCACTGATTCTCATTAAAAGCCATAATTTCAAGACCACAAACCACTGATGCTTAGTGCTGCTGGTATACTACTAGTGCCTAGCAGTAATGTCTTCACCACTGAAACCTCTATCAGAAAAGAGCAGAGTTGGTAAAAGCATTAAAAATGCCTAGCCTAGCAGTATCTGACACTGCTTATTGTCAATTTGCCTATCCAAATATTTAATAATAAAGTACCAGTTTATAAAAACTCCTTATAAATCACAGAGAACCTTATAGAATCATCATAGCATAGTTTGGGTTGGAAGAGAACTTAAAACTCATCCAGTTTGAAACCAAACACTTTCCACTAGACCAGGTTGTTCAAAGCTGGTTGAACTAGACCAGGTTGTCCAGCCTGGCCTTCAACACTGTCAGGGATGGGGCAGCC